>NC_084470.1:105878389-106524071 GCF_027409185.1 Cynocephalus volans
GCACCTCTTACCTTCTAACCGCACCTTAGAGCTCAGCTAGGTTTCAGCGGCTACTGACCTCTTTTATAAAAACAAATTGAAAAGTGCACACAGACTTTAGTTTGAAAAAACATGTTTACTTGGCAGCCTTTCAAGATATGTATGCTTGTGGGATGCTGTGAGTGAGAGGGTCCATTTTGCAGGACCCCAGCTCTGGTCAGGCGTGAGGATTGTTGGCTCTGCGTATTCACCTCAGGCAGCTTTCAAAGTCTGACTTTGCGCCAAGAGTTAGTAAGATCTGAAACTAGTCAAAGTTGCTTCTGTTTATTTACAGTTTTTGAAACATTTTTTATGATTTAGTCAACTTCCTAATATAATCAAAGGACAAAACGGTGATGAAAGACAGATTTCATCAGATCTTAGAGTTACAGAATTCAATCAGTAGAAAAATTAGATATGGGATTTTAAACAAACTGACATGTTTTCCTCTTCTCCTTTTAAGGGTTTTCAGTGGTCTATTTCAAATCACACAGTCACTTTCCTCATCCTCCGTGGACTTCAGAACTTTTTCACCCTGAATTTGAGAAGCACCCTGTCACGAGTTGAGGGGACCAGCAAGGACCCAGGATGCCTCCGTGACTGCACAACCACCTTCCTGAGCGCTTTTAGGAAATCAAATGCCTATGGCAGAGAAGCAGAGAGAACCTGGAGACTGCCCGACTCCCTTTTAAAAGAAAATTTTCTGGGATAGAACTAAACCCACCCACAGTATTTTTTCCCAACAGCATGAGCTGAGCTGTCACCCAGCGCCACTGGGCAGCACCGTCTCTCTTCAGGACCATTTCCTCACGTGTTGACACTAAGAAGGGCACGAACACTTCCTTGAACAACATCAAGCAGCAGCTTAGACAACACTGCACCTGAATGTCCAATGCACAGGGGTAGTAAAAAATTCCAGAACATTCTTTTGGCTCACCCACTCTTCCTCTTCTCTTTCCCTGAAGAGTGGTAGTGAGATGATGAAGGTTAGCCCTCTGGGTGGGTGGATGGACAAAGAATTACTCTACTATCATAATTAAGCAGAGGTTTTCAGAGTCCTGCCTTGTCATTTAAGTGACTTATTGAAGTCCTACTAAGTTAGCAAGACCATATTTCTTTGCTTTGTTCACTGAGACCCTGAAAACATTGAGACACAAGAAGTCCCAGAGAGGAAAAGCTTAGAAATCACAGATCTAAAGAAAAGGCTGAGGTATCCATTCAGAAACACCATGCTTCAAGTGTTGTCATTTTTGTGGACATATTTCAAAGGCAACTGACATCCCAGGACATATGGTTCCATTACTGGCCCAGCAGGTACATGGGGTCTCCCACTTTCACTGTCTCTGGGCTTTCCAGAACAAAATACTGTCCAAAGAGAGGCGATTTGCCATACAACTTTTGCTCACAAGGGCCACACTGGAGATAACTGCAACAGGAGAAAGACTGTGATGAGTCACGGCCGAACAAGCAAGAGCTCAAACACCACAGGCAGGGCCACCATGTCACATACTTGAGGAGCATCATTCCCACCAAAGTCCAACAGAGCAACGCCTCCTGGAGCTGGGTAGGGAACAGCAGGAGCATGACCACAGCCGTGTCCCCACATCTCTTCGCTACATCAGTGTCCCCTTTCCTGCATTGAGAAATTAAATTTTCAACATATCTGGACATACTTGTCCCCTTCCTTTTCCCTAGGCACCTTTCCTCCCGACTCTTCCAGGCCTGTCATTTGAATGACCGTCCTACCAGCCCCTACCAGGGCTTGGAGCCCTGGAGTCCCCCTTCCCGCTTTCCTCCCCATCGTTCCGTCCGGAGGCTCCTCCTGTGCAGCATCACGTGACTGTAACGGCCTTCCCGCATTTCTGCTGTCAGAATCTTGCTTCCAGCATGCTCTGACCACTGCAATAACTCCATGACCAACCTCTCCCCCTCATTCTCCACCAGATAAATATATTGGTGGATGAAATCTTATACTAGAAACAGCATAAACATCTTGGTCAGGCAGAAAATTCGAGAAGCCTCAGGAAGAGCACACCTGAGCAGATGTGTTCGAATAACACAGCAAGATTCTGCCGCCCACCCCCCACCACCAGGAAAACGTTTTCCTTCAGTTTCTTATTTAAGGTAACCCCTATTTCACATCATTTTAAAATTTTAAACATTTTTTTAGAAAGCATTAATTTCATTCTGCCTTGCTTTAAAAAGATCTATGGCAACAACTTGGTTGTAATTTTGTTCTTCAAATCAGAAATGGCTAGTGGGAGAACAGAGACAGTCAAATCTAGAAACTCCTACTGGAGACGCTTAGCTCCTCATCCAGCCTGTAAACACCATGTTGGCAGGCCCTGCATCCAGCTGGTTCTCTGTTATGTCCCCACAGCCTGGCACAGTGCCTGGTACACTGTAGCCACTCTAAAACACGTTGATTGAACAACTGAATGAATAAATAAATAAATGAACACGGCGAGCTGCTTGTCCAAGTCACCTGCCTTGCCGAGAGCATTGCCTTAGTCCCTAATCAGGCTTCTGCAATGACCTTGGACCCATGAGCCCAGGCACCTCTCCTGGCCTGCCTCTCCTCTGTCAGCATGCAATACCAGGGACATTTGGGGATCTGTGTCTGTCGGAGGGTGGCCTCGTCAGGATCAGGCACCACCTTTATAGCTTGGGGTTTCTTGTTGCTGCCAAGCTCTGCCATCTGGGGTCCCGGCCTGCGATTATCTCAGGGAGGGAACTGAGAGTGGGACTTCCAAGCATGACACATCGACAGCACATAAAGAACTTCACACACGTTCTCTCTTAATCCTTACAACATGCGTATGCGGGAATTTGAATTATCCCCATTTCACAGGTGACTCTCAGAGGAGTAAGACGGCGCGCACTGTCACAGGTCTCAGCGGTCAGGCTGGGCGAGAGCCGGGTCTGGTGACTCCGGGTGAGGTCTCTTCCCAGCAGGATCATGTCCTCCTGAGTACAGCACAGGCTGAGAAGGACCGAGGGCTCTGACAGTGTATGTCTCCACGTAAAGGCTGAGCCACTCGGCAAACCCTGAGTCTCCTGCCCCTTCCCAGAAACCACATACACTGTCACTCCCCGCCAGGTGGCTGAGGAGTGGAGGACCCAGGACAGCAGCCGGCCCTCCCAGCCCAGCCCTGGAAGCTGCGCGGTCACCTGCCTCCCAGGTGGCAGTCCATTCTGCCGTCTAGGATGGGCAGAGCTAGGGGTGGAGAACTGGTTCCCGGCTGGCCTAGCCTGCCAGGGCGTCCCTGCTGCCAGCCCTCTCCAGCCCCCCTCCAGCCCCCCGCTCCCCTCCAGCGCTGCGAAAGCCGCCCTCGGGCTGTGCGGAGACTAAACGAGGTCACCAGCGACCCCTTGTGGGCATAAGGAGGGACTGCACGCGACCTATGAATGCATGTGCGCGCCAGTCTTTGTTCAACAGACTGAAAACACAGTATTGTCTCATACATGGATCTCCTATGACTTTTCCAAATATACACGTATATTTCCAAATACATATCTCCATATATTTCCAAATATATATCTCCATATATATCCAAATATATATTTTCATATATACACATATGTATCCAAATATATATATTTCCAAATATATGTAACTCCAAATATATATGTATTTCCAAATATATGCATTTTTTTTTCTGTTGGAATAAATTACAATATCATTTAACAATTCTTTTCTTAGTGCATTTTCTATTTCAATGAACACAAAACATACAATTGCTTTTGAGCAAGAAGCCCAAGACATTTATTCAGTGTAAATAGAGGTCTCCATAGTTACAGGGTGTAGTGTGAATGGAAGCTTTTGTTACCTGTTAAGTACTGTGCACCAGTGGGGGCTGCTC
Source organism: Cynocephalus volans (assembly GCF_027409185.1). Lineage (NCBI taxonomy): Eukaryota > Metazoa > Chordata > Mammalia > Dermoptera > Cynocephalidae > Cynocephalus > Cynocephalus volans. The sequence continues at coordinate 105,882,271 of NC_084470.1, forward strand.
ATTATTCACACTGCCTGGTTTATGCATGTATTGATCGATGTCCAGGCCATGCCTACAGGCAGGGTCTCTGGTCACTGCTCAGTCTCCACTGCTGGAGATCATGAGGCCACCCAGGGCCTAGGCCACTCCTGAAGCCTCACAACCTACTAACCCTATGGCCAGGTTAGGAATTAAACAGCATTGTGAAAGCCTGGAGAGGTGCCACATGGATACCAGCATCCCAGAGGCTGGCCGATGAGCAGGTTTAGGTTAGGTTTCATTTAAAACAGCCTCAGAGAATGGAAAGAAGTATCCCTGGCTTCTTGTCTCAGAAGGTGTGAAGTTTATAAACTGAGGCTATCAATGACCTTAGCTTACATGGTCATTGTGTACAGTATTTTCTCATCAACTTGAAAAAATCATACTTATTGCCTTATTCTGGTCCACCAGAAGAGGTATTTTAGGTCCAGTTTTTACAAATAAAGAACTGAGACCTCAAGAACCTAAGTGACTTGCCAATGTCTCACAAATAGTAGATGACAGAGCCAGATGGGGGGGGGGGAAGAAGTCTTCTCCTATGGAGTTTCCATCCTTCTGCCTTTAGCTCACGTAAGTCCAGCCTAACACAAGTGGCTAGTGCCAAGTATTCATGCATCCAGCAAAACTTTTTTCCAGCATCTATGCTGGAAAATGTTCTATATTCTTTCTATTAGGAGCAAGATGTTGTAGAAACCACAATGACTGACTCCAGCCACATCTTAAGCCGTGAGAATCAGCGTATGCATCACTCTCCCTTCAGAAAGAAGAGTAATTCCATCTTCATACGTTCCTGTGAGCAGACAGGCCTCCACTGCATTGCCTGCTGTGAGCATTTCACAGGCAAGGCTCCCCTGGGCCTCCGTCCTCCAGAGGTCCAGCAACGCTGGGTGTATTTCTCGTTTTTGTGTTGCTCTGTCACCCTGGCTCTGCCTGCGGGTGACAGGTATCAGCAGGAAAGGCCAGGTGCACAGAGAGGTCTCCCTGCGGAGCATTCCAGAAGCAAGCTGGCCCTTGGGTACCACAAGCAGGCAGAGACAGAAAGCAGCGTGGCTCCGAGCAGCCTGCCCAGGAGCAGAGAGGCCGTGTTGACCCCGCTGTGTGCTTCCTTCCCATGATTTATGTGATGCGGCCGGGCCTTTCTCTTCCCGATTTATGACCACCTGTCCTGGGAAGAACATGAATTACCACCTTCCTGGTAATTTAAACCTCAGTAAGAGATAGAAGAAGACACCTGGGCTGCTGCACTGTCTCCCGGGGTATTAGAAGCAATTAGGGCCAGATCGCTGGGCTGCACAAAGCCTGCAGACGACCGCCCTCTCACCTCCCTCTGTGTTGGGGTCCATTATCCTCCTTCTCTAAACACTGGCTCCCCGTGGAGGAGGGGGCGCTGGAGATTCAGAGAACCAGCCCAAACACACGGAGAGCTTTGAGGAGGTCATTTCTGCAAGCATGCAAACTTTCTAAATCCAGAAAGGATGTCCAACGCCAAGCACCATGCTGGGGGGAGAGAGAGAACAAGATGCGTAAGAAAGGATGACAGCCAGCTCCCCAGATCATGTGGCTGATTTGCACACAGCACCACCGGGAGGTGCCCGGTCCCCTCACTTGATAAGGAAGGAGGCGGGGCCTGAAGGAGGGACTTGCTGACGTCACAGCAGCTGGTGTGAGGCCTGGGCTCCGTCCCCTGCCCCCCCCCACCCCGCGGCCTTGCTCCTCCTTGCAGCTCCTCCTTGCAGCTCCTCCTTGCAGCTCCTCCTTGCAGCTCCTCCTTGCAGTTCCTCCTTGCAGCTAGCTCCTCCTTGCAGCTCCTCCTTGCAGCTCCTCCTTGCAGCTCCTCCTTGCAGCTCCTCGAGGCCCTGGACGACAGGAAGACTGCGCTCTGCCAGCAGTGAGCACGTGCACGGAACAGTGGCAGCCCACCCCTGCTGCTTCTCACAGGCCCACTCCTCTCACAGCGCCCCGTCACACACAGTGACATTCCCCAACGTTCCAGTATGAACATTCTCAAACAGGCAAACAAGGTAAAAGAATTGTACACCCATTTACCATCACTTGGCTTCTACACTTAACGCTGCCTTTATCACGTATTTATGCATCCACTAACCATTGTATTTTCTTTTTGTGTGCCTTTCCAAATATGAGGGTACTTCAAAAAGTTTGCAGGAAAATGGAATTGAAAGATAACACGAATCTTTAGACAAACTTTTTGAAGACCTCGCGTGACTTGCAGACATCCGGTACACTCCGCCTCTACACAGCTCCGCTTGCACGTTATTACCCAGTTAAAAATGTATTTTCTATTTTTAAAGTAAAATTTACATGGAGTGAAATGTACCCATCTTCAATGCCCCGCAGTATTAACTTTTCACAGAATAGTTAACTAACGATGTTTTGAGTGTTGAGAAATATGCAACATCCCTCAAAATGGTGAGATTCGCCTCGGGCTGGTCCTGAGAGATGGCCCACTCTTGGCATGTTCTGTAAACTCGCACCCAGTGGTCAGCAGCCTGTGCCTGTCACCTCAGGACTTCCTCTAGCTCCGTCAGCCTGCTTTACCTTTAACTCCGCCGACCCCCCCTTGTGTGACTTCACTTCTCTCCTCCAGGTGGCGCAGGCCTTGATCACCATCTGTCTGCCTCGCCACACCTGGCCTCACACTGGGACACACAGAGAGGCCCCGCCCAAAGCCTCCTGTTCAGGGGTCACACACCGGCTGGGACGACAGCGTTCCACCTGTCGGGCTCACTCAGAGAGGGGTTGGGGAGTAGCTCCTGGGACAGTAGAATGGGCAGGGAGGAATTGGAGCTGATCAAAGACCAAATTGTTGGCCCAAAAAGGCCAAAGCTGGGTGAGGGGTGGGAGGAAGGGCGGCCGCAGACCCACACTGCGGGGAACGAGCTCTGCCACACAGACCTAAGTGTGGCCTTCACCTAATGAGCTCTCACGACGGTTTGATGCCAGACGGCCCCTCTTCAACTACATTCCTTCCCCCATCTTCCAGGGCTTTGCCCAGAGCAGTCCCTGCCCTCTCCTCTACAAGTGACACAAGGGACGCCAAGTCAGCACCAAAACCCAGTGTCTCAGGGGCTGCAGAGATGACACGTGAAGCCCCGCCTGTGACTCTGCACTCACTGTCAAAGGACTGATTAAAATGAGCATCATTAGTTCATTTTCAGAGCTTTAGCAATTTCATGGGTCCAGATTTGGCAGATAAGAGCACTGAAGTGTACAGATCCTGAATTGTTACTGTTGCTATTTTAGGAAAAGTAATGCAGGTTAATTATAGAAAGTTTAGAGACCACATATAAGAATAAATATTTTCCACAACTCTATTAGCAAAAAAGTGCCTCCATTAACATCTTGATTTATATCCTTTCAGCTTTTTATTTACTCGTGTATATTTGTATATTTTTAAAAAATAAAATCAAATAAACAAAACAACAAGTAAATAGCATTTATGCTATTTTGTAATCACCTTTGTAAAATTAATGTTGTCTTGGCCATCTTTATATACAATTTAAAATTATTCTCTAAAATTGTCTTTCACTTTAAGTTTTTTCTTATGAAATTTTAAAGTAAACACAAAGTAGAAAGAAAACTGCAAAAAAAAACCCTACATAATTATCACCCAGATTCTATTTACCAAGATTTTCATGCATTTTTCCATGTATTCATGTATTCTTTTTTTTCCTAAATAATGTATGGCAGATCCCAGACATCATGTCACTTCCCTCCTACATACATACTTCAACAAGTTTCCCTAAAATATATTGACATTTCTTATATAATCACAATGCCATCCATCATACCTAGTACATTTTTTGATATCAGCTCAGTCCGTGATAAAATTTGCCAAGATATCTAAGCAATGTTTTGGGGTTTTTTAATTGGTTTATTCGGATAATGAATTCTAAATGAAGAATAAATTATCTGTGCAAACAGGAGTTCTGGTGACCACTGCACCCGGGAATGTTTCCTAAATCACCTAGTGATTAGGACCCCCTTCAGCACCAAGACTGCATGTGTGAGGCATTTTCACCGCTTCCTCTTATAAATATTAAATTGCTTCTGTCCCAGGGACCTCCATCCAAAGCTGCGACCCCACCTGGCTGGTCCTACCTCTTCAGTGTTTCCAGCGGCTCCTTCCTGCTCGTGATGCCGGTGTCCAGGTCCACTGTGGTAAAGATGCACCTGGGCACATACAAACAGCATCACACACGGGACAAAGCAGAGTGACTGTCGCCTTCCCTCACAGCAACAGGGACAGGAAAGAGCCTTGCCTGGAACAAGCCATCACCCTCTTCAGTCCCACATCCCCAATGAGAAGCTCGTCCCAAGAATCCTAGGGGACACAGCACAAATTCCTATGAGCCCCTTCGGGCCTTTGTCCTGACACACAAGTAGAGGGAGTTCCCACGAGTGACATCACTCACATGAAAGCTGGCAGACTTTAACCTCAGTCCTGAGAAACCACTGACACCCACGCAGCCTCATGCGCCCTCTCTCTCTGTCTTTGATATGTCCTTTGATCAGTGAGAGGAAATGGTCTCTCTCCTCTCACCTGTAAAACTGTCATGGAAACCCACCTCCTACAGGAAGCCACCCTGACTGATCCCACTTGACTCTGCGGGGGTGGGCTGAGGGGGTGGGTGAGAGGGAAGAGGTGGTACAGAGAGGGGATCACTCACTCCTCTAGGTGGTATCAGATCCCTTTGGTTACGTGGATTAAGATCCTTAGTCACTGCATATGTGTGTCGTGTATCTCCCTGGGCCGGACAGGAACAAATGAAGAACCTCACCCCTCCTGGCCGCTCTGCAGCATTTGCAAAGCTCCAGACTGGCAGCTCGTCGGGCATCCTCCTGTGCGCGGGGCCAGTGGAGCCCACTTTTCAAGCCAAGTCAAATCGGTGGGCTGAGCACCTCAAATGCAGCAGGGGAGATGGGACATACCTGCCCCAGAAGTACCACGACAGCACACCGAGCTCCGGGTCGACGGTGCCGGCAGAAATCCCCGGACCGCTAGAGGGCGCATCCTCAGGCCGGCCCGGCCCGGGGCGCTTCAGGAGCCGCTGAGACGTGAGCTGCGGGGCGCACGAGACGGACAGAGCCTCGAGGCAGAGGGGCAGCAGCCAGCAGGGAGGAGCCCGGGGAGGCAGAGGGCATCGACTGCGGTCCTGACCGTCTCACCCTCAGAAAGAGGCGCAGCCCGGCCCAGCGAGAGCCCGGGGCAACGATCTGTGCGCTACGGCCTTGCCCCGGCTGATCCCGAGCCGAGAGACGGAGTGTGTGTTATTCTCGATCCATGCATTGCAGGGGTTTTTTGTTGTTGTTGTTGTTTGAAGTCATAAAATGGGTCTCTTAACTGTATGATTCTCACTCAATAGTGCAGAAAACCGGGCACCGCGGATGGGAGCGGCCACCGCCCGGCCTGTGGACACTTCTGCAGCAGGGGGCACTGTGGTCATTGATGAAAATGTACGAAAGGAGAGAAACGAGGGTTCCGGTTAGGGAATTAATTTATTATTAATTAAAGAAATATTTCCAGAGCCCCTTCTATGTGCAATGAAAACTATTGAGTATGAGTCACAGATCAATAGGTAAAAAGGTCACCATAAAGAAAGTATCTATGTTGCAAAGAGTAGGAAAAGAAGAAACTACTTTGTAAACACACATCATGGGCCCACGACTGTGTTGCACACTCAAGAGGAGCTCGTTGATAGTCTCCCCACCAGGACACACTATCTGCAGGTGGTCAGTTTAAACAGGACAAGCCCCAGTGTGTGAGAGGTGTGCGGTGTGGCTTCAGAGAAGGGAGGAGGCGTTCTGGGTCTGGGATCAGAGCAGACTTCACCAGGGAGGTGGCTTTTATTCTGGGCTTTTAAAGAAGGTCAGGAGTTTTAAAGGGGCCAGAGGTGAGATTCTAGTTGACAAGGAGACAGAAGAATACATATTAGGTTTTTAGTCCAGTCTGTAATGTGGAGATTTTATTGAAAATAAAGACAGGGAAAGCAAATCGTGGCAAGATTACAGATGAACTTGAATGATGGAGTGGGAAGTTTGGATCTTTTGAGAAATGTGGAACCACTGCAGGCTTCTGAGCAAGGCAGCAACACTGAAGATTTGTCACAGCTTTCCAGTCGAAGAGATCATACTGGTGCCGTGGGAGGCGAAGCTGTGGCAGCGTCCAGGAAGTACCACTCAGTGGTCCAGGCTAGAGGTGACAAAGGACTGATGTATCTGGTGGCTGGGAACAGAAAGGGGAGCAGCTGGGGCTGGAGCTGGGAGGCACATGGCACAGGGAGGAGCCAGGGGCCACCCAAGCTCAGGAGTTGTGACGTCAGGAGGAGGGGTTTGGGGAGGTGGTAGGAGTCCAGGCTGGACCTGCACAAGGGTTCTAAATGGTGACACTGCAGGAGATGGTGTGATCACCAAGGAAGGTGGAGAGAGAAAAGGGTCAAGGCCAGAACTGCTTTGGGTAAGGAGTAAAAGGACAAACAGCACAGAAGCAAGAACAGCGCACCCAAGGGATAAAAGTTCCTACAAGTAGTATCCACCGGTCCAAAGGGCACGGTGACCACGGCTGAGAAAAGTTTGCTGAATGTGTACATATCCCTGCTGTGGTACTGGGTAGAAGTGAAGGTTTAAGAAATGAGGGTCAGGCATGCAGACGAGGTGAAGGGAGGCAGAGAGGGACCACAGGTACTGAGAAGGTAGGTTCCAAGATGGCAAGTGTGTCTGCCTTCCAGAAGCATCTATGCAGGGCCTCAGCCTTCTTACTGGCTGACCGTGCTAGCCTGCTGTCCCTGGATTCACCCTGGCCCCACCTGCTCTTATCCTTCTCCAGACTCCCGCCAGAGGCAAATGTGTACAATGCAAATTTGATTCCATCACTTCCTGACCCCCCAAAACCTGATACCAAGTACTTCTGCTCTTCTCTCCTGGATCCCAGCCTAGAGGATGGAAGTTCTCTTGTGCCTCCAATGCCCTGTTCATGTTCCTGTCCTTCAGTGCCTCCTCCTGCTGCTCCTGGCCAGCCTCTGCCCATTCCCTCACTTAGCAAATCATTACAGGGCACTTACTATGTGCCAGGTACTCTTCTAGGAGCTGGAAATACAGCAGTCCCTGTCAACAAGGAGCTCACATGGGGAACAGACAATAAACAAATACATGAGTAAACACAGTATGTTAGGGGGTGCGTGTGCTGGGGGTATGGGGCATTCAGCAAAGGCCTCAGCAGGGAGCAAGCCATGCAGGTGTGTGAGGAAAGATGTGCCAGGCAGAGGACCAGCAAGGGCAAAGGTCCTGGCATTGGAAGGAGATTAGTGTGGCCGGGAGCCCAAGTGGGAGAGGAGTGGAGGCCCAGGAACCAGATGGCACAGGACCATGCTGGGCCTTGCAGGTGGTCAGGAGGATCCCCTCTTTCACTTGAAGAGAGATGGAGAACCACCAGGTGCTGTGAGAAAAGAACAGCGTGATGTGGCTTATGTGTGCAGTATACAATATACGGGGCAGGGCAGGCTTTGGGGTGGAGATTCCACCCTCAATTTTGGACACCCTGAAGTTGCATTATACATCCAAGTGGAGACATGAGGAGGCAGTGGGGGAGTTCTGGTGTACAGATGTTGCTTTGCCTCCCACAGATTTATCACCTCTCTTCCCCTGGGTGACGGAGCCACAAAAAGGATTACTCAAAGCCCATCTCTTCCAAGCAGTAAGAGACCCCAAAGGGGTTAATTGCCTGGAACCCTCAAGAGAGAGGCCTTCCTTCCTTTGTAAATTAACCACAAAGTTGGGGTTCTTTCCCAGCATTTATTCTCCAGACCAGGAAGTTACAGGAAAAGAACATAGCCAGGGTTTAACAATAGAGGCGGTAATATCAGTGAAACAAGCAAAGTGACATTCCATAATGCAATTTGCAAAAGGTTAAGTGATCCACCAACAAAAGCTTGATCTTAGCAATCATTTTCCTTCCCTACAGCAATTTCCCCAGTATTTTTACATATCAATCAAGAAACTTGTCTGTCCTTGAGCCAGCAACTTTGCTGTGTTACAAAGTATTTAGCCTGAGGAAAGTTTCCTGTCTTTTGCAAGGTTTAACATTTCTGTATGTAATTCCAAAAGGTTAGGCTAAACCTGAGATCACAGGGCTTTGGAAAATAGGCCCTGTGAAATACATTTGCTTTAATGTTGGTTTACTCCACATACGGATATTAGTTAGGCGTCCTCAGTGTAGAGAGGTTTTGAAAAACATAGATGGGAAGGGTGAGCATAGACAGATGAGAAGCCTGTGCCCTGAGTGCCCCAACCGGTGCTCATACCTCTCTGTCTTTGTCCATGATGTGGTCGCCCACCACCATCCTGGCTTATCTCACTGGGTTGGAACTGTTTTGTTCACTACCAAGCTCCTGGACTCTGAGCTCCTTAGGAGAAACAGCAATGTGTCTTCAACGCTTGTGTCCCCACATTTCTAGCCACAGTGTGTGGAACATGGGGCACTAGCCCACCATGGGATGAGGGAATTACTAAAGCAAGGCCAACTCAGCCACCACTGTGTTAACCAATACAAAGGGTTCCCAATTAGAAAACACTCAGAGATAGAGAGAGAAAAAGGTTTCTAGAATAAGATTCAACTCAAAGAGACCTCCTAGATCTGAAGTCCTGCTCTGGTCATCTCCTCTCCTCTCATGTCATCCCACCTACATCTTGCTATCTCAGAACTCTGCAGTAGGAAATGTCTTTAACATAAACCATGGCACAAAGATCACATGGAAGAAGACAGCTTGAAGTGGGTCATAGCCAGGGAGAAAGTATAGAAATGGAATATTCCCTACCTCTCTATGGTACTTCATGTCTTGGAGCTTTTCCACAAGTCGTTATTGACTGTGATTCTCACAGCTCCCATCAGGGGAGGTGCCAGTTGAAATCACCCACACTTTACAACTACAAGTAGCAGCAGTCTCAAGGGGCTCAGGGGCCTGTCTGGGATTGTACAGCCATCTACTGAAGCAGGTGAATTAGAATCCAGGCGTTCAGACCCCATGCATGTCCCCTAGAATTCTCAGGTTCCTCTGGCCTTGTGGTACAATCTGGGTTCAAAGCCCAGCTCCTCCACGCCTGGCTGCACTATAGCTCCAGGTAAGCAAACTGGCCTACCTGGCCTCTCCCTTCTTCCTGTGAAATGGGAATAACTGTTACCCCATGGGGCTGCTGTGAAGAATAAATGAGATGACACAGGTAAAGCAAAGTATGAGCACTAGATAAAAACCCACCCTCATTCCTCTTTTCATGAGAAGGAAAACCCTCAGGAGATGCTGTCCCGGCCACAGCTGGAGCAAGATGAATATCAATGAGGTGGTCAAAGGAGACCAAACACTGTTTTTTCCTCTTGGATAAGTCAGACTGAACTATGGTGCGCATGAGCAAAGACACCTGCACTCTTAATCACAAAGGGACATTGAGGAACAGACCAGCCCAGGATCTTAGGGGATAATACACACAGTTCAGTCACCTCACACTACGAAATTCTCTGCCATCTTTAGAAAAAATGATATGCTTGGAAGTCTGGGACTGAGCAAAGAGTATTTTATATAGAACATTAAAGGTGGATTTGGAGATACTTCTATTACCCTCCATTGATTGATACTGCATTTATACTTTTCATTAATTACCTTATCCAAATCAATCATTCCACAAACTTACAAGGTAATCCAGGCAGAAACAGTCACCCTATTTTCCAGGCAAGGTCAGTGAGACTCGGGGCACTGTATGGAGCCACATGGAAGACAGCAAGACAGCCGAGAGCAGACCTCAGGTCCTTGGTCTGAACGTGGGAGTCAAGTCCCCAGGCTGCTTCACACTCAGCACATCTCACAGCCTCCCACAGCAAAACTGCAGGACAGAATGAACTCTCCTGAGTGTGAGGCATTAGCACTTGATTGTGTGGACTGAGTTTTCCCCATGACACAAGGAAATGGACAGAGGCAAGGATCACTTTCTTCTTCCCTTTACCTCCCTTCCCATACACTAACCTGGAGCATGACCAGAACTCCTGAGCTCCCATCTGAGGGCTAGTGCCCATCTGAGCACCCACAGCTGGTGGCCACTCGCCAAGCCTCCAGGCCCAGCCACTGCCTTCACAGTAGACGAGGGAGAGGGGCAAAGTAAACATCCAAAACTGTTACAAAGGCAAATCTGCCACCAGAGTCACGTGGAGCACTGGAGACCAAGCGTCAGGGCTCCTCATGCTAGTCTCAATGCAGACCGCTGAAGGTGGATTGAAGGTGGCACTGGAAGTGTTTTAGGGTGGTGCCATTAGCTCACAGGCAACAACCCCCCACCCAGCAGCCACGCTGTCTTCCACAAGGGAGTCATCTACTAAGCAGGAAGCCTATCTTCAACAAGACACGAGCATGTGCTTTCTTGTTCCATGGCCCACACAGATCATGTAGCCTATGTTAAGTATATCTGGCTCCGAAATGAATCTGCCGACTTAGGATTCTCCTTAGAAGCCTGGGATCCTGAATCGTCTCCTTGACAACAGCAACTCAGCCTGAGCCATATTTGTGTCCTCCACATAGAAGTCTGCACGTGTTAGGTGCTGAATAAATCTAAGCATTGAATTGTTGCATAGCAGTCAGTAAATAACGCACCCTTCAAAATAATCTAATCCAATGTTGAAGACTCTCATACCTTAAAAATAAGTTAACTCCAAGGAAAGAGGCAAGGAAGGCACAGTGCTACCTCTGCATAAACACCGCATCCTGAGATTAGAATATTGGGCCTGAAGTTAGCTGCTTCAACTTTCTTCTCCAGCCTGGAGTTGAGATCCGCCAGCGACGCCTCAGAAAGGATGGAGAATGGGCTGGCATCTGAGTGAGCATCTGACAGGGAAATAGAAATTGTTACAATACGTGGCACACGAACTTCTTGAGGTTATGTGTGTCTAGTTCTTGGAGACAACCTCACCCAACTCACACACTCTCTCCAAGTATTTCTCTAGTTCCCTTATAGAAAAGTCACTGTAGGACATTACCACTGTGGGTATTCAAGATAACTGTAGGTGGCACCTGGGTACAACATTAAATAATGGTGAATTCCACAGAGAGACAGTGATTCTCTTCAGTTTAGTGATAGTAAATCTTTAAATTTTTAGCAATATTTGATAATCACCTCTTTTAACAAGGAAAGAACAGACCTTAGGGACCAGAAGCCTCTCCAGGCAATAGTTTCTAGCTAGAATTTAGTAACATTTTACTTGTATCATATTTATTTTTTCAGTTACCTTCAACATCTGGCAAATTACATAGGTAGCCATATAAAGTTTCCTTTTTAGATGAATGTGTTTAAGGTTTTGTTCTTTAAGCTAAATTAATTTAAAGGAAAATATTAAGTAGCGTACACGTGGTTTGTGGTTTGGCCTAAATCAAACCACAAGTGCTATGCAAGTGCCTGCCGTTTGGAAAAGCGTGGGAGAGTCTAGGAGATCTACTTGTGTGTGCATCTGTTTCCACAGGTGATAAGCTCCACGACCTTGGTGATACTGTCTTTTCCTGAGACTCAGTTTCTTCATTTCTAAAATGGGGATAAAAGCATAACTATCTTGTGAGGATTAAGGACAAAAGTCCCCAAAACAGTTCTTAGGTTTGGGATGTGCTCAGTAGATGGTAGTAATTATCCTACAGATTTTTTCCCCAGTTATTTCAAGCTGTCTTTATATAGTTATTCCTTAAATCAAATATTTAATCAAACAAAAGCATCCATTCTCTAAAAGTAATGTATAAATGGATTTTTATGTTATAAGATATATCAAGAGTACAGTATACTATGTTTTTACACAATTTTACTTTACTGCTCTTTACATAAAATGAGAAATTATTACTAATGCCTGAGTTACGACACTAAGCAGTGACATTACTTGTACTCAAAGTGTTCGTGAACTTGTAAAAACCTTATTGAAGTACGAGTGTCATGCTAATGTTGAAAAGAGCACTGCCCTCCCACACGGCTGGCGGTGTGTTAACACACTCCCGTCCGGCCACTGTAACTGACCTCCTGAGAGCCGGAGGGCTGAGGTATGCACGCAAGGACTGTGAGGCATGAGGCCACTTTATCAACAAACACCAGGATCATCTGCCTTTCTCTATGCTGGACCAAGATGAAGAATAAATAAAATGAATAAAATAAGCATGCCAAAATTCACACGTCCAAGTGGGTATTACTGTCAAAGCAGTCACCTTAGGAAGTAAAATAATAATTCTAATCTAACATTAATCTTATCTACTTGTTAGTACTTTTGAGCCTAACCTCATTTTTAACCAAAAAATGGACCTACATAGATTGATCATCTCTTTATTCACTGGACTTAGCTCCAAATGATTCTTTGTTTTTTTCCAAAAATCAAATTCACCATAAGAGGGTGAAGATTTCCAGAACTGAGTGTGTGTGAGAAGGTTAGCGTGTGTGTGTGTGTGTGTGTGTGTGTGTGTGTGTGAAGTTTAATGTCTAAAATGTTAATTTCAGAAGCATCTTGAGCAATGGCAGCATTACCGAAATGTACGTATGGAGACGGCCTCGAAGGTCGTCTCCTTGTTAGATGCCTCTTTGCTGATGCCTGTGCAATAAAAACAAAGTCACCTCCTTTCCCCAGAGTCAAAACCTCACACCCGACAAAGGCCCCTCTCAGTCCTGCCATTCAGCAGCCCTGGCTTCTTAGTTGCATTTACAGGAGGCTGAAGGAACATGCGGTGGAGGAGATGGACAGGAAGGCTGCTTAGATTCCTAAAGGCTTCAGCTGGCAATAATTATCTTTACTGAGTTAAAGCAATAGCATCTACCTTGGGCCATTTAAACATCTGCCCTCTTAACTGACACTGATTTGCATTGCAACCTCTATGTGTAGATCCTGGGGTTCAGGTTCATAATCACCCCAAACGTTAGGCCTTTCCATAAGTGGCGTTAGTTCTCTGTCTTCCTCCTGCTCCTCCCACATTTCTCCTGTGTTCTGGGCAGCCTCCATCATGTCCTTGGGCCCAATATTTCACTTGCGTACTGTCCCAAGAGTCCAAGCAAAAAAAAAAAATTCTAAATGCTACTAAAACCTTTGACAAAGATAAGGTTGGCATGATTTCAAGACATTTGCCTGAATAATCCATATGAGGGTCCTAATTCTCTGTATCGATTAGTGGCAGGCATGGTTTGTGAGCAGATCAAGTAAAAACCTCACCCATGAAAACAGGTGTACTGGCTGTCATCATGACCTTTTGAAGGACCCCAAAAACTCATTGGAAATCATTAGGAAACTGTGAGCTGAAGTTACAACTCCTTCTCAAGAGAATGGCCTCGGCTGCCAAAGGAAACGGGAGCCCCAGATGGCCCTTGGGACCTTCTAGCAGTGTGCGTACTGCTGTAGAATGTCTAAGCCTTCAAATCTTGCAATTTTCAAATATGCCCTTGTTTAGTCTTTGAGGCATGGACCAAAAAGCCTATATGGAACTATGAAAAGTGTTTCCACACAATTCCAAATGAATTAAAAATAAAATGAAAAATAAATTTTAACTACAAGAAAATAAGAGAAATATCTAACCACGGCAAACAAACATGAACAAGGATATGGACAAACATTAAATACAAATTGCAATGGACGTATTAAAAAGTTTACCTCATACAATTGAAAATGCAAATCCAATTAAGAAGAAATTACCATTTTTGCGTGTAAAAAATGGCAAAACATTTTTGAACATAATAGTTAGAATTCAGTTAAACTGCTGGTGGCTAAATAAGCAAGTATAACCATTCTGAAAACAGTATGTGTCAAAAATCTGTAGGATCCATACTCTTATTTCAAACAAAACCACTGCTAGAATTTTTCCCTGAAGAAATAATTCCTTAGATATGAACAAAGATGTATGCCAAGATACTCACCACATTTGTCATTATATCTGGAAAAAACTGAAAACAATTCAAATGTTTAATTATGGGGGCATGTTAAAATGCATTAGAGAACACCCATGGAACAAAATATTATGCCAACATGGAAAATGGTACTTTTGAAGACTTTTTAACACTCAACACATCAGGTTAAGTTATATACAGTATTCAAGACCCTGTTTTTTGGTATTATTTCAATTTGGTTTTAAAAGTAGTAGACATACTAAGAGACAGAAAGAAAATATGCCAAAATATTAATTACCATTATCACAGATAGTTTTGTTTTGCTCTTTTTTTTATTTTACAGATTTTCAACAATGAATATGTACTACTTTTATAATCATAAAACCCACCAAATTAAAATAAAAACCTATTATTGTGTTTAAAACTCTAAGATATAGAAATCATATCGGTATTACTTTTTATAAATTTTTCAGGGTCTTCAGACATTTTTTAGGTAATTACAGTTTTTGATATGATGTTATTTTCTATGATAGGCTATACATTGCATTTTAATACAAAAATGCAGAAACTGTAACAAGAACATAATTGTACCAAAAGTTGATTTTCCCACAATGGGATGAGAAATCAACTGTAGACACGATTTCTTAGAGGCAAAGCTAGTTTTCCTGGAACAATTGCCTTCTTGCGGCCCTTCTGGCATGGAGAAAGAGCTTCTGTACGCCCCTGGGCTGACTCTCCACCCTTACTGTGACACTGACCATGGGGCAGGTGCAGGTCAAATCACTCTCCTGATTGCAGCTGTTCACTTCTGTTCTGGAACTTCCTTTCATTAGAACTGAATACGACGGGTCACATAGCCATTTGCAAGTCCTTTCCCAACTCAGACTTGGAAGGTTCCCAATTTTTCTAAGGTAGGGAAAGTCCTATGGTAGTACGCAGATCTACTCTCACCTCTTCCAGGACACTGTCCCCCACCGCTCCCACCCCATTTTTGTCCTTGTTCCTTTGGTAGTATTATTTTCTTCTTGCTGATGTGTCAATATGCTTTTGCTCCCATGGGTTTCTGCATATGACTTTTGTGTTTCATCCCACAACATGAGCTTCTGAAGCTGCTTCCTTGTTTCTCCTTCTTTTAGATACAGTATTTATGATGCTGAGGACCTGGCCCTACATATGGTACATTTGCAATCAATGGTTAATTACTGATAATGTTTTTTCAGGATTCCCTCTGTCATTCACATTTTCTCAAAATTGCATGAGTACTTATTCAAGCAAGGGCTAAGACCTGCCTTCCTTACCTGCACTTGCGCACTGCGTTCGTGGTGGGTGTTTTGATGGGCAGCTGCAGGTCCTTCGTGTAGGCTGCACTGAGAGTCAGGGCGTCACCATCACAGGTTAGGGAAATTAGGACCAGACAAGGTTCCTGGCAAGCAGTAACCACGTTCCCCTCCTTATTGATCACAAGCCAAAACCTGCCATCTTCAAAACACAGGATATGTGTGGGCCACTATGACAGGCAGCCAGTCTTTGTGGGAGCTTCAATTATACACCAACATCTTTGATTTCCTCCCTGTAAGCCTGGCGTGTGTGTCTGACTGTCCTAAACATCAGCAGCACAGCAAGACCCACTCTGTCAGTTCATTTCAGAGGGTTTAATAACCATTCAGCCATCCGACATATGATATCTGCAGAACATTTTGAGCTCCTTGATGGCAGAGAAATCAAAGAAGTTAATTATATTTTTATCTCAATTGCCAGAGAGCCTGATCATTTTCTTGAAACATGCCCCAAGGAGATGACAAGATCTATCTCATAGGAAGACTTGAGGGGCACAGGAAGCATGGTGCTCACCACCTAGAAGGCAATGGGCTCCTGTCGGTGGAAATAACGAGACTATTGCTCACACTGTTCACAGATGGTGGAGTTCGGCTGAGCAGCAAGCAGTGCCACTTACACCTTGACAATTCCACCCCCCACCTTTTAAAAAACTGTGTTTCAATTTGCAGTGTTATGAATTCTGCAATTTGCTAAAAGGTCTATTGTTAATCAGGACAATATTTTTTCTGGTTCAGTACTCCTGGTCTAGAGGTTCTCCCTAGGGGAAAAAAAATGGAAAAATAAGAGCAGCGAAAAGAATCATTTCCAGGAAATAAAGAAAAACAACACATTTGTATAGGTTACCTCTCAGCTACCAAGAAAGCAAATCATATGGGCACTTGGTCATGTCAGTACACACCGACCAAATGATAAAATTATAGAAGTGTGTGCTTTTGAGGACTGCCTTTTGTCAGCCCTTCATCCTGCACACAGATGCCCTAAATCTTCATCCTACCCTACCCTGCCCCAAATTCTTGGTACCAGCACATGAGTATTCTTTCTAGTAATTCTTCCTGGTAATAACAGTGGTCTGATCATCTCAAAATGCAGATCTGATCTTGTCATCACCTCATTCAAAATCTCTTTGTGGTTCCAGCTTTCAGATAAATCTCTAACTCTTAAGGAAGGCCTGCAAGGCCCTTTATAAGCCTTTTCCAGCAATTCTTACTCCCCATGCCTTCACACATGCCTGTCTTTAATGTACACACACACACACACACACACACACACACACACACACACACACACACACACACATATTGTTGTGATAAAATATATACAACATAAAATACAGGCATACTCCTAGGTATAGGGCCCAAAGAATTGAAAACAGGGACTCAGGCACATATCTTGTTTATTAATGCTCATTGCAGCCTTATTCATAGTGCCAAAAGGTGGAAACAACATAAGTGTCCATCAATAAAAATGGAATTTTAAAAATGTGATTTTAACCATTTTTATCATTTTAGCCATTTTGAAGTGCACAATCCAGTGGCATTAAGTACATTCACACTGTTGCGCAACCATCACCACTGTCTATTTCCAAAACCTTTTCACCATCCCATACAAACTCTTCACTTATTAAGCAATAACTCCTCATTACCCCCTCTCCTCAGCCTGTTAACCTCTAATCCACTTTCTGTCTCCGTGAATTTGTCTATTCCAGATATTTCACATAGTTGGAACCGTGCAATATTTGTTGTTTTGTGTCTGGCTTATTTCAATTAGCATTATGTTTTCAATGTCCATTCATGTTGCAGCATGAGTCAGAACTTCATTCTTTTTTATGGCTGAATAATATTCCATTGTGTGTATGTATATACCCAATTTTAATTTTGTTTCTCCGTTCATCTGTCGTTGTATATTTGGGTTGTTTCCACCTTTTGGCTATTGCGAATAAGGCTGCAGTAAACACTCAACATTCAATGCTGCAAAGAACATGCATCATATTCAAGTCCCTGCTTTCAATTTCTTTTGGCAAATACGTCAGAGTATGCCAGGCTTCCCCCCAGCATACCCTATCCTCTCAAGCCCAGTGTCTTTGCCCAGCTTATTCCCTCTCACTCCAAACACTTGGCTGGAAGGTTCGTAATCATTTTCCAATTTCAGCTCAAGCTGTTTCTTCTTCTGTGAAGTCCTTTCTGACCACCCCAGAAAGGAGCTTCCAGCTCCTTTCTCTGTGCTCCCTGGCACTTGTCACAACCTCCATCGACTGGGTTATCACCCAAGACCGTAAGCCTCTGTTGGCTACTCTTGATCATACTTTCTGGGAGTGTGTGCTGACAAAAACAGAATTTACCATAGGTCTGCTACAAATGCCAGCTCCTAACTGCCATCTGTTGCAATATGAGCTCAATGAATGCTTTTTGAATCGATATAGCAAAGTTGCTATGCCTTTTGCCTCTGAGCCTACAAAAACAGATGAACTCAATAAATCCCACCATCTTTCAGAGCCCACTACACAAACCAGGGAATATTTAGGATTCCTGGCTTCCTGCCTGAAGCAAAGGTGCAAAGCTCCCCTTTAACTATGTCATGAGATGCCCTCTACCTGGGGAGCTGCTGGGGGAAAAGTCTCAGCCATCAGGCCCGCGCCACTTGCTGAGGCTGTGAGGGCTGCTTTGGGTTAGCGCTGCCTTACAATGAGGCCCAGAGTGGTCAGAAGCCAAGCCCAGAAGAGGACAGAGCCGCTAGCTCCGGGATTTTGCAACTTTCGCTGACCCCCCCGGAATCCACACAGCTCCTCACTACCCAGCTGGGACACTAATAAAATCACTATTTACAAAGCTTCAATGTGCCAAAGAAAACGAGAGTCCTGGTTTCTCTGCCGTGCGGCACTGAACCTCAGGTAATTTACCGCAGAAGAACGCTGAAGAGAATTAGTGAAAACAACACATGCAATAGCACTTTTTAAGCTGTAAGAAAGTATCATTATTGTTATGTGCTCCGCCTTGGCGCGCTCTTTCAGTGCTGGGTTCTAACGCGCCAACTTTCTCCAAGATCTCTCGAGAAACCACTAAAAATAAAGCGATGGGGACCCATCCCTTGAAGCTCACCCCCTCCGCTTGCACACCGGCAGACACCTGGGGACAGCCACCACACCTTATCGGGAGCACTTGAGAGCTCGAGCCAGTGGGAAGTGGAAATACGCCCATCTCGGGAAAGCGAGTCGGGACGGAGAGGTTCAGAGTCCCAGGCCCCAGGGTCTGCTGTTGGGGGCTGAAGGTCACTTTTTCTCTTCTTCCTTGTCCCACCCGTTCCCAGTTTCTTTGCAAGGGTAGGCAGGACCTGTTAGCAGACTCTGCAGACCTCCCCCGCTCTAACCCCACCCCGCGCTGCCCCGCGCCCAGGCTCGGCCGTACCTGTCCCGCAGGTGGCCGCTGAGCAGCCCCAGGGGCGTGCACTCCGCCGCGCTCACCGGCACCCCCTTGCAGGACTTGACCGGGTAGATCCAGAGCCGCGCCACGGTGCCCACCTGCTGCAGCCGCCGGCGCCGCCCGGGCCGCGCGCGTCGCCACGCGACCTCCCCCAGCGCGGCCACCCCGAGCGACCCGGGCCGGGGCCGCCCGCGGAGGCCGAGGCGGGCCAGCGCCAACGAGCCTGCGGATGGCGCCGGCGGCGGCGTCGGGGCTGGAGCGCGAAGACCGCCCCGGGCGCGGGGGAGGCGCGGCCTTCGGCCCGGAGAGCAGAGGCGGGAAGCTGCTGATCCCAGTCGGCTCCGCGCCCTGCGCCCGGCTGTGGCCCCGCACGCCGGGGACCGGAGGTGGTGGCACAGACTGCGCACTGTCTTCGCCCGCTGCCTCCGCCTCCGCGGCTGCAAGGCCCGGTGCCCTCCCCCGCGATCGCTGCAGGGGCCGGTTTGTTTACGTGTTTGTGGGGTTGTTTATTGAACCTTAAATACAAGATTTGCAGTACCAAGCGCGATTTTGAAATCAGAAATCAGGCAGTAGGCAGCAGCCTCTCTTGAGGACAGAGGGGAGCGCGTCAGCATGGCCTGGACTGTGCGGCGTGTCCCCTGTCCTCCGCCGCAGGCTGCTCGGGGCGAAGAAGCTTTCGGATCTGAAGGTGGAGGGTGCGACCAGGCCCCGGGCCGGCTGCAGCGCGCCGTCGCGGGAGTGCTCCCGGCCGCGGCTCGGGCGGCGGTGGACCGGAGAGCGCCCTCTGCAGGCTCGGCCGCTCCACTCCTCCTGGCGGCTGTGCAGGGCCCTGGTCCGTGGTACCGCACGAGGTCCCTGGGCGGCTTCAGGACAGGATAGAATGTCGCCCGACCTGCAGACACTGACCTCAGTCATTCGTCACTTCCTAATCACGTCGTCGTATTTCACACAAGGTCAGCCACCACGGTCAGGGTGGTTTAGGAGCCAAGCCCTTAGCCCTTATTCAAGACTATCGCAGTAGGAGAGAGAGATGGGTTTAACTCCGTATGGCAGCTGGGGATTTATAGCCGTAGAGCAGGGTGAGCGGCTCAGTGAATGGAAAATGACTAAGAGGACACATAGAGGGTAGGGGAATCCTTGCTAAACCACGTAGTCAGGATTCCTGCAGAAGGCAAGGCAAGGACTAACACATCAGAGGGAGAGAGGAGGAGCCTGAGCAGGTATCAAGGATAAGCAGAGGACGATCAGGGTGGGGGAATTCTTTCTAAACCGACAGCAGGGTTCTTGCTAAAACTGGGCTGGGGAGGTTGGGAGCAAGGTTCAGGCCTAGTCAAGAAGAGGGCTCAGAGGAGCCTGGCTGAAGTTTGGTCAAGGAAAGTCTGTCAGGCCCAGCTGAGCCACGGGTCACACTGACCAGGAGTGTACATTTCAGGACTCAGACATACTGTCCACACAGGCGGAGGGTGTCTTGGATCAAAGAAGGGAGAGTCCCAAAAGGGAGAGCCTCTTTCCCCAGCTGGCACCTCACTACAGGGCTCTTCAGCACTCAGGAAGGATCTGCCATTCTAGAATGCTGTTCCTCATCATAAATGTTTAGGTTTGAACAATTACCTGTCCTATTCTTTTCAGTCCTAACGTCTTATTTCATCCCATCTTATCTTTTTTTCTTTTCCGACCACAGGTCACCCTCACCCTCTCCCCACTCCTGTGAAATCCAGCTGTGTTCTCAGTACAGAGGTCAGTATTTCTCCTGCTGTGGGAGTACATCAGGGAGCCAACTCTTCCAGCAACAGGCTCTGGGGAGAAGGGCTTGGGCAAAGCTGGCTTCCCTTGTAGAGTATGCATAAAGCAAATGTACTTCACAGGGCCTGGTTTTCCAAAGCCTTGCAGTTTCAAATATTGACCTTACAAAAAACAGGAAATTCTCCCCAGGCTATATAGTCTCTGTTGTAGGATAAAGAGTTGTAACACAGCAAGATTGCTGGCTCAAAGACAGGCAGGTTACTGATTGATATGTAAAGATACTGGGAAATTGCTGTAAGAAGACAATGTTTGCTAAAATCAAGCTTTTGTTAGTGGATTGACTTAATTATGTATTACCAGCTTCTATTGTTAAACTTGTTAAACGGTACTTAGCAAAAACCCCACCTGTGTTCTCTTCTTGTAACTTCCTGGTCTGAAGAATAAATGCAGGAAGAGAACCCCAATTCGTGGTTAATTTCCCAAATGGAATGAATGCCTCGCTCTGGAGAGTTTGGGGAGATTAACCCCTTTTTGGGTCATCTCACTGCTCAGAAGAGATGGGCTTTGAGTAATCTTTGGCGGCTCTGTCACCCAGGGGAAAAGGAGTGACAAATCCGTGGGAGGCAAAGCAACATTCCCTGAAGAAGTGCTGGCTGCTGCATGGTGAAGTGTGCTTTAGAGAACATGGTACAGCACACATCTCAGAGTGACTAGGACGTGGGCTCTGTATTCTCCAAGGAAGACAGCTCAGAGGCACTCAACATTGTGCACTTCTGTTTATCTCCTTCCCTAATTTCTCTTTGGAAATTTAAAAGGACAACATGTCTTCTGCATTTTAATAGTCGACCTTAAAGTTAGCAGGATTTTTCTACTTCATCACTTCCAAAATTTACCCAGGGATACAGCTCACTTGCCACTTCTACTTCACAGGGTGCTGCTGGGGATGGAGGTTCATTTCAGTCCCAGAACCAGCAAAGGGAAATGGAGAACACCTGCACCTCACTGAGGGTGAGGAAGTCTGCTCCCAGCGTGCCTGCGGTTCATGATGTCCCGCACACTGCCAGCGACAGGAGGGAATGTGTGTAGAGACAGATTGTGTCCCTGGAGGTAATCAGAAAGGTAAAGAAAAATGAATGGCAGTCACTGAGGTTCTAAAATAAAATGAGAAAAGCCCTGGATACAGACTCATAAATACCAAAGACAAAGGAGGCTTGAGATTCACATTTATTAATGATAAAGAAACCACAAAATCGTAAGTGGGTTAGTTCATTCACATATTACTTCAGTATTTTTGCTTAGTCATACCAACAATTATGTCCACCTAAAACATATGTCCCTGCTTTTTTCTTCCCACTCCTGTTCTCTTTTAAACTCCATTCTCTTTTAAATTCCTTTCTCTTTCAAATTCCTTTCTCTGTTTTAAACTCCATTCTCTATTTTGTCTCACTTGGAATTCCAGGTGGTGTATCCAGCAGTTACACACAACAAATTACTTTAATAGAGGCTAATAGAGGCATAATAGAATATAAAAACAAGGCCGATAAAATAACTTCCATAGTCAAGTACAGCCCTGATGTAATGGTAGGGTAAAAACACATGAGCCAGCAGGAGCCAACAGCCATGTGAATACCAATGAACAGCATGTGTGAATGTGCTGACACGCACAGGCACATCAGGAAACTATGGCTTGTTTTCCATTTCTCCTAAAACACAGAATAATAGGTAATAAAATGTATGCATTTAAAAATTGTCTTGGAGCTTTTAAGCTGAACTTTAAACTTTCTTTACTCATCTCTATTAAAGTCAGGGACTGGAAAAGAGACATAGCTACAGTAACATTCAAAATAATTTTAAAGGCAATTTTATTCATTTTAAAAGTCTTCATTACCTAAAATTTATATAATTACAAATTACATTTATGAAATTATAAGTTTATATAATGTTGTATTCCCAAGTCACCTCTAATACTTTCCCTGCGTTAACATGGAGCACACACAACTCCGAAAAGTAAGAAATGGAGGTCGTTTCTAGAGTAAAGATGGTCAAAGGCTTGGTAATAAGGATTCACCGAGGTATCGTTGCTGCTGTTGTTAAAACCCCGATCAGTGCCTCCTGGATGCTGAAACCTGAATAAATAATAAGAATCTGATTATCCAATTATTTGTATTACTGGTCATAAATAATTCAAACACCGACAAAACAGTTACTTATTGAGGCTAAAATGCAGGCATTGCAAACTATGTCCTGCCCCCCAGTTACCTTAATGGAAAAAAGCAGCCTGTTAAGACTGAGTCCTGGCCAAGGGGTCTTTCTCACATGACACGTGTGAGTGCCAACGGGAACAAACTTTTGAGAACAATTGGTCAAGATGCTAAAAAATATGCCTATACCCCACGGGTTAACAATTCCACTTTTAGGAACCTAACTTACAGAAAACTCCTTAATTTAAAAATGGTCCGCATACAAAGATATATACTACAATATTTATAACAAAATTGGATACAATCAAGTGTCAGATACAGTAAAAATGGTGTTAAAAATGTCATATGCTTATACAATGTAATGTTATGAAGCCACCAAAAATGATATTTGAATAGACTGGAGAGCTATGATATGTGTGTGTGTGTGTGTGTGTGTGTGTGTGTGTGTGTGTGTGCGCGTGTGTGTGTATATATACACTGGAGAGCTATGATATATTGTGTATGTGTGTGTGTATCATGTCTCATACGATGTATATTGTATATCATACAGATATAGATATCTGTGTAGATATACATACCTATATATGTAGATATAGATATATATCATATAGATAACAGCTATGTTAAACAAACAAAAATACCAACCAGAATAAAAATTTATAAACATGACAATAAGTGATTTCTTTCTTCTAGTTTTCTGGCATTTTCTAAATTTGCCTTGGTGAACATGTATTGCATTTATAATAAAACACAAGCTTTTGTATAATTAAACTAAAGGGGATAAATAAATAACTCAAGCAAACTTGGTGCAAGTGTTAACTACTTTTCCTCTTTTTAAGGGCTTTAATCTGTCCTTTAACCTTTCCTGTAAAGGAGGGTCTCCAAAATGTAGAGATCTTAATGGGCTCACCTTAAAAATAGTAACACTGCTTTTATTTTTAAAGCCCTAACAGAAGTGCATGACCAGAGAGGAAAGCTCTTGGTGATTCTGGGGGGCGGGCTGTAGGGAAGGCTTCCCACAGAGTTCGCCAGGTGGGACTCTGCGGTGCATGGAGGAGAAGCACGTTCAGAGCAGAGAAGCCCGAGAGGCTTAGTGCAAAATGGCAAACAGCACCCATGCTATGCTGAGGAGCTGGGCATTCACACCTCCCTCTCCTCCCCACCCTACTTAAACAACAAGCCCTCACTCCCACCTGACATGCCTCTTGTCTCCCTCCAGTCCATCCCACATGTGGCTCTCAGGACCAAATCCCACAAGCACAGCTTTGGTCATGATTTGGGTTTAATGATGCTCCACAGCTACCTTTATCTGTAAACTAACTTTCAAGAACCTACCATATCTGGCTTTGTCCCTCCTCTCCATCCTCATCTCCCCTCTCCCCTGCCCCAGCATCCTCCTAGATCCCTACCATAGGTTGGACCTTCTAGAGGCTTCCATCACATTGGACCCCCGGAGCACTCTCCTGACCTTCCTTCCTCAGCAAGTTCAGGATCAGTTTCACTCAAGCTAGATGGCTCAGGCCTGGTCCACTCTCCCCAGATGAGGGCTTGTAGAAATAGCAAGCACTTAGGAACTTCACAGTTTTCTTTCTAGTACTTACTATATTTCACCAAATCCAAGATACACCAATTGTAAGATGTACTATTATTCTATGCATCAGTAAGATTTTTTAAAAAGGTATCCTGAATGTTCTAAGAAGCTCTCTGATTTCAGAGATGTTAAAATGTGGGAAAAATAGGCATCTTCCAACTGACTGAAATATGGTTATGGTTATGGTTATGTAAATGCCTGGTCATAACAGGCAGCCAATAGAAGTTTATTTCCTTTTTGCCCACCTCAGTGGCAAAGTCTGTCTTATCCTTATACCCACCATGGCACCCAAGACTGGGCTCTGTTTGGAGCAGTAGTTGCAATGATGACAGTAAGAATCACAGTTAATATTTACCGAGCAATTTCTGTGTTTCCGTTGCAGTGCTGCAACTCTGTATGAACTCAGCACACAAAGTAACTTTTACTGGTTGTTCTGGTGAGCACTACCATTACTCCCACTTTTCAGAAAAAGGTAACGAGACAGAGAGAGGTGTAGGAACTCAACCAAGTCAGGAAGATGCTAGGACTATGAGCTCAGGTCTACCTAATGCTAGACCTAGGCTGTCTGACCCACTACCCTCCAGTGTCCTCTATGGCCAGGCTTGTGGGTGTCAAGGCTACAAGGGCAGGTAATCACAGCTGAGAAGCTCAGGCCTCTTCCCTCTGAAAGAGTGGTGAAGAGGTTTTGGAGATAGGGTGATTTTCAGAACTGGCTATGGATTTTATGAGAAGAGTTACATAAAAACTTCAACTTGACGTCTTCCAGCTGACTTCCTCGTTCGTGTGACTTGGGGGTTAGGCATGTGCCCCAGTAGTCGGGTTTTATGTGCCCAGTGCAATCAGTGTATGAACATTACTTCTACCTCATGATTCAGGATCCAGTTGCCTTGATGCACTGATTTTTTTCAAACTGAGATTACATTTTAAAAATACACTTGATAAAAAGCATTTGACTTAAACATTTTTCCCAAGTTGGTTTTGAATAACTTAAATATTTCCCTTTCACTCTTCTATAGAGACAGAAAAAATAAAGACATAACTCTTGAGAATTGCTCACTTTCATCTCCCTATCCCTTAATGATACTCCTTACTGGACTGGGACATATGCCTGCCTTTCTGCTGAGGCTCCTCCGTCAGCATTTTATAACTGATTGGGAAAATGGAGAAGGCTGGGTGGAAGTACACAGATTACCAAAGGGAATAGAAATAAAGCACATTTTCCAACTCCAAAGATCAAAATACAAAACGGCTCATTCTCTCAAGTAGTAAAACAGCAAAGTGTAAAAAATATCTTAACACAAGAAAATGTGGCCGTGGTTTCCAGGTACTGTATTCCAGAAGCAAAGCTGCCCCTTTACCATATCACTCTGGTGGGTCTGTCACTACACCATCTGATACACAGGGTCACCAACTCTCAGGCTTCCAATTTTTTCCACCGAACAATAGATCCCAAAAAGTGGGGACGACTTGTATATCTGCTTCTCAGAAGGATCGCACAGGCGGTAGCTGAAAGAAGCAAAAATTTATCATCGGGCACAAAAAGGAAATCACAATCTAAGTGCTCTACATAGAACTCAAGTTTTCATTCTCAGGTTATTTATAAATAAATAGTAGCCTTTTCTAAAATGTTGACAGAGACAACTGTGGACAATCAGTCGAACTGCAAATAATCCTGGTTTTTCGAGAAGTATCCTGAGAGTCTAAACAATTTTTAGATGGCTTCGGTTTGAGGCCAAAAAAAACCCCACTTAGACGTGTAAGTGTAAAACACTTTGTTGACGTGAGTAGCTCAGCTTCACAACTCACTGAAACAAATGTCATGAAATCTCAAAACAGAACTGCCCTGAGCTCTCCAAACTTCTTGTTTAATGCATGTAAGTGCTTTGCTTTCAACACCTTCCAAGCTTGTAAGCCCAAAGCTGTGGTTTGTTGGTGAACAAAAATTAAGACAGAGATGCAGTTGACAGGTCAGTCTGGACTATTGAAGCTAATTTTTTTTTTTTCCCAAGGGCCTGTCTGAAGAAAAAAAAATTAACTTCACTGTATCTTAAAAATCAAAAACCAAAACCAAAACAACTATAAATTTGAAGGCTTGAAGAAATAACCTCTTCTCTAACCGAAAGCCGGTAAAGACAAACAAAACAGAAGAAAGGGAAACAAAACAGAATTAAGCTCCAAAAAATGTTAATTTAGGTCGAAAAACACATTTTACATTAAGAACTAAAGTCATCCAAAATTCTTTAAAGAACAAAACAAAAGAAAAAAAAACCTGGCATAAAAGAAACTCCCAGATAAACTCTGACAACTCATTACATTCCTTTTTTTTCTAATATTTTATTATGCAATTCCAATTATTCTCCTTTCCCTTGATATTGATTCTAATAAAGGAATTTGAGCTGCAATGAACATAATTAAACAAAGTATTCGGGCCTTAATTTGGAAATGTCCGTGTAAATATTATTAAAAATCGATATGAGAGACATAATATTATACAATTAATAATTTATAAAAAGCACTAAAGGATCCATCCAGAAAAAAAAGAGGAGGCAACAGGTAATCACTCACATTCACTGACAGACACAAACCAACCAGAAGGCAGGTGGAAGGTGCCCCGGATAACAAGGTCACATGCACCTTCTTAAAGCATAAGCTCAGACATAGCACCTAAACCCACAAGTAGCTCTGGGATAGGGACATTATTAAAAATACAATAGACACATTAGTGTTCTACCTCTTCAGGGTTTCCAGTGGCTCCTTCCTGTCTATGACTCCAGTATCTGGGTCCACCGTGGTCAAAATGCACCTGTCACACAATAACCAAGGGTTAGGTGACAGCTAAGAACAAAGGAGCACGCCACACCCCTGAGGTCAAGTCTAGTGAGAATCCTTACCTGGAGCAAGCCAATACCTTTTTCATTTCTACACCACCAATTAGGAGTTCATCCCAGGTGTCCTAGCAGAAAAGGGAAAGTTACCTTTTTAATTAAGTCCTGTAAGCCTGTAAGTCCATTTATTTCTTGGCTGGTACTAACTACGAAACTAGCAGAAGTAAGCAGCATGAGAAGACACCAAGAAATAGGCCCCAAAAGGGCTCAAAGGGAGGTAACATGTTGGTGAACCCAGGTCCACCTCCTGACTCACAGCCTCGAAGCCCTCATTCTGTCAGCACAGCACGAACAGACCTTCTATGACGCAGTTTGCCATCAAAATCATAAATTAACTAGAAGGCCCATATACTGGTGTCCAATAAGAAATGTATAGCTTACAAGACAAGCCCCTCTTTCCTTAGAGCTAAGCCATGATGGAAGCCAAGTTAAAATCTGAAGATCCTTTGATGAGTGGAACATCAATCACCCAAGGGAAGTTGGTGACAATTGACACATTCAACACTGCCACCCCCACAAAGAAGCCTGCATCCCGAGGTCACTGACAGTGGTCTGTCTTCCCACCTTGAACATGGGCACTGCCAATGTTTGCCTCAGGGCTCCAAGCAATCCTCACAACTTTGAGGGCAGTGCTACTATGATAATCTCCACTTTACCCAAAGAAAGAGGCCTAGAGAGGGTGAGAAATTTTCTCAGGATCACAGCAGAAGGATGTAGGACGGCTAGGTTTGAAAATCTTTCTGATGGCAGGACTTTTAATCACCCAGCGTTTAACCATATGTGCACACACACACACACACAGATACATACATACATACATAGTTATACATACACATATATGAAGGTTATAGATATTATATGCATATATAATATGATTTGTGTTATATGTACCCCCACATACACATACATATATATATATACACACATATAAGAGTGCTTCAAATAAGTTCTGGAAAAAATAGAATTGAAAGATAATACAAATCTTTCCATGAATTTTTTGAAGTACCCTCATGTAAAAGTTATATGGACTATATCGTAGGGAAGGCAAAATATTACCTCTACCCTCTGAGGGTTTTTTTGGCTGGGCCTTAGAATTCAATTGACATAAGACAGGACAAAAGCATACAAAGTTACTCAATGTAAGTTTTGCATGGCACGGGTGTGGCTGGGGTTGAGTGCATGCATGCTGAAGCGAGTTAGGGAGAGGTGACAGGCAGAGGGGCTTGTGCTAGGGTAGTTAATCAGGTAGAGAACTGACTAGGAAGATAAGGGTTAGTTTAACCAGGTTTGTTTGTGAAGATTTCCCTCAGCTTCAGCTTCTGGACCTTGATGATAAGAAGGACACTTTCCCTCAGGTACAGGGAGGGCAGCTTTCACAGGGGCAGTCCAACTCCTGCTTTTAAGAAACAGAAGGAAGGTCAGAGTGATCTTGCACTTGCTGGTTTTTCAAGTGCCTTTAACTCAAAATAGTCAATATGCCAGAGTGTCATATTGTGGGCTGGCATGTTCAATATTATTACATATACACACATAATATGATATATATATATCAGATGGTCTGAGACGTACAATGGCTCGACTCATGATTTGTTGACTTTAGAATCAGTTTATCTGGACGTAACTGGTTTGTAAGTCGAGGAGCATCTGTATTCGGGAGGCGGGTACATAGAGCTATGTAAAGACTGCAGGTGCCTCTTGCTAATAGGGGAGCCATCTGTGTTTATCTTTCAGGTACCTATGCCTGCCTCTGCTGAGACCTACCGATTAAAGTTTGAATAGCACAGGGTAATCCTCTGTCCGGGTCTCAGGGGGAGAGGTGGGAGGCATGGGGAGATGGGGCCTCACTACAGGCTCCATAAACCAGCAACAGAGTCTATAGTCACATGCAGAGTGTCCCTTGACAAACCGTTTCTTTCTTTTTTTTTTTTTTTTTTATTTACATGCCCTTTATTTAATATCTTGGTAATTTAACCAAACAGTTAATTAGTGAAAGCTTCTTTTATAGAAATATCCTAGATAACATAAGAAAATAAGGTATAGAACTAAAATATAAACATCTTTCAATTCCTAATGAGTTAATTGTTCCAGACAATGATCATCAATGGTCGATACAGCAAAAAGTGATAGACATGTACTTCCTGATGAACTCTGCAATAACACTTATAAAATACAAAATTGAAATGGAATCTCATTAAAACTCTTTATTTCACTTCCAATTTATTTTCTAGTACTAAGAGGGATAGAGAAATACACGAAAAAAAATTGTGAGGTTATAATAGGCACAATTCAGATCGTGGAACTTGTACATTACAAATAATTGAATTTCTTTAACAATGACAACATTGCAGGGAAAAAAAGATGGAGAAAGGCAGAACCTAAAGATTGAAAGAGATTTTTGAGAGAAATCAACAAATTATAATATATGGATCTTATTTGAATCTTAATTCAAGCAAATGGTGAAAATCAACCAATCAAAAAAAAAGAGAGAATATTTATAGAAAAATTGGATAATTACAAACATTGATCATAATTATAAAAATTTATGTCATTATTCCAGAACATAAAGGGATAATTTATTTTGATATGATAATGGCATTGTGGATAAACTGTTTCTTGATCTCAATCCAGGCAAAGTTTTTGGAGACCAGGAGTCTAGGGATTTGGCAAGAAATCAGAAAATGAGGAAATCTATGCCTGCACATCTGGCTGCTTCCCTTCCCCTCAGGGGCACGGGAGAGAACTGAAGCCTCTCTGGAGGAGGCAGAGCAGAGCAGAGCAGAGCAGAGCAGGGGGTAGGGACTAAGACCACAGCCTTTCCACTTCTGCTGCTGATGATCAACAGGTCAAGCTTGGGTCGTCTTTCAGGAGTAAACTAACCACCCCACCCCACCCACCACCAGGCCTGTAGGGGTGATTCAGCAAACGCATAAAAGGGTCTCCAGTACATAACTGGGTCTTCAGAACTCAGACATTCCCTACCAGTTATGACCACAGCTACAAACTGAGTTGAGGAGGTCTCCATGGTGCCCTGGGTTCCCAACTATCCTTTAGGAAACTGTTTTTGTGTGGAAATAAACTCCATATTCCAAACAATCAGTTGATGGGTGTTGGGAAAATGGAACAGTTTGATCAGGCTCCCCTCGCCTCGGAACCAGTTCAGGGTCGTTCGGTAAGCATTGTGTGTGGGTGGAGTAAGTGTGCCTGCATGGTGGCGCCACTTTGACTGGTGTTTACTGCCTCTGGTGCCCGCCCTGCGTGGTCATGTTTTTCCAGACCTGCAGCTTCCAAGGACCGTGTGGCCAGTTGCCTAGCTCATAGACCTGCGTGAAGAGGTCTGGTGACCCAGCCTGGCATGAAGGGGTCTGGTGACCCAACCGGGCGTGTGAAGGATTTGCGACCCATCTGTGAATGGGCTTGAGGGGTCTGGGAGCTCCAGACCCAGCCCTAGCTCAACCATCGGCCCAGTTGGTGCAGGATTACTGGTAGGTAGAAGAGCCGCGACAACTAGCATGGTCGCCTAGCTTTACAATTGGGCATCATGAACAGGATTAAGAGCTAGACAATTGGCGCTGTGAGGATTCCAAGCCTCACAGTAGCCTTAGCAGTAGCAAGACAATGGGTGAACTAGGTAACCTTTGTAAAAGTCAAGGACACTCCATGTAGTGAATGGAATCTTCATCTCCTAGCCAGATCTTATTATAAGCACTCTCCAAACAGCAAACTGCAAGACAACCATAGCACATGGCAAACCCCCTGGTGGAAAGTGACCTCTGATGGATGGGGTATGACCCAGAAATACAGCTCCTGTACAGGGAAGGGATGGGTGGTGGCCCTGGCATTTCACTGCACAAGGGCACTGAGGCCACAGGCATGAGAGGCGATCTGGCAGCCCTGTACAGAACGAACCCCGCACTCTCCAAGTACCTTCATTCAATTTCCTTTTTCCAAGTGATGATGAATGTCATATTTCAAGGCCACATATCTGAGTTAATTCTGCATCATGAATATGATAGAAAGCAAGCAAGTCTGAAAAGTTCAATTAGGTTTCCTAGCTCAACAAGACAGATTTTAGTGATCTGCTCTTACACTGTTAAACATCTGGAGGAGCCAGTTTAGAATAGCAAATTATCTGGATTCATAGGAGTTGTCAGCAGCACCCCCCAATGCCAGCTCTAATTACCTCTAAAATACTAATCACATCATATAATCATGTCACCCACCCTAATCTGATCATTGTCAGCATTTTGGTTAAAGCATTATTCACAATAACAACATATTAAGCAAACTAAGTTTAAATATACTTATTAATCCAGTTATTACAGGAAAATAATAATAAATTTTAAATTATTGAAAAATGAGTTCAAATTAATATCGCATGAAATTAAAATTTCCATTACATTCTACTGGACATACACCACTTAGTGACATACACTATTCAGCAAAATTCCAACGTCTTCCCTAAACATAAAAGCAGCTCTAAGAGCTTGGTGCGCCCCCTGCTGGGGATCATCCTCTCTGCAGCCTGACAAAATCTAGGTCCCTGGGACGTTTTAGAGTGGAAGGATAAAACCATTGAGTTTTTGAGATGGAAGAAGTAAAGAAAGGACACGAAAAAGGTAAGGAGAAAGGCGCAAGTACTATACGCAATGGGCTGAGCTCTTTGGAAATAATCCTGAGAATTTGCTGTTAATTTGCACACATCTTGTAAATACTAAATTAAGACTACACGGTTTTCCATCACAAGCAGCACCCAGCAGAAGAGGTAGAAGAAGGAGATGTTGCTGACACACAGAACAGCACAGGTGAGGGTGCTTGTTTACCTGAGACCTTCACTAGAATCCACATCGGCATTTGTCAAGCAAAAAAATTAAACGTATGAAACAAAATATGGCTAGTGTAGAAGGTTCTCCCCCTTTATCTGCCCCTCTCTATATATACACATATGTATATACACAGACACATATGACCACACACACACACACACACACGAGGGTACTTCAAAAATTTCATGGAAAGATTCATGTTATCTTCTGATTTTTATATTTTTGAAGGACCCTATATATCTGTATACAGGGAATATAGATATAGAGAGAAAGTATACCCATATCTATATTCTATCTCTATTTATGCAAATATAGGTGTGTGTGTCTGTGTGTGTAGCCAGAGAGAGAGCACACCCAGGTGAGTATGGAGACCAAGGTGAGCTCTCATACACCAAGTAACCACAGAAGGGCGAGCAGACATCTGAGAGTAAGATGGAAGGAAGGACAGAAAAAGCCTGAGTGGCCTGCTGTGGCAGTGGGCTCTGACAGGAGTTATCTTGAAGTGCACAGGTTAGGACAGCTGCAGAGCCTTTGGGAACCTATTCCCCAGGCCCCAGCTGCAGCCACTGTGCTCGCCCCTCATCTCCCCAATCTCAGCCACAGGACGGGGCGGGGGGGTCCCCTTTCCCTGCTCCTGGTTTTCTAATGGCAACTCATAAGTTTATTATATTGTGTTGTACATACAATTGTTAGAAGCAATTTTAAAGTATTTGGGGATAAACTGACGAAATGAGTAAGTGAATAAACCAACAAAATTGTTCTGTTCTGAAATCCATAGCAATCTTTCTGATTTGGCATCAATGCCCTTACACAACCATAGCAAACTTGGAAAGTCATCTTCTAGAGTCTGGCTAAATGCATACAGAGTGTATATGCAATGATTACTATTCAGCATGAGAAAAGAGGATGTGAATTTGTATTTATTAACACTGAATAATGTTCAACATGTTGCCGAGTGAAAAAGCAATCGTATGTAGAATATACAGAATGATTTCATGGACATCAAAAAAATCTTTATATATAGCTATGTTTATACATTTATAGAGATATACACGGAAGGCTCCTCACCAAGATTTAAACATTATTTGTTTTTTATAATAAATCTTAATTTTCTTCTTTTCTTTTTTTTGTCTTATTTTCTATAAGAAGCATTAAAATCCCAACAACGCCTTTTAAAAATCATTTTACTCTAGGTAGAATTCTCAGATGCTTTCTGACACCAAACACACGATGTCTTTTCCAGCAACAATTCTGCAATTTTCTGACACCAACTGGGTGTCCAACAATTCAATTCAGTTCTGACACTAACTACCAGAAGTTAGTGCAGACCCCAGAGGTGAAGGGCTCTGTCTCACAAGACTGCCCCCAATTGGCTATAAATCAGGAGTTCCCACAAGCCCCTCCTGAGATTTGACAATTCACCAGAATGACTCCCAGAACTCAGGAAAGTGCTTTACTGTGACTGGTTTATTTTTAAGGGTGCAACTCAGGAACAGCCAAATGGGAAAGATGCACAGGACAAGGTATGGGGATGGAGGTTTTCAAAACTTCCATGCCCTTTCCGGGTGCACACCCTCCCAACATCTCCATGTGTTCATCAGCTTGACAGCTCTCCAAACCCCATCTTTTACGGGTCTTTATGGAGGTGTCAGTTCCTGGGCACAATTTATGAAATCATTGGCCATTGGTGATTATCTCAACCTCTAGCCCCTCTCCCTTCCCCCAAAGTCAGGGGGTGGGGCTGAAAGTCCCAACCCTCTAATCATGGCCCCATCCTAAAGCTGTCTAGGGACATCCCCCCTGCCCCAAGAGTCACCTCATTAGCATAAACTCAGATATGATTGAAAGGTGCTTGTTACGAATAGCAAAAGATGTTTCTCTCACCCCTGTCACTCAGGAAATTCCAAGGCTTTAGGAGCTACGTGCCAGGAACCAGGGACAAAGACCAAATATATACTTCCCATTACACCACACAGTTAAACTATCTCAAAACAAAAATTATTTCTCTAGTCTTAAGATATACAAGCAAATGCATATTCCTAAATGCTCTAATTTAAAATTGAATCACTCTCCCTATAAGGAAACCCCGTGGCATTCTTCCTACAACTGGATCCAGTTCACATCAAGCAAGTCTTCAGCACACCCCAACCCCCACACTCATTTCCTGCCTGAGGGCTCCCTTCTCAGGCACTCCCTGAAGTGTGATTACCTTATCTCAGCTGCAACCCTCTGTCTACTGATGCCTTGATCTGCTTGGTCCTGAGACCCTTGCAGGCAGACACAATGAGCTCACTTCTGCCATCTTAGCATCTATCTCAGAGATTGGCACCCAGTAAGCCTTCAATAAATATTTGCTGCAAACATGAATTTTTCAGAATCGTGGGCCATGGTATGAACTTGCAGGAAATAAGCTTCCATAGCTGAAGGAAAACTATTTCATGACAAATTTCCTTCAGAGACTGACAGGATGCCACACACTAAGAATTACCAATTTAAATGAGACGTTACTTTTCACTCATCAAATTGGTAAAGATTACAGATTACAATCTTTAAAAGACTATACATAGCAATGCTGGAATGGTAAATGAAAGGGCATGCTTACATTCAGCTTTGGGAGGAGGAACCGGTAGGAGGTTTCTGGAAAGCAATTTGGCAATATATATGGAGAGTTTTTAAAGTGCTGATGTGACATTTCCTAATAATAAATTCAGAAATGTAGATAAAGACTATTTTATGAAGCTGTTCATTATTTATGTAAGAGAAAATAGCAAACAACCTAAATGTCCAATGATAAGGAGTTTAAAGAAGTTACTGCAGAGTCATGTGATAGACTGAGATGGAGCCACTGAAACCACACTAAGGAGGGATTCGTAAACACGCAGGTGCTTGCCATACCCATTAAGTGAAAGGGGTGGAATCCAGTCCTACCTATAAATATCATGCAAACGATATGGAAACACCACAAAATGTTGTCACAGGCTACCTTTTGACAGTAGAATGGGGAGGAATTTTTATTCTTTTCTTTGAACTTTATTGCATTTTTTCAAACTGTATTCCTTAGGATGCGTTACCTTAAAAAAAAACTACTTTTATAATCATAAAAAAATTAACTTTATCTGAAAAAGCTTCCTGAGCTGAATCATGACAATGCTTGCATATGGCCCTGGTTCCAGACCCCCAAGGCTTCCTCTCGACCCCATGTCTGAGCAGCACCGTGTAGACAGGCAATACTCAGGTACCTTACCCTTGAAGTACCAGCATCTGCACGCTACACAGTGGCTGGTGTGTGCTCCTACAGAATCGCATGAGACACCCTGCTACAATCTAATCGTGCGACAAAACGTGCCAAGAGGAATTTGCTATTTGGGACACTTGGATCTAGAAAATCCTGGCATAAGGGAAGGACAGAAGCCTGAGGCTTTCTTCAAAGTGGGCTTCCTTTCCCTGGAGACCACCTACTTTTAGGAACACCAGAAACAGGCTGCAAAAAGGGGGAAAAAAAAGATTTTGAGATGCGGCTGCTTATCTCTGGTGTGTATTCGCTGATTTGGATACTTTGTGTGGCTGATGTGACTGTGTGTGTCCTACCCGTACATCAGGCTACTCTCAGGAGGTTAGAGGCATGAAGACTTCAATGCCTGATGAACATAAGACATCTAGTGTCCCCCTCTCCTGACTGTCTGAGATGCTGAGTGGTCCCACACCACCAACAGCACAGTCCGGGAGAGGCAGCTACCAACCCAATCCCCAAAGGCAGCAGTCTGGGCTAATCTGGGCTGCTCTTCAGCACCCTTGGTGCAGGCCATGACTCACTGCCCTCCAGAGGACATGGAGAGAGAGGTGTGGGTGGTGGGTCGCCCAGACGGCTCCTACAGACCACCATTCTTCCATCTCTACCTCAACATCTGTACCTGATGAGCCTGTCTCTTGTGGAGCTTTGGAACACAAATGACCAGCTCCTGCTTGTAATTTATAAACATTTGTTTTCATGTATCCTGCTTGCTAAAGGGAACACCTACGTA
Organism: Cynocephalus volans; assembly: GCF_027409185.1. Lineage (NCBI taxonomy): Eukaryota > Metazoa > Chordata > Mammalia > Dermoptera > Cynocephalidae > Cynocephalus > Cynocephalus volans. The sequence continues at coordinate 105,918,198 of NC_084470.1, forward strand.
CTATTGGTGAACACCGTGCACTATTACTTCCTCCTTGACCTGAAATATAACATATTTAGAGGCGGGCGAGGTATGATCAACATAATTCAGTGGCCACATCCCTGCCTCTAATTCAGTTCCACAAGGTCTCACATAAAGTCTTACTCACTCGGGCCAGGGATAAACTAGAAAATGGATGGTGAAGGAAATCTTGGGAAATGGACTTCAAGTGATTTTTTAAAAAATTAATTGAGTTCACTTATTAAAAAGCTGGAACATAGTACATGCGATATGAATGTTGGTTAACAAAAAAAGTCAACAAAGAGGTTGTGTCATGGAGTGGGTCTGAGAGACATTTATATTGAAGTGCCTCTGCTGACAACACATACTCAGACACATTAACAGAGAGAAGAAAAACTCCTAGGGAATTATGCAATCTTAGGGTTGCAAAGAACCTTTAAAATCCCTTAGTAGAATCTGCTAACTTTAGAATCACTAAACAGTGCTCAGGGAGGTTAAGTCTAAGCTCACAACAACCAAAGGACCACCTGGTCTCCAGGCCTAGGCAGCTCTTGCTGATCATGATCTTGCTGCTAAGGAAGACCTTAGGCCGCAGGCACTCACCCCTGGCTGCACGATAAAATCACCTGGAAGATTTACAAGCTCCTCTGTCCATGCTGCGCCTGGGACAGCGGCATTGGTGTCACTTACAGCTCCCAGTGACTTGAAGGCAGCCAGCGTGCTCTCGCCCCATTCCCTGTCGCTCTGCCTTCCACTTTCCGTCCTGGTCCCAGCATTCTGGGGCACCTGGTGCAGTGGCAAAGCTGCGGGGACTGTGACAGGCTGGAGCTCCAGAGGGGCCTCTGCTGCCACCACCTTGCTGCCAGCCCCAAGAGCCCCTGGCAAAAACTTCACGTCCCAGAGATGTGAACAGGAAAAGCAGATGGAGAGGGACATCTCCTTAAGGAAAGGAATTCTGTCGGCAAACTCTTTAGGAATGTGACTCTACCCCTACTCCTCCACCCTGGCCCTCAGCCCCTGTTCTCACCATTTCAGCTTCTCTAAATCAGGACAAGCCTACCCAAGACCCTTGCTGGAGGTCCCTAACAAAACAGAGCCATCAGAGAGCTCCCCAGATGGCACCATGAGACCCCCCAGGTTGAAGGGCACAGATGTCATGAGGCCCGCTGGTGGGGCGAGGGCGCGGGCACCACATGCATTCCCAGGGCTCTCTGTGGCTCTTTCGCCACCTCAGAAAGGAAAGTCACTCTTAGGTGCTTTCAGCCTGCTTCTAACAGAGCCGAGAAACAAGGCACTCAGGCTGTCATCGTGCAGAGCCCACACTGCTCCTCCGCCCCATTCCTTACTGACCTCAACTGTCCTGCTTCTTCCAGGGGCAGCCCCTGATCCCCCAATCCCTAGCCCACCCACAGTGAGTGGGGGATCACTGCAGTTTTGCTAAATGACCTGGCAATGGCTTTTAAAAGGCAGAGTTGTGAAGGCAGCTGATACTCATGGACTTCTGACAGCCAGCCAGAGCACAAGTCCTCACTTGGCCACACGCTGGCGGTGTGACCTTGGGCAAGTGGCTCAGCTTCTCTGAGTCTTGGTTTCCTCATCTGAAAAAGAATGAAAACACTACCCACCTCAATGGCTAGCAAACATTTTCCACCACGACTCAAAGTAAACATTACATTTTACATTGTTTCCTAGTAATCTCTCATGCACACAGCCTCACATATAACAAAAGATTTACTAAACAGTTCTTAACTCTTCTACTTATAGTTTACTCTGACATTTTTTATTCAGTTATTTTCTTTTCTTTTAATGTTGGTAAGGACTCACTAAGCTGATATTATAACCCTATAATGAACTGTGGCCCACAGTCTGGAAAGGGTCACTAGGAGGATTAAGCAAGAAAGCACATGCAAAGGTTTTGGCTCGGCACCTGCTACCTAGTGTTCAATAATTGTGAGCAAAGTTGTTGCTATTTTTAAAATACATTGTTATTATTACTGCTACCTCTGAAATCCCTGAAGGTAGAGATTGCTATTCTTACACCAGGACAGAGAGTTTTTATCTAAGCACCCAAATAAAATCGTAACTCTTTGCAACTCAGGTCATTGGGTACTGAAAAGCCTGGTAATGATGACTTGCAAAACTTTTGTTTTTCAACAGCTGGAAAGCATAGGACTGGAAGGACCCAATTCTTATAGCCAGTGAGTAGTGGGGCTGGGATTCAAACGACAGCTGTCTGGCTTTAAAATCTCCCTCTAGAAGTTTCTCAGAGAAGCACTTCTCAAGTGACAGAGAACACACTGAGTTTTCTGCAAGCTTCACAGTTCTTTCAGAACGCGGAATGAAGACTGATAGAAACACGATATTCCATAAAACCTGTTAAGTCCAGCTCACCAGGGCAGTGAGCAAAGTCCAGGAACCACTGACCCCTACATGCTCAACTACAGAGAGGAGAAGCATTGGTCCACTTTACTATTTTTGAACTTCATTTTTCTGCATTCCCAGAACCAAACACACCATGTTGGCCCACGGAAAGCAGCCTTTTAAAATTTATTTAATATTCTGAGTTACATGGAAAACGTACCAATGGGCCACAAAGAATAACTATCACACAATGCATTCTCCTGCTGCTCTGTATTTTGCAATGAATAATATCCTGAATTTTTGTATCACGCTTAGGATTGCTATTATTTTTATTATTAGTTGGCTTATTAAATATTTATGTGCATTAGCATTTTACATTAATATTTTACAGAGTCCCACTAACTGAAAAGGCTATAGTTTTGTGACAGCACCAGGTAGACAGGTTAATGCATTGGTTCTTACTGACTGGGCTTCCTAATTTAAGGCAGAATAAATCAGCAACACTAGCATTATTTCATATAAAAGATTTTTTAAATGTGCATGGCTGGAAGACTCATCAAGAGAAATAAAAGAGTTCTTACCTTATGTATTATTTCTGTAAACTCAAACCAATGCAGGAATAAAGCAACACATGGACTTAAGAGCACTGATTAATTTCACATTTTATTATTAAGAGAAAAAAAAAAAGACTCTACCACTCAAATTGCCTAAGAGGGCAGAGTTAGGCTTACAAACTTAGGTTAAGTTTGACAAGTCATAGAAGAGCAAAAATCATCAGTTGGCAAGTTACAGGAAAGCAAACATTTTTCAGCCAGGGATGAGAGCATCTTTTATTTCTATTTCCTTGGCTCGAGATCTTAAACTAAAATTAATATCAAAACAATTTTCCCATCAGAGGAGGCAAATCAAAAAAAATTTTATTCCTTAAATGAAAGTTTCTTAGAAAATAAAGAACAAATTATGGGGTTCCTGTGAAAGAACCTTTGCTTCACAGGCTAATTTCTAACTCAATCTGTAGTAACCTGCATTCTTCACACTGGACACTAATTTCACTGGATGTTTAACAAGCGTTTAATGACCCCATTCTCACGTACACTCTGGTAGGCAATGCAGGAAATGGAACTGTGAGAAACAGGCAGGTTTGCTGGGATCGAATGGGGCTGGAGCCTCTGGCCCCCCATTTGTGTCAGATCTTTCAAGGTCCTGTATCTGATTTTGTTTTTGCTACTTTCTGTTTCTTAAAGAGGCCTCCAAATTCACCTGGGAAGACACTGCCAATGCAGAGTCCCGGGCCTTCTCGCCAGGCTGATTAGGTTGCAGGTAAGGCCTGCTAGTCTGTACATTAGAAAGAAGATCCTCTTGTGCCTAAGCACTGGTATTTCTGTCTCAGGCCTCCCTACCTTTCAATGCATGTTCTAGTGACTCGCCAGAATAATCTGCTACTGGCACCCTGTAGGTATTCAGTAGGTATATGATAGATGAACGCAAATCCTAATTATTTCCTTGTTCAGAACCATCACCAGTTCCTCACTATCCACAGTATAAAAGGATAACAGGATAACACAGGAGAACATCAACGAGTAGACAACTTCCGAATACACTGCATTCTCCAAATTATTATAATATGGAGTGCCTATATGTCCAGTGACTTACACTAGGCTCTGTGCAAAGGTTTATCCTAAAGGACCATGTTTACCAACAAACAAGGGCATGTTTTACTCACACAAAGGAAGTGTGGTCATCAAGGGAGCAAAGACTTGAGAGGGTGTTTAAGAGCATCTTCTTCAGTGTCAACTACTTTAAATTGGAACCGATAACCCAACACCACAGAAGCTGGACTTTCAAGTCTTGGGCTCTAATGCCAGCATCATCATTTCTGTGCTGGACAAAGTTGTGCAACACCTCAGAGCCTCAGTTTCCTTATAAAAAGGGGACAATACAGACTTCACAGTGTTGTCCTGAGGATCAAATAATTTATATGAAGTGATTAATTAGTTCAGTGCCTAGCACCCAGTAAACACCCAATAAATGGTATTTGTTGCTGTTACTTCCAGTGCTCAGAAAGTTTAGCCCACCCCACGATGCTTAATATGACTATGATGCTTCTTGTTACTGAACCACACCCAGCTATGTGTATTCCACGTGCACATCTCAGGGATCACTGGGTTCCGATGTGGTTGTCCCTTTTAGGCCACAAGGGTGTGTCCTTGAAGAGGGTAGAAATTTCTGGTGTCAGTCACATGGGAGAGCATGTGGGTTCTCTGGAAGAGAACTCAGGCTACATACAGCACAGCATGTCTCCCAGGGTGCCATTTATGGGCAGATTTCCTGTATCCTTTTTGACTTCCACTTTGGATCCGGGGCTTCTAGGAGTCTTAAATCTTTGACAGCACTCCAGGGTGGTACAGAAAAGGGGAACGTGGCTGTTCCCTTTATCTTTATTTCTCTTTAGTTACCGCTGAGCTATGATTATGTATTCCTGCCTCAGATTTGCTACAATTTGGAGTCTTGAGTGTTTGCTTTGGGGCCTGAGCATTAACGGGTGAGTAGCGCCCCCCTGAGGCCAGCGAGGTGATGGCGGCACCTATAAGTGAACACCTGCCCAAGGTTAAGGTGAATCTTGGGGAAGGGGGCCTCCCCATTGCCAAACTTGAAGGATGTGAGTGGACGTTCCTAGATGAGAGAGCAGCTCCCTTAGCACTTTGAGCAGCACATCTGAGCTTGGCATACAAAAGCAGTGGCCACTTACCTCCTCAAAAGCATCGCAGCCTGTCACCACGATATTTGGTCTGAAATTCTCCATTTTCACTTTCTTCTCCAGCCTGGTATTCAAATCTGCCAGGGAGGCTTCCGAGAGGATCATGACTGGGCTGCTGTCCGGATAGGCCACCTGTGCCAAGAACACAGTATAGTCAGGCCTCACCACCCCAGGAAATTGCTTAGACCAACTGCCAAGCTAAGCAAAGTCTAGAAGCACAATCACCAAGGTGCAGAAGAAAGGAGTGGTATTCAGGAAGAAGAGCGGACTTCAAGCTCAGAAACAGCCAAGTCAGCACCGAAGCACAGGTCTTGTCCACACACAGGGATGAGGCAGCGGCCAGGGCTGGCTCCGGACCAGTGGTACCTGGTAGGCCTCACTCCCACCCCCAGCAGTGACTCTCTTCCCACATCATCATCAAACAGAGAAGGGTCTGCTGCCAAGCAGATGCACGTAGTCACAACTCAACAACACCCATTCACTCAGCAAGCGTTTATTGAGCACCTACCAGGCTCCAGGCGCTTTTCTAGGTTGGGAAATAGAGGTGAATGAAGCAGATAAAACCCTGCTCTCGTGGGGCTTGCAGTTCAGCAGCTGTGGGGAGAAACTCCCTGACCTACTTGTATTTTCAACCTTAGCTCACTGCAGATCAACTGAGATTTTGGTCTTTGTGCTGTGACTGGCAGAGAGGACAGTTTTCCTTAGGAGGAGGTACCTTCCCAGCACCTGAAATCACCATACCACACAGACTGTGGAGGCAGGGCCTGCAGAAAGTCTGCTTCTGTAATTTCAGGAAACTTAGATTTAGTCCCAAAAAACCTCTCACTTTTGCTTCTCTCACCAGTTTTCTCCTGAGTCTCCATCTACCTGGAAGTCACCCCAGCTCCTCCCACCACACACCCCCAAGATCCCACTTTTCTTTCCATCTCTGCCCACATTGTGCCCTCATTACTAGTCACGTGGGCCATTACCACATTTCCTAACTGGAGTCCCAAGAGAGGCCCTTTGCAGCCAAGAAGGAAGGCAGAAAGTGCAGGGTCACTGGTAGAAGTGAGGTAGATTCTCTGAAAGCTCACCTGGTAATTTTGCACAAAAGCAGGGAAAATTTTCCTTGATTCTCTTCCTTTCATGTCCATTTCAAATTGAACCAACCTCAATGTTTCTGTTTTCAAGAATTTGTTGAACCACTGAGCTGCCTCATCACCACAGTCCCTGCCATTAATGTCAAGACCAAATACCCTAGAAGGGACACAAGAGAACACCAGGTTACTTACTTAAAGCAACACACTGGGAGATGGGGTCAAAGACGGAACAACTGGACTATTGGGACTTGACCATCACAGAGAGCTATTAAGTGGCCCTTGGGTTACATCTGGGCAGAGCAGGTGGGAAAGGGAGTAGACTGTTCTCTATGGAAAAGCTTCCCAGACCCTAATGTGCATGCGAGTCATCCAGGATTTTGTTCAAATGCAGATTCTAGTTCAGTAGATCTAGGTTGGAGCCTGAGATTCTGCATTCCTACAAGCTTCCAGATGACTCAGCTGCTGGTCCATGGACCACACTTTGAATAGCAAGGATTTAGGCTACTTTCAGAAGAGGAGAGGGGCTGCCATGTAGCAGATACACCTTGAGCTTGGATTCTAACAGATCTGGTTCAAATTGGAACTCTGCCATTCTCTAGTTCCATGACCTTAAGCAAATCGTTTCACTCCTTTTGTTAATGGATGGCAGTTCCAGGTTCTTGGTCAAACCGTGAAGAAAATTCTTTCATTGGACCAAGTGGAGTCCTTATCTCCATGAGCACCTGCTCAGTGAAAGAAAAAGACAGACAGACAGAGGAACCCTCAAACAATAGGGCTTTATTACAAAGTGAAAGTACATGCAGAAGTACGTGTAGGCATCACCCACAAGTGAGAAGCACCCCTGGATTCTTAGAGGGAGAGCTTATATGCTGTTTGGGGACAGGGGTGTTTCTCTATCCTAAGTAAGAGGAGGAATATTCAGCTGTGGGGGAGGATCTAGGGTAATTATGGCCTAGTAGGCCAATGCAAGGTTGCATCAGCTTCCTGTCATGCATCCCTGAGTTTCTGAAGGTTTTGGTCATGCACAGGGTCCTTTCCGGTCAAGTGTCACAAGTGGAAGGACAAATAGTGGTCATCGGCACTTTTGTTCCTTCTAGTGCGTAGGTGTGGCAGTATTTGTAATCTGCAAACTTCCAGGTGCAGCATGCTGATTGGTAGGGTGGTTAAGCCGTTGTCAGCTCATTATGGGTTTATTAACTGCTAGTGCGGATCCAGTCTGAATATTTATGAGCAGCCTCCTTGGGGCGTGTCCCTATTCTGTCCTACCTCACTCTCACCTTCTGTCTCCAGTTGTAAATTGGAGATAATAATATTCTACCTACCTACCCCACATGGTAGGCACTGATAATGTTATATGTAGTGGTCTTCATGGTTTTTTTGCTTGATTCCCCTAAAGGAATTTGAGAAAGCTATATACCCTTAACAGAACTGTAAGTTGACTTGCCATCTGTTATGGGCTAAATGTCTGTGTTTCCCCAGAATTCATGCTGACACTCTAACCCCCAATGTAATGGTATCTGGAGGTGGGATCTTTGGGAGGTGACTAGGTTTAGACGAGATCATCATGGCTTTGCCCTTATAAGGATTATAAGGATTAGTGTCTTTAAAAGAACAGGAAGAGACACCAGAGCTCACTCCCTTTCTGTTTCTCTCTCTCTCTCTCTCTCTGTTCACGCACGGACCAGAAAGGTCACATGAAGACATAAAGAGAAGGTGGCCATCAGCAACCCAGAAAGCAGGTCCTCATCAGGCACCAAATCTACCAGCACTGCGATCCTGGACTTCTCAGCCTCTCAAACTACGAGAAATAACTATCTATGTTTGTTTGTTTGTTTGTTTTGTTTTTTGGTTTTTTTTTACTTATTTTTTTATTTTATTTTGTCGATATACATTGTGGCTGATTATTGCTCCCCATCACCAAAACCTCCCTCCCTTCTGCCTCCCCCCCCACAACAATGTCCTTTCTGTTTGCTTGTCGTATCAACTTCAAATAATTGTGGTTCTTATATCTTCTTCCCCCCCCACCCGGTGTGTGTGTGTGTGTGTGTGTGTGTGTGTGTGTGTGTGTGTGGTGTGAATTTATATATTAATTTTTAGCTCCCACCAATAAGTGAGAACATGTGGTATTTCTCTTTCTGTGCCTGACTTGTTTCACTTAATATAATTCTCTCAAGGTCCATCCATGTTGTTGCAAATGGCAGTATTTCATTCGTTTTTATAGCTGAGTAGTATTCCATTGTGTAGATGTACCACATTTTCCGTATCCACTCATCTGATGATGGGCATTTGGGCTGGTTCCAACTCTTGGCTATTGTAAAGAGTGCTGCGATGAACATTGGGGAACAGGTATAATAACTATCTATGTTTAAGCCACCGATAGCAGCTGGAGCTAAGGCACCCTCTACTTTATATCATTTCTTCAGTTTTTAGCAGCTCCCATGGCAACCAATCCATTAAAAATAGCTTATAAATGCAGGCCGAACTAGTTAGCACCTCTAACTAGCTGCAGAGGGCAGTGTGCTGGCGACATCTCTGTGTCAATCCCAAACGCACAGCTCTCAGTGGTTGGTTTTACCAAACTACCAGGGTTCCAGGCTTTCTCCTCCCCTCATCCAGGAATACAATTTATGTGTGGAACAGAATTCCATAAGAACAGGCTTCACCTGGTGCCTTGGTCAGACCCTCCTCCCCCTCCCCCAACAAGGTCCTCCTCTCTGTCTTCCCATCCAGGGATGGTTGGTGTCTCCCTAGAGTTCTGTCTGGAGGGGGAAACGTGTTAAATCCCAACTCTGCCTTTGTGGTGACAATGATCTGAGTCTTGGTTTCCTCGTTTGTAAAGTAGAATTAATGATATCCATCTCACAGGCTTACTAAGATAATTAACTGCAATATTGTATTCAATGATTTATTGCTTCAAACTTTTGAAAACTGGGAACCATGAGAGATGAATTTCAGTTCAGACACTTTGCTTGAAAAAGCATAAGATGAGGCTCTCCTCTGAAGCCTGGGACCTTCGGACGACACTGATTTTCACACACTTAATAAGCTCAGTTGGTTACAAAGGGATCCAGAACGTCCCGTGACAGACATTTATGTCTCTAGAACTTCCTAATATCAGAAGGCAAGACTCCAGCAAGCCATGGAACTTGACAGCCCAGCAGGGTCCCCTAGACTGAAAGGAAGCCAAGGCCTGAGGTGGGTCTCTGGCCAGAGGTGGAAATCCCTCACATCCAGCTCCTGCCAGAGGTGCCTTAGTCTCTCCTGCAGCCCTCAGAGGCTGAGATGCCTTGAGAAGCTCCAGCATCCCCATCACCCAGCCCCAAGATGCATCTGGTCAAGTCTTCACTAGCTCCTTTGTCTGTCTGGCTAGAGGGCTGACAATTCTCAGTAAAGGGCCATCCAACTTGAATAAAAGGAAACAAGCCTTAAAGATTGGCACGTTGTACCCTCTTTGTACCTGTATTGATCATACTTTTAATTTTCTGTATTTTTGATGCTTTCACATCTTGAGGCCTTGCTGGTGCAAAAGGGACTGCCCCTTCCAGATGAGTCACCTGCAAGCGTGCCTTTCATATGAACACCAACCCATCCAGAGCCCACACGCCCAACCTCCTCCTTTATTGGGTTTTTACACACTGGGCCACTATTCTCTTGCCCTAATCACCCATGGGTAGGTGCCAGACAACTAGAGAAAACCCCTGGGCCCCAGAACCTGCTACGATCATTCCAACCAGCCAGTCCTACACCTGCCTGCCTGCCTTGCCTTGCCTTTCCTGCAGAAACCACAGTGAAGGCTCTTGCCCACGTTTTATCCCCATTCCCTCTGCCTTCTGACGACCCCTGTGCTTCCCCGTGTGACCCTGGGTGGTGTGCCATGCCTCCTGTTTTAGGGATCTCTGAGTACAGGTTTAAAAATTTCTTTTTTCATGGCAGCCATTTCCATGTCTGTGTGTCTTACCACACCTGATTAAACAAATCCTAAGCACCCTGGAAACAATACTCTACTCAGCACTGCCCAGTCACACCTGAGCACTTGCCCAATCCCAACCCAGACTACACTTCTCTTAAACATTCTCTTCACCAATTTCATTGTCTACTGTATGAACTGTAGCAGGACAGAACGCAGCGACAAGCCTGAAGGAAAACAGGTCTGACGCAGTTCCCTGGGTGCCCCCAAGCAGAATACCTGCAGTTGTGGAGTTTGTTTGAGGAAGGCAACTTGTTAGGCAAAACCAGCTCATCCATGCTTGGAGCCCTGAGGACCAGGCAGTTGTTCCCATGGGAGACAGAGACCAGCACCAGGTGCGGCTCCTGCCGGGCAGTGACCATGTGTCCATCCTCCTTGATAACCATCCAAAACCTGTAGAGAAACAAACAAGGGCACACTCAGAACATTTCTGTCCTCTCAATAGCTTCCCCAGCTCTCTATTTCCTCACCCACCTGACTTGGAACCCAACTATTATTTTCTAGACAATTATTCAGGTCCAGCCAAATTCTTTAGGTCTAAAAGTTGGTGCTCCCAACAGAATAGCAGAAATGGTTCTGAGAGAGAGAGAGCCTGGCCACTGCATGAAAAATCACCAGTTTCAAAAACCAGAAAAGGAGGCTGAGTTAGGGGCCTTCCTAACTCTTTAGGCAACACTGTTGCTTATTTGGGGACCCTGCCTTGGTCAGAAGCTTCCCCGGGCCTGTTACATGTCTCTCTGGGACCCCAGGAGAAGCGAAATGTCTTCCAGGTTGTTTTGCTGTAGAACAAGAGCAGGGTTGGCCTAAACTGCTGGCCCAAGTGAGCTGGAACCCTAGGCAAAGGTCTTGTAATGTTGCTGCCCCAAGAGAACGCAGGCTGGCCTCTACTCTGTTTACCCTGCCATGGCATGTGGGTCCTACATCAGGAAACTTCCTACACAGCGTTTCCTCTTCATGCACACATTCTGATGCAGAGAATGAAGATTCATGAAAGTCATGCGTTAGGTAAGAACTCCTCATCTCCTACTCACTGTTCTAGTCTTGGTTTTCAAACCTTCCTACGTTTGAACATGTCTCCCAAAAGTTGTGTTGGAAACTTAATCTCCAATGCAACAGTACTGGGAGGTGGGGCCTAATAAGAGGTGACCGGGTCATGCAGGCAGAGCCCTCATTAATGGACTGATGTTGTTATCACAAGAATGTGTTGTTATAAAGTGAGTCTGGCCCCTGGGGCCTCTCTCTGTCTTGCTTGCCCTTCCACCTTCCACAAGGGCATGACGCAGCACAAAGGCCCTCACCAGATGCTGGTCCATGCTCTTGGACTTCCCAGGCTCCAGAACCATGAGCTGAATAAACTTCTGTTCATTATAAATTACCCAGTCTCAGGCATTCTGTTATAGCAGCAGAAAATGCACTAAGACAAACTTTCTGTTTCTATGGGATGGGCTGAAGAGCAGGCAAAAAAGTGTTCAGGCCCCAGGGAAAATAATTTTCAATATCACTATTTTAGACAGAACATGAAATCTGCAGACAAGGGAAGTGGGTGAGGAGCTCTGCAGGCGCAGAGGACTGGGCAGCCACTGAGGGCCCAAGGCTTTCCAAATGGCAGCAAGATAAAAAAGACAGCCCCTTCTGGAATGAGGGGCAGCTCCCTGCAGGGAGACATTTCAAAATATGACTGGAGCCAAATGGGAATGTCTGAGGTAACCTTACAAGGACATCTAATATCAGAGCACAGGGAGCTCGGTCTCTGCCCTCTCCTGACCCTGGCAGAGAGTCTCGCATCTGCAACTTCCCTACCAGCAGAGTCCTTTCCAGGTGCTGGCTAAACTGACCCTTCCCTGCAAGCCAACCAGCAGACAGTGGCTGGCAGCCTGTGCCCTGCTAACTGGCATGTGTGATGGTGCAAGGGTGCGGCAGTGCAAGTGCATTTAGGAATTGACTTGGCCGCTCCCTTCTCAAGAGCTGATGATGCAGGGCAGTAGCAGGTCCCCACCCCCCGGAGGAGGCCTCCTTTTTCTTTCTAGATGTCTCTGTCTTAACCCGGGCAACTCCTGCCTATTTCATTACAGCCCTATTCCCTCGGGGCTGGGCTCTATTTCTTACTCCCAGCCTCATCCTTGGGTGCAGAGTCCTGGGTGACCCTGCTTTGGTTAACCTCACCGAAGCCCGCACCTTTAACTTCTAACATAACCCCATCCCTGGATAAGACTTCCTCTGAGATCTGCACACGACCAGATTCATGTCCAAACAGTATTGACACCCCAGTTTGGACATCATTTCTGACAGTCAGCCCCTCCCTGGCCGAGTCTCCTCATCTCCCGTCCTCCCTGACAACCTCAGCCCCTCGCTGTGGCTCCCGGCCCACCGTCACCTGCTGTACAATAACATGGGAGTTAACGGTTAGCATGATATGGAGAAGTGCTGGCTAGAGGTTTCTTGCTCATCACTGCAATTGAAAAAGCAAGTGGCAACTTGCAGGGAGTCCAACACGGGTATAGAACCAAGAATAAAAGGTAAAAAGTTGCCATCTGTAACATGCTCCAACCACCTTATTACCCTGTGAACCTGGGTAATGATACTTTCCACCTCTTGACCACAAACAATGCAGAGCGAGTGAATAACAAGCTCGGTTCTGCTGGATCTGAAAGAAAGAAGTCTGGAGTGTGGAATTTTTCATGACCAAGTTATGTCAACCTAGTCTGCAATACGAGGTATCCTAATTTTACAGGTAAAACCTGAGTAGGTGGTAGAGGAATCAGTGTAGGAGCTCAGAGCTCAGATTCCCCAAAAGAACAACAGTGCCTTGAGCGACCAACAGGGATGGGGAGGTGGAGCCCGTGACAAGTATAAAATCTCATTTCTTAAGTTACAAAGCAGCCTAGGAAGCAGGAAGATTGAGGCGGAAAGTGGGGAAAGCAGGAACCCCACCACGAGGGGTGAGAAGGGAACGACACACCAGACAATAAATTTAGGGAATTCCTTCCTCCAAGAGACAATGGTTTGTGAAGAAGAAATAAAGGTCTGGTTTCAGAAAGGGCTTGGACAGAAAGAAGGACAGTCATAGGTGGCTGCTAAGGAGAGCAGGGATTTATTTACAAAGTCAGGGAAGCCAGCCCGCCCTCCCAGCATCTGCGCCAGCCAGCCAGTGCCATTCAGTTGGACAGACTTTAAACAACTCGAAGCTCAGGGTGCTCGAGCCAAGTGTACACAAATATGCTATGAACTTTGAACCAAATACCTCTAGAAATTTGAGGCACAGAGCACTTACAGAGGAGAATCTCAGCTTCTTCAAAAAGTTGCAACGACACAGGTTCAGAATGGAATTAAATAAATTAGGCCTTTTCCTGTGTTCTAGGAATATTCGCAGTTGTGTTATTGTAATCTCACAACAGCAGCCATCAAGCAGAGTTCTTTCTAGCAAGCTTGCTTTTGAATTTTCAATTATCCTTCCATAAATAAAATCTAGTTAAGATAGGGTCTTAGAGACTATCAAGTTCAACCTGTTTCTTTTGCAAATGAAAAAAGTGAGGCTCAAGAAAGTTTAGATGACTTTGCTCAAGGTCCCCTGATCCTTGGTGCAATCTTTATACTTCTCTATCACACACTGGTGTCACAGAAAGAGCATGAGTTCCAGACCCACACAGATCTGAGTTCAAATCACCAGCACGTATCGATTTTGTGAGCTTGGGTGAGATACACATCTTTCTGATACTGTTTCCTTATTTGCAAAATGGAAATAATAATATCCAGCCCACAAGATTGCCAGGAGCTTAAAGATGAAGGATTTAGCTGTGTCTGCTGCATATGAAGCACTGAATATGTTCATTTTATTGCTCTTCCGTCCTTCCAAGTCTTCAAACCATTCCACCCCATCCCAAGCATGTATTTTTCAAAACAAGGGAAAGGCGATACAGTTCTATTTATCTTAGGTTGCCAAGCAAACAGAAAAGCACAGGCAAAGGACACATTTTCTTGCCATAGCAAGTAGCAGCAGTCAACAAGTAAAGTAGCGACAATGAGAAGCGGGAAAGCAAAAGTTACTCTGACAATCAAAAGAAACACAGATAAGAACCGGAAATCTGTGAATCTTATCTGTGAAATAACCAATCCTTCAAGTGAGGAAAGAACACAACTCCATTTCCTCTAGATACGTATCACTAGAACTTGATTCTCCCAGTTTTGGGGGGGTGTTCAGTAATGCTCTGCCTGAAGTCTTTCCAGCATTAAAAAGACTGTTCTAATCCTTCACATTTAATAAACTCTAAACACCATCCTCATCTTAATGGTCCCAAATAAAACCTTTCAATTACAGCATCAGATCACCTGGGGGAGATAGACACTCTGTACTAGTTGGCTCCACTCTTGGTGATTCTGATTCAGTAGGCCAGGGATGGGAATCTAAGGAAATTACAGTTTTAAAAATCTCTCCAGGATTAGAAAACTGGGGTAGGATTAAGGGTGGGAATGGGAATATCCCCCATGAGTTATATGCTCTGCGTACACAACACTTCTCTAAAACAAGTTGCAGTTTTCTAATTCAGTGGGAGCCCACATTTCTTTAAGAGGGCAGCAGTTGTCAGAGAACAGTACATACGTGTGTCCCGGAGTGAACACACAGCTGTGGATGGCCCTCTGCTAGAAGGCTCCTTGAGTGATCAACCTGCAAACCTCCCTCCCTTCAGGCACAGGACCACAGCTAAACCATCCCAGCCAGACAAGAAGGCATCTTAATCCTAAGAATGAAATTTCTATGTGCCAGGCCCTATGTGGGTAGGGACTTTGCCCAAAGTTCTTCTCTGAGGACCACTGTGCCTCTGGGAGAAGGGGACACACTATGCCCTTGATGGTAAGTATCACACCCCTGCCTGAGTATAACTAGCTCCCCCTCACAGTCCTCCTGCCAGATCCCTTCCAACAGAAGACTCCACTCTGCTCATTACTCCTTAAAGTGGGTCAGGCCACCCAGGCGCAGTTTTAAGAGTGGAGAAGGGTTAGGCCCCAGCAAGGCCTAACCCAGTGTCCTTGAACAACACTTGATTCCTGCGTTGCTCCTGTCCAAGTGCCAATGGCATTGTATTTTTCTACTACTGTGCTATACGGTAAGACAGAGTCAGAAACTTTACAACTAGCAGGTCTTACAGATCACCGGGTCAGAGCCTCTCCTGTTAAGGAGGAAGAATTGCCCATCCAGAGAGGTAGGCCTCACTTCTACCTACTTGACCAAATCTGAATCAGACTTGACCTGGACCCTCCCAGCTAAAGGAGCAAAGGTCCAAAGGTCACTCCAGGAAACCCCGGCGGCAAACCTCTATTCTCCCTCCCCGATCCTGGCAGTCAGTCCCCGCGCTGCCCCGCGCCCAGGCTCGGCCGTACCTGTCCCGCAGGTGGCCGCTGAGCAGCCCCAGGGGCGTGCACTCCGCCGCGCTCACCGGCACCCCCTTGCAGGACTTGACCGGGTAGATCCAGAGCCGCGCCACGGTGCCCACCTGCTGCAGCCGCCGGCGCCGCCCGGGCCGCGCGCGGCGCCACGCGACCGCCCCCAGCGCCACCGCGGCCAGTCCCAGCGCGGCCACCCCGAGCCACCCGGGCCGGGGCCGCGCGGGGAGGCCGAGGCGGGCCAGCGCCGACGAGCCTGCGGCGCCCATGGCCCAGCGACGGCTGACGGGCCTGCACAGAGCGGGCGGCGACTGCGGCCGGGCGGGAGGAGGGGCCGTGGCGGCTCCGCCACCGCCGCGCACCCCTCGCCGCCCACCAGGAGGCGGGCCGGCGACACGCAGGGGGCGGGGAGAGCCTACGCGGCGCCGGGGTCTGAGCCCGCGGTCCGCCCAGTCTCTCCGGGAGGTCACCTCGCTTTACTGCGCCCTCTCCCCAGTCCCTGCCACGCGACAGTCACCCGCCCACACTCTACTCCCCCTTCTCTTCTAATACCGCGCACCGAGTAGCTCCGTAAGGGCTCCCCAAAACGTGACGGAGGGTTGCAGCGCCGAAGGCTTGAAACCATTTGGGAACGGCTTTTCCCGGCAGGTCGCTGCGACAATGCAGAACTTTCTGCACGGGAGGGCGCGATCCAAACCTGCACCGGGGGACGACCAAACGCCAGCCTTGCTTCTAAGAGCCCCGTGACCCGAGGCCGCCGGGCTCCGCCGTAAAACGTCTGCCTGAGAACGCTCCAGGATGCCTGGAGAATTTCCTGTTGGTTCTGTTCTAGCCAACACCTGATCCTGGGCCCGCACCTCCCTTTCTGAGAGCATTTGCTTACAATTGTGAAATCCCTCTGTATCTCCCACGACTCAGAAGTGTCTTTCTCCAGGGCCTGAGAATCACTCCTTTGAAATGTAATCACCAGGGAGGAAGGGGCCCTCCCAGTCTCTGTGGGACGACAGAACCCCGACCCCCATAAATGCCCGCCAGCAGACGCAGCTGCCCGTCGCAGCGACACTGACACCCCTTTGCAATTTTTCCCCTGAGCCCGCGCTGGCTCCCCCTCCCTGGCCTCTCTCTCTCCCTTGAAAACACCCGGTCACCTCTGCACAAATCTGAACGGGGCTCAGTTGTTACCGAATAAACTCCTCTTCACGCTTTGACTAATGTCCTGCTTCGTCTGTCTTTAACAGCTCCATTCAGGCAAGCTATTGGGATAACAGTGGATTTCCTTAGACAAGTTAAAGTTGGAGGACCTTCTACACCACTCCCGCTCCCAGAAGACTGTCCCTTAAACTGTGGCAGTTCTGGGAGTGCCTAAGGAGGCCAACTAGTGGGCCACCTCCCAGATCCAGATTGGCCGCCCTCTGGAGAAGAGGCCCCCTCTCGGGTGTGGGAAGAGACCCCGGGAGGCATGGAGAACCAGGCGAGCCACGTTCCCTTCCTTTGTCCCTTGTGAAAAGTGAAAGACAAAAAAGCAGTTCCCAATTCTGCTCTCCCCCGTCCCGGAAAATAACAGACACTGTTTGAAATGCCAGGCCAGCAGAGTCAGCCTCTTCAACCCCTACACATTCTCACGATGCTCGGCAGCCAAGACTTTCGGATTTGTTCTTTAAGCGTGGTGTCATGTGAGAGGTATGTGTAAACTGGCACCTGATTCCTTCACCTCTCCAGACTCTCAAGGAGGGCCAGAGCACTTGCTACCACAAGCCCGCTGTCACAGCAAGGTGCTTGTGAAGCCATCACCCTCACTGGACATGAGCTCCGAGACAGGGCAAATGCCTTATTGTTCCTTTCAACAAATATGTATTGGTCATTCACCAGGCTTTGCCCAAGATTGGCACCTGGGGGTTATAGTTTAGAAGAAATTGCCCCTCCATCGAGGAGTTCGCTGAGTCCCCAGAAGACTGACGAGCCCAGAGGATGACGCCAGAGTGGAAGCATGGTCAAGATACGGTTGGAGGTAGAGACCAGAAAGCAGCTGAATCTCAAGACTGTGCTGTTTTCAGAGGAGGGGCTTTGGGGCTGAGACTTGAACATGATCAGGGACGTGGGAAGGGGCAAAGGAGGGAATCTGCACAAAAGGAGCAGCATGTGCAATTGAGACGGGATAGGACTAGGACTGTAAACCAAACTGACCCCATTTTCCCTGTAGAAGACACTTTGTTACTTTTCCACTCCTCAGTCATGAGACCGCCCAAAGTGCACGATCACCCCATAGCCCAGCCTGATAAACTGAGATAAGAGGGAACAGACATTCACTGAGTTGCAAAACCACTCTCCAAGGCTTGTTTCCCATAATTGTTAAGTTAAAGAGTAACTTTAAGACCCCTCTAAGAATTCCTGCACAAACACAGGGCTTCAAGGTGACCGCTACAGTGACCCTCCTGGTGTGCCAATAATGAACAACACCATCTTGAACCCACTGAGCAGGCACAAGAACCAAAACTGTACTGAGCATGTGCCCATGATGCAACCAGGAAGAACAGAATGGACCACCTCCAGAGGCACAGAATGATGATGCTGGCCTGCTCCCCTCACCCCCTTGCCCTGTAAAGGACCATGAACAGCTCCTCTTAGAGGACTGACTTTCCTGTAGCTACCTCCCTTATGCATAAGTCTATCTCCTCTTTTAATAAGGTGTTGCTTGCTTTACTACTGGGTGCATTGTTCATTTCTATGACTTTGGGATCCAAGAGCCTAATTTGGTAACACAATGGCCTGAAGACATGGAAGGAACAAGAGGGTGTGGCATGTTTGGGCAACCAGCAGCAGTTCAGCTTTATTAGAACATACGTGTGCGTGTGGCAGGCAGTGGAAGCTGAGGCAGCACAGGTGGGCAGGAGCCAAGTCAAGATGTGCTTGTCTACTTAATGTGGTGACACCTCGGAATTCTGAAGAACAGTGAGGGGTGATTAGACTAGGGTGTCATGCTGGCTGCTCCAGGAAGGTATAACAACACCATGGGTGGTTAGAAGAGATGCAGATGCCCTAGTTCAGGCTGAAGTAATCCCAAGTCAGGGAAAAATAACAACAGAGATGGAGATGGACATATGGATAGGAGAGGTCATTAGGACACAGAATTACCATGAGCCAGTGAAGATGGAACACGGACAGAGGGAAAGGAGCCCACAGGAACACCCAGCTCTCTAGCACAGAAGTCTGTGGGGGGCATTGTTTGAGATTAGGAATTCAAGAGAAGAAGCTGGTCTGGAGAGAGATGATGAGCCCTGTTGTGGACGTTGACTGTGAGGTATTTGTGGAACATGAAGAAACAGTTACCTGAAAGAAAGTGAGCCAAGATGCCGGGTACCGTTCAAGCTTTATTAAAGAAAGAAATCTGCAGGGCTGTACTCAAAAAGGAGGACGGCCCAGGGCTGCCCTGAAAACTGTGGACAGCACCAGGTGTGGGGGTGGTGGAGCTTACATATCAGTATGTTGGTGCCAAGAGCTGGGTGATGTAATTCCGTGGCGGGGATTGAGTTAGGTCATGGAAATGGAGAGTTCTGCTCATGCGGCATTTTCTCCAAAACCACGAGGCTTCTTGTAAAGGACAACAGGGGAGGGGCGGGGTGGAGATGGATGGCACCATTTTGTACTTGGGCTTGTCTAAAATGGTGCTGGGTATGTTGCAGATCTATTATTACCCAAGAGAGGTAATTTGACCTTTCTGGGATTGCATCTCTTTGTCTGCAAAATGATGGGGATAAATCTCTAAGATATCAGTTCTAAATTTTGGATTTCCTAAATCCACATGGCATCGGGCTGCAGCAGCCAAACTAGTGAGTAACTTTGCCCTGGTGAGTGCCAAGTCTCTGCTGTGCTCCCCAACACTACCATCACTCAGCTTGCCTGGGCTGCCATTTCACCAGTGAGGGGGTTGGAGATGATTTCAGGGGAGCAGTAATTGTGTTACTGTGCTTATAATATTGCTTATCAGTAATGTGTGCATTTGCAGTTCTAGCATTTTCACTTGGAGAATTCGTGAGGAGAGGTAGGAGGTTGAGAATTCATTAGTCAGCTATTTGCTTTTCTTTTTTCCCTTTGGATTTGAGTGATTAACTTGTATTTTTCTTTGTTGATTTGTAAGAGCCTTTTGCAAATTAAGAAAATTACCCTTTTATCATATGTGTTTCAGAGTCATCAATATTTTCCACCTAGTTTGTTGTTTTGGGGCAATCTCTGCTTAAAAAAGAATCTCTCCTTTCTAGTGAGTAAGACATCATTGTCTGCCTAGAGGCATTGACATCACTACATAAAACCCTATCAATTAGAATATCAACCAAGGGAGCAGAAGAAAAAGAAGACTAAAAAGTAAATATTGCCCTTGCCCAGGAGGGTAGGTAACTCAGCAGGAGGGTGGGTACCTGGCAGCCAACAGAGGGTTAATTAGGGCCACTCAGCAGGCTATCTCTCCCAGGGAGATAACCTGGACACATCAGGTTATCAGGCCATGATGATAATCAACCTTCAACTCATAACAAATCTTATGGGTCAGGGTAGGCTAAAATATCACAAAAATTCAAAATCTCATGTCCTAGCAAAATAAAAGTTTAATTCTCACTTACATTCCAATTCAATGTAGGCCAGCAAAGGAGCTCCACTCCACATAGTCATTCACCAATCCAGGCTGCTTCTAAATTGTTGCTATTTCTCCTCTAGACACTGGGGGACCTCTCCATTGGTCAGCAGAAAGAGGAAGAGGTTTTATATCACGTGGGAGATTTTATATTGAGCTGGTCCTGGAATTGGAACACATCCCTTCTACTTACATTGCATCAGCCAGAACCCAATCACATGACCACATCTGTAGAGACTGGAGGGTGCACGGGCTGGTGAGAGGTTACATTGAGTGGCTGCATAAGAGGTGGGGGGAGCTGGGAAATATGATCTATCTTTACTTCCAGGATGAAGAGGAGGATTTGGAACTGACAATGCTAGCAGTCTCTAACACTGCTGGTGCCACGCCCATGATGCACTTCTGAGAAAAGCCCCTCTGGGGTTATTTCTGTACAAATGTGCAGTTATTACACGTACCTCATGGGCCGAGTGTATCTATTTTAACTACCCTTGCCACAAAACCAGAAGTAAATCCATCTTACCTACTCCAGCCACAAAACTTCATCAGAGGACCAACCATGAAGTGACTTGATCCAAAACCTTATCAAATAAGAGCAATCCATACTGAATAGTGACAAAGTGACTCAATGAGATCTGAGAAATCATAAATGGGAGGTGCCTACAGGAAAGGAGGCATCTCTTACTAGCAGCCCCAGGTTTTCTCCTCAGTGACTTCTCAGGCTCACAATTTTCCCTTCTGCTCAAATCCTCCTCCTTCTGCCTCCCTGTCTCAATCTTAGTAGATGAGCTGGCCTCCTGTTCCGTGAGCAGTAGAAGGCATCAGAAACAACTCTCTGAATCCCCTACCCAAAATGCACACACTTCCCTGCACCCCATTCTGTGCACTGTATTAGTCCATTTCTGTTGCTTATAATATACTACTTGGAACTGGGTATTTATGAGAAAACAAAATTTATTGCTTACGGTTTCAGAGGCTGGGAAGTCCAAAGTCCAGGGAACACATCTGGTGAGTCTTCTTTGATGGTGGCGACAGTGACAGCAGAGTATCACGTTGTGAAAATGGCAGAGCAGAGAAAGCAGTGAGAGAGACAGACTCTACTTTCTCTTCTTTTGAAGCCCTCAGAACCACGCCCCTGACCACCATTTTTAATCTGTTCATTACTGGGTGGTCCTACAATCCAATCACCTCTTCAAGGCTACACCTTTCAATTACCGTAATAGGATCTCCCACCCTCTTAACAGTCACAGCGGAGGCCTAGTTTCTAATACATAAAACTTGGGGGACACGATTCAAGCTTCAATGAGTTTTGGGGAAAATAATTCAATCCACTACATGCACCTTTCCCCTTTTCTCTCATTCAGTGGGTGAGATGTCCCTCCTAGTGTCTGAGGCTCATTCAGCCTTCCGTGCTCTGGATCCCATTCTTGCCCTGCAAAATTTACTGGTTCATCAACCAGCACACCATCACCCTTCTTTCCTGAATCCTCAACCTCTTCCTCTCCACTGGCTTAGCTCCTGTCAGCATTTAAACATATTGTTTTCCATCTTCTAAAATCACTCCCTGACCTACTTCTTCTCTTCTCTTCTGTACGATCAAATTTTTGAATGAATTGTTTATAGAAAATGTCTATAAATACCCCTCACTTTCACATCCCTCAGTTTTTACTCCATACGATCTGGTTTCCACCAGATGCCCCTGAACTGCTCCTTACCAAGGCCACCGGTGCACCCCAATGTACACTCCCCTCTTCTGTTTTGGCAGGACCCCTCAGTTACATTTGCCTCTGTTGATCACTTTCTCTTTTTAATATCAACTTATTGTTTATAAATATTTCAAACCTACAGAAAAGTTAGAAGTAGAATCATCTGGATTTATAAATTGTTAACTTTCACCACATTTGTTTTTCTTTATCTCTCTCTTCCTCCATAGGTGTATGTATATTTCCTGAAACATTTGAAAGTGGGTTGTAGACATCATGAAACTTTGCTTTTAATTGTTTAACTAAGTACCTTTTAAGAACAAAAACATGCTCCTACATAACCACAATACCAAATCACACCCAAGAAACTTGACATCAATATAATTACCGGACAGTTCTTACTCAGCTTTCTCCAACTATTACCAAACTGTCTTTTATAGCTGTTTTTTTTTTAAAATTCAGGATCAATCAAGAATTATATATTACATTTGGTTGTCATGTTTTTCTTTAGTTTCCTTTAATATAGAACAGCCCCCCAACTTTCTTTCCCTTCCTTCCTTCCTTCCTTCCTTCTTTCCTTCCTTCCTTCATGCCACTGATGTTTTGAAGAGTCCAGATCATTCTCTTGTGAAACGTTCTATAATCTACTGTGGTCTGCTTGTTTCTCCATGATCAGATCCAGATGAAACATTTAGTAAGAATAATTCACAGGTGACCTTTTGCACTTTTCATCACATCACATCAGGAGACAGCTAAGGTCACTTTGTCCAATTATGGTGATGCTAAGTTTGGTCACATGGTTAAGGGGTGTCCATGTAATAAAGAAGCACTCTGTGAGTTGATATTTTGAGATTATCTGAATTTTTTGTATTCCAACAAATTTTTACTCAATGCTTTTAGCGTCCATTGATGATTCTGTCCTGTATCAATTATTATGTTGGTGGTTATAAAACAGTTTTTATAGATGCCTAGAATAATAATTTACTGCATGTTATCAAATGGTCAGAAGAGAGGTGATTGAATGTCCTCATCACAAAGAAATGATTAAGTTTTATATTGATGAATATGCTAATTACCCTGATTTGATCATCACACATTGTATTGATATTAAACCCTGTACCCCACAAATATGTATAATCACAATGTTTCAGTAAATAGTGATTTTTTTAAAAAATACGATCACCTCTACACTTATTACCTGGCATTTTTTCTGTAAATAAAAGGTTCTTCTCCCCCACTTTTATTTCTCGTATCATTCTGGACTCATGATTTATTTCCATACCACCATTAATATTTTTGGTGCTCAAACTGTCTCAAGTTGGACCGGTGGATGGGCATAGAACTCCTTTGACCTCTTTAATCTTTGGGTACTTTCTTATGTTATGACACACTGTTAACTTTCCCTGTTCCAGACCTTGCATTAACCATTCTCCAAGGCACTCTGGTTTCTTTTATAGAGAAAAGCATTTAGAATGGGCTATGGGTGTGTTCATTGCTACTGGCTAGGACACTCAGCAGGAGAAACAGCCTTACACCACAGAGTGCTTCCTTATCTCTCTCCGCTCCATATTCTGTCTTACTTCTTTTACAGTAAGAACCTGGTTCTCACAGTGTACACAAAATAGTTTTAGGTCACACAATATTACTACCAGCAACAGAATATATGTGTTTATACTAACCCATGCATACACATTTCTATAAATATTTCTATACATAACCATCTGTATCTGTATTAAGCTACACATGCGTTCACACTGACGTTTCCAGCCCTAACCATCACCACGTGGATCCTTCTTGCCTCCTGCCCTTGCTCATCTGCAAACCTTTAAACACGTGGTCCAGACACGCTACTAGTAAACATTGAGGGCGAGAAATTGATGAATCTGATTTTCTCCTTCAAGAAAATAGTGTATTCCAGTTATCTGAACTAAAGTTATAGATATACAAGATCAGGAGCACCAAATATTTATCAGGAGTGTATGTTCTGGCTCCCACATTCCTTCAGGTGTAAGTATCTGACCAGACAACACTGGGTTCCTGAGAGCATGTCCGATGGCGCCAGCAAGTGCTGGAGCTGGGAACGCAATGATGACCATGCACGCGATCTGCAGAAAACCTGCACTCTTAGCATTTAACGCTGAGGAGTGAGAAGCTGGGCATTCTCTGAATGTCATGTTTAAAATTCTATTTGTTTATTTTACCTATTAACAGTAAAGACATAGTCCTTGTTTTCCATTTAACTACTATTGAGGAATCATTGGTGGATTACAGGCTCCAGTTATATTTGACCTGTGCCTCAGAATAGATCGCCTGATCCACTATTAAATTCTCTTAAGTGTTACAAATACTTAAGATATCAAATGTACAAAGATCATTCCATTATGTAACATTAATATAATACCTTTTATTTACATTTATATTATCTCTATAGTTAATGCCAAACCTTCCTGCTATATTATTGAGTAACTTTGGATTTGAATGAATAAATGTTAAAAGAACCAGA
This sequence comes from Cynocephalus volans, assembly GCF_027409185.1. Lineage (NCBI taxonomy): Eukaryota > Metazoa > Chordata > Mammalia > Dermoptera > Cynocephalidae > Cynocephalus > Cynocephalus volans. The sequence goes on from NC_084470.1 coordinate 105,942,575, forward strand.
AAAGCCCTAGGTTTGTAAATGGTATTGGGAAATTTAAGAAAACCTAAAAATTCCCATATTGATAAGTTTAATTTATTAGATTCCAAGAGCTATTGAGGTACTTGGGGAGGTCTGTTAGTCAAACAATTGAAGTACTTAAAAAGAATACCATATTTAATTTACTGATACAGTTAAAAAATCTTTAAGGCAAAATGTTAATCAAAAGTCCCCTTAAAACTGTGATTATAGAAAGAAAGAAAGAAAGAGGGGAAGAAAGAAAAGGATAAGCTATGTAAAGTTAGCTTAAAAGTTTAAGGAGATTTTTGAATTTGAAATTTTAGTAAATAAAAAGCTAATTTTTAAAAAATGAAAGCAGCCTCTCTAGGGCCTTCAAGGCCTTGTAAAATAAAGGGGGGGGGGACAAAAACAAAATATACATCTGTCTAGTGGCTTTTCTGGCACTCCAGAATTACAGCAGTGTAGGTAAATTATGGTGTCAGAAAGAATCTGGGTTAAAACAATAATAATAATGGGAATGATAATAACACCTTGCATTTCACAGAACTTCACGGAATAATTTAGCATTCAGTGAGTTGGGGTGGAAGTTGACCAAAGCTGCAGGTAGTGCGCGGTTGCCCAGAGGAAGCTGGATGTCCCTCTGTAAAGTCCCCACTGACGGCACTGATCAAGGCAAATGCACCTCAGTCTGTGGTTCAGAGTCTGCCCTTTAGCCTTTGAAGGTAAAAGTGTAACTTTTCGGTGTCCGAGAGTTACTGGGCTCAGGGACAGCAGCCCTGCTGATGAGGTTCACAGGAGATGGGCGAGCACAGGGCACAGGCCGTCCCCCTTCTGGGTGACTGGTGATGAGGGCGGTGTCGCAGGCCCGTGGCACCCGCAGTGCACAGGAGGACAAGCCAGCGCTGGAAGGGAGCTTCCTTCAGGTTGCAGGAAGGACATGCATTCAGGTCTTGCTGGGGTTTAGGTCGGGACACCCAGGGCAGTAATGTCTCTGCCAGCAAATGCCAGTCGCAGAGCCTCTGTGGCCAGAGCTCGAAGTGCTGGGGGGACAAGGACAGGGCTTGCATTCACGCCCTGCTGTGCACTGCACGCTGGCATCTGGTGTTTACTGATGACTGAGGAAGGCAGCCTGTGATCTCAAGAAACCACTAAGGACACACTCAGTAAACAGGCTACTAGGCGAGGCGGTAAGCAGCTGGAGGCAAAGGCCGGGGGCTATTGGAGCTACTGGATGCAGGGCCCCACTGGGGACAGAGAAGCTGGGGCCCGACTGATGAGACACACTTTGCCAAATGAAGAAAGGGTAGGGGCACAGAGTGACAGAGTGCTTGACATTTTGAGGAACTAGATTCAATCCTGGCTGGAAAGTGGAGGGCAAAGGCTGGCATGGGGAGAGAGAGAGGACTGGGAAGGTAAGCGAGCAGGAGGGTGGGGACCATCGGTGTGTGTGCGGAGGCATGTGGACTTCATCCAGAGGACATGAAAAGTGGGTGACATGACTTACAGATGAAAAGAGCAAGTGGATGGCTGGAAACATGGGACGGACAGAGAATTTGTTCACACGTTTACACCTTTTGAATATTGAACCATAAAAGTTATTACTTATTCAAAAAATTGAAAAATAAGATTATCTAAAAACATTCTCCAAAATGATCCTACCTACAGAGAGTCTGGCGGTGTACTAGGCTCTGTGTGAGCAAACAGATGGCTGCTATACCTTACCAGCTCCCAGTCTACCAGGTGTTTTCAAAGTCAGAGACACAACACAGCATTGGGTAGATTCCCAATGTCAGGAGATGTGTAAACAAATAATTACAACATAAGCCATATAATAACCGCTTTACTAGACATATGGCTTAGAGCTTTGAAAGCATAGGGTGGGGGCTCGGCAGCTTCCTCTGCCTGAGGCTGGTGGGAGGTAACATGTAAGCTGGGTTTTGAAGAATGCATTGGAGCTTCAAAAATGGAGAAGAGAGGAAGAAAAACTTATCAAAAAGAAATGCAGTTTTCTGAAAGAACCTAAAATGTTCTTGGAGGAAATAGTTTGGGATGATGGTCAGGGCACAGAGGGAATGGCAGGAGGCAGGATGAGGGCAAATTATGCCAGCTTCACACGCTGCCGTACGGAGTACAACTTCTGTCCCAGAGAGTTAAATACTGGACACCAGTATTCTGAAAGGTGGTGAATATGGGCCTTTAGGAAAATTGCCTTTTTGGCTTCCGGTCAAGATGGCGGAATAGACGGTCCCTAGCATCACTCTCTCCCACAAATCAACTGATTTAAACTATGAAAACATAACAACAAGTGCATATGGAACGGAGAGACGTCCAGCAGGGGAGGCAGAAGCCCCGCAGAGACCACATGCCCTGCGGGGCCACCGTCGCACAATCCAGCAGATAGGCTTCACCGCCGCCACCCAGCTCCATGCCCAGCCCAGCCCAGTGTGCACAGAGTGGGGAGACGTCCGGCAAGAGAGGCAGAAGCTCAGCAGAAACCACACACCCTGTGGGGCCGCCACTGCATGATCCAGCAGGTAGGCTTCACCGCAGGCACCCGGCTCCATTCCCAGCCCAGCCCAGTGTGCACAGAGTGGGGAGACGTCCGGCAAGAGAGGCGGAGGCTAGACAGAAACCACACACCCTGTGGGGCCGCCACTGCGTGATCCACCAGGTAGGCTTCCCCGCAGGCACCCGGCTCCATTCCCAGCCCAGCCTAGTGCGCTCGGAGAAGGGAGTCGTCCGGCAGGGGAGGCAGGAACTCCACAGGGACCACACTGCTGCCGCGCAATCCAGAAGCCTGGCCCAATGTGTACAGAGCACAGAAACGTCCAGCAAGGGAGATAGAAGCTCCGTAGAGTCCACACATCCTGTGGGGGGGCCGCCACCACGTGATCCAGCAGAAGGTAGGCTTCACTGCCTCCACCCGGCTCCATCCCAAGTCTCACCTAGCGCGCACAGAGCAGGGAGACATCCTGTAGGGGAAGGGGAACCTCTGCAGAGACCACACGCTCTGCGGTGCCTCGGTGCATCCCAGCAGCCTGGGCCAGAGCGCACGGAACAGGAAGAACTCCAGCACGGGAGGTGGAAGCTCAGCAGAGACCACACAACCTGCAGTACTGCCCCGTAATCCAGGGGCAGCCAGGCAGAGTCCAAGCTAACCAGAGAGGTGGCTCCCCGGAGAGGCCCAAGACCTGAGGCAACCACACACACAAGGTACTAGTGGTCAACTGAGCAGTCACTGAGGTAGCCATACCAAATTGACAACCACAGCAACATCTTAGTTAGTCAATAGTGTCAAACCTGTGGACTGTGAAACCCCCTGCCACAATGAATAAACATCAAAAAAAAAAAAGATACCAGAAATACGAAAAATCAAGAAAGTACACCACCAAAGGATAATAACTCTCAAGCTCTAGATCCTATAGAACAAGAAGCCCTTGAAGTGACTGACAAGGAATTTCAAGTGATAATTCTAAGGAAACTAAATGAGATACAAGAAAACTCAGCAAGACATCACGATGAAATGAGGAAAAGTATACAGGACCTGAAAGAGGAAATGGACAAGGAAATCAATGTCCTGAAAAAAAAATGTAGCAGAACGTGCTGAACTGAAGAAGTTATTCATCGAAATAAAAAACACAACAGAGAGTTTAACCAGCAGGCTTGCGGAAGTTGAAGAGAGAACCTATGAACTTGAAGATGGGCTGTTTGAAATAACACAAGCAGACAAAAGAAAAAGAAAAAAAGAATCAAAGGCATTGAAGAAAATCTGAGAGAGATATCAGAAAACCTTAAGCACTCAAATATCCGAATCATGGGTATTCCAGAAGGGGAGGAAAAAGGAGATTGCATTGAAAACATATTCAACAAAATAGTGGAAGAAAACTTCCCAGGTATAGGAAAAATCACAGATCTTCAGATCCAGGAAGCTCAACGATCTCCAAACGTATTCAACCCAAAAAGGTCTTCTCCAAGACATGTTATAGTCAAATTGGGAAAACTCAAAGACAAAGAGAGAATCTTAAAAGCTGCAAGAGAGAAGCATCAAATCACCTATAAGGGAGCCCCAATCAGGCTAACATCAGACTTCTCATCACAAACCCTAAAAGGCAGAAAGGAATGGGATGATATATTCAAAATACTAAAAGACAGAGATTGCCAGCCAAGAATACTCTACCCTGCAAGGCTATCCTTCCGAAATGAACAGCAAATAGTATATTTCTCAGACAAACAAAAACTGCGGGAGTTCACTACCACACGACCACCTTTACAAGAAATCCTCAAGGGAGTACTGGGTTTGGTTCCTGAAAAATAACTACCACTGCCATAAAAACCCAAGAAAAATCTAAACCCACTAGTATATTAAAAATGGCATTCATGAAGAGAAAACAAACAAACAAAAAGGCTATCTACAAACTACGGAACCAACAAAGACAGAAAACAAACAGTAAATCAGAAAGCAAGGAAGAAAAGACACCTAAGACAACCAAACAATCAATAAAATGCTAGGAATAAATCAACACTTTTCAATAACAACTCTTAATGTAAAAGGCTTAAATTCCCCAAACAAAAGACACAGACTGCCTGACTGGATTAAAAAGGAGGATCCAACTATATGCTGCCTTCAAGAGACCCACCTCACCCATAGAGACTCACATAGACTAAGAGCGAAAGGATGAAAAAGATTTACCATGAAAACAGAAAAGAAAAACAAGCTGGAGTAGCTATTCTTATATCTGACAAAATAGACTTTAAAACCATAAAAGACTAAAAACCATAAAAAGAGACAATGAGGGACACTACTTAAAGATAAAAGGACTGATCCATCAAGAAGACATAACAATCATAAATATGTATGCACCCAATGTTGGAGCAGCCAGATTTATAAAACAAACTCTATTAGACCTAAAGAAGGAAATAGACACTAATACCATAGTAGCAGGGGACCTGAACACCCCACTGTCAATATTGGACAGATCATCTAGGCAAAGAATCAGTAGAGAAACACAAGATCTAAACAATACTCTAGACCAATTGGACATGGCAGATATCTACAGAACATTCCATCCAACAAACACAGAATATTCATTCTTCTCATCAGCACTTGGCTCATTCTTCAGGATAGATCACGTTAGGTCACAAATCAAGTCTCAACAAGTTCAAAAAAACTGGAATTATCCCATGTATTTTCTCAGACCACAATGGATTAAAACTAGAAATCAACAACAAATGAAATTCTGGAAACTATACAAACACATGGAAATTAAACAGCATTCTACTTAATGACATATGGGTCCAAGAAGAAATCAAGCAGGAAATCAAAAACTTTATTGAAACTAATGAAAATAATGACACATCATACCAAAACCTGTGGGATACTGCAAAAGCAGTATTTAGGGGGAAATTTACTGCATTAAATGCTCACCTCAGAAGAATGGAAAGATGGCAAGTGAACAAACTAACACTTCACCCTAAAGAACTAGAAAAACAAGAACAATCCAAACCTAAAGTTAGCAGACAGAAAGAAATCATTAAGATCAGAGCAGAACTGAATGAAATTGAAACCCAAAAAACAATGATCAATGAATCAAAAAGTTGGTTTTTTGAAAAGATAAATTGACAAACCATTAGCATGGCTAACAAAAAAAAGAAGAGAGAAGATTCAAATAACAAAAATTAGAAATGAAAAAGGCAATATTACAACTGATTCATCTGAAATACAAGAAATCATTCGAGACTACTATAAACAACTATACACCAACAAATTTGAAAATCTGGAGGAAATGGATAAATTTCTGGACACACACAAGCTCCCAAAACTGAACCATGAAGACGTAGAAAATCTGAACAGACCTATAACAATAAAGGAGATTGAAGCTGTTATCAGAAGGCTCCCCACAAAGAAAAGCCCAGGACCAGATGGATTCACAGCAGAATTTTACCAAACATTCAAAGAGGAATTGACACCGATTCTTTACAAACTATTCCAAAAGATTGAAACGGACGCAAATCTCCCAAACTCATTCTATGAAGCAAACATCATCCTGATACCAAAACCAGGTAAAGATATAACCAAAAAAGAAAACTACAGGCCGACATCCTTGATGAATATAGATGCAAAAATCTTCACTAAAATACTAGCAAACAGAATACAGCAACACATACGAAAAATTATTCATCACGATCAAGTGGGATTCATCCCAGGGATGCAAGGTTGGTTCAACATATGCAAATCAATAAATGTGATACGCCATATTAATAAAATCAAACACAAGGACCATATGGTCATCTCTATAGATGCTGAAAAAGCATTTGATAAAATTCAGCACTCATTCATGACAAAGACCCTCTATAAGTTAGGTATAGGTGGAAAGTATCTCAACATAATTAAAGCCATATATGATAAACCCACTGCCAATATCATCCTGAATGGGGAAAAGCTAAAAGCTTTTCCTTTAAGAACAGGAACTAGACAAGGATGCCCACTCTCACCACTCCTATTCAACATAGTGTTGGAAGTACTAGCCAGAACAGTCAGAGAAGAGAAGGAAATAAAGGGCATCCAGATTGGCAAACATGAAGTCAAACTGTCCCTGTTTGCAGATGACATGATCCTATATATCGCACAGCCTAAAGCCTCTACAAAAAAACTCTTGGAGGTGATAAATGATTTCAGCACAGTAGCAGGATACAAAATCAACACACAAAATCAATAGCATTTCTATTCTCCAATAGTGAACATGCAGAAAGTGAAATCAAGAAAGCCTGCCCATTTACAATAGCCACCAAAAAAATACAATACTTAGGAATTGAGTTAATCAAGGAGGTGAAAAATCTCTATAATGAGAACTACAAACCACTGCTGAGAGAAATTAGAGAGGATACAATAAGATGGAAAGATATCTCATGCTCTTGGATTGGAAGAATCAACATTGTGAAAATGTCCATACTACCCAAACTGATATACAAATTCAATGCAATCCCCATCAAAATTCCAATGACATTTTTCTCAGAAATGGAAAAAACTATCCAGACATTTATATGGAATAATAAAAGACCATGCATAGCCAAAGCAATGCTGAGCAAAAAAAATAAAGCTGGAGGCATAACACTACCTGACTTGAAACTATACTACAAAGCTATAATAACCAAAATAGTATGGTACTGGCATAAAAACAGACACACTGATCAATGGAATAGAATAGAGAATCCAGAAATCAACCCATGCTCTTACTGCCATCTGATCTTTGACAAAGGCACCAAGCCTATACACTGGGGAAGAGACTGCCTCTTCAGCAAATGGTGCCTGGATAACTGGATATCAATATGCAGGAGAATGAAACTAGACCCATACCTCTCACCATATACTAAACTCAACTCAAAATGGATTAAGGACTTAAATATACACCCTGAAACAATAAAACTTCTTAAAGAAAACATAGGAGAAACACTTCAGGAAATAGGACTGGACACAGACTTCATGAATATGACCCCAAAAGCACAGGCAACCAAAGGAAAAATAAACAATTGGGATTATATTAAACTAAAGAGCTTCTGCACAGCAAAAGAAACAATTAACAGAGTTAAAAGACAACCAACACAGTGGGAGAAAATATTTGCAAAATATACATCTGACAAAGGAGTAATATCCAGAATATACAAGGAACTCAACTTTACAAGAAAAACACAAGCAACCCAATTAAAAAATGGGCAAAAGAGCTATGTAGGCATTTCTCTAAGGAAGATATACAAATGGCCAACAGACATATGAAAAAATGCTCAACATCACTCAGCATTTGGGAAATGCAAATCAAAACTACACTGAGATACCATCTCATCCCATTTAGGATGGCTAAAATCCAAGACTCTGAACAATAAATGCTGGCGAGGTTGCGGAGAAAAAGGAACTCTCATACATTGTTGGTGGGACTGCAAAATGGTGCAGACTCTATGGAAAATGGTATAGAGGTTCCTCAAACAATTGCAGATAGATCTACCATATGACCCAGCTATCCCAGTGCTGGGAATATATGCAGAGGAATGGAAATCATCAAGTCGAAGGTATACCTGTTCCCCAGTGTTCATCGCAGCCCTCTTTACAATAGCCAAGAGTTGGAACCAGCCCAAATGTCCATCATCAGATGAGTGGATACGGAAAATGTGGTACATCTACACAATGGAATACTACTCAGCTATAAAAACGAATGAAATACTGCCATTTGCAACAACATGGATGGACCTTGAGAGAATTATATTAAGTGAAACAAGTTAGGCACAGAAAGAGAAATACCACATGTTCTCACTTATTGGTGGGAGCTGAAAATAAATAAATAAATTCACACGCACAAAAAAAAAAAAAAAAAAACGGGGGCGGGGGAGAAGACATAACAACTACAATTCCTTGAAGTTGATACGACAAGCAAACAGAAAGGACATTGTTGGGTGGGAGGGAGGAAAGGGAAGAGGGAGGGAGGTTTCTGTAATGGGCCACAATAATTAACCACATTGTATATTGACAAAATAAAATTTTTTTTAAAAAAAGGAAAATTGCCTTTTTTCCCCAAAATAGCAGGAAAAATTTACTTAATTCTTTCAAATTTTTTCTATTTTGAATTTTTCCTCCCATAATTTTTACTGAAAACTCCTAGTTTCTCCTGGTTAATATAGAAAGTAAAAAATAAAATAAAAATGGAAAAATTCGGAAGCAAGTGAATAAGCTTGTTCTTTTCTTCTCCCTGTCAAATATGTTCACAGTTGTCATCTTTATATGGTGTATATTTTCTGTTACCAAGATTTTTCCTCATTTGTGTGCTGGGATTAACTGTCATCTTTGTTTTATCTTTTCCACAGAAAATCAAAGCAGCCCCAAACTCTGGCCCACGACTTGTTTTATTTGGCTTATGAAGTCTTTCTTTTAATCAGGAAGTTTCTAGCTTGTCTTGAAAAATCAAAATATCTGGCAACATGAGGTCAGTAATCCGCATAACGACGATCCAGTGGACCTGACTGGAGCCTGGCCCCTTTAGGCATGAAACCTCACCCCGACCCGGTGCAAAGGCCCCAGCTCCGCCCCGCTGAGTTCATTCTGACACTCTGGGCCTTTGAATTGCCCAAGAAGATGGGAGATTTCCCACGCAGTTGCTCAGGACTTCCACCAGGGGGCGCTGTGGTCAGGGATTGGGGGGGGGGGGGGGCAGGGAAGTGCTTGGAGCTGGATCCCCCAGAGGAGTGACAGGAAACCTCCCTTTCCTTCCTGGTCAGTAAGTCCTGAGGAACAACTTCCCGTGGCCCGACCCAGTGAAGAGTCGGGACTAAGAGCCACTTACAGGCCAAGTGTTTTCAAAGAGACTGAGGGGAAAGAAAACCACACTTTGACATTGCCCCTGACATTTGCAGTCCATAAAGCTCTGCCAGAGACAGGATGTCACTTGGTCCTCACAGCAAACCTGTGTCAGAAATAGGATCCACTGCCTATTTGTGTACTAGCTGAGACAGTCAGAGTTCCTTGTCTCGCCTAAGAGCACCCACCCAGCAAAAAGGAGGCAGGTCCCCCGCCATGGCCTCTTCCTCACACTTTCCCTCTTTGGGGACGAGGAGGAGGGACAAAGGTCTTGGACAAAGACAGGGTGCAAGGAATGTGTGGCTAGAGGAAGGGAGCAAGGAGTAGATGGGCCAGAAGAGAGATGTAGTAGTAGGTCTGTCCCAGCAAACGTCCCAACTGTAAGGAGCCCTTCCATCTGCTGGGACGTGTGCTCCTACCTGTGGCATAGTAGGATATCAGTTTACAGCTGTTAAATAAATAAATAGTCCAAGAGATTTACTGGGCCTTTACCCATCTATGGAATGGGCACTGACACCCCTTTAATATCAGGCACAAAGTTAGGAGAGCTTGGGCTGATGACACAGAGTGCCAGGGACCTTCTCACCTCTGGCCAACCTGGGCTTGAGTGTCCCCCAAGCTCCTTCAATGGCCGTGACCGTGAGTCTTTGCAGCTCTGAGTTTGAGGTTGTTATCAGCCAGGATGCAGAGTCCTGCTTCCTCTCCCAGTCTTCAGTTGCTTTTTCTCTGTTTGTTTTCTTTGGCTGCTACAGGAAAATTTGCTTCTCTTCTCAGCAGCATGTGCCCCCTCAGAGTGAAGGGAAAGGCTATCGCAGGACGCGGTGGCCTGGGAAGGGAAGAGAATCTCCTTGCGTGGGGCCATCCTTTCCAAAACACGGCCCTTTTAAAGTTGATGCCTGTTAATGTTTCCCTCCAACCTCCCCCTCTCCAACCTCTCCTCAAGAAAAAATTATACAAAGTGTCTCCTAACCCGCAGTTAATCACAAAGCAACCTCTATTTCCTAGGCTCCCCATTATTTGATTGATTCATTCATTTATTCTTCCAGTTATTTATTCATTTATTCTGTGAGAGTCTTTAACATCTTTACTAAGTATGTCCAGACAATGACATAGGTATGATCTACTCTACACCACCTGGCTTGTAAGCACCATCATGCTCTTTTTTTACTTGTGATACAATTCATATAATATAAAATTCACCATTTTAAAGTGTAAAATCCAGTGGTTTTCAGTACACTTACTGTATTGTGCAACCATCACTTCTGTCTCATTCCAGAACATTCTCATCACTACAAAAAGAAACCTTATACCTATTAGCAGTCAATCCCAGCTCTCCCCTTCCCGTTGTTGTGGATTTGCCTATTTGAGGCATTTTGTGTAAATGGAATCATTCAATATGTGGCTTTGTGTGTTTGGCTTTTCACTTAGCATAATGTTGTCAGGGTTCATCCTTATTGTGGCACGTAACAGTACATTCCAGTTTATGGCTGTATAATATTCCACATTCAGTTTATTTATTCATCAGTTGATGGACATTTGGGTTATTTCCACTTTGGGGCTACTATTAATAATGCTTCTGTGAATATTTGTGTACAAGTTTAGTTGAGAACTTTGTTTTCAGTTCTCTTGGGTATATACTGGAGTGGAATTTCTGGGCCATATGGCCACTCCATGTTTAACTTTTTGAGGAATTGCTGAGCTGTTTTTCCACAGTGGCTGTGCCATTTCACATTCTCACCAGTAACGAAGTTCCCTTTCTTTCTTAACCCAAGCAATTTAAGGGACTATTTAGATGGTCTCAGGTGAACCTATCATCAGAGGGGGGAGAGGATGAACAGATACTTGCCCAGTGCTTGTAGGGAGACACCTGACAGCAATCCTCAGCATGCTGGATGATTTATCCCAAGCCCTAGAGAGGAAAATGGGGTGGGTAGGGCAGTGGATAGGGTGGAGCAGATGCACAGCTCTCTCCCCCTCATCAATGCAGGGATTGCGATTTGGTATTTAGGAGAAGTAGAAGAGTTCTGAGAACACTTAATACACGTCCACTGTAGATGGGGCTGAAGAGTATAGGCCTGCATTGTGTCTCTTCCCTGTAAGACTTCTGGGGTCTCTTTGGAGCTGGGCCCCAGAGGACGGCTATCAGTGTATGCAGGGCTGAGGAAGTGTGGGGGACTCTTCTCTAGAACTGCCTTTTTTTCCATGTTAGCTTCAAAGTATACAATAACACAAAACACTGATACTGTCAATTAATTTATTTAAAAATGGGTTCAAGGCATACTGATGTAGAAATTCCATCGACTTACTGGAAAACTCACTTTTAGCAACAACTTACTTGTTATATGGTAGCTGGAGTTGTATATTGTCATGGATGTGGGAGGGAAATACAGAACTTCCATCTCTGTAAGCATAGAGCAAAAACACTGTAGGTGGACTGTCGGTCTGAGACCGTCTCTGCCATTGTTGATCTGCCTCTGAAATACAACAGGAAATTAATTCATCTGAATGATGTGCTAAAACACTAGTTGACATGAACAGAAGGAATCCTGGCTTATTTCAGATCAAAACTTATAACAAAGGAAAACGAAAGCTCTTGGGTGTAGAACACTTCTTTATAACCAAACTCCACAAGCGTTACCAGATAAAGAGTTCTTCATGACAAATACAAAACTTCAAATAAACTCTTGCTTTAGATAAGTCCTTCAGCCTTCCACACAGTGAAAATGTTTCTCTCTCTCTCTCTGTAATCAGAATGGGGATCCAGTAGATTTAGTAATGCCCCCCACGCCACAACCACCTTCCCTGTGATTGACTTTTAGTTCACCACAGACTGTAATATCGACACATATGAATCATGACTGAACACTTAATATTACATGTGAGACTCCCCGGGTTTACAAAACAAATCTGGGGACATTCCTCTTCCTAGAAATTTACAATCAAGTGTGTAAAATACGTGTATAAAGGGTATAAAGTAAGTATATAAGTAAATAAAATTTGAGGTGGAAAGTGATGAAGGGTATGTGGGAGGCTGGAATCTAGTGATGTGGAGATTCAAAGGAAGGAGAAATCACCCTGAGCTGGAGTCAAGAGAAAGATTCCATCCTTGTTGAGAAAGGTCAAAGCATTATTTTGAATGGGAGCTCACCACGGTACTAGGGCAGCTGTTAAGAGAACTTCAAAAAGAAAAGGCCCACACGTAGCCTGCTGTGAAATAACCACAAAGTTACAGAAGAGATTAATCTGATAGAAAATACCCAAAAGCTCAAATAAAGGTAAAAAAAATTCTAAAAAATAAAAGAAAAAGTAAAGGAAAATGCCCAATCAGACATGGGGCGATCTATTCTAGATACCTAGTGAAAGGAAGAGAGAATTCCTACATGTGCCACATCTAGGCCTTGTTTCCTTCCTTTTACTGCATGAATAATTATTTTTTTCAGGTCTGAAAGTCCCCGTCTGCCCAATTAGTTCCCCTAATTAAAAGCCATCATGATGACAACTTTTTCTCTCATATCCTACATTTTTCCTAATCTACATACACTGCTTCTAGATGTTCCCTTCCAGTTCAAGGTTTTTCAAACTTGTTTCAATATTTGAGAGAAATGAGAAAAGAACCAGCATTCCCCAATCACAGGGAACACATATATATAGGAATTTATGCACCTTAGGATCTTGATATCCTTTGAGGAAGGCCGTGTGGATTTCTAGTGTCATACTGGGAACCCAAAGGTCTAGAGCATGGAACTTTTCTAGCCAATTATTAGGACTGTTAATGAAAAACTTCCCAATGTCAATAAGGACTCAGATGAGAAGCATCAAACACACCCCACTCTGGCTCTCTTTATCATGACCCTTGGTTTCCAGTAACAGCAGACTAGAAAACTGCAACACATATAAGAATGTTTAGGGAAGCATTATTGGTGATAAGCAAAAAAACCCTAATGCCCATCAACAGCAAAATGGGTAAATACATTGTACTGTGTTCATATAGCAAGTGAATGTGTAGCAATAAAAATGGACAAACTATAGCTACACACAAAAAAAAATGAGTGATCTTAAGAACATAAGGAGCCAAAGAATTCAGACAATAAATATAATGTATGATTCCATCCCTATAAAGTTCAAAACCAGGAAAAGCTAAAACATAACACCAAGGGATACACAAGATGGTGATAAAACTCTAAGGAGAAGAATCAAGTGATGGCCATAAGATCAGGTTATGATCATTAGAGTGAGGACAGGTGGTGTGCCTGGAAGGAGCACGGGGATTTCTGGGGCCTGGAATATTGTCTTTTGTGACCTGTATGATGGTGATACAGTTTGGATATGTTTGTCGCCCCAAAGCTCATATTGAAATTTGATCCCCAATGTGGCAGTGTTGGGAGGTATTTGAGTCATGGGGGCAAATCCCTCATGAATAGATTAATGCCTGGGGCGGGGGTATTGAGTGAGTTCTTGCTCTAAGTTCCCATGAGAAGTGGTGGTTAAAAGAAGCTTGGCACTTCTCCTCCCTTTCTCTCTTGCTTCCTCTTGCCATGTGATCTTGCACCTGCCGGCTAGCTGCCTGCCGCTTTCTGCCATGAGTAGAAGCAGCATGAGGCCCACACTAGATGCAGCTGTCCCTGAATCATGAGACAAATAAACCTCTTTTCTTTATAAATTACCCGGTCTCAGGTATTCTGTTATAGCAACACAAGAACAGACTAAAACAGGTGGTTACATAAGTGTTCACTTTATGATGATTTGTCTCTTATGCTGTTTTCTGCATTCTGTGTGTATGCACTGCAGAGCAAAACAAGGAAAATGACAAGCCAGAATCCACCCCAGCAAAGACAGGACAGGAGCAAGGTGCCCATGACCCATCATGCTTTGGGGTGGTGCACTGGGGTCTAGCAGGGCTGGACAATAGACTCCAAGAGGGGGACTCTGGTCCTTTGGCTGTGGGCCTTTTAAGCAGTATGGATGGGGGAAGAACCAGCCCCTCCCTGCTATGATCCAATTATAGCATGAAAAGAGAGCCCCTGGGCTTCCAGCCAATTCCAGCACCTCAGAATTTGTGGCTGGGGGAGCACCAGCCCCTCCACTGGCACAGCCAGGGACTGGGGCCGCATCCTTGCAGTTGCAATTGTGTGATCTGTTAGACAAATGGTGAGCTCTATCTCCTTGGCATTCTACCAGGATCGATTGCCTTCAGCCTCCCCTGCAGCCAGTGTCCTTGGAGGTCTGCAGAAAGCTAACTCCTTCCCTGAGAGGGCTGTCTACAAGGAATCAGCCTCAGTTCTCAGTTCTTATTTTATTTTCACAATAAAAATAAAAAGGCAGGTATGGTAGGCAGAATAATGGCCCACCTGAGACATCAACATTCTAATTCCTAAAACCTTTGAATATTTTAACTTATGTGGCAAAAGAGAGTTAGCAGATGTGATTAAGTTAAAGATCCTGCAATGGGGAGATTATTCAGGATCACCCAGGCAGGCCCAATATAATTTCAAGGATCCTTATAAAGGAAAGAGGGAGGCAAGGGCATCAGGAAGTAGACATAGCAATGGCAGAAGAGGCTGCAGTAGCCTGACTGCTGGCTCTGAAGGTGGAAGAGAGTCACGAGGCAATGTGAGCAGCCTCTGGAAGATGGAAAAGGCAATCCCAGAAAGAAATTTTGGAAATTTACAAATATTTGGAAATCAAACAACACACTCCTAAATAACAAATGGGTCAAAGAAGAAATCACAAGTACATTTAGAAAACCTTATGGTAAATGAAAATAAAAACAGCACATACCAGGACTTTCAAGATGGCGGTGGCTGCGGCGGCTGGCGCGGAGTAGCTGAGGTGGAAAAGGCGGCCACTGGGCCTCAGGCAGCCGGGAAACTTGTGGACCTTCCTCTTGCCATCTCTTAAGGGAGGACCGCAGCTGGTGGCCGGTCGTGGGGGGTGACCGCCACTTTGCCCTCAGCAGGAGAGGCTGCCTCAATTACAGGCAACAGCTTTGAAGTGTGGAGCACGAAAAGAACTGTTTCGTAGCTGCAAAAGTGAGTCTCAGGACGGGGAACACGGCGCCAGGGCTGCTGTGGATGCAGACAGGATCCTGGAGGCAGGGGCCGCGCTGAAGGCGGCCAGCTGCCCTATTCAGGATTCGAGGTTTCAGGCCGGCATTAAAGAAGATTTCTGGGAGGGCCTGAGCTGCGCCGCGACTGAACAGCCCGAGGCGGCAGCGGCCGAGAACGGGAAAGGCGATAAACCAGAGACAGAGAGTGAGCACCCGACCTGGCAAAACCCTGTGTGTGACCCCTGGACCAGTCCTGTGGGCGGCAGATGCCCACCCGGCTCCCGCCTGCATCACCAGGCCACTTACCGCCCCGGGGCTGCCTCCATTTTCCCAGGTCCAGGCAGCTCCGCCCTGCTCGGCCGCCACTGAGCCCTGCCACTTGCTTGGCCCGGCGTGGGGCTTTCCAGAGCCTGCGGGCCGGCCTCCCCTCCCACTCCCTCCGCGGTTCTCTGGCGGGGCTGGTGGTGTGGGGCGTCCTCGGCCAGTGTCAGGAGGGCAAGGAAGTACGGGCGGGCCGACTGTCACTTCACCGCACCCTGAACTCCGGCACCCGGTAAACTTCCTGTTACTGGGAGGCAGATACCATCTCTGCGGCCACCAGTTCGGGAAAAAAGCCTAACCAATTTCTGGTTGGGAATAGTGTGGTAGGAGAGTTCCCAAGTCCGCTTGAACCTGCCGGAGAGCTGGCTGCAGGCGGGCGCTAGACTCGGTTTATACCGGGGGGATACAAAGGTGAACAAGTCCCGAGAAAGATCTACACAGTGCTACAAAGGCACTCAGAGCGACCGGTCCTCTGTGCCTAGCAGAAACCCGGTAGACTTCCTGGGCGAGGCGGTGCCGAGCAGGGTCTTGAAGGCCCAGCTGATAGACGAGGGGTGCAGAAGACACGCCCCAGCCCAGCACAGTGCGTACAGAGTGGGGACACGTGCAGCCAGGGAGGCGGAGACTCGACAGACACCACACACCCTGTGGGGTCGCCACTGCACGATCCAACAGCCTGGGCCAGAGCACACGGAACAGAGAGAAGTCCTGCACAGGAAGTGAAAGCTCAACAGCGATCACACACCCTGTGGTACGTGATCCACCAGCCCAGCAGAGTCCAAGCTGACCAGAAAGGTGACTCCCTGGAGAAGCCCAAGACCCGAGGCAACCACACACACAAGGCACTAGAGGCCAACTGAGCAGCCACAGACGTAGTAGCCATACGAAATTGGCAACCACAGCAACATCCTAGTTATTCATTACTCTCAAACCGGTGGACTGTGAATCCCCCTGCCACAATGAATAAACACCAAAAAAAAGATACCAGAAATACAAAAAATCAAGAAAGTACACCACCAAAAGTTAATAAATCTCAAACTCTAGATCCTATAGAACAAGAAGTCCTTGAAATGACTGACAAGGAATTTCGAGTGATAATTCTAAGGAAACTGAATGAGATACAAGAAAACACAGCTAGACATCATGATGAAATGAGGAAAAGTATACAGGATCTGAAAGAGGAAATGTACAAAGAAATCAATGTCCTGAAAAAAAATGTAGCAGAACTTGCTGAACTGAAGAAGTTATTCAGCGAAATAAAAAACACAACGGAGAGTTTAACCAGCAGGCTTGTCCAAGTTGAAGAGAGAACCTCTGAACTTGAAGATGGGCCATTTGAAATAACACAAGCAGACAAAAAGAAAGAAAAAAGAATCAAGGACATGGAAGAAAATCTGAGAGAGATATCAGACAACCTTAAGCGCTCAAATATCCGAGTCATGGGTATTCCAGAAGGGGAGGAAAATGGAGATTCCATTGAAAACATATTCAAAAAAATAGTGGAAGAAAACTTCCCAGGTATAGGAAAAATCACAGATCTTCAGATCTAGGAAGCTCAACAATCTCCAAACGTATTCAACCCAAAAAGGTCTTCTCCAAGACATGTTATAGTCAAATTGGCAAAACTCAGAGACAAAGAGAGAATCTTAAAAGCTGCAAGAGAGAAGCATCAAATCACCTATAAGGGACTCCTAATCAGGCTAACATCGGACTTTTCATCACAAACCCTAAAAGCTAGAAAGGAATGGGATGATATTTTCAAAACAATAAAAGACAAAGATTGCCAGCCAAGAATACTCTACCCTGCAAGGCTATCCTTCCGAAATGAAGGGCAAATAGTATATTTCTCAGACAAACAAAAACTGCGGGAGTTCACTACCACACGACCACCCTTACAAGAAATCCTCAAGGGAGTACTGGGTTTGGTTCCTGAAAAATAACTACCACTGCCATAAAAACCCAAGAAAAATCAATACCCACTAGTATAATAAAAATGGCATTCATGAAGAGAAAACAAGCAAACAAAAACGCTATCTACAACCTAAGGAACCAACAAACACAGAAACCAAACAGTAAATCAGACAGCAAGGAACAAAAGACACCTAAGACAACCAAACAACCAACAAAATGCTAGGAATAAATCAACACCTTTCAATAACAACTCTTAATGTAAAAGGCTTAAATTCCCCAATCAAAAGACACAGACTGGCTGACTGGATCAAAAAGGAGGACCCAACTATATGCTGCCTACAAGAGACCCACCTCACCCATAAAGATTCACACTGACTAAGAGTGAAAGGATGGAAAAAGATTTACCATGCAAACAAAAAAGAAAAATGAGCTGGAGTAGGTATTCTTATATCTGACAAAATAGACTTTAAACTAAAAACCATAAAAAGAGACAATGAGGGACACTACTTAATGATAAAAGGACTGATCCACCAAGAAGACATAACAATCATAAATATGTACGCACCCAATGTTGGAGCAGCCAGATTTATAAAACAAACTCTATTAGACCTAAAGAAGGAAATAGACACTAATACCATAATAGCAGGGGACCTGAACACCCCACTGTCAATATTAGATCATATAGGCAAAGAATCAGTAGAGAAACACAAGATCTAAACAAGACTCTAGACCAATTGGAATTGGCCGATATCTACAGAACATTCCACCCAACAACCTCAGAGTATTCATTCTTCTCATCAGCACATGGATCATTCTCCAGGATAGATCACATATTAGGTCACAAATCAAGTCTCAACAAATTCAAAAAAATTGGAATTATCCCATGTATCTTCTCATACCACAATGGATTAAAACTAGAAATTAATAACAAACGAAACTCTGGAAACTATACAAACACATGGAAATTAAACAGCATTCTACTTAATGACATATGGGTCCAAGAAGAAATCAAGCAGGAAATCAAAAACTTTATTGAAACTAATGAAAATAATGATACATCATACCAAAACCAGTGGGATACTGCAAAAGCAGTACTGAGGGGGAAATTTATTGCATTAAACGCTCACTTCAGAAAAATGGAAAGATGGCAAGTGAACAACCTAACACTTCACCTTAAAGAAATAGAAAAACAAGAACAATCCATACCTAAAGTTAGCAGACGGAAAGAAATCATTAAGATCAGAGCAGAACTGAATGAAATTGAAAACCAAAAAACAATTCAAAAGATCAACGAATCAAAAAGTTGGTTTTTTGAAAAGATAAATAAAATTGACAAACCATTAGCATGGCTAACAAAAAAAAGAAGAGAGAAGACTCAAATAACCAAAATTAGAAATGAAAAAGGCGATATTACAACTGATTCATCTGAAATACAAGGAATCATTCGAGACTACTATAAACAACTATATGCCAACAAATTTGAAAATCTGGAGGAAATGGATAAATTTCTGGACACACACAAGCTCCCAAAACTGAAACATGAGGACGTAGAAAATTTGAACAGAGCAATAACAATAAAGGAGATTGAAGCTGTTATCAGAAGGCTCCCAACAAAGAAAAGCCCAGGACCAGATGAATTCACAGCAGAATTTTACCAAACATTCAAAGAGGAATTGACACCGATTCTTTACAAACTATTCCAAAAGATTGAAACGGACGCAAATCTCCCAAACACATTCTATGAAGCAAACATCATCCTGATACCAAAACCAGGTAAAGATATAACCAAAAAAGAAAACTGCAGGCCGATATCCTTGATGAATATAGATGCAAAAATCCTCACTAAAATACTAGCAAACAGAATACAGCAACACATACGAAAAATTATTCATCACGATCAAGTGGGATTCATCCCAGGGATGCAAGGTTGGTTCAACATACGCAAATCAATAAATGTGATACACCATATTAATAAACTCAAACACAAGGACCATATGATCATCTCTATAGATGCTGAAAAAGCATTTGATAAAGTTCAGCACTCATTCATGACAAAGACCCTCTATAAGTTAGGTATAGAGGGAAAGTATCTCAACATAATTAAAGCCATATATGCCAAACCCACTGCCAATATCATCCTGAATGGGGAAAAGCTGAAAGCTTTTCCTTTGAGAACAGGCACTAGACAAGGATGCCCACTCTCACCACTCCTATTTCACATAGTGTTGGAAGTACTAGCCAGAGCAATCAGAGAAGAGAAAGAAATAAAGGGCATCCAGATTGGAAAAGATGAAGTCAAACTGTCCCTGTTTGCAGATGACATGATCCTATATATCAAACAGCCTAAAACCTCTACAAAAAAACTGCTGGAATTGATAAATGATTTCAGCACAGTAGCAGGATACAAAATCAACACACAAAAATCAGTAGCATTTCTTTTCTCCAATAGTGAACATGCAGAACGAGAAATCAAGAAAGCCTGCCCATTTACAATAGCCACCAAAAAAATAAAATACTTAGGAATTGAGTTAACCAAGGAGGTGAAAAATCTCTATAATGAGAACTACAAACCACTGCTGAGAGAAATTAGAGAGGATACAAGAAGATGGAAAGATATCCCATGCTCTAGGATTGGAAGAATCAACATAGTGAAAATGTCCATACTACCCAAAGTGATATACAAATTCAATGCAATCCCCATCAAAATTCCAAAGACATTTTTCTCAGAAATGGAAAAAACTATCCAGACATTTATATGGAACAATAAAAGACCATGCATAGCCAAAGCAATGCTGAGCAAAAAAAATAAAGCTGGAGGCATAACACTACCTGACTTTAAGCTATACTACAAAGCTATAATAACCAAAACAGTATGGTACTGGCATAAAAACAGACACACTGACCAATGGAATAGAATAGAGAATCCAGAAATCAACCCACACACTTACTTTCATCTGATCTTTGACAAAGGCACCAAGCCTATTCACTGGGGAAGGGACTGCCTCTTCAGCAAATGGTGCTGGGAGAATTGGATATCCATATGCAGGAGAATGAAACTAGATCCATACCTCTTACCGTATACTAAAATCAACTCAAAATGGATTAAGGATTTACATATACACCCTGAAACAATAAAACTTCTTAAAGAAAACATAGGAGAAACACTTCAGTAAATAGGACTGGACACAGACTTCATGAACACGACCCCAAAAGCACGGGCAACCAAAGGAAAAATAAACAAATGGGATTATATCAAACTAAAAAGCTTCTGCACAGCAAAAGAAACAATTAAAGGAGTTAAAAGACAACCAACAGAGTGGGAGAAAATATTTGCAAAATATACATCTGACAAAGGATTAATATCCAGAATATACAAGGAACTCAAACAACTTTACAAGAAGAAAACAAGCAACCCAATTAAAAAATGGGCAAAAGAGCTAAGCAGGCATTTCTCTAAGGAAGATATACAATTGGCCAACAGACATATGAAAAAATGTTCAACATCACTCAGCATCCAGGAAATGCAAATCAAAACCACACTGAGATACCACCTAACCCCAGTTAGGATGGCTAAAATCCAAAGACTCTGAACGATAAATGCTGGCGAGGTTGCGGAGAAAAAGGAACTCTCATACATTGTTGGTGGGACTGCAAAATGGTGCAACCTCTATGGAAAATGGTATGGAGGTTCCTCAAACAACTGCAGATAGATCTACCATACGACCCAGCTATCCCACTGTTGGGAATATACCCAGAGGAATGGAAATCATCAAGTCGAAGGTATACCTGTTCCCCAATGTTCATCGCAGCACTCTTTACAATAGCCAAGAGTTGGAACCAGCCCAAATGTCCATCATCAGATGAGTGGATACGGAAAATGTGGTACATCTACACAATGGAATACTACTCAGCTATAAAAACGAATGAAATACTGCCATTTGCAACAACATGGATGGACCTCGAGAGAATTATATTAAGTGAAACAAGTCAGGCACAGAAAGAGAAATACCACATGTTCTCACTTATTGGTGGGAGGTAAAAATTAATATATAAATTCACACAC
Source organism: Cynocephalus volans (assembly GCF_027409185.1). Classification (NCBI taxonomy): domain Eukaryota; kingdom Metazoa; phylum Chordata; class Mammalia; order Dermoptera; family Cynocephalidae; genus Cynocephalus; species Cynocephalus volans. The sequence continues at coordinate 105,964,253 of NC_084470.1, forward strand.
ACACACACACACACACACACACACACACACACAAACCCGGGGGGAGTAAGAAGATATAATAACCACAATTACTTGAAGTTGATACGACAAGCAAACAGAAAGGACATTGTTGGGGGGGGGAGGGTGAAGGGAGGGAGGTTTTGGTGATGGGGAGCAATAATCAGCCACAATGTATATCGACAAAATAAAATTAAAAAAGAAAAAAAGAATAATTACGATTTGTAACAATATATATGCTAGTAATATCAATTTAATCAAAATATCTCAATGTTCAACCCCCAATATATGTATAATTGATTTTGAGTCAATAAATAAAATAAATTTTAAAAATAAAAAATAAAAAAAAAAACATCACATACCAAAAGTCGTGGGATAAAGATAGAGCAGCACTTAGAGGGAAGCCTAGAGATGTCAATGCCTAAAAGACCTCAAGCCAATAACCTAATGTTCTACCTGAAGACATGGGAAAAAGAAGAGCCAGAAGGACAAACTAAACCTAAAGGAAGCAGAAGAAAGAGAATAATGAAGATCAGAGCAGAAATAAATGAAACAGACAATAGAAGGATGATTAAAAAAAAAAAAAAAGCAATGAAACCAAAAGTTTATTTTTTGGAAAGATCAACAAAATTGACAAACTTTCACCTAGACTGACAGGGAAAAAGTGAGAAGACTCAAATTCGTAAAATCAGGAATGAAAGAGGGGAAATCACTACCAATTTTACAGAAACGAAAGAATTATGAGAGTACTATGTAAACCACGTGCCAAGTTACATAAATTAGATGAAACTGACAGATTCCTAAAAACATACAAACTACCAAATCTGACTCAGGAAGTATTAGAAAATATGAACAGTCCTGTAACAAGAAATTAAATTAGTGATTAACTACTTAGTAATTAACTATTTAGTAATTAGTAAGTAGCTAATTAAACTAGTAATTAACTAATTAAATTAATAATTAACTATGACAAGAAAACCCCAGGCTCCAACAGCTCCACTGATAAATTCTCCTAAACACTTAGAGAAGCCCTAAAACCAATTTTTACAAACACTTCAAACAATTGAAGAGGAGGGAACACATCTGAACTCATTCTATGAGGCCAGTGATACAAAAACTAGACAACTACATCACTAGAAAACAAAACAAAACAAAACAAAACAAAAAAACCCACAAAACTATAGACTACTATCTCTTATGAATATAGATACAAAATCTTCAATAAAATACTATCAAATTAAGTCCAGTAATCTATGGCTAAGTAGATTTATCCCAGGAATGCAGTTAGTTTAACACTCAAAAATCAAATAATGCAATATACAATATCAATAGAAAAACCACAAGAGAACAAAAAACACATGATCATCTCAGCAGATACAGACAAAACTGGACAAATTTTGGACAAAATCCAGCATCCACCCATGATAAAAATACTCAACAAACTAGGAGTAGAAGGGAACTTTCTCAATCTGAAAAACAGCATCTAAGAAAAACCCATATCATACTTAATGGTGAAAGACTGAATGCTTTCCTCCTGAAATGGGAGCAAGACAAGGACACCTGCTTTCACTATTCCAATTCAACACTGTACTGGAGACTCTCAACTAGGCAAGAAAAACAAATAGACAGCATTCATACTGAAAGAGAAGTAAAACCATCCCTATTCACAGATGGCATTACCTTGTATACAGAAAATCCTAAGTAATCACTAAAGAAAACTATTAAATCTAGTAAATGAATTTAGCAAGGTAGCAGAATACAAGATTAATATACAAAAATCAATTGTATTTCTATACACTAGCAAATGAACACTCTGAAAAGGAAATTAACAATTTATATATAATAGCATGAAAAATAAAATACTTACAAATAAATTTAACAAAAGAAGTGCAAAACTTGTATTCTGAAAACTGCAAAACATTGTTGAAAGAAATTAGTGAAGAAAAATAAATGTGAAGAAATCCCATGTTCATGGATTGGAAGACTTGATATAATTAAGATATAAAATTTATATAGAAACACAAGGGACCAAGAATAGCAAAGCAATTTTGGAGGGGAAAACCCCACAATATTAGAGGACTCACACTTCCTGATTTTAAAACTTACTTCAAAGCTGCAAATACCAAGACATTTTTGGTATTGGCACAAAGATAAGCATATAGTTCAATGGAACAGAATTAAGAGTACAGAAATAAACTCCTACATCGATGTTGTTAATTTTTGATCTGAGTCCCAAAAGAATTCAATTTGCGGAAGAACAGTCTTCTCAACAAATGGTGCTAGAACAGCTGAATATGCACATTCAAAGTGCACCACATGGAAACTTGACTAAAAATGGGTCATACACCTAAATGTAAGAGTTAAAGCCATACAACTCTTGGAAGAGAACAAAGGTGTAAATCTTCATGACAGTGGGCTAGGCTAAGCCTTCCTAGAAGACACCAAAACACAAGCGACAAAAGAAAAAAATAGATATACTGGGCTTCATCAAAAGTTAAAACTTTTGTACTTTAAAGGACACCATCAAGAAGCTGAAAGAACAACCCAAAGAATGGGAGAAGATATTTGCAAATTTTATATCTGATAAGGGACTCGTATTCATTATATGAAAAGGACTGTTACTGTTACAACTCAACAATAATAAGACACATAACTCAATTTAAAACCAAAGAAATTGAATAGATATTACTCCAAAGAAGACATAGGAATGGCCAATAAGCACAAGAAAAGATGCTCAGCGTCATCAGCCATTAGGGAAATGCAAATAAAAACCACCTCGCACCCACTAGGATGGCTATAATAAAAAGACAGATAACATCAAGTATCGGTAAAGATGTAGAGAAACTGGAACCCTAATACATTTCCAGTGGGAATGTAAAATGGTGCAGCCACTGTGCAAAACGGTTTGGCCTTCCTCAAAATGTTATATGTGGGATTGCCACACGACCTGGCAATTTCACTCATAGGTACGTACCCAAGGAAAATGAAAACCTATGTCCACACAAAACTTGTACACGAATGTTCATACATTATTCATAGTAACCAAAACATGGAAACAACCCAAATGTCATCAACGATGAACGACTGAACAAAATGTGCTTTTCCTGGACAATGGAATATTATTCAGCCATGAAAAGGAACGAAGCACTGACACATGATACATGGGTGAACCTTGAAAACATACGCTAAGTGAAAGAAGCCAGTCACAAAAAGCCACACCTTATGACTCCATTTATATGACATGTCCAGAACACGCAAATCCATAGAAAAAGTAGATTTGTGAATGTCTACAGTTGGGAGGAAAAGGGGAGTGACTGCTAATGGGTATATGGTTTCTTTTGGAGGTGATGAGAATTTTCTAAATTTGACTTGGTGATGTTTCCACAACCCTGGGAACATGGTAAAAAACCATTGAATTATTCACTTAAAATTTGTAAATGGCAAGTGAATTATATCTCAATAAATCTGTTCTTTTTTTTAAAAAAAAAAACTGTTTGTCCTTATGCAAATAGGCTGTTAGACTCGGAGCTCACATGCTGGTCGGGAAAGCAGCCCCTGCCACGCACAGGTAACCAAACCGCAGTTCAGCGTGCTGAAGTAAAACCAGCGGCACTGTCAGAGCTACGGGATTGTGGAGGTGAGAAGGTCCCCCAGGCAGGGACAGGGAGATAGATGGAGAGTTTCAGAAAAATCTAGAACTTTGGCTCGACTGGAAAGGTAGAAAATTCATTTGTAGGAAAGTAGAGAGGAGCTGGACATGTGGTCACACGACTAACAAAGGCAAAAAGGCTGGAAATGAAAAGAACACACTCAGGAAGCTCAACTCCACCCAGGGGTTTGCATGAAGGAGCAATGGAAATTATTTCTAAATGTCAATTTGCTAGGTAAAATGGTATATTTTTGTGCTAATTTGCATTTCTATCATTAATGACAATGTATCTGCAATGTTCTTTTTTTAATTTACAAGAGTCCTGTATAAATTATTGTATAAATTATTTATATCAGACACATATGAATATATAAGTAGGGTTTTTTATATTTAACTCACAATCCTGTCTGAATTTGGGGTAAGGGTATGGTATGGTATAGGGATCTCTTGTGTTATTATTTTTACATAAATAGCAAATTGTCCCAGCATCATTTACCAGGTAATCCATGCTTCTCACATGGATTTAAAATGTCTTTGTCATCATATAAATCGTAGCTCCAAGTAAATGGGTCTGTTTGTCCTGTGGTTTCTTCTTAAACTGCAGTGTCACGCAATTTAAGAATCACCTTGCAAAGCCCTACCTAAAAGATAAAATTGGAAGCCTCCTAAACAAGTGATGATAGACGGTGATGCATTCCACACCATCACTTCACAGGATGCTTAGAAGACACTGAATAATCTGGCAAATGTTCAGCACAGTATCTCTGGGTGACAGAATTACCAGCGTTTTTCATTTTCCTCTTTTCTTTCATTCAAATCTTCTTGTGACTAAATATTCAGAAGACAAACAATAAATGTTAATGAAACAAAACACTCTCAGGACATTTAAATCCTTGAAGGTTTAAAAGAACTCATCCACAGGTACGTCTGGTACACCAGGCAGAGTTATTCTGGGTTCAGGACTGCTGGAGTGGTTCGTGCCCAAGTCCATCTGGCTGGCTCCCCCGAGAGCGATTATGTAGGAGTGTGAGCCTAGGGGCCCGCATCTGATCCTGATCCACCTGAACTCTGTTTCCCTAGGGGTGGAGCTTGCCTCCCTCCTCCTTTGCCTGAAACATCACCAAGAGGATCAGCCCTCAATTGAATACCAAGGGCAGGTGGGCTGGGTAGAAGATGCTGTGCACATTTCCCTGGGGGGAGGGGAACTCCACAGAACCCTCCTGACTGGTGCATCTCAGTTGTCTTTTGCACACACAGTGAGAAACCAACTTGGGGGACTTGCAGAGCCTCAAATAGGAAGAGAGGTGCTGGAAGGGGGCTGCCTAGTAGACAATCAGCGTTAAGGTATGTGTGTGTGTGTGGCGGGGGGGACCAGAGCAGAAAAAGCATTTCAGGCCCACCTAGAAGGAAGATGATAACCAAAAGAAACTGCTCTGACTGGATCAGCTAAATCAGCACTGTGGGAAATCTAGGATAAGTCAGTAATCACGACGTCCACCTGTCCTGGAACACATTATCTTACCATTTTACGTAGAAGCAATCATAATGGCACCAGAAAGTCATAAAATAACCTAGAATACTTCTTAACCCTAGAACCTTGCATGTAGGATGTAACTCAGTAGCAATCCCAGATCTGTATGTCATGTACAAACAACAGAAAGCCTGCTGAAGTAATCAGGCAGGACTGCCTTTCCCTCTCTCTCCTTTGACCCTTGACCCCTCCTGTGATTATACAGTGCTAAGCTCTGCTGGCCTCTTGGGAACACATTTTCAGGGCTACCTGATCTATGTGTCTCCCTGGTTGAATCATCGTATTGATCAATAAATCCTTGCTGTATGTATTTGGTCTCAGTTTCTTTTTAGGTCAACAAAGACATGACCAAGAAGGTGGGGTGTGGAATCTACCCAACCTGAGCAGTCTCCCATAGGGCCCTGTGCTCTTGTGATGCCTCTCTGCCTCACTTCAAGGAGGAGGATGATAACACCTGTGCCACTGGGCTGTTATGAGGTGTTGGGTTACTTTACCTGCTCGACATCCTGCAATGACTACACCAATTGTCAGGCTAGGACTCACAGAGGCCCTTCCTTCAAACCTGTTGTACAGACTGGGTCACAAACCCCTCACATACAAGTCCACGAACTAGGTAATTGGGAAAGATCCCAGGAGCCACTGGCAGATGACACAAGCTCAGTCCTCAGCTTCTTCAGCAGCAGCAACCTCCAGCAGCAGTAGTGGCCTCCCCATCCCCCACACCCAGCATTCCGGGGGTGGGGGGCACTGTGGATCAGAGCTACTTATCCTTTACACTTAATGCCAATAACCCAGGACACCTGGGTGTGAATCAGACAACCCAGGAACACCTGGGTGCACATGCACAATTACATTGGACAACAACCAAGCAACACCTGGGTGCATGTACATATTTACATCAAATGCTTGGTAAGATTCTGAATATCTGAGGAGCCCTGACCATTTTTCTATATTTTCCCTACATGAGGATTATATGACATGTGGCATCACACACCCAGCAGGGCCTGAATTCTCCTGGGACATTACAGGGAAACTGAAGGAAAATGGTCAGGGCCCCTCAGATATTCAGAAGCTTGCCAAGCATTTGATATAAATATGCACGTGCACCCAGGTGTTCCTTGGTTATTGTCTAATGTAATTGCACAAGTGCACCCAGGTGTCCTGGATTATAATCTTAAGTATAAAGGATGAGTGACTCTGATTCTCAGGGCCCCCTGCCCCTGAGATGCCCCTGGGGGCCACAGGGAGGCCTCCACTGCTGCTGCTGGATCTGGCGTAAGCTGCTGCCACTGAAGAAGCTGAGGACTAAGCTCATGTCATTTGCCAATGGTTCCCGGGATCTTTCCAAATTACTTAGTGTGGACCTGCATGTGAGGGGTCTGGTGACCCAGTCTGTACAATGGGTTTGAAGGGTCTGAGCCCTAGCCCGGACAATACAAACGGAAACTTAGTATAACTAAAATAATGAAATGTTTTGGCTTTAGTTATGTATTGCCTAACCCTACAATTGGTGTAGTCACTTAGCAAGACAATTAGCTTTTGCTGTAACCCAACAGGCATGCTACTTTCCTCTGCACAGCCCTGCCTCACATGCACACAAGGCACAACCCTGTCCCTCTCAGGAGGGCCTGGAATGTGCCTTTAAGCAGATCCCAGGGCCCAGAGAGAGCAGCAGAGTGTGTCCAAAAGTCCCCACCTCCCCCGAGAGGCCAAGGTCTGCCCTGGGCCAGCCCCATGACTGCCCAGGCTTCAAAGTAAAAATGAAAATAGTGCAGGAAACGCTGCGGCTGCAGCAGAAAACCCCAGGGCCTGGCCTTGTATGTTGTATTTCTGGCCCAGCACAGAATCATTGTGCAAATTAAACAAATAAACAACAGTCTTGGCCTTGCATGCAAAAGGCTACCCCCCCAGCGGGCGCCTTCCCTGTCAGGCCAGAACCTAGAGATTGCTTTGGTTCTTCTCCTTCCCTCCCCAAAACGCACACCCTCAAATCCTGTCACTTCTTCTCAGTGGGGCTCCCTGGGCCCTCTCTTTGCCATGGCCCCAGGCCACAGGGTTCCTCACCTGGCAACCCAACGGCCCTTCCACCCCCCTCCCCACTTCAGCCATGCCCACCCTGGGCCCGTCCTGTCCCCACAGCAGCACGGAGTGATCCCGACGCCACCCCTGCTCTCTACTTGAACCATCACAAGTTTCCTCTTCCCCGTGCTCCAGCCACACTGGCTGCTCTTTCTCTGATGATGCTGAGCTCCTGCCCTCCTATAGGCAGTTTGTTCCCCTGCCTGGAACACTTGTCCCATGGCTGTTGTGTCCTCCGACAGGCCTCCCTGCCCCCCTGTGGGAGGCTAGAGCCCCTGCTGGCTGCCTCTGTAGCAGTTAACTATTCATTTGTTCTTTATCTGTGGTCTGCCCCTCACTAGGAGGCAAGCAGGTAGCACCATGACCTTGGTTACTTGTATCCTGTCCCCACCCAGCATCAGGCACAGAGTAGGTGTTCCGGTAACACTCATTAAATGACTGTCTGAGTCACTGAATATGCAAAAGAAGAAAGGAACTCTTAAATGAATGACCCTCTAGAACCAAGCACCCTTCTCTGCAAGATACAGTGCCATGGTGGGCTTGGGGGCACCGCAAGCAATACCTATGTGTCAGATCTCAGGCTGGCTTACAGCTCCGAAATTCCCATGGGAGCCTTGAGCACTGACTCCTCAGAGAACGCAACATTGGCGTGCCAACACCTCCTCTCTGGGCTATCTGCATCTTGCCTGTCCATGTTCAGTATGAGAGGTAGGAAAAAAACCAAAATATGTTTCCTGCTCTCACAAACCCAACGCTGAACACAGAACACTTCTGACACCAGATGTGTGGGGGATTTTCTCCACACAGCAAGGAATTCTCTAGGCAACACCAACTGGGTGTCCTGTAATTTAATTCTGATGTTATCTACCTGGAGTTAGAATCAGAGCCCTAAGGTTAAGGGCTCAGTCCCACAGGACTGTCCCTGACTTCAGACACCAATCACAGTAGCAGGTTGTCACCCATTCTTCTGATTGACCAGCTACAAACTGGGGTTCCCATGACCCCCTCCTTGGGTTCAATTAATTTGGTAGGATGGCTCAAAGAACTCAAGGAAACACGTACATTCACGGATGTGTTTGCCAACCCGAGAGCTCTCCGATCCCCATGGTTCAGGGATTTTTCTGGAGGTCTCATCACATAGGCATGATTGACTACTAAGTCACTATTCCCAGAGGGTGCAGGGTGGACCTGAAAGTTCCAAGCTTCAAGTCATGGTTTGGTGACCAGGCTCCATCCAGGACCCCACCAAGAGCTTCCTCACTAGAACAAATGATGCTATCACCCAGGAAATTCCAAGGGATTTAGGAGCTCTCTGTCAGATACTCCTGTCTGAAAATGACAAAGGTCTTGAGAGCTCTATTAAGAATCGGGACCAAAGACCAAATATTAGAACAAAAGATGTACCTAGCACCCCTATTACTCAGGAAATTGTGAGGATTTTAGGGGCTCTGTGCCAGGAACCAGGGCTAAGACCAAGTGTGTATTTCTTACTATATCACTGCTGTGGTTTCGAAGTGCCTGGGGCCACTCACTCACCACAGATTTTTGTTTTATGCTGGGATTTTATGTTGGACATAAAACAATAAATAGGGACTAATTGCTCTAGAGGTACCACCAACCTTCCTACAGAGATTCGTGCTGTTTCTTTTCTTCCTTCTTTCCTTTCTTTCCTCCCCCCACCATTTACCAAGCACCTACCACATGCAAACGTCAGGCTGGGGACAGTACAGCTAATTCTAATATGCAGTAGAATACAATAGGGGCTAAGCATCGGGACACATGTGAGGAGGTGACCTTGCGCTGAGCTTTGGGGGAGAAGCAGAATTCCAAGTGCAGAGTAAGAGGCGGCCGACAGGATTGGGGTGACAGCGGGGTGGGGACCTCTTCGGGCCAGGCCAGCAGTCCTCCCACCTCCTGCCAAGGAACCTTGGTCAGGAGCAAGTGCGGGGCAGAAGGTGTGGCCAGCTGGGAAAACAGCAGTGCCAGGAAAACAGCTTGGAAGCCTGTCCTTGGCGGGACAAGTCTGTGGGGAAGTGACTGCTATTGTCTCAGTCTCCTCCGTGGGGGCTGCTGCAGAGGGGGCCGAAGGCTGCTGCTCACCAGAGTGGCCTTGAGAGCTCCTTAAGATGTCAAGATGGAGACGAGAGGAAACAGCCACCTCGAAGAAATAAAAGATAAGCAAGGATCAAACAAAACCAGACGTAATTTTGTAAGACACAGTCTGGTGGACAATGCCACAGACTCCAGAGACAGAGCGGGGAAAGACTAATGTCCAGCACCACCACTCCCCGCCTCACTGTGTCACAGAAGACGGCTTAGTCCAGAGAGGTGACAGGGCTGGTTCGTGATCACGCAGCTAATTGCTTTCCTGACTCCTGGTAGAGTGCTCAGAGCTCTTCCCGGGGCTGAGAGCAGGAGGATGGGGGGCCCCAGGTGGATTCTCCCTCCCTCCCATGTTAGCTGATGACGGCTCCCAACTCCCAACCAGGCAGGACAACCTGCTTGAGTGCCCATGATGACCTCACAGCCCAGGGCCTCAGCCGGGCCTTCAGGGCAGGGGGCTGCTGCCCCACCACTCCCTGAGTGGTGACATTTCTGGCTGTGACATTTCTCTGCCCAGCAGCCTCATGGGCCTGAGGCCCAGGATATCTGGGAGGCCTGCTTCCAGTCCCAGCCGATCAGGTCGCGCTCACAGCATAAGCATCTCCTCTGAAAGGCCTCCACCTGCCAAGGTCAGTTCTCAACTTGGGCACTGGCTGCTGCCCTCTTCCTGCCAGCCTCTGGTCGCCCCTCCAGCCACACTGTCACTTGGATTTTCTTGGCCTTTCAGCCTTTGCAGACATTACTCCCCCGTTGCCTGAATCCCTCTTCCTCTCCCACCCGCCCTCACCTCCTCTGCTTGGGCAGCTCCCACTCATCCTGCAGCCCCCAGCTTGGACATCCCTTCCTTCTAGACACCTTCCCAAAACGGTGAGGTGCCCCTCCCAAGGGCCCACTCAATTCCTGCATGTACACTCTCAACACAGTGTTATAAAGGCCTGCAACCATACACAGCAATACACACTGAGTTCTTTCCACAGATTTCGCCATTGTGAGAAGTAACTCACTCTGTACTGCCGATAACTCTACCAAGTGTTATTACGCCCATTTGTCAGATGGGCAAACTGACTCAAGAGGTTGAGCCTCTTGCCCAAGGTTGTAGAGTGAGTTGCAGAGTCAGGTTTCACAGAGTCAGTGTGGCAGGCAGGACAATGTGCCACCAAGACCCCTCTTTGAGGAAGGACTCTGCCCCACCTGCTGGGACAACTGTTCAGCTCAGAGCCCTTTCAAGGATTGCTCCAGCAACTGAGAGCCGCCTCACCTAAAAGCATGTCCTTCCCAGGGCAGCTCATCTGTGGAATGATCAGTGTGGGGTGTGATGGCCTGGCCACCCCAGCATCAGTCAGGATGACCCTGAAGAGCCATCCTAGCTTCAGAGCTCCCCAGGGGCAGCTGAGGCCTTTGCTGGGCCTGCTCTGCAGCTCAATTGCACACCCTGCCCAATCCTGCTTCCTCCTCCTTGGCACCCCTGATAATCACCTGTGCCCTAAACTCAAACCCGTGACTGTGCGTCTGCCACCAGGACACACAGCCAAACCGCTCTGTTCCATTGCCTCCCAGTAGGGCAGGCCAGCATCTGGCATGAGATCAGCACACAGCAGGTGCTCAAAATTTATTTATTGAATAAATGAATGAACACACAAATAGAGAGACACTTTGGTGATTAAGGAAAGTGCATACTTGCTTTCCAGCTTCTCATAATAGCTGTTACTAAGTAGGTTGCCATTGTGCCTGCTATGAAGGATGATGGGGACTGCAGCCTGAGCCTCTCTGGAAAGTCCCCAGGCCTTCCATTGATTCTAGGCTGCCTGTTTGTGCTCTGAACACCCTGGGCACTGGGGAGCTGACTCTTCTACAAGCCCATGTTATGGTAAGGAGAGTCCGAATGTCCAGAAACAAGGCCAAGGGCAAACAGGAAGCAAGTTCAGGGTGAAAACTCAGGAGTCCTTCCTTGTCTGGGGTGGCTGGAAGAGACCAAAAGCTACAAACTCTTCCTGCCACCTTGAGTCACCCCTCGGAGAAGCTGTTCATCCCCATCCTCTCCAGCTCTTGATCCTCTCCTGCTACCCCTGATACCTGCACTGACCCAGCTCCCCTGCAGCTCGGACCCAGTTTGTTTCCAAGCAAAGGGAAAGCTGGGTCTCTAGTTCAGATCATGAACCTGGAAACGGATCGGGAGGCAGGCTGTGTCTCCTCTCTCTTCTGTCTAGATCATGAACCTGGAAACGGATCGGGAGGCAGGTTGTGTCTCCTCTCCTTTCTGTTCCTCCCCCCACGCTCCACCCTTCCCCACCCGGAGCTCTTAGGCTTTCTTTCCTTCCCTCCTGCGCAGGTCAAGGCAAATGACTTTCAGCTGGGGGCTGCTGGGCAAGGAGAGCACTTAATATCCTACATTCTGGGTCCTTAATGTACTTCATATTCGACCTTCCAAATAAGCCTCTGAAGTGGATACTATTTCCTCTACTTTGCACATAAAACAAAACCAAACCTTGAAATTTGAAGAAGTTGAAAAACTTGTCCAAGGTCACAGGGCTAGAGGACCAGCCAGGGTGTCTGATGCCAACACTTTTCCAGTTATGCAGGGTGGCTTCCTGCTGCTCCTGGGCTTTGGCCTGTGGCTCCTGGGTCCCTGGGGTGAACAGCAGAGGGCTGGCTCCATGGGAACAAAATGACCTGTCAGTGGGAATAGTACCTGCCAAGGAAGCGTGGTGAAGCAACGAAGTAAATTCAACCCTGCTGAGTTGGGGTCACTCGTCCCTCCCCTGGCCCCGCTCCACGTCCTCCCCTCTGTGCCGTGACCATGGCAAACCAGCAGCTAAGCATCTCGGCATCTCAAAAATCTGGAGTATGATGGGCTGGTCAGCACCTCAAGTCTTTTTTGGAGCCTTTCTAACCGCTTGGAATGCATGCTGGATGTGATTACATTTATAGCTCCTCTCTTCCTTGTGGCCCTGGAGGTAAGAAGAGCCTAAGAGGACAGAGAAATGGGAAGCAGCGGAACTGGCAGAAAGAGCACAGCCCGGGGTCCCGGTTTCAGCACCTCCCGGCCACAGTTTTGGAGCCAAATTCCCTAATGTCCCAGAGCTTTGGTTTCTCATCCATAAAACGGAAAGAATCATAATAGTACCTGCCTCACTGACATTGTTACTAAGAATGAAATGGAGAGTTAAGTAAAATGGTGTCGTTAAACCACCCAGCACAGTGCCTCAAGTACCTACTACTCACTGCATCTTGGTTCTCTTCTTGATCCTTCATGCCCCAGAACTGTGGTCAGGGGAAGCAGGTGGGGTCAGGGGCGTGAGGGATTCTATGAGTGGCTCACTGACTTAATAAAACAAAAGCACTGAAAGACAAATTCAAGTCTGATGTTGTATGGAAGAATGACAGCTACGAAGAAAGCTCATAATTAACTTACATGCCTTTTTCTCCTTGACTCTAAAGAACTCAAAATGCAAAAGTCATACCGGACAGAAAGCATCTCTGCTTCTAAATTCCATGACTGTGGGCATGATCGTAATACCTAATGCACAGCTCATCCTACAATTAAAGAAGATAAACTTGTAACATGTTTTTCCAATGGGTAAGTCCTCTGCAAAAAAAAAAAAAAAAAAAAATATTACTGTGAAATAACTTTCCACTTCTGCAGCAATTCTACACATCTCTCATAGGAAGCCAAAAATAAATTATTTACCTTCATTATTAATGAAGCAAGTGCTGGGTGGGAGTGACTTACCTGGAATTAGAGAGCAAGTGAAAGGAAGTGTGAGCTCTCCAGCTCTATTTCTGTCCAGTCCTTTGGCTCTGATTTTTATGTCTGGTTGGGACTAGATGCATTTGTTTAGAACCTTGCCAACAGGTTATGTAAGAGGAATCACCTGAGAAACACCTTTAAAAAAAGCAAAGCCAGTCCTCCAGGTGCTGAATTCTTATCCTAATTTGTGTTTCTAGGTGGAGCTGAAGGGTGGGAGGCAGGAAGCACCCCAGAGGCAGAGGTTTGTGCTACGTTGTCCAGTGTGTTCTCCCCTCCACGGCCCCTGCGTGGCTGGGACACCCCCAAGCTCTGGCTTTGAGCTGCATAGATCTGAGGAGATCCCCTCCCCTTGGCTATGATGCTCAGTGGAGTGCTCTGGCTCAAAAACAACCTTGCCTCTAAAACAAACAAAAAACCCATGCATTACTTATTTTCCCCCATTTCCCTATGAATGATCAAGGGAGTTAGATTTTTTTTTCGGGAACCACTGGCAAAACCACAGAGCCTCTCAAACGCAGACTTTACAGGGATACTAAGGACATTTTTTTTCTTTACCTTTGTATATACTTTTTATTATAAAATAAGCTTACAAGGAGATCTACACAGTGTTCAAGACAGATGGAGATGATGACATCACAGAGTTAATTCAGTTTATCTGTAATCCTGCAGAGTCGGAAGCCAGAAAAAGACGTCATAGGTGCAGACTCCCGAACAGCTGCTGCCTAAATCTTACCCAGCAATGCTAGTTTCCCAGTGCCACCACCACTTTCTGCTGAGGACACTACCATTCCCAGATGGACTACTGCAGGGTGCAGAAGAAGGTCCGTGTTCAAGTCTTGCTTCTGGCGGCTTCTTAGTCATGGATACCAGTCAGGGCATCTCTGACAAGGCACAGGTGCTGGGCAGGGGGACAGCAGGGGCAATTCCAAGGTGGCTAAAAGTACAGAGTCCCTCGCTTGTGCTTTGCCCGCAGCCCCTGTCCCTGGCAGATAATCTGATGGCCACCCAGTCCCCTCCTCTCCTCTCTACCTTCCCTCCAGCTTTCCAGTCAGTGAGTGGCAGGCTGCCCACGCCCAGCGCAGGATTGACACCTGGCAGGCCCCTCCCCTGGCCTAGCCCCTCCAACTTGGCTGCCCGCCAAGGTGGAAGAACAGCTGTGTGAGAACCTTCTCACGGCTTGTAGAAAATGCAGATTTCTGGCAGCATGCTAGACTCTCTAAACCCAAGTTATAGGCTCTAGAAATTTTCATTTTTAACAAACGTGTGAGCTGAGGCTCCTGCACACTAAAACCTATTCTGCCTGGCTTCCACAGAATTGTTCCCTTTAACACCCAAACAGAGTTCCCAGGTGAGTCAGGGCCCCTCCCTCCCCTCAGGCCTCAGGGAGCAGCCTGGGCTCCTGCCAGGTCCCCCAGGGAGGTCTCTGCTGCTGGTCATCACCTGCTGTGCCAAGTTCTCAGCCTAGGCTGAGCACTCCTGGCATCTCCCTCAGGCGATGCTAGAAATTAAGGGAAGAAGAAACCCTGCACACACAGAAACATTGCATCAGGATGTTTATTTACATGATAGGGCAGGAAAAGGTTACAAAGGAGCCCTTGGTGAAGCAGGAAAACAGAAAGCTGTGAGACTCAGTTCTCAGTAGGGCATGAACCCTCATGTCAAAAAAAAAAAAAAAAAAAAAAATGAAGAGAAAGAGAAGGTAAACAGCAGTCTGCAGCATGATTCATGTTCCTAAGCTCAAGGACACGAGTAAGAGAAAAACATGGGGCCCTGTCACCGGGGAAGTGACCATTCAGCAGAGCTACAGTTTGAAGTTCACTTTCTGTACACGTGAACCTGACTCCCAGGACAATCCTTGTGACCTGTTTTTCGACATTTCCGAGTTAATTCTTAACCAGACTTGAAGAATTTCAGGGCCAAATGGGCTTGATCTCACAGTGCTTCCAGCATGGGGGGTGTGGGTGGGGAAGCTTTTCCTTGGTCTGCTCCTGGGCAAGGAAGGGCCTCGGCACTCTCTACCCTTCCCTGGGTCACACTTCGCTCCCCCATGAGGACCTGCAGACTGCTCTGGGGAACGTCGGCATCACGGGCACAGAGGGCATCCTCCAAACCTCCTGTCTTAATTTCCTGTGACCAGCAGCCCTGTCCCACTAACTATGCTGGGCTTTTCCTTCCACTCACTTCCTCTCTCCTTTTCCCTGATTCCCAGCGTTGCCAGGAAAGCTATAATCGTCTCACATGTGTGAAAATGTGCTGTTACCAACTTTCATCATTTAGGTTAAAACAAGACCACTTCTCTTCCCTTTTCCCACAAATATTAATGATTCAGGAATTGGGTCCCAGTTTATCTTCAACATGAGCCTCCAGAAAATGAAGCTGAGTCTGGCTTCACATCTACAACTCTCCGCACCTTTTCCTTTCTCTGTGGGTCCGTCTGTCTGTCTTCCTGCCATCCCCACCTCCCAGGCCTCCTGCTCGGGCTTGACTGGTGAAGCGTGAGCATAGGGGCCCCTTGCTCGCCTTTGGGGGCCTCCTGGGCAAAAGGCAGGTGTTGCTGCAAACCCTGCAGACTGGGCAGCAGCAACCACTCATCAAAGTCAGAACAGTGCCCGCGTAGAGGGTGGCAGAGGGGCACAGGATGAGGCACCTCCTCTTTCTTTCCCCTCCCTGTCCAGTGTCCATTGTCAGTCCACGGGTCATCCTTGGTGGGTGTCAGGCCCAGGACCCATGCCCACCCTAACCTCTGAATCCAGGTGAGGTGAAGAGACACATCACAGGCCACCCATATGCGCTCATGGGCTTCAGAGGGGTCTTAAGCACCAGCCATAGCACCTCTGGCCACCCAGCCCCCCAGCCCAGTCCTCTAAACCCCCGAACACTGACAATGCAGACCCCACTCCTGAGCTCTCACCATCCCCGTCGCAGCGTCCTCTTGCCTCGTTTCTGCTACCTTTGCACCTGCTCCTCCATACTGTTCCCTCTTCAGATCCACGCTTCACTCTGCCCTCCCTCAGCCTCCACATCCCAGGACAAAGCACCCTCACATGGACTGGCATAGAGAGGGGCTGAGCAGCTGTCAGGGGTGAGCTGCGGGGAGGCCACTGAGCACAGCAGGCCACACGTCTGCAGGGGAGTCTGGAGAGCCCCACACGCATGGCAGGCAGGACTGGGCAGCACTGGGCACAGCAGCCCTTGGGGGCAGCTCCTTGGATATCTGCCCCAGCCCCTAGCCTGCACCTGAACTTGCCCCTCCTCCTGGCCAGACACATCCAGGTAGAGATGGGTGAGAACAACAGGCCTTTATCTACTTCAGACTGTCGTGACACACTGTCAACAGTCTTCAAAGCATCACAGCCTTCAAAGAGATGTTTTCTTCCTTCCTCCCTCTGAAGCCTGTAATTAAACTCCTGGTGACAGAGTGGGGAGGAAGGCGAAGGGGGAGAATGACTTCAGAAGTAAATGGCTCCTTAGCTGCCCTCAGGGCCGCCCATCAGCTGCGACCTTTCCAGGAGAATCCAGCAAATCATCTGACTCCAGGTCAACATCCCTTCCCCTCACAACAGCCACTCTGCTACCACCCACACGGCTCGAGCCTAACATGCTCACTGCCACGCCAGCGCCTGCCACCCTCATGTGACGGCTCCGGCTTTAGCAAACCACATAATTCCGATCCCAAACCTAACCTCGGCCTACTTCTCTGTGGGATTGTCCACTGTGTCCATTTGTGTCCAAGAATCGTGAGAAGCTCAGCAGATGGGCAAGACGACTCATTCACAACACTCATCCAGTTCAACAAAGACAGACATTTTTTTTCTCTTGCAAGTATTCTGTGAGTTCAAGTCTGAAACGCTCCCGGATTCACACCGTCCCCGGAGCAACGGCTTCCACTGGGGCTCGTGGCACCTGGCCCAGCAGCTCCCACTAACGCACAAAGGACATCACGCTGGTGGCCACCCCGAAGGGGGAGGCGTAGGCCGCGGCGAAGCCTTGCAGGCCAAGGAAGATGTAGTGGCATCCTTTGGTGATGACCTTGCCAACGTTCTAGTTTTAGGAATAGAAGAAAAAAGTAAAGGGTTAGGTTAGGCAACTTTTTAATTCCTCCGTGAGGCACGGCAATGTACATAAAGAATCATCCTGCCTCATTTTCCCAGAGCAAATAGGCACGTTACCACGATCCCACATCTCTGCTGTCCCACGCCCACCCCTCACATAAGAACGTGGGTGCTCAGAGCAGACATCGATACCTTGCAAAGTACTGCCGGTTCTAAAACCAGACCAGTTTTGTTTTATTTTTTTTATTCCTCTCCTCTGCTCCAGCTGAAAGTGGGATTGTCCACTGGGCCATCTGAAGGCTGGGTCAAGCTTTCCTTCATTCGCCTTATCTGAAGGCCCGAGCTGTCCTCCCTGTACCTCCAGCACAAGCTCTTGTCTGACCCACACACTGGTCCCTTTTCAGCTCCTGCCGTTCTCTAGTTGCTGTGACACTTAAGTCTTGTGTTTCCAGTGCGGTGACAGACTCCTGAGGGCGAGGACTGGGCCATGCTTTCTTGGTGTCCACTCCTCTTCCCTGCAAAGCCTGGTGTTGGCAGGGGACTTCCAAGGACATTCAGATGAGATTACAATAGAAAAATGAAGGCCACCTCCAATGACTAACAGTTATTACACTGTCGCCCCTGGTCTTCCTCTGACCACTTCAGCTTCTGCCATCATTCTCGGTGCTGTCAGGATCTACACAGATGACCTGTGCCTTATCTCACCACGCTGTCTCTCAGCCCTTTGACTTTTCCAATGATGATAACTGCTCTGACTGGTTTCACTTAAAATTCCTGGTCATGATCACAAACCTTAGTGTGACTTCCAGCACTGCCCAGGAAAGCTGCTATCCCTGCCTCATGGCTGGCTTTGCTTCTCTCACAGATACCACCTCATGCCTTCTCCTTTCTCCTCAAGCCTCCCCATCCACAGCACACACAGACACACGCAAGTCTCTGTACCTTCATTTCATGATTCATCTTTCACCGAAAAAAATCAGAAGTCCTCAGGGAAGGGGCTCATCTCCCCCCCATCGGCTTACGTGTGTTCAGCTGCCACCTTGACTCCATGTCCTGCCCCAGTTCTCTGCTCTCCTTCACGCCAAACCATCCCAAAGAGCCACCTACATGTACTGCCTCCACGTCCACACTCCTTATCCCCTACTCGGGCTCCTACCCACCCACCCGGGGGCTGCCTGGTCACGGCATCTAAAACTTTGTTTTGCCTGGTCCAATGGCCACTTCTCTGTCTTTGGACACACTCCACGGAATAACCATTTGGCCTCTCTGCCTCCGTCCTCTCTGGGTTCTCCCCCACCTCACAGGGAGCTCTCCTCAACTTTCTTTGCTAGATCATCCCTCCATCAAGCTTCAACGTGTGGGAGTTCTGCGTGATCAGCTCCGGGTCCTCTCCTGTCCTCTGTCTCTTTGCCTATAACCTCTCCTTAGGTGGCTCATCCATTTCCAATGCCTCTGAGTATTTCCTGGATGCCAATAACTCTTGGGCTCAGACTTAAATACTCGACACTCTATTTGATGTCTCCACTTCTGAGACCCCACGACTCCTCTGGCGTGCTCCCACCCTCACTACACAAGCAAATAAACTTGACTTTGACTGGCTGCTGGTATGTCCCTGGTGGCCTTTAGGCTTCAACAGGAAGAAAGCACGCAGGGGTTGAATTTATCTGAGTTTATACTGCTGAGGCAGAGCTGAAGTTCAATCCCAAAGAAATCCCACCTCAGCACCCATGCCCTTAACGTCCATATTATCCTTCTCTTCTTTAATGAAGGCAGCATGCAAGCTCGTCATTAACTGCTCACAGCCTGGGCCTGGATTCCAGTCCATCACTTACACAACTTGCCATAGCCTCAGTTTCCACAGCCGCAGCATGGGAATATTTAGTAACCACCTCACTGACTGGTTGAGAGAATTAAATGAGTCCCTGCAAGGCAAGCACTTAGAACAGTGCCTGAACTACGTCACAATATGAACTATCTTCACTGTGAAATAACATATGCTTCTTTTATTATACAGAATTTAGGTTAGTTGCGGCAATATATAAATCCAAGATAGCTTGTTATCTGTTCAGGGAAGTTTCTGAAAAGGTTAATTTCCTAGGATTTCTGGCTTCCTGAGCTTTCTGCAGCTTAAATTACAGAGTGTGCCCCAGTAAGAGAATGAGGGCCGGGACTCTGTTGTGCTGTTACTGTGTCCCCAGCACACAGAAAGAGCCTGGGTGCTTCCTCTGGTACCTCTCCAGCTAAGTGAAGAGCTTTGGGAGAACCTGGAAATAACTCTAGACACCACTTCCCCAGACACTGCCCCATCGATTTCTCAATGAGACGTTGGGACGAGGCCCGCATGTGTGTGGAGGGTGGAGGGAAGGGAGTGATGTTGCTAAGAGAGATATTTCCACAATGTGTGATAAGAACCATTGGGAGAATTTTACTTACGTGTTTGAGACAAAATAAAAGTGCTCTCTGGAAGGCAAGTATAACATCACGAGTGATCCTTTATAAACAATGCCACCAGAATCATGACTGCCTGCATTAAACTTGACATTTTTGGTATTTGTATATCCATTTTCCTCAGCCTGTTTTTTTGTTTTTCTTTTTTTTAAAAAAAATTGCTTGTCATTTCATCTTTGCAACTTAGAAAAAAAAAAACCTACTAAAATAGCTCATTAACTGGAACACTGTCAAAACACAGATTTGAGAAATGCAATGCAAAGAAATCTAAAAAGCCTACAACAACCATTTCAGTGTCATTCAACGGAGCAGATTCGGGATTCTTTGATCTGAGTAGAGCTTTCAACACAAATAATCTCTCATTGGGGTGCTGGGGTTGGGGGAGCATGAGAGAGTATAACAGGTTAAATAATGCCTCCGAAAGTGCCCATGTACTAATCCTCAGAACCTGTGAATATATTGCTTTACATGGCAGAAGGGGTTTTGCCGATGTGATTAAAGATCTTGGGATGCAGTGTCATCCTGGATTATGCAGGTGAGCATCCTTATAAGGAGGGATGCAGGAGCAGTCAGACAGAGGCAACGACAGAAGCAGAGGGACAAAGAGAAAGATTTGAAGAGTCTAGGCTGCTGGCTCTGAAGACGGAGGAAGGGAACCTGTGAAGCTAGAAAGGGCAAAGAAATGGATTCTTTCTGGAGCCTCCAGATGGAACCAGCCCTGCCAACCTTACTTAGCTCAGTAAGACTAAATTCGGACTTCTGGCCTCCAGAACTGTAGGAAAATAAATTTGTGTCATTTTAAGTCACAACATTTGTGGTAACTTGTTACAATAGTCCTAAGAAACTAATACAGGAAGTGAGGCTTTCTGGGGTCTTTTTTTTTTGTTTTGACATTCAACTAATTCCCAATGATGTCAGGGATTCCTTGCCCCCTCCAGTTTCAAAAAGGAAACCAGCTCTCAACACAGATTGCTCTCCCCTCAATACAAAGATCAAGTCTTCAGTTGGAAAATTTTGTCAGGACCTAGGCACAAACCTGAGGTGGGTGGTAAGAGCTTCAGAAGCTGATTTTTTCTGAATTAGAGCTCACTGAAAAACCAATCAGAAAGGAAAAGTCAGACTGGGCCTCTCCATCCCCTTCAATGAAGACAGCTGACATTTATAGAACCCTCACCAAGATCCAGGTGGGCTCTGAGACCTGTACAGGATTAACTCATTTATTCTTCACCAAACTCTATTATCATCCCATGCTACAAATGAGGAAACTGAGGCAGAGAAAGGCAAGCATAGGCTAAGGTCACAGAGCCAGAAGGTGGCCAGGTAGGGCACGTGGCTGGCAGTCTGGCTCCAGTGCCCACATCCTTACCCCCTACGTAACATGGGGACATTTTTCTCCCTCTTGAGCTAAAGTTTATTCCACATCTTATATGTCTGCTCTCCAAACCTCTCCTAGCTGCCTGATCAACAAAATTTAATTACTTTCCTTATCCACATCTCTCTCTGTGGCTCTCAAAGGTGCCTGGGAACAGCAACCTCGTATTGCAAGCTATATTTTTGGGGACAGCTCTTTCCTCCTGCACCCCAACTGCTTCTGGGTGGGAGGGGGCCAGGTGAGACTCTCAACGACCAGCTGAGGACATTGACTGGTAAGAGTCCGAGGCACACAGGCGAGACGGCCGGACCAGCTCAGCACTGGGGTTGACCCCTGGTTGGGGCCACAGGTACAGCAGGGGAGTGTGAGCCCATCCTTCTGTTTCACAAAGCAAACACCTTTCTTTAGATGGATGCAGGAAAAGTGAAGGATTTGAGAAGTGAATGGATGAATGGGAAGTTTAATGAACTTCCCTGAAAGAAGAGGCGTTCGTTAATAGCACTTGCAGCTGTCTGGAGGTCGCTCCTTACTTCACTGAGTCCAAGTAGGACAGAATTTCACCTGGTGACTATAGCAGATGAAACCACCACCCCATGTTTCTAGCTGGCAGGAAAATAGAATAGTTTGGTCAGGGCCCTCACCTCAGGTCCAATTGGGTGTGGTTTTAGCACATCCTTTATAAGCAAATTGTGTGTGTGTGTGTGTGTGTGTGTGTGTGTGTGTGTGTGTGGAGTTAGTGCGTGTATGCACCAATGTATCTTTTTAGTTTTGTTGCTATTCTTGTGTTGTTCAGAGAGAGAGAGAAAGGAGTTTTAGTGAAGCAGGCAGGTGGGTGTCTGCCTCGGGCTTCCACCTGGCACAGCCATGCTTTCCAACCTATGGCTCCAAGGACCTTTTGGCCGGTTACCTAGCTCACAGACCTGCGTGAAGGGACCTGGTGACCCAGCCTGGCATATGAAGGGTTTGTGACCCAATCTGTGAATGGGCTTGAAGGGTCTGGGAGCTCCAAACCCAGGCCTAGCTCAACAATCGGCCCAGTCGGCAGGATTACCGGCAGGTAAAAGAGCCCAACAACTGGCGTGGTCGTGGAGCTAGACAATTGGTGTCACAAACATGATTAAGAGCGCTACAACTGACAGTGTCAACAAGATTCCAGACAAGAGCCCCAGCGTGACACTAGCCCAGCCTTGGCTGTTCTCAGGGTTTTTCAGCAAAGAGGGATCTCTGTTTTCTTCCTCCACGTTGGAGCCTGGTTACCCTCTCGGTTGGCTCAGAAAAAGAAGAAGCTAAAGTCACTCTGTGGAAGGGCAGAAAGAACACAGCCAGCCCTCCTGTGCCCGTGTCCTCCCGCCTGGCCTGCCCCCGCCCACGCCACTGCCTGCTCCTCCACCCTGGACGCCACCCCTTCTCTATTAGGCAAAATCTTTTATTTTTTTCACTTGAGGCAAAATTCATGTAACATAAAACTAACCATTTTAACCAATTCAGTGGCACTTAGTACATTTACAATGTTGCCCAACTACCACTTCTATCTAGTTCCAAAACATTTCCATCATCCCCAAAGGAAAACACATACTCCATGAAGCAGCTGCTCTTCATTCCTCCTTCCCCCAGTCCTGGGCAACCACCAATCTGCTTTCCATCTCTCTGAATTTACTCATTCTGGATATTTCACATAAATGGAATCATACATACAATAAATATGTGGTCTTGTGGGTTTGGCTTATTTCACTTTGCATGTTTTTAGAGGTTCACCTATGTTGTAGCATGAGTCAGAAATTCATTCTTTTTTATGGCTGCGTAATGTCCCATTGTACATATGTGACCCATGTTGTTTATCCATTCATCCACTGAGGGACAATTGGGTTGTTCCACCTTTTGGCTATTGTAAATAAGGCTGCTATGAACATGTGTATATAAATGTTTGAGTACCTAGTTTCAGTTCTTTTGGTTACATATCTAGGTGTGGAGTTGCACATCGTATGGTAGTGCTGTGTTTAATTTTTTGAGGCACTGCCAAATTGTTCTCCACAGTGGCTGTGCCATTTTACATTCCCACCAGCAATGAGCAAGGATTCTGATTTCTCCACATTCCTGCCAACATTTGTTATTTTATATTTGTTTGGATTTTTTTTTTTTTTTTTTTTAAGTAGCCATCCTAGCGAGTATGAAGTGGTACTTCATTGTTATCTGGTGAAAGCTTAACTCATCCTCTGTGCCCAGTTTTCATGTCACCATGATTTGAAAACTTCTCCGAATTTTCAGCCTCATCCCTGATTGCCTGACTGCCTGAGTTCTGTGCCTGCAGCTCCATGGTGGTACCCAGCCATGTCAGCATTTCCCTGGGAGGCTGTGACTTCTCTAGGGCAGGGCTGCGCCGTATCCATTCTTGTATCTCTAGCGCTTAGCACAATGCCTGGCACATAGTGAGCACCCAAAAGCCATTTTCAGGTGCCAGCCTCTGAGCTGAGGTTTCCACATTATCAGTTCGCCAGCTGAGAGGCAAATGGTGGCTTCTTTGTGCTCAGCTGGGACTGAGAAGAGAGATGATTAGTCCTAACATGACTCTAAGCCTGAAAGACCCAACTTTCTAGTTTTTATCAATATATTTTACCATTGCCTGCTGATGTGCTGCTCCAGAAGCTGCTGGTGCACATTTAAAGAGAATGATAAAACTCAGCTCCCAGAACTGGAAACTGAATGGCTTCAGGGATGATAAGAGGCCACTGAAGGACACAGATAACTGCACAATAAATCAGGTGGGGCCCACGGCCTTTGGCCAGGACACAGTGAGTTTTGTGAGTTTCTTCTGGCGGTCTCGCCAGGCCCGGGGAGCAGAGGCGGCAGCAGTTTCCTGCATTTCCATAGAGGTGCCTGGGACCTGCCTTTGGGCTGATCCCTGAGAAGAAAACTGTCATTTTATCCACATTCTTCCTTTCCCTCTCTCTCTACTGTCCCCTTTCCCCCCAGTGTAAATGGCAGGATTTTTGAGGGCCCCAGAGTACACAGTCAATCGGCTAGAAGAGAAAAATAGATTCAACAAGAGCGCATTTATGTACGTGAGTTCCCAGGCCCTGGAAATAACCTTGGGAATATGTGGGGAACAACCCATACACTTCTCAGCCAGTGGTTACTGTAAACAGATAAACTGGGGTGCAACGCCTTACTTTGCCACTGCGTCACCTTCGACAAGTCACCTTGCGGCGCTAGAGCTTCAGTATTCCCACCTGTAAAATGGGGACACCGACTCCTGTCCTGGCTGCTGTACAGGATGAGAACCACCCTGGAGCCCCTGGAGAAGCTACGAACCCGCCAGCGGCCCCGCCTGAGTGCGTGTCACCACTTGCCGCTTAGTCCCGGCTCTGGCGAGGGAGCGGGGCCGGGGCCGCCGGGGCAGCGCAGAGGCCGCGCGGGGACCGGCGCAGGGCCCTACCTTGCCGCACTTCTTCAGCTTCTGCCGGTGCCTCCTCGCGGGCCTCTCGGCTGGCGCCGGCTCCTCCGGCGGCTCGTAGCGCTCGGGCAGCGCGGCCAGGTGCGCCCTCCGCGCTCTGCGGGCCCCGCGGTGCCGCCCGCTCGCCCCGCTCGCCTCCTCGTTCTCGCTCTCCGGGCGCTCCAGGAGGGCGGCCGCCTCCTCGTCCCTCTCCGGCCGCCCTCGCCCTCGGGGCCCGCGGCGCGGGAAGCCGCTCGCCACCCTGCTCCGGAGCCCGGCTCCCCCCGGCATGCCGCCGCCGCCCCTCCGCCGAGGTCCGAGCGCCAGGGACCGACCTGCGCGCCCCGCCGCCCCTGCACCCCGGCCGGCCGCGCGTCCGAGCTCGGACGGGGCGGGGCACCCGGGGCGCAGCGCCCCCTGGCCGTGGGGCCCGGCACTGCGGCAGCTCCGACCCTGCCTCGCGTCCCGCCCGCGCCCCAGCGGCGCGAACACTTCGAAGGCACCGGGGACAACGAGCACGCGGAACGCTGTCAACCGCGCTTGCGACGTAATAAACGGACTCGGAATGTGAGGACTCGACTTGCCCGCGTTCAGATCGGCAGAGATGATGATGGTAAAGATCACGCTCGGTGCTGGTGAGGGTGTGGTGACATGGTCACGAGAACACGATGTGCACGGAGTGCGAACTGGTGGCAGGCTTTGGGGAAGGCAATCAGAAGACACATCAGGAGTCCTAAAAACCGACCGTACCTTTCTGGGAAATAGTCAGAAACACAGTCACTTGTTTATCACAGTCTGGCTCACAGTGAAAAAGTGGAGACTCCAATGGCCATGACCAAGTTCAATTCTGGCGCAAACACGTGACGGAGTTTGATGCGATCACTACAATCCCGATTTTCGAGAATATCACTCTGGGAGAGATACACGTGCTCGGTGCACTGTGACTCAGCCTGCTGGGAATGCCTTATTGTCTTATGCGGGTAACTGTCTTTGAATTCTGGGGAAAGTATGAAATGATATGGGTTTTAATTCTATTAATAGTTTAAAACTAAACTTCGTGGTAAGTTTAAGAAACATTTGACTATGTTGGTATGGGCACATAAAATGTTTATGATAATTTAGTATATTACAATATAAATAAATGGTTTCCTAGTCCAACTTAAAATGTGTAATCAAGTAATTCCTTTAGACATATTTAATTGCCATGAAATAAATGATTTAACTTATATTTAATATTATAAATATATATAAACTTTACAAAACATAATTTAACACATATAATTCAATTTAAGATGAAAAGAATATGAAAATAAGTTTAATTTACTATATTTATGCGAGTTATATAGTTTTGTTACATAATTGAAGTACTTGAAAAGAAAGTCAAATATTCAGTTTGTAAAAGTTGCTTAAAATTATTAGGAAAGTCAAATTAGGTAATGGTAAAAGCTTCCCTTACAGTGATTGTGAAATTTTATTAGGTTTGTAAATAGTTTAAAACAATATATAAATTGAATTTAAAAGGCTAAAGGCGAGTAGATTTGTGGATTTGTAACTTTACTAAAATAAAGAGACCCTAGCAGTCCCATTTCTTTGTACAAAACTGACCTCAAAGATTCCTAGACTGCTTTTGAAATGGAGACAAAGGTGGAACATCCATGGGATCTAAAATGTGGTTTTTTTCTATATAAAATACTGTTCAAATACCACAACATTTACTTTACCTTAATGGCAAAAACACGAGAACAATTGAAAATGGATCTCCAGATTAAGTCTCTATAGCCAGTGAATGAGCAGGACCCAAGAGATGTGACCAGAAACCATCCTTACGTTGCTTTCCACTGTCTCTTCAGTAGTTTTTCTGTGGGGAAAGTGATTTCCCTTGCCCCTGGCTGAAAATTAAGGCAGTCCTATAGTTTTCCTGATCATACTGGGGTAATAAAAATTCCCCAAATTGTAAACAGTCTCAATTTATATAGTCTTGAATCTTAGAATGTTCAATTCCGTGTGATACTCAGAACCTTAAACCTGATTTAAAGTAAATCCTGTCTCCTCCCTCAGGCGGCATCTGATATGGGCTGTGTACATGTATGTGATGGCCGTGGGGAGTGGGGAAGGGACAGCCAGTTTCTCTTCTGTTTGCCTCACCTAATGTTTCTCAGCTTTCCAAACTTATGAACTGATTTCTGACCCTTCCAGGGCCAAAACAGAGAGGAGAAAACTTCTTCCTTCACTGGTTCTACCCAAGATGTCTCACCCTCAGGGCCTAGCACGTGTTTGAACCTGGCACTTATCCTATTTTTTTTAAGCGCCCTCACTTGGAACATTCTTTTTTACTGGCCATGACCCAGCAAATGCCCTCTAATCCCCTATTGCCCATGCCCGTCTCAATCTCCGGTGTCCTATGGTTTATCACCAGTGCTATGATCTGAATGTTTATGCCCCCTCTCCCCACAAACCATTTTTGTATTGAAATCCTATTCGCCAAGGTGACGGTGGTAGGAGGTGAGGCCTTTGGGAAGTGATTAGGTCATGAGTGTAGAGCCCTAATCAGTGTGATAAATGAAATGCCCTTATAAAAGAGGCCTGAGAGAGACCCCTCACCCCTTCTGCCATGTGAAGACACAGCAAGAAATGGAATCTGCTGGCACCTTGACTGGGACTTCCCAGCCTCAAGTACTGTGAGAAATAAATTTCTGTTTTTTATAAGCTTCTAGTTTATGGTATTTTGTTATAGCAGACCGAACAGACTTAGACAACTGGTTTTCCTGTCCTGAGCCTGTGAGTCCTTCTAGATGGCCATGTGGGGATGGGATTTGGTACAGGGAATTCAGTGCTTCCAAATCACCCAAAGGGCTGGAAGAGCAGAATCTCAGCTGGGCTATCCCCAATGTAACTCCTAGAAGCACCACAGAGCTGTCCCTTGTGCTGTATTCAGAAACTGGAGCACCAGGAGGCTGTCACTGGAGCTGCTCACTGTAAGGACACACCACCTTAGGTGCCCCCTAGGAACCTCCCAACCCCCCACAGTCAGCTACAGCCATATTCATGTATTAGTGTGCTTGGGCTGCCATAACAGAATACCACAGACTGAGTGGCTTAAACAACAGGCATTGCTTTTCTTGCAGTTCTGGAGGCTGGAAGCCTGGTGTCAGGCTGCCAGGAGGGTTGGTTTCCCCTGAGGCCCCCCTCCTTGGTGTGCAGGTGGCACCGGTGTTCTTGCCCTGTGCTCACATGGTCTTGCCTCTGTGCATGCACTTCCCTGGTGTCCCTTCTCATAAGGACACCAGTCTTACTGGACCAGGGCCCCACCCTCATGACCTCATTTAACTTTAATTACCTGTTTAAAAGCCCAATCTTCAAATAGGACCTCAACACATGAATTGAGGGAGGGAGGGAGAAACAATTCAGTACAGAACTGTCCATTGGGTCTGTACTGGCAACACACGGACACCTCCTGCCCTGTATCTTGATACCCATGAGACTGGGGACCAGACACTGGCATTCTGGCACAGAAAAATCCTACGCCTGCAGGATGTGCCTTCCAGCAGGAGCATGGCTTCCATCCCCCTCTGCCCTACAAAGCTCTTGGGTGTGCACCTGATAAGTCTAAATTATTTGCTCAATTTCCTCCAGTAGCCCTGGGATGCTGAAGCATGTCGTTTTCACCACCCAGCCTCCCACAGTGGAAGGACGGGGAGAAGGATGCTGAGTGACAATTCACAACATTCACCACCACCTGAAGGGATCTTTCCTTACTGATGAGAGTCAGGAACCTGCCCTCCAAAGGAGCTAGGACATTTGAGAGCTAAGATTCATGAAAATATATCATCAGTCATTGTGTAAAAAAGCATTTAGAGACCCTCAGAGGCTTAGAAATAATTGTTTCTTTAAAATGACTTGCATAGAAACAGTTATAGATATTTAATTGGAAACAAAGTTTCTATTTGCAAACATAGAAAGACTTAATGTTTTAATCTTTTGTCAATAAACATGTGAATTTAGAAAGAGAGAGAGAATCTGTATGGACCTGAAGTTGTATAAATTAAAGTTGTTTAAAACTCTTGGTCTATTTTTATAGTATAGATTTAGACTCAAGAACGAATATATCTTTGGAGCTGATAAGAACTGGTTATAAACAATGAAACCGACAGGATAACAGGTTTAATTTTCTAAGGACTGTAACTTAAAAGGGGTAAGGGCAGTTCTGAATCCGGGCTAAGCCTCAGTTTTTGAGAAGCCTAAAAAAGGAGGGTGGTAAGCCACTACCTCTTGTTAGGTTAAAAAAAGAAACTATTTTTTGAAAGATTATTTTTAATTTGGGGCCCTCTGTACTAAATACCTTTTAGTTCAAAAGATGATCATAATAGATGTCAGAATAGTAGAAATTTAAATTTTTCATTTAAGTTTTTAAGTATATTCTTAAAATAGTACATTTCTGTGGTAATCATACAGGCCTCATAGAATGCAAAATTTGGAATTTCAGGCACAGTACATTTTTATTTCACCTAAGGGATTGGATTTGCACTCCAAGTAGAAAGGGCGAAGTCTTGGGGTGAATACAGTGTAAACAAGGGATTTCAGTTAAAGGGTATTACAACTGAAATTTGCTACAATCGTAAAACAAGAGTCTTCCATACTGTATTGTTTCTTACTGTAGAATCTGACAAATTTTTAAAATGTTGTCTCATCTTTTTCAGAGCGCACACGCTTCTTCCTGTCGGTGGCTCCCAGGTGGGCTGACCATTGAGACCCTCCGAGAGTTAGCTGGGCCGTGGCTGGGCCTGGCCAGAGCTCAGATCAAATTGTGTTCACCTCTGGTTGGCCCAACCTTCATACTTCTGGGCCACCACTGTCAAGGGCCCAAGGTCTTTGATCTTGTGGGTATCTGAGCTGGGTGGGGACTGAGCAAAGTGCCAGACTTTGGGTTGAGCTTTGGCTTCAAGTCCAGCAAGGCCCTGGCATGGGCCGCTGGGGAAGGTGCGAGCAAGTGCCCGCTCTCTGCCTCCCTGGCTTCCCGGAGGGAAGGGCAGAATCCCAGGGCTGCGTGATTGATGCATCTGTTTGTTTATTTTATTAGGGGCTTTTCTAGATTCCAATGTATCCTGCCAGCCCATACTGTCATGAAGGGCTTGTCTGGCTTCTCCTCGGCCTAGAAGAGGCGTTTTTCAGAGCCAGGTAACCCACGTTTTGCCCACCTGCACCCAGACGGGCAACTCGTCCAGGCATGAGAACTGCCCGGCTCACTGCTGGCCCATGTGGGAGAGGCCTTTGCCTCTCTAGAATCCCGTTTTTATTTGTGTGTGCACAGATTGGTATCTGGGGTTATCACCAGATTGAAAAGTCTTTTGAATCATTCTACATCAGAGGCAGAATCAGAAGTCTTCTGTGGACAAAGTTTTAGAGCATAATAGCTAACATTTAAAATAATTCTTTAACCATATAATGTAATTATATCCCAGTTGTTCTGTTTATCCAAAAGCCACTGAAGATTTAGAAAACTACTGAGCTATCTGCCCTTAGTAATTTTAATAATAGAAAAATATATGTGTCAAGAAATAAGGTTGGAGTTATGACCTTATGAGTTGAAAGAATATTTCTAACAACATCTGAAAACCTGGCCTTAGTATGTATTCTCCATTGTCAACAATATGCCATTCTCTCTCTCTCTCTCTATATATATATATATATTCCCCTGGAGGTAGATTAAGATATCTTAGTAACTGGTACTGTATTTAGAAAATAGCAACAAGGAAGACTGGTTTGGCATATATATATGTTGTAAGGCTAAATAAATTGTAGTAATTTAGACCTGTGGTTTGATATGACAACACTTAGCGTGCATACAATATTAATTAGAAGGGAACGTTATCATACTTGACAGGAAAAAACAACTTGAAGCTGGGGTGAGGGAAGGAAGCAGATAAATTGAAAAACTCTCATATTAGGATAGGATTTAGTACAATTAAATTTTAATTGGATACATGAAGCTGTGGGTTCTAAATATATTAATAGAAATTGAACAGTAGAAGTCAGAATGTCTTTGTCCAGCTATTTACACACCTATATAAATCTTGCAAGCCAGACAGTGAACTGAAACATCTGAACAGACTTCTGTAACCCACAGAGTGAGGAATAATTTCAGTGTACTCTAGACCAAAGTAATTGTACTTTAGATCCTTTAGTGTACTCTAAGGACAAAAGCAAAGACAA
The DNA here is from genome assembly GCF_027409185.1 of Cynocephalus volans. Lineage (NCBI taxonomy): Eukaryota > Metazoa > Chordata > Mammalia > Dermoptera > Cynocephalidae > Cynocephalus > Cynocephalus volans. Next base: position 105,994,872 of record NC_084470.1, read on the forward strand.
ATAAAAATTGAAATTACACTTAGTAGTTTTACAATTAGTATTAATACAGTATCACTATTTTTGGTCTATTTTATTGGCAAGAAAAATAAATGGGTGATTATGTTAGCTTTGTTATGAATTAGGAACTTTGGAGTGACAATTATATGAGTCATCCACTAAAAAAAAAAAGGCACAATTGTAGTTTGATATAGGATTAAGAATTTAAATGCTATGGGTGTTACGTAATATTAGGACTGAATTGAAAATGGCTATGAACTTCATATGTATATGTATACATGTGTGTGTGTGTATTTTTTTTAATCCCTGTCCACTGACCGGCCCACAGGTCACATCATTCCGGCCGCACTCTTCAGTTGGGTCTCTAATATCTGTTTCCCCTGACAAGAATTGGGGCCTAGAAAATTGGCTGATTGCACATCTAGGACAAGGAATGGACAAGATGAGCCTGGGGTGTCTTGTTGCCAAAAAGCAAAGACACTTTAAAAATTCTGTGCATTTTTGTCAAAATGCTACATGAGCCAGTAAAAAAAGTTCCTTTGGCTAAACTGTGACATTTTGATCACCAAAAATACCCTAATGACTACCATTATTGAAACAAATTGTGTCAATGAAAAGCCATTGGTTCATCATAGTATTCTGAGAAAAAAGTTTATGGTATGAAAAGAATATGGCTATAAAAGACTATGTTATTTTGGGATGTCATTTTGATATCTCTAAGTGTTTTGACCCTACCAGACTCGCACAATATGAAAAGAATGCAGAATTCTAAGTTTCAAAAAATTTATGAAAACATTACATTTGGATATGAGAGGTCCAATGGAGCAAATTAAGGTGTAGTCAGATGCAAAGACATTTAAATAACATGAGTGAATCAAAACGGTACAAAGTCCTCCTGAGGCAGGGAAGGATGTCAGCCTCAAACCTGTGAGTAGGCAGAAGAAATAAGACATGCTGCTAGTTCAATCTAGGGAACATGGATGTGAGGGAGGAAAGGTGCAATCCATCTCCCCACCCGCCACACGGGTCACGCCTGACACTCCTATAACAAAAGACAGGTTAACAAGAGAAAAGCATAACACATTTATTTAATCCAAGTTTTACTTGACACAGGAGACTTCAGAAATGAAGACCTCAAGTCCCAGGAAAAATTGTCTAATTTTATACTTAGTTTCGATGAAGAATGGACAGCCATGTAGAAATGTGACTGGACAGAGGGAATGATCTGACAGTAATAGAGTGAGTGGGAAACCTAGCAAGGACTGTCTGTTCAGATTTCTTGGTTTTTCTATGTAGCACGACTCCTCTGGAATGAGGGTCTTCAAGGGAGAAGGGGGAGAATGACCTCTCTAGGTTTTATGGGTTGTTTTGCGGGGAAGGGTTCTAGTCTCTATGACTTTCTTTGCTTTGGGGAAGTAAGAGGGGTGGGAGACAGGAGGGCAGGAAAAGGTCTGAGAGAACTTGCTTCTGAGGCCCTTCCAATGCCCTTCAGTTCAAAGTACTCAACATGTCAAGATGTCATACTTTGGGGTATCATGTTCTGCATCCCTACATGGGCCATGAGACCAAGGGCTTTTGAAGGGGACATCGCTGTGGTCGGACACACCTCTGCATCCTGGACAGGGGCTTTCCTGACCTCTAGTGGTTCTCTCTGGTAATAACAGGAACTGACAACAATGTCAATGTGTCAAAATTTTAGATGAAATGGTATATAACCTTTCTGTACTGGGATTATATCCATTCCATATGGCAGTAGGGATATTATCTTTTACAGACCAGAATCTTTGATTGACAAATGAATTATTACTTCAATGCAGCTTGGTAGAACAAACCTTCCTAAAGTTGGGTTTGCAAAGAGAAATGTGGTTGTTGGTGGGTGGTTGATGATGATGTTGGAAAAAACTGGCAGGACAAGAGGCTGGGATACTAGAAGCCAGGGTTGAGACCTTTATGAGTAAGACTCTGGACCAAATCACTTACATCATCTTTGGGCCCATTTTTCTTATGAGAGAAATGACAGCGTGAATGAAATGATTTCTCAGACCTCATTTGTCCCTGATATTCTGAGAACACAAAATGCATAAGAGTTTAAAAACTGGAATCAATTTCTCAGTCTGGATTCATTTTTTTCCATTGTTAAGTAAAATCCCTTTAACAAATGGGATTATACTTTTAAAAGGAGCAGTTTTAAGAAAACATTACAGCTCAAATTTTAAATCCACCTCCCTACTCCCAAACGCCAAAAAATAAAAATAAAAATAAAAAAAGCTGGCTGGTTAGCTCAGTTGGTTAGAGCGTGGTGCTGATAACACCAAGGACCAAAATTTGATCCCTGCACTGGCCAGCAAAAAAAAAAAAAATTTAGATCTTATTTTATACTTAACCTCTGAAGAGAAAGGACTTGGATTAATCCACTCTTTCCAGCCCCTTTGCAAACAGCTGAGAAAAAAAAAAATTATTTCTGCTGTATATCTACTGTGAAGCCATTTAATTTTCAAATAACAATAAGAATGCATTTTTATGATTAAAATATCAAATTTTAAAAACGTTATTTAATAAATGATTGTCATTTGACAGGGAGAAAGGCTACAAAAGAACTGTAGAAGTGAAAAAGAGACTATCGTTTTACAGAGAGAACAGATACCACATTGATGCTTGTGCAACCGAAATGCCTTCGGAGAACAATCTCCTGTGACATGTTATGTAACCTGTTGGGTGTTCTTTCCCCAAATCAGTCCACTGTAAAGGGAGGATAAAAGGAGACACTAAGATGCAAATTTACCCCAAATATACAAATTCGGAATTACCTATTTTGAAAGGAGAACATCAGAAGAGGCCCACTAAATGAAGCTTTGGGCACTGAATTACATCTGCTAACCTTAGGAAATAACAGTAATAAATTATATGTACGAGAGTATGTCTTCTAGGCAGAGGGCATGACTGCAATGGGCTGGAGTTATTTCTGCCCTTTGTTGTAGTCACTGCTTTTTTTTTTTTTTTTCTTAATTGTGGTAAAATATGCATAACACATATTTTGTCATCTTAACTATTTTTAAGTGTACAGGTCAGTGTTGTTGAGTATATTCACACTGCTGTGCAGCCAACATCCAGAACTTATTTCATTCTGCAAAACTGAAACTCTATACTGTGGAATATACTATAAAGCATATGTACTTCACAGGGCCTGGTTTTCCAAAGCCTTGCAGTTTCAAATATTGACCTTGTAAGGACCGGAAATTTTCCTCAGGCTATAAATCTCTGGTGTGAGATAAAGATTTGTGGCACAGCAAGGTTGCTGGCTCAAGGACAGACTAGTTACTGATTGTTATGTAAAGATACTGAGAGATTGCTGTAAGAAGGAATGTTTGCCAAGATGAAGCTTGTGTTGATAAGACCACTTAATTGTCTACTGGAATGTCATCTGGCTTGTTTCACTGAAAGTCACCAGCCTATATTGTTAAACTATAACCCCACCTATGTTCTCTTCCTGTAACTTCCTGGTCTGGAAAATAAATGCAGGAAGAGAACCCCAATTTGGGGTTAATTTCCCGAGGAGGGGATCCCTCTTGCTGGAGGGTCCCAGGGAAGTTAACCACTTCGGGGCTTCTCATTACTCAGAAGAGATGGGCTTTGTGTAATTCTTTGTGTCTCCGTCACCCAGGGGAAGTGGTGTGACAAATCCGTGGGGGGTGAAGCAACACAAAGCAACACTATACCCATTAAACACTAACTTCCCATTTCCCCTTTTGCCCAGCCCCCGGCAACCACCATGCTACTTTCTATGAAATTTACCACTCTAGGTACGTTATATAAGTGGAATCATACAGTATTTGTCCTTTTGTGACTGATTTCACTCGACATAACGTCCTCAAAGTTCACCCATGTTGTAGCATGTGTCAGACTTCCCTTTTAAGGCCAAATAATATTCCACTGTATGTACAGACCACATTTTGTTTATCTGTTCATCTGTTGATGAACGCTTGGGTGGCTTTCACTTTTTGGCTATTGTGAATAATGCTGCTATGAACATAGGTATATACAGGTGTTTGTCTGAATCCCTGCTTTCAATTCTTTTGGGTATATAAGCAGAAGTGAACTTTCTGGGTCATATGCCAATTCTATTTTTTATTTTTTAAGGAAGCACCACTCTATTTTCCACAGAGACTGCACCATTTTACATTCCCACCAGCAATTCAAAGGGGTTCCAATTTCTCCACATCCTTGTCAACACTTGTTATCTTCTGTTTGGTTTGGGGGGATTTTTTTTTAATAGTAGTCATCCTAATGGGTGTGAGGTGGTATCTCACTGTGGTTTTGATTTGCTTTTCCCTAATGATTAGTGATGTCGAGCATCTTCTCGTGTGTTTATCAGCCCCCATCATTAATGTTTATTCAATTCCTTTGCCCTTTATTTAATCATTGTTGTTGTCATTGCTGTTTTTAAGCAATGTGCCCAGTAACAAATTTGATTTTGGTAAGGACTGCTAAGAAAGTTCCTGGAGAAAAAGGTGCTAAGTAGAAAACACCACAAAGAGCACAAAGTGGCCCACCACAAGGCACAGGTAGGTTTTGGGCTATTATTGTTTAGCAGTGTTGTATTTTATCTGATTGGGGATGAATCCTGTACAGTTACTTCTTTCCCAAACACCCTCCACCTGTCCCAAAGCAGTAAGATGGGGGGGGGGGGCATTCTCTCTATGGAGACACGCAGGGCAGCCTCTGTTCGAAGGGACTGCAGGGAAATGCTGCCTTCTGGAAAGAGGTAAGTTAATACCGGGAGGTGGAAGGAAAGCTCTGTGCAAAGCTCTGTGCAGAGATGAGGCAGCAGGTGCTCCCACGAACTGGGTGTCCTGAATGCTGGAGAAAGGACTGGACAAAGCAGGGGACTGAGACGATGAGTCATAGGGGAACACAGCACGCTTGGGGTGAGAGACACACAAAGAGAAAAGTGGCCTGATGAAGGGGAAGGTCTAAGCCTGAACTGAAATATAATCTCAAGACGCAAAGGCTGACACAAGGTGCTTTAAGTCTATGTTCAGAGCATAAAGAACAACAGAAAGATTTCTACATTTCAATATTATGTTAAAATATGACTGTGGCTACAGCTAGGCGGGGATGCCTCTGGCAAGTTAATAATCTGGGACTTTAAAAAAAGCTACAGTTTAAAAATATTTGTTTAATATTTAGAAGTATCACTGGGCGCTGAGACGAGGCCAGGGGAGGCCAACAAGCACATACCATGTGCTTTGCCAGACAAGCTCAGCAATGATACCAGATTTTCAGTAAGAGGCAATTCCTGCACCATCTGTCATTACACAAGCATGTCCCTGAGGACATCTCTCTTCCCTCATCCCCGGCCCCTTATCAATATATTCTTTCCAACCACACACCGAGACTTTTTCTAAGAGTAATTCTGGTGAATATAATTTTTTCCATCTCCTTACATCTCAATAATGTCTTGGCCACCCTCTGACCTGGGACCCTGGACAGCTGCCCAGCTGGTCCCTCTCTAAGCCTGTGGCTTTTGTGACAAAGACAAGGAAATTCTCAACTGAATGTTTGTTTCACTGTCTTCTCTCAAGAGAAATGATTCCGAGAGTTCAGGGATAGAATAAAAAACAAAAGCTTTAAAAAAAATATTCATATGCTTTAAAGGAATTTACCTTAGGGATAATTATGGAAGTGTGTACAGATTTAGTTACAAGGACACTAGTGGCAAAGTCATATCAAAAATTGGAAAAAAATCAAAATGTCGCCAAACAGATTGTTGGGTAAATTATATTTTATAAAATAGAATGTCGTGAAGCCAATAAAATATTTTAAACCAGTAGTTTTATTGCCCTAGACTTTGATGGAGAGCCAGAAGGAGGTGGCTGGCAGAAGTGAGAAGAATTTCACCTTTTCCACTCCAACACACATACACAAAAACCCACACATACGATTTCTTTTTTCAAAAAAATTCATGGAAAAATGGAATTGACAGCTTAATACAAATCCTTCCATGAACTTTTTGAAGATACCTCATATAAATATATTCCCATATACATACATGCATAATATATAATTTCCATGTATATATATTTTTTTCATATATATTAAATAGATACAATTTTACCTATCTTTTCCATGAAATAATACATTGGGTAAAAAAGTTTCACTGATAAAACCCTCAAAGAGTGTCGAAGAATGACATAACAACACAGAAGGAGGTTCATAGATCTCAAGTGAAAGAAGTTTGTTGTAAAGCAATGTCCAGTGTGACTCTCATTTCGTAAATTACTGTTACATAAAGATGGTCCCTACATGTCAGCCCTTACGTTGTTTATTCCACACCACAGGCAGGGACTGCTAGTTCAAGCCTGCTGGAGCCAAACTCAAACTCATAACATCCAGTTGTTTTAAATATAGCCTGAATAAGCCCTTTTTTTCCTTCTCTATTTATAGTCTGCTTTGCATAAACTGCAAAACCATACCCAACATCCTCTAGCCATAGATAAGACAAACCCTGGGACTATAGAAGACCCAAAATGGCTGCTGCCCTCAGGAGCTCTGTGGCTCAGAGACTCCCCACCATGCTGCTGAGTGACATCCCCTAGTCACAGAAGCCCCTTCTCTGATCCCCCTCTCCCCAGGGAGTGTCCTTGCCCTCTCCCTCTTTTGGGTGGTAGCCCTACTTCTGTCTCCACCACGTCTCCTATAGTGAGGGATTTCCCTTCCATGCAAGCTGTCCAAGCATCGTCCAAATAAAACTTGTTGTGAGCTACTAACATCTTGGGGTCATGCCTTTTTCCTTGGTCAGCCCCCAATCTTCAAACTCATTACAATCATATACGGAATTTCCCACAGAAATAGACTGGAGGCTATACAGAGAAATATTAACATGGTTGCTGGATGGTGAATGTTTATTTTTTTCTTCTTTTGGCTTACCTATATTTTCTAAATTTTCACTGAATATGTTTTGCTTTCATAGGAAAGACAAAAGATTTCTTTTGTAAAACAGGATAGTGTATACGATTTTTATTGCTGCTCTGAATTTCATGACTCCTGGCTGGAAGAGTAACATTCAAGGGCACAGAAACAGCTCAAAAGATGAAACTTCTGAATTTCTGTAAGTGTCTTTTGAGAAAGCAAGCCAAACAGAAGAGGCACCAAGAGACTTCAAAAACAGGTAAACACTGATTGTGGAAAATCTTTAAGTGGCTTAGGAAGTAAGTACTTAGGAAGGACACGAGCAATTAGCTCATTAAGTTCATTAAGAAAAACATTATACCAGATAACCTTTCTCCTCTTCCTTTCTTCCTCTTGCTGTTATTATTAATGAGTATAATGGAAAGTATATCTAAATTTCAGCTGAACATTTGGCAAATCAAAATGTGGGACAGCGAGCTGGAGGATAATAGATGTAGTAAGACTTGCGACTGGTTGAATGATATAAATGCAGATTAAGGAACTGTCCACATTCTCATGCTTCAGGCCCCTCCAAGTACAGGATGGAACTGGAAGGGATGGGAGTGGGGATGAACAGGGATGTGCTTTGGGACAATGGTCTTCTTTGTGCTCTTGAGATTGGCCTTGCTAATATTTAGGGCAGGCTGGCCTTGTCTCTGTTGACATTGAAGCAGCAGCAGCATGACCGGTTGGGGGGACAGTTTATATTAGATTCAGCATTATTAGAGCCCTTTCAAGCTATGATATTTTGGTTCTTGGACTAAGTTTATTATCAGCTAATGTAGACATGGATAATAGTAATCTATACAAATTACTATTGGAATTAAAAAATTTGTCCACAGTGGGTACAGTGATTTCAAACTTCAGAATGCCTCATGTAGAATAATTTAATTACTGATGGCATAGAGAAGAAAAATCAACTCAATATAATTCAGATTTCCCTTTAACAAAATTAGCATTTTGAGAATCTATAATGAATTCCATCTGACTTTGTTTATATGCAAAAGGATATGAGTTGGATGTTGTAAACATGTTTGAGTAATTTGATTTCTCATAAACACTGTCTACTTGCTTTACTATTCCATGGCACCATCTAAGTTAAAATATAACTTACCTAGAGATGAACTAAGACTAATGTGACTCAAAAGCCAGCTTTTTTCAATGTCATATTATAATTTTCAAAGTATCACTAAAATTAAAGAAAATTTTTCTTAGAAAAATAAAGATCAAGATTGAATACTGTTCCCCCAAACTTTGTCTATATTTCTAATGTATTAGCATCAAACTACTGAGTGTAAGCTGAATAAGCAGCCATTACTAGGAAATTTTACAAACATGCTTATTTGCAATGATCATACACAGCAGAGCTTTTGTGATCTGTATAGAAATTTTTAAAAGACACACAATGATGTTTCTTACATGGAATAATTCATAACTACAAATGGTTTTTTGGACTTATTGCCACACTACTATGTGTCTTTTTTTTTTTTTTTTTTTGTCTTTTTCGTGACCGGCACTCAGCCAGTGAGTGCACCGGCCATTCCTATATAGGATCCGAGATCCGAACCCACGGCGCCACGCTCCCAGCGCTGCACTCTCCCGAGTGCGCCACAGGCTCGGCCCACTACTATGTGTCTTAAGAGCCTTGAAAAACTAGCTGTAATTTTTCTAAAGGAATATATATTTTTTCCATATAATTCATCTTCATCATCTGTCCTCCTCCATATACCTTTTACTTTGTATTTATAAAAATAGACTGTGATGTTCTGTCACACAGTGAGAAAATGCAAGTGATATTATAGATCAATAAGATGAGTAAAAAAAAATTAACTTTTAGATATTGTGGCTTTTAAAAAAATTCTAAATGCTATGTAGACTAATTTCTGTTTAAATGTATAATCTAATTTTGGAAATAAATCTGTTAGAATATTAATTTAGAGCAAGAAAAGAATTATATACTCCTACAATAGGGAATTCATTTTTAATGTTTCCAAGTCCACAGACACAGGACATATGATTTCACATTTGAAGACATCTATAAACTTAATTAGTATTTCCCCAAATACCAATCATTGAACCATGACTATATAACTATATATTCTTTATTTCTGATATTGATCATGTCCTGAATCTATGACCATCACATTTTTGCTGACAACGTCTGAATCTACCTTCCGACTCAGCTTCTCCTTCAGGTTCCAGTTTATAATTTCCTGTCTACGGGACCTCAGCCTGCCATCTAGGTTACTGCACTGAGCTTTGTTAGAGTTAAGCTTGATGATCTTTTCTCTGTGATTTTAGTATTTTAAGCCTGAAAGCAAACTTATTATTTTACCTCTAAACCCTCCACTCTTTGACCCTTTTACTGTTAACTCATGTCTTTATATTAAGAGTGGGTTTCTTGTAGGCAGCAATAGAGTTGGGTCTTGATTTTTCATGGAATCTGACAATTGCAGTCTTTGTATTGGGGCTTTTAGAACATTTACATTTAATGTAATTTTGATATTCGGTTTTACTCTCCGTTGTGTTTTTTATTTCGCTGAATAACTTCTTCAGTTCAGCAAGTTCTGCTACATTTTTTTTCAGGACATTGATTTCCTCGTACATTTCCTCTTTCAGATCCTGTATACTTTTCCTCATTTCATCATGATGTCTAGCTGAGTTTTCTTGTATCTCATTCAGTTTCCTTAGAATTATCACTCGAAATTCCTTGTCAGTCATTTCAAGGGCTTCTTGTTCCAAGGATCTAGAGTTTGAGATTTATTAACTTTTGGTGGTGTACTTTCTTGATTTTTTGTATTTCTGGTATCTTTTTTTTGGTGTTTATTCATTGTGGCAGGGTTTCACAGTCCACCGGTTTGAGACTAATGACTAACTAGGATGTTGCTGTGGTTGCCAATTTCGTATGGCTCCCTCCGTGACTGCTCAGTTGGCCTCTAGTGCCTTGTGTGTGTGGTTGCCTCGGGTCTTGGGCTTCTCCGGGGAGCCACCTTTCTGGTCAGCTTGGACTCTGCTGGGCTGGTGGATCACGTACCACAGGGTGTGTGATCTCTGTTGAGCTTTCACTTCCTGTGCAGGACTTCTCCCCGTTCCGTGTGCTCTGGCCCAGGCTGTTGGATCGTGCAGTGGCGACCCCACAGGGTGTGTGGTTTCTGTCGAGTCTCCGCCTCCCTGGCCGCACGTCTCCCCACTCTGTGCGCACTGTGCTGGGCTGGGGCGTGTCTTCTGCAACCCTCGTCTATCAGCTGGGCCTACAAGACCCTGCTCGGCACCGTCTCGCCCAGGAATTCTACCAGGTTTCTGGTAGGCACAGACAACCGGTCACTCTGGGTGCCTTTGTAGCACTGTGTAGATCTTTCTCGGGACTTGTTCACCTTTGTATCCCTCCGGCATAGACCGAATCTAGCGCCCACCTGCAGCCAGCTCTCCAGCAGGTTCAAGCGGACCTGGGAACTCTCCTACCACACTATTCCCAACCAGAAATTGGTGAGTCTTTTTTCCGAACTGGTGGCCGCAGAGATGGTATCCGCCTCCCAGTAACAGGAAGTTTACCGGGGGCCGGAGTCCAGGGTACGGTGGAGTGACAGTCGGCCCGCCTATACTTCCTTGCCCTCCCGACACTGGCCGGGGACGCCCCATGCCACCTGCCCCACCAGAGAACCGCAGAGGGAGTGGGAGGGGAGGCCAGCCCGCAGGCTCCGGAAAGCCCCGTGCAGGGCCAAGCAAGTGGGAAGGCTCAGTGACGGCCAAGCCGGGCGGAGCTGCCAGCACCTGGGAAAATGGGGGCAGCCCCGGGGCGGTGAGTGGCCTGGTGATGCAGGTGGGAGCCGGGTGGGCGTCAGCCCCCCCGCACAGAGCTGAGACAGGCGTCACTCACAGGGCTGTGCCAGGTCGGGCGCTCACTCTCTATCTCTGGTTTGACGCCTTCCCCGTTCTCGGCCGCTGCCGCCTCGGGCTGTTCAGTCGCAGCACGGCTCGGGTGCTCCCAGGAATCTTCTTTAATGCCGGCCTGAAACCTCAAATCCTGAATAGGGCAGCTGGCCGCCTTCAGCGTGGCCCCGGCCTCCGGGATCCTGTCTGCATCCACAGCAGCCCTGGCGCCGTATTCCCTGTTTCGAGACTCGCTTTTGCAGCTAAGAAACAGTTCTTTTCCTGCTCCACACTTCAAAGCTGTTGCCTGTAAATGAGGCAGCCTCTCCTGCGGGGGGCAAAGTGGCGGTCAGCCCCCACGACCGGCCAGCAGCTGCGGTCCTCCCTTAAGAGATGGCAAGAGGAAGGTCCACAAGTTTCTCAGCTGCCTGAGGCCCAGTGGCTGCCTTTTCCACCTCAGCTACTCCGCGCCAGCCGCCGCAGCCACCGCCATCTTGAAAACCCTGATATTGGGTTTTAAATGGCCACTTGGTATTCATTTACTATTTTCTCATCTGTTCTTTTGTTCCTTTTCTTTTCTGCCTTTTTTTTTTTCCCCTACCTTCCTTTGGACTTTTTTTCTTGTGCTGTTTCTTTTTTCTTTTTATTATTTTTAATTGACAAGTAAAAAGTGTACACATTTATGGTGTGTAAGATGATGTTCTGATACATGAATACAATGTGGAATGACTAAATCAAGCTATTTAACAAATGCATTACCTCACATACTTATTTGTGTGTGTGTGTGTGTATGGTGAGAACATTTAAAATCTATTCTCTAGCTTCCAGTCAAGATGGCAGAATAGATGGTCCCCAGCATCACTCCCTCCCAGAAATCCACCAACTTACAACTATAAAAAAGCAATGGCAGCAAAGCTGGGGCTGCTAGAGCTCAGGGGAAGAGGAGGAGACCTACAGAGTTCATGAAGGTAGGAGAAGCCATGATGAGAGAAAGAAAGAACCACTCCCACCATTTCGAGCCCTGGCCTCTTCAAGTCTGGACGTGGTGAGCACACAGAGCAAGAGCTGGCAAAAGCCACAGCTATGCCCTTTTTATGAAATTGCTTGGAGGCGGCAGGGGAGAAGAGGGCCTTGGTGGCCCCCAGGCCATCAAGACCACTAACACGGTTCTGTGGACTCACAGAGGAGTGAGAAGTCACAGACAACTTAAAAAAGGAGGCACTCAGAGGCCAGTGAGTCACTGCAAGGGACCAGCACATGGACCATCACATGGGAAGTGTTTGGAGTGTGGGCGGTGGGGGAGACGGGCCACCAGGGAACATTGGGGCAAAGTATGGACAGCTGATCTGCACCCCAGTCAACACAGGCCCACTCAGTGGACACTGCTCAGGAATACAGAATTGCATGGGGTTCAGTTTGCTGAAAAGACTCAGGCCCAGACCAGAGTTTCCACACAACCCAGGTGCACTGGACCTCATGAGACCCAGAAATACTTACAAGGTCAACTATTAAAACCTGAGCTGCACAAAAAACCTTCCCCAGGGAATCAGCAGCAAACCAGCAATTTAGCTCAACCACAGGGCTCAAGTGCTGGTTCTCACAGGAAGTTCCCCCATTTTAGAAGGAAGCAAAGGACAACAATTTAGTTCCAGTGCAGAATTTAAGTGGTGGGAACAGCAAATAATCCAACACAGAACTGAAAGAAAAAACAAAATAGCCACAAATCAAAGTTTGATATTAACTAATAAAGGTCTAATACCACCAATGAACACCTATAACACCTAGAAGGACCAGAACCCCCCTGCCTGGGCTACCAAGGCAGGGAGCGGGGAGGGCTGAGGGCCTCAGCCATGCCCTGCTGACATCCGCAACCAGCCCAGTGACAACCACCAAGCTGCTGCAGGAAACACCCTGGGCTCTGCAGCAGGGGTGTTGGCGGGCCAAGGGCCTCAGCCACACCCCCCTGACATCTGCATCCAGCCCAGGAATGACCAAGCTGCCACTGGTCTCCTCTGCTGGAATGAGGGGGGTGTAATGGGCCTTTATCATGCCCCCCTTCCTTCTTCCTCTTCCCACCCTATTTTGATCCCCTTTCCCTATCCCTCTACCCCCTTCAACTGCTCCACAACAACCTCTTAGAATGAAGCCTGGAGCTGGGGGAAGCTGAACCCAGCCACAACAAGTCAAGCTGCTGCCATGTCCTGGGGCCCTGCTGGCATCCTGAGGCATGGAGCCGGGGGAAGCTGAACACAGCCGCAACCAGGGAAAGGGCACACCAAAATCACCATTTCCTCACAGGTAAGTAGCCCACCATAGCCACTGCAATTGCCATAGCTGCTGCAAAAGCGGTTACACTCTATAGCAGCAGTCACAGCCACCATGCAGATGGCACGCCAGACTCTCAACTGCACTGACACAAGGAGAGGTACCAGTGAAGACCAAAGGAAAAAAAATAAAGAAGAGGTCTTCTCTCTCCACAAAGCACACTCCAGAGTAATAGAAGAAGCATCTGCTTTACGTTAATAGGGGAGGACTTGATCACACCTGTACTGGACAGATCATCTAGGCAACAAACCAACAGAGGAACAGTTAATCTATCAGAGGTAGAGAACAAATCTATGGTTATTAGAGGGGGAGGAGGAAAAGGGAAGGGGATTGGATAAGGGGTGTAAAGAATAACTATGATTTGTAACAATGAATATGCTAATAAAATAAATTTAAAAATAAAATCTATTCTCTTAGCAATTTTCAAGTATACAATATATTGTTATTAACTACAGACACCATGATGTATAATAGATCTCTTAAAACTTATTCCTCCTTCTAGCTGTAATTTTGTGTTCTTTCACCAACATCTCCCCAACCTCCCCAATTCTTCAGTCTCTGGTAACCACTATTTATTCTGTTTCTATGAGTTAGACTTTTTAAAGATTCCACATATAAGTGACATCTGTGCCTGGTTTATTTTACTGAAACTAATGTCCTCCAGGTGCATTCACAACATCACAAAGGACGGGATTTCCTTCTTTTTAAAGGCTGAATAGTATTGCATTGTGTATATATACCACATTTTCTACTAAAAAAAATTTTTTTTTCATTGTATATGTTTACGGGGTACAATTTGTTGTTTCAATACATGCATATATTGTATAATGTTCTAATCAGAATAGTTAGCATATCTATCACCTAAACATTGATCATTTCTTTCTGGCTATAACATTCAAGATCTTCTTTTCTGGCTCTCTTGAAATATACAATGCAATATTATTAGCTATTGTCACCCTAGAGCACCAGAACTTATTTTTCCTATCTAATGTAACTTTGTAACTTTGTACCAGTCTACCAACTTTTCTCCAGCACCCCTGCTTCCCTGCCTCTGGTAATTACTATTCAACTATTTCTCTCTTTTATTCCTCTCTTTTTATTTTTCTTAGTTAACCACAATAATTGTATACATTCATGGTGTACAATATAATTGGGTACATTCATACTGTGTGCAATGATCATGTCAGGGAGCTTAGCATATCCATCACCTCAAACATTTGTCACTTCTTTGTTAGGAACACTCAACATCATCTTGACTAGCTATTCAAAGATACACAGTACTTCATTGTTAACTGTAGTCTCCCTATATTACTATAGAACACTAGAGCCCATTCTTCCTCTCTCTCTAATATAATGTGTCCGCTGACCACCCTTTCCCCATCCTCCCCACCCTTCCCCCCCACCAGTCTCTAGTAACCACTATTTTACTCTCTACTTCTATAAGATCAACTTTTTTAGCTTCCACATAAAGTGAGAACACGTGATATTTCTCTGTGCCTGGCTTATTTCACTTAACATAACTTTCTCCAAGCTTATCCATGTTGCTGCAAATGGCAGAATTTCATTCTTTTTTATGGCTGCATACTATTACATTGTATATATATAACACATTTTCTTTATCCAGTCATCTGTGGAAGGACATTTAGGTTGGTTCCAAATCTTGGCTACTGTGAATCATGATGCAGTGAACATGGGAGAGCAGATCTCTTTGACATACTGATTTCATATCCTTTGGATATATACCCAGATATGGGATTGCTAGATCATATGGTAGTTCTACTTTTAATTTTTTGAAAAACTCCCATACTGTTTTCCATAATGGCTGTATTAATTCACATTCCCACCAACAGTGCACATGGGTTCCCTTTTATTCCATGTCATTGCCAACATCTGGTATCTTTCATCTTTTGATAATAGCCATTCTGACAGGTGTAAGGTGATATCTCATTGTGGTTTTAATTTGCATTTCCCTGATGATTAGTGATGTTGAGCATTTTTTTCAAATACTTGGCCATTTGTATGTCTTCTTTTGAGAAATACTTATTCAGGCCTTTTCACCATTTAAATCAGGTTATTTGTTTTCTTGTTACTGAGTCATGTTCCTTATATATTTGGATATATTCTCCCATGCCATAGGTTGTCTCCTTACTTGGTTGATTGTTTCCTTCACTGTGCAGAAGCTTTTAAGATTGATGTATCCCAAGAGTATGTTTTTTTTTAAAATTCCATTTTATCTCCTTTGTTATAGCTCATTAGCTATAACTCTGTTGTGAATTCTGAGCAATTGCTTTAAGGTTTGTGGTATACATCTTTACCATATCATAATCCATCTTAAAGTAATATTATACCACTACACATATAAGTACTTTGTAAAAAAAACCCTTCAGGCCTTTGTGCTATGTTGTCATAAGTGATACATGTTAGAAATCTTACGATGCATTGTTACTCTAAACATAGTTCTTATTTTTCACGCTCTTTATTCCTTTGTGAAGATGCAGATTCCCACCTGGTATAGTTTTCCTCCTGCTTGAAGGACTTCCTTTAACATTTCTTGCAGCGCAAGTCTAATGATGATAAATTCTTTCAGATTTTGTATGTCTGAACATCTTTATTTCACTTTTGTTTCTGAAAAATATTTTATCTGGGTAAAGAATCCTAGTTTGACAGTGTTACTTTTTTTCAAATACTTTTCTGGCTTGCATCGTTTCTAACAAGAAGTCAGCTGTCATTCTTATATTCTTCCAGGTCTCTTTTTCTGTGACTAATTTTTTTTTTTTTTTTAATTACTGGTTTAAAACAACTTGTGATGTGAAAACTTGATCCAGTTTTTTCATTGGTGTTTGTTAAGTATTTTGCGTTTGTGGGTTTATGGTTTCCAGAAAATTTACAAAAACTTTTGCCATTACATCTTCAAATGCTCTTTTCCCCCCTCCCCTCTCCCTCCTTTCTCAGGGACTCTGTACATACATTAGATTGCAAGTTGCCCAACAGCTCACTGATCACTATTCATCTTACTTCAGCTGTTCTTTCGGTTTCATTTTGGATAGTTTCTATTGCTATGTCTTCAAGTCCACTACCTTCTGCAATATCTGCTAATTCCACCCAGTGTGTTCTCAAAAATCACTTTCTAGATCTCTGAACTGTGTTTTTTTATACCATTTATGTCTCTACATAACATAATCTTTCCTCTAACTTCCTGAACATAAATAGCCATAATAATTGTTTTACAGCCCTTATCTAATTCTATCATCTCTGCCATTTCTGGGTTAGTGTACAATTGACTTTTCTTCTCCTCATGAGTGGTATTTTCCTGCAAGTTTGCATGCAGGATAATCTTAAATGGATACTATAGTGAATAGTACCTTGTTGGGGTGATGCACATTTTGTATTCCTACATTCTTGAGCTTTGTTCTGGGACACTTAGAAACACTTAGCCTTCTGGATATTGCTTTTGTAGGATCAAAGCAGCATTTAGTCTAACTAATTAGTTCCCACTACTGGGGCAAAACTCACTGTTCCATGAATTATGAGGTTTTCTACTACAGCTGGTTGCAGCAGGCAGTACTCTTGCATAAGGTTCGATAACTATCCCCTCTGATACTTTCAGGGGGTTCTTTCACTGGCCTCTAGTTTTCTCACTTGCACGTGCTAATCTCTGCAGATCTGCAGAGCTCTTTTTGGTACAACTCTCTCCCCTCCAGTCCTCTGCCCTGCAGACTCTAGCTGTGCTGGCTGCCCTGCTCTCTCAGCTCTGATTTCTTAATCACGGAGATCATCAGGATCCACTTGTGTTCCCCCTCCCTGTGCCACAGACTGGAAATTCTCTCAAGGCAGAGAGCTGGTTCTACTGTAGGGCTCATTTCACCTGTTTCCTCTCAGGAATCATTGTCCTTCACTGACTGATGTCTAGTGTCTTAAAAACTTTTTATTTTGATGAAAACATTTTATAAAACTACTACTTCACATTTTTGTCTTTTTTTTTTTTTTTCCCTCCATTGTCTTAAGTGGGAGGGTAAATCTGACACTTGTTATTCCATGTTGGGTGAAAGTGGAATTTTTTCTTTTCTTTTTTAAAGATGATCGGTAAGGGGATCTTAACCCTTGACTTGGTGTTGTCAGCACCACGCTCTCCCAAGTGAGCTAACCGGCCATCCCTATATAGGGATCCGAACTCGTGGCCTTGGTGTTATCAGCAAGCACCACACTCTCCCAAGTGAGCCACGGGCTGGCCCTATATAGGGATCCGAACTTGTGGCCTTGGTGTTATCAGCACCACACTCTCCCAAGTGAGCCACAGGCCAGCACGAAAGTGGAAGTCTTGATATGCAAGCTGAAAACAAATCATATGCTCCCTGCCACCCACTCATCTTTTTTATAGTCCACAAATCTTAACTTATGGTATCTCATTGATACATCTTTGAAATGTCTCTCAGCTGTACCCTTTTTCCATACTATGTTAACCACCCCTTATCTATGCCTTTTACACATGCTTTCTTACTCATAAACTCCAAAAAAAACTTCCTAGCTCTAGCCTTTAATCCAACCCACAAATTTCTATTTATTACTCTTTTTCATTTTTTAATTTTTTTTACTGTTATTTCCCAAAACCTAGAATCTGATGCGCACTGGCACTCAACAAACTTGCTGAATTAATGAATTATTCTTCTTAAACAACTAATTTATTAGGCAGTTCCTTGGCTTAAAAAAATCTCCTAATTGCTCCCTTCTAACCACAGACCAAGTCCAAGTTGAGACTTTTAACTGGTGCTTTATATAATCTGCTATTAATCAACCTATGTGAACCCTGTCACTCCCTAGAATATGTGGTTCATTTCTGACATGTGTCTTACAACTATTACTAACTTCAATCCTTTGCTCATACATTTCTTACATCTAGAGGGTCTTTTCTATTCTGTCTCAAATTTTATCCACCTTTCAAATCCATTAGAAAGCCTTCCTTCCTTTCTTGTGTCCCTACAGAACTCACTCTTCTCTGAATTTCTGTAGCACTGCTGTCTGTGCTTGTTTGAGCACTTTTATTGTTCCTATTTGGGTCACACGTATGTTTACATTTTGTCTTCCCAAGTGGATCAAAATCTTGCAGAGGTAGAAACCATCTCTTACAATCCCTTTAAATATTTTAAAACATAGTGAGTACTTCAACAGATATTTTAAAAAGAAAGGCAGAAGTCTTGATTAACTTACACATGCTAAGGAATCACTAATTGACAGCAGACTGGTGCCTCATTCATTATGTTATTTCTGTTGTCTACATTGTGAAATGGTACTGTTGGTGAAAATCACCTCATAATAAGGCCTTTTGGGTTTTCAAATTCTACCTTAGGGAATATTATTGGGTCAAGGTTCTGGGGTATATTTCATCTTATTTTTATTTATCAAATAAAATACTGTGCTCGGTTTCTACAAAATAATATAGTATAAGGGATGTCATATTAAATAATATTTCAACAGAAGCCAAGGAAATCCTGATATCGCATAGCCAGTGAACATAAACTGGTATTTATTTATGCAAACATATTGTAAAATTCCTCAAAACCTTCAAAAGAATTTATGTTGCCATGAACACACAACATGGAAAATCTGAAGTGAATATGAAGATTTCATTTTTAGTTCATAAAAAATATAAAGTAAAGTTCCTTTCCACAAACACAGAAGAGTTGGCCAGAGTGAGAAAATGTAAAAAACATAAGTCTCCACATTGAAAAAGGCGATAGGAATTCCTAGAAAAAGACTTTCTTGTCATAATGACATCTTGAAAACCTACATAGCTTCACTTACCCCTTGCCAATTAAATTTAGAACACATAAAATAAACTCCCCATACAGAATACTTTTGTACTAGAAAACAGTTGATTCACATTCTGATAAAGAGCAAAAAACAAGTGCTTTATTATGAGAACTGTTCAAGTAAATTTCAGTGTGCACCAGTGAGAGTGAATAAAGATTTGCATCAAGTTTTTGAATGAATACTACGTTAAAAAGGGGCTACACATTTTTTTTTCTTCAGACACCACCCTTTGCTAAGGCAAAAATACACTTTGTTTTAGAACAGAACTGTTACAGAAGAAAGCTACATCACAGTACAGTACAGAATGTAAAATTCATCCTAATCTGGAAGCCATTGTGGAATGGCACATCACCTACACTTAGAGCTTTCTAGTGTAGGTTAGAATTACAGTATTTATCACAGCTTTATTTTTCTTTAAACTGATAAAATTTGAATACGCTTTCTATTTCTCAGGAGTGTGCAGATGGGTCCCATACATCAGTATTATGATAATTACAACATTAAATAACATTGCACAGTCAACCTCCAAGGCTAATTTAGTATAAAATAACAAATATTAAAATGTACCTTTACTAGTGGTTTTACATCGCATATATCACTAATTATGAAAGAAAAGTAGGCAAATGCCCACTCATAAAGCTGCACATTATAAGCAAAATGATGTGGAATAAATACAAGAAATCGGGCAAAATATTTAAAACAAATTGTTACATGGGAACAAACTGAACAACCACGTAAATATAAATCAATAATACACTGCTATAAACAGTATGTGTTGCTCACAACTCTCGTAAGTACTTACAGATACTACAGTGGTGAGGGAGGATGAGGAGGGCGGATGAGGAGGATGGGAAGAGAAAGAGTCGCGTGTTCCCAATGCCAGTTAATTCCTGAGGTGGCATTACTTCTTAACTGATGCATTGATCAACACCGTAAAGATGAGTTTGTGCTATGAAACAGTCCCAATATTATTATATTTCCACAATTACACTGCGATATTTGAAGGCAGCAAACCTAAGTGACAGTTAATGTATAGGAGCCAGATGAAGTACTGATTCTTTTTAATTTTGCTGTTGCAATTTGCAGTGGGTCAGAAAACATTTCAAAGTTAAAAAGAAACTTGACGTAGATTTAACTTTTTTCCCCAGTAATTCTTAGTTAGGTCAAAGCAAAGCTATTACTTATTTTCATGCACTTTATTTTTAAAACTCTAAGTGCCAACACTGTAAACATTTTGTATCTTCTCAACTAGACCCTGTTAGACAACAAGGATAAGAGCAAAGATAAGCAGGAATAATTTTGTGTATAATAAAGCTGATCTATTTACCAGCCTCTGGTTTAAATTTAAATGTGATTTTAAATAATTTTTTAAAGTCCATGCTACAATTGTAAAGATTTCTTCTGTGCACTTTTAATTTTGGACACAATTTTCAAAATTGCATGATGGAGATAGGAATTTTAAAAACCCACCAGTATGTAAATAACAGAGAGGAACATTTTCAACTTAAAGCATCAAATGAACATTTATATGCAGAAATCTAGACGACTATACAAGTTTTTAAGCAATCATATTTTATTATACAACTCTATGAACAGAAAATGAACAGAAACACACAATATACTTACCTGTACATGTGAACCTACTTTTTAAGCTACAGATATTTATTATAGTTCATACTGACTTTAATTTTACAGTTCATAACTATGTATAACCTTATTGCATTAAGGGCAAATTCTACATGGGGAGATTCACAGGTGGACCACATTAGGCATTACCAGTACATTCAAGAACTGTACCTCATATATGAATGTGTCTTCCCTGATCTTGTAAATTTGCATTTCTTTACAGCTTCAGCTCATTTGCTATTTTGGATGCAATGTTCTTAAAGGCAATAGATGTTCCAGATATTCGCTTGAAGCGAACCCCATTAAGTGACAACCGCGGCAACTTGCAGACTTCCATCTCCCACTGCACAAGGCTATCCTGTCTAGCATCTCCATGGACGCAGAAAAGCAAAAACCTCTCTTTTTGTTCATAATCACAGTTATTTGCATCTAACACTTTTCGGATTTCTCTCATCATGTCATTAGGGTCCATTGAACTAGTGGTCTTCATACTCCATGTGAACCGCAAAGAACGTGGCTTGGCATCTTTACTCTCTTCCTTGTCTCTTTCTTTTGGTTCCCCTGATGTACTTCTGAAAGAAGAGGGCAAAGGGAAAGAATGAAAACAAAAATTCCATTCAGCAAAGAATCAAAACATATATCAAATCTAAGTGGTCATAATTCAGTGCCCAATAAAACGACCCAATTTGCAGACTATCCTCAGACACAAAGATTTTTTTATGTTATCTTGCCACGATGCCATCTGTTTTTGACTCAATATCTTCAATCTAAAATAGCACATTTTCTTAAATATATTTGTTTGTGGGAAACAAGTTTGCAGTTAAGAGTGAAGTACTTAATACTTTTCTCAGTTCCTTCCATATTTCTCTGTTCAGGTTTGAAAAAGCTGATTCTCCATTTTTCTGTATAAACATATACATAAAACAGGGACCACTAATATTCTGCTCATAAATGCACATTTTTGAAATATAAAGAAAAATTTCCTTTTTTCTGCTCTTAGAGTAGGAGAAATGTAATAACTACAGAGGGAAGGAGAACTGTTTACTCCTGCTAATGTTGAGAAAAGGATGTTGTACTGCAGTTATGTAAAGATGTCAGATCACACCGTACTTCTCAATATCCTCCAGTGGTTTCCCAATTCAGTAAAGACATCCCTAAAATAGTCTACAAGGCTCCTCATGACCTATACTCCAATTCCTATTCCTACCCCTACCTCCTCATCTCCCCTTATTTTCCTCCTTGCTCATTCCTATCAGGACACACTGGCCTCCATGCTATTCCTTGAACATACTGGGTATGTTTCTGCCTAAGGCTTTGGCATAGGATCTTCCCTCTGACAGGAATGCTTTCACCCTAGATGGCTACATGGCTAACCCCCTTACTTTTTTCAAATCTCTGTTCACTTTCACTATGAGGCCTGCCCTGACCACCCACCCTACTGCACCCTACTCCCACCCTAGCATGACCAACCCCCCCACCCTACTCTATTTTTTTCACTATAAAACTTATCACGTTCTAATACACTATTTAACCCATTTTACTGGGTTTATTATTTATTGTCCAAATCTACCCTAGACTGTAAACATGAGGAGGGCAAACTCTTCTTCGTTCGCTGATGTGTCTCGGGCATCTAGAACTGTGCCAAGCACATAGTAGACGATTAACACATATTTGCTAAATGAATCATCCTCACTGAATTTTGCTTGTTGTCAGTATCCCACAAATAATATGGAACCAGAAAACCTATTTCAAATAATCATTAAAAGGTAAAATTAATAGATTATTCATGATACAGAGCACCATGTAATTAAATCTGCTGAGCAAATATCCAAACATAGATGTTGCAATTTTAACATGTTAGCCTATCTCACTTATCTGTGATTTAGGAAATTATATACCTTGAGAGGAGTTTATAATCTATACATAAATATTTTATGTTAATATACAAACATTTCATATCAATACTATAATGTATATTGATGTATATAGTTACATATATACAATTTTATATATATTGTCGCCCCCCCCTCATTCCTAGGTATCTGAATCCCCAAAGCTCTGTAAACAATGCAAGCTTGAAACAATAAGGAAAGAAATAGGTAGAGAAAATAAATTTCCAAAAACTGTTAAATAGGTATGGAAAGTATTTCACTGTCTTCTCTATTTTTCTCTTTTGGCTCATTGAATCTAAGCCATTGCATCAGCTATCGCCAAAGCCTCTTTGAGCCTGCAGACCCAACCAGAGTCATTTGTCAGGTTCACACATATAGCTCCCGTGATGGAATCAGCATGCTAGAGCTGGAAGGGACCTGAGAGATCATTCAATTGAGCACTCATTGTAAGAACAGAACTGATGGCTAGGAAACTTAAATTACTTTTCTAAGGTCATAGAGCTTATGAGTTAAAAAGTGAAGACTAGAAATCAGGTGTGTTATTCCAAGTCTAGTTTTTCTTCCATTCCACCTTAAGATGACAGGCCAATGCAAGAGGTTTTTCTGCATGGATCTCACAGGCATCAACAATGGTAACATTAACTGGAGAAAGCTCCTGGAAATGCTGAAAGTAACAGAATAACAGCTTGCATTTGTGAGTACTTACTAGGTGCAGGAACTGTCCTAAGTACCTAACATGTATTATCTACTCATGTACCCCTCGCAACAACCCTACAGGGCAGTCAGGGTGAAAAACTGGAGGCACAAAGAGGTGAAGTAACTTCTCCAGAGTCACACAGCTCAAATCCATGTGTTCTGGCTCAAGAGCCTGTGCTTCTAACCATTGTACTCTATCAGAACTGGTTTGGTCCCACCTACGTTCCTGGCTTTTTCTTCATCAATAGGTATTTTTCATACGGTTGTTGTGAGGATTAAATGACTAGCAAGTACCTTATAAATAGTAGGTATTCAATAGGTCTTTGTTCAAAAGCAAAAAAAAGAAAAAGAAACACAAAAATGACAAAAGGGAATGTGGGAAGTGTTTTGTAAACATTTACAAAAGATCAGTTATTAAATTTTATAATGGTAATAAAATTATGTAGTCATACTAGAAGGGTAACAATGCATGCAGATTAACTGCAGTATTAGTGGCCACTGTGACACTACACACTATTGAAAGTCTCAGTGGGAATTCAGTGGAAACATGAAATGATATGCAAGGCGGGGGTGCCTCAAAAGTGAAGACTAAGGAGGGAGGGGCTGAAAACAAAAGTCCTCCACGTTTATTTAATAGATAGAAGAAAGTTAAAAATATCTGTCTTGCCTCCTTTTGGTTCCCCTTTCGTGGTGATTCAGGTACCTAACTCTACCAAGAAACATTTCAACTATTAGGACTAAACATATTCCCGTATAGCATATACGGAAATGCTTAAAAAAGTTTTTCCAAAGTTCATCATGTCTTATATTTCAAATAATTTAAAAAGAAGAAATTAAATCAGAGGCTTGTGTTTAGCTGGTCAAAAATAGTTCCTGGATAAAGCCAGGCATTTGTCCTACTGTGGAATCACTTGTTGGTTCTGGGATTTATACTACATCCCTTAATGCTTGTGTATACTCAAAATAATCTAATGCCTTCACTTCTTAAATTTCCCACTTATAAAATATGAACACAAGTACTAACACATCCATAATGTGGTCCCCAGTCCAGCAGCATTGCCTGGGAGCTTGCTGGAAGTGCAAATGCTCAGCCCCATCCCTACTGACTCAGAAACCCTGGACTGAGGTCCAGTAGTGCTGAGGTGCAGCAATCGTTTTGTCAAGTCCTCTACGGGATTCTGATTGTGCTCAAGTTTGAGACCTATCGCCAGAATGAATACACAACTGAAAAACACATAAAGTACGGCAGGATAGAGTTTTTCAATGTGGTCCAACAACGAATACTCACCTAAAATATATTACCAATATCAAATCTTCCTACATATATAATTGGTGTTCTGTGTGATTTGAGCTATTTGACTTAGACTAATTTTAGTTACACCATTTTAGTGAGAAAAGGATCAGTATACTTTAATCAATTAATCCTTCTGCTATGACATATTTTGTAGAACAAAAAGGCTATTTCTTTATCAATTACACAATTCAAAATAATGTTTGGAAAACACAAACTTAAAGTTGATTAACTTAAACTTAATTAAATGCTAGGCAACATTAGGAAAACCCATCCAATATAAAAATTTTAAATACACATACTATCTAATTATTAGTTCCAGTCATGACTATTAAGTGCTGTAAGCATCCCAAAAGCATATTTTCACACACAGGGACCTGGCAGCAAAGTATCGATAGTGGCTCCTCACCTGGAGGTGTCGGTTCTACCACTGGCTTCGCCTTCACTTGGATCCCTCAAAACAAAGTGAAGGTTGAGATTTAATAATGATAAAAATGAAAATATATCAAGAAAACCTACATCTAAAATGATCTTAAAATTAACTTGTTGAGCACACTTCCACCACGACGGTTTCCTATTGTTAGTCAGTCTAAACTGTCTCTCATGTTTTCCATCATAACCACATGTAACTATCAGTTATCGAGCGCCTACTGGGTATTGGCCAGAGGAGATACTAGCTGAAAGTTTAGGATTTTTTTTTTTTTTTTACATCATCTTCCAATTCCCAGCCACAATTTGAAAGTCATAATTTATCTTTTGGTTTAGTTTAGTTTAATCTAAAGTTAAAAAACTATTTAATAATTATCAACAGCAAGATTCAACTTTGTTGATTTGTTATTATATATAATTCTAGTAGTCGCTCAATTCAGAAAATATGTAAATTAAACTTGTATTTAGAAATAAAGCTCAACACATATGTATTTCTAGAAATAAACACCAATTTTTAAGTAAGCATTTTTTAAGTAGCACTATTTCACAATTAATGCTAACAATTCATGCACATGGTAAAATATCAAAGAAAATCAATAGCCTATCCAAGCAGCTAATTCTAAAAACATGGATTCAATCTTAAACAAAAACACTGATCTTACCTGGATATCCACCTGTGAAATAAAACCAGGAAAACACTACTAATTGTCCTTGTGTTAAATGTAATTAATATTTTTGAAGTCTACCAAAATTTTAACTACTTTGTCATTTTCAAAGGTAATTAAATATCTACATAGGAATATCAAGTTATAAACCAGTTTAAATATATTAAGAGATGGCTTGTGACAGCAAAACATTATTAAATAGCTGGGAAAAATCACTAACTTGAACACTTAAGTTAATGTTGTCTTAATGTCTTAACCATTTATATTATTTATGTAAAATGTTCCAGAAGCATCTATATTATATAGGTAAAATGAAAGCAACAGCAATAAAATCAGTGCCACTCTCTCATTCTCCCAAATTAACCAAAAACATCCACACACCAACCTCTAAAACTCTAGATGGTTATTAAAAATGAGCACCTCCTGCCTCTCAGTTCTTTAACTATAGCCCTTTCTTAAAAAACATATTGTGTAAAAACCATTTTTCTGTCTGAATTAAAAAGGATAATAAAATGTATTTTCACATTCAAATGGAGTTTCTTAAATTTATATTTTTAAATAAATGGCATTTTCATTGGGAACCATAATAAAAATTCAATGTCATCTATACAAATCTATTTTTATTATAGCACAGTGAAATAAATAAAACATTTTGAACAGGCTGAAAGTGAAATGTACATTTTCAGTTACATGTAGATGTACTGATACATACAGAAGGGCAGTGTACCGACTTGGCAAGAAAGATAGTAATGCTGTTGACTCCTGCTGCTAAGATAAAATTCCTTTAATAGGAAGGGACATAAGTCTCACTAGAACATAAGTCTCTCTTTTCTGTCCTGTTTATATTTTGCCTTATAACTCACTGTCAGCAGACACCTATTCCACTGCTGTCAAACTTAAACAGTACGAGTGAAATGTCTCTTGGACCCTTACTTCCTCTGCTGTTAATTAGCTGAAACAGCAGTTACCCATATCCTGTTTCTGCCTACCTGGATGCCAGTAGGAACACTGACTAGACTTTCTGCTACTTGGCAATTATTTCAAATAGCCCAGTAAGTCTGCTTCAAGTAGCCACAGTGGGAGGCAGATGGGGATACAGAAGGCACAGCTAGCTGTAACAGCATATGCCACAGAGCATGGCTCTCTAACACTTAAAACTTAAAAAACAAATACCTTATATACAGCAAAATATACTAGACTGAACAAATTGGGCTATTCCCTATATAAGGGTGAGCTATGGTTAGAAAAGCAAGCCATGAAGGTATCTGGGCAAAGGGCTCTGGGCAGAAATAAAAGCAATTACAAAATCCTGAAGCAGGTGTGCCTGGTATACTTGAGGACAGCTAGGTGCCTGTGTGGCTGGTGTGGAACCAGCAAGGGTACGAGTGGGAGAAGAAGAGGTCAGGGCAGAAATGAACAGCCAGGCCACTGTGAGGGCTTTGCATTGTAGTCTAAGCAAGAGGAAAGCTAATTGAAGGCTTTAAATCACGGAGTGAAATGATCAGACTTACACTGCCAAAAAACAGGAGGACAAGCACAGAAGCTAGGAGACCTGTTAGGAGGTGAAGGATTGACAGTGGTTTAGATCATGAAGGCAGTGGTGGGAGTGACACAAGCATTCACATTTTGGAAACAATGTGAAGGTAGAACCAACACAACTTGCTAATGGATCTGATGTGTGGTATGAGAAAAAGAGCCATCAAGGGTAAATCCTAAGCTTATGGCCTGAGCAACTGAAGGGTGGTGCTGCCATTTCCTAAAATGGTGAAGAATGAGGGAGATATGGGTTTTGGGAGGAGAATCGGAAGTTGAATTTTGGACACATTCTGTTTGAGAATCTATTACACACCCAAGTGGAGAGGCTGAGTAGATACTGGATATATGAGTCTGCAGAGTTCAGGGGACGGATCTGGGCTAAAGGTAGACATTTGGGAGTTATTAATGTCAGGTGGATTCTAATGTCATGAGTCTGAATGAGATCACCAAGAGAGTGATAAAAAACAGAGAACAAAATGTGTGCAAAGACTGAGCCCTGGGCATTCTGATATTTAGAGGTCAGGGGGAAAGGCAAGGGAACCTGAAAAGAACCAGCAAGGGAACCTGAGAAGGGATCGCCAGTTTGTGAGGTAGGAGAAAACCAGAGCCAAGTGAGGAAAACGTTTCAATTGTGTGGAATGCTGCAAGATAGTAAGTTGCTCAGAGAAGGCAGGGGCCATATCAGCCTCATTCAATGCTGTATCAACAGCATCTAGTAAAGTGCCTAGCATATAGTAAGCAGGTCTTCGAATATTTTTTAAGGACTACAGCAATCCTTTATCTGAACCTCCCAACAGACCATCTCGAAGGCACTTTCTTGTTTTGACATTCTGTCTCCTGACTTCTTGTCCAGAGTACTCTTTATTTACTACGTTTCCTCTACAAATTAATTTTTTTTTTTTTTAAATGAAAAAGGGATCTTAACCCTTGACCTGGTGTTGTCAGCACCATGCTCTCCCAAGTGAGCCAACCGGCCATCCCTATATAGGGATCCAAACCCATGGCCTAGGTGTTATCAGTACCACACTCTCCCAAGTGAACCACAGGCCGGCCCTTACAATTTAAATTTTTATTGCAAGGTTTAGAGAAATATTTTGCACAATGCTTAATGCACAATTAGTAATCAAGCATTAAATTCAAAACCTATTTTACTTTACTTTAAAATTAATCCTGGCTCAACCATGAGAAAGTACTAGCTTTATAAAATGGTCCTGAATAGCCAAATTCCAAAAGCAGAAACTACTGATAATCCGACATCATACAGATGGTCAGCTAACACTATCATCTAACTTTCATGCTGATTCTGCTGGTGAGCTTTTAGGTCTTTCTCTATCAAGGTATTATGTTGCATGGTAATTGCCCAAATGGTACAAAATCATTGATATGGTTAGAAACTGATATTGCATTTGAGATTTAGTTTTAAACTTAGCTGTGTGATACTGGGCAAACTGATCTATGAGCCAAGTCCGTAAATAGCTCTATGACAAGGCAAGAGACTTAAAGCTGCTGCTTCTCTTCTCTACATCTACTCTTTGAAATCCTAGGAATGTGGAAAATTAAGTATTTAATTAACAATTTTTAAAGCAAGTATAATAATTTCTTACCCATCATTTAAGGCTCAGTTGAAATGACTATATGGTATGTAGCCTTCACTTTCTCCCTAGACAGAAACAACTGTGCCTTCCTCTGTTCTCCTTCAGCATGTGGCCGCACTTCTCTTTTAGCAAACATTTCGCTCTATATCACGGCTAGTTGTGTACATGCCGGCTTCTTCCAAGACCGTAAGAATCTGGAGGGCACAGATGCTATATTTTTCATCTCTACATCCTGCTCTGCACCTAGCAGGCATTTCAGAGGGACATGGTAATAGGTCATATTTACATAAAAATTTACATAAACCTGCACTGTGTTCAGCAACTTGTATAATGTGCATTGTATATATATGCTTACCTTTAAGAAAGAGTATAATTGTACTGTTTTATTAGATTAGAAGTTTACTATACATGTGTGTTTACTGTGTTTTGATATTAAGATTTTATGATGTCAAATTACATCATAAATGTAAGCTATGTGACTCAAAAGAAGAAAAAAGGTAAACTATATATTATTAGTGAGCAATCTAAAAGTATTTCTAGGATAAAAAATATTATTTGAAGGATTCATGTAAGCTGAATTTAATTTATTTTTCAAATCAAGGTTTTAAACATGAGATAATCTTTTTGTTAAAACACATATTTTTGATGCCGTTTTTGCTCTTTCCACTCACTCTATTTTATAGAATTTTAAAATTCTCATTTAGTCCATTTTTTTCTTTCTCTCTCTTAAAGAAAAAGACTTTATGTCTTCCTGGATATTTTCTTCCAACATCTGTAAAAGAGCAGCTTTAATAAAATGTCATAAAACCATTTTGGAAAATCACTAAAAAGATTAACAAAAAATACCAAGTGTCCTTTATAACTCCTAGAAGAAGCAAAACATGATAGTACATTGGTACTGACCTGCGAACAAATTTGGATGTGATTTTGCTTATTATACCAGTTGACGTCCCCCTTCTGGCATGTGCAAATGCACCCGTTTCATGGGACGGTGAAGCAGGTGGCCCATTATAGGCAGCGCTGCGTCGCTCCCGGAGCTGTTCACCATGGAAAGTGCTTCGGCTTGAGCTCCCTCGGGGAAAACGGGTCCGGTCTGGAGTGGCTGCACTAATACTGTGAGCAGATGGGGAAGCAGCAGGCACTCTCTGGGTTGTACTGCTGGGACAAATTAAGATATATTATTCAGAATAATGACAGGGAAAGCTTTCACTCATGCTGAAAACTTGAAAGAATGGCTGTGAGTACTACCTCTTCCAGGCCTACATCACTTGTTAACATTAGAGGTGTGACACATGTGTGAGTTGTATTTACATCATCACAGAAGGATGAAATTTCAGTTTAAAACTAAATGCCTTTTATAAAAATGTGGCCACTAAAGATTAAGAAATTTCTGAAACAAGGACACAAGACAAATATTTTTCTCTATTAGTAAAGACAAACCAGGGGTGCTGCATATATTTTTTTGTTGTTGTCTTAAATCACTTAGCAATGTGGAACACAAATTTATTGTTTCTCAAAAAGCCTTTGAATAAAATCATTTATTTCTAATTTAGGGCTCAGTGATAACACAATGCCACATAGCACTACCAATATGACTAAAAACTTATCAATGGGTTAAAAAGTTCAGATGTTATGAGTTCAAGAAATCCTAAAATGGACAAATAATAGAAATACCCATATAATTTTATACTGAAACAGGCTCTTTTGAGTTCATCTGTTTCACTGATAGGAAAACTAAAACTCAGTTTTATTAAAAATGAGTAACTGGCAGGAGCCAGGACAATTACCCATTGGTCTCCACTCCCAGTCTAGTGGGGTTTTTTTTGTGTGTGTTCAAATCATAAAAAACTCAAGTTACCTAAATGATAAATTAGGCAGCAATATTTTATTTTATGGATGCATTTAAAATCAAATTCTTAAAACTTCTCTAGAAAATGATTTAAATTATAAGCAACATTTTCAATAACAGCTAAAGTACATAGTAAAGTTTATGTTACCATTCAACTTTTTCTCCACCACAAACACTGAACTTTGCAGAATGCTCTTAATGTGATGGTGACTATCATGTATTTTCATATGGTACAATAATTTTTAAAACTCTTAACAACAAACAATGAAATCAACCAGCACGTTACCCAGGCCGGTAAGCTTCAGAGCCGTCTTTAATGGTTGGCAGTGTAACTTTAATGGGATGACCAGAAGCAGACATGGACTTCTGGTGGCGGGGTCGTGCTGAGGGGACAGCAGAGGCAACAGCAGGGCCTGCAGAAGATATGCTACTTGCAGACATCTCCGTAAGGCTTTCGACATATAACAGTTGAGAAGACCATGGAAATGTAAAAAAGAAGAGAAACCGCAGTTCACTAAAATTTAAGAACTAGATTTTTAAAAATCTAAATTGACCAACACCTTTCATGAATGCACCACTTGAAAGAAACTAACATAAGTGGCATTATCAGTGACCAATGAAACAGCATTCTTGTAAAAAGTATACAGTGTAATTTATCACTAAATTACATGGAAAAGATCTCAAACACATTTGCTCTAGGTATGTGAATCTGAGAAGGTATGAAATTATTTTTGTGGATGTATGATACTTTCAGATAAAATATTTATGAATGGAGATATTTTTCACTTTCCAAAAATTACAATTTCGTGTGATGTGCTGCTGTGGTTCACTGTCCATTATTCCTATGATAATTATTCATAATTATATAAAAAAAATACCATCTCTGGAAACATCATCAGAACATTTAGCTCATATCATGAACCAATAGGTTAACTGTTGTAGATTAAATGAGCTGTGGATTACAAGTTAGTGTAAACAAATTAATAAGTCAGAAATCAATTTCCATCTATTTTTCTAGCCTAAAAGATCATATGTCCAAGGAAGATACATTTACCCTTGTATGCTATATCATGCTTACTTTACATGCCTATTAATTGAGAAAAAATAAATGTGAGAAGGCTTTGTCTGCTTTACGGAACATTACTGAAATGACTAGAGGTGGAACTAATTTTTAATTGAAACATACCTGTGTGGTTCAGTGTTGAATATCAATATCTGCATGCAATACGTGATCCTCAAATCAGGATAATCACTATATCTATCATTATACAATGTAAATATTTTTTGTGGCCCTTTACCAATTTCTCACTAACCCCTCCTCCCCCATCCCTTCCCACCTCTGGTGGCCTCAGTTCCGTTCTTTCCTTTTGAAAGTTCAACAAAATATTGTGACTGTGCTATCTTTCTTTCATTTTTTATTTATTTGTTAATTTATTTTTCAGCTCCTACTTATGAGTGAGGACATGTGGTATTTCTCTTTCTGTGCCTGACTTATTTCACTTAACATAATTTTCTCTAAGTTCATCCATGTTGCTGTGAATGGCAGAATTTCATTCCTATTTATGGCAGAGTAGTATTCCGTTGTGTATATTTACCATATTTCCCTTATGCAGTCATCCATTGATGGACATTTATGTTGGTTCCAACTCTTAGCTATTGTAAATAGAGCTGCAAAAAACATGAGAGTGCAGGTATCCTTTCAACACGATGATTTCCATTCCTTTGGGTAAACACCCAGTAGTGAGATTGCTGGATCATATGGCAGTTATCTCTGTAACTGTTTGAGGAAACTTCATATTGTTTTCCATAATGGCTGTGACAATTTACAGTCCCAACAACAGTGTAGGAGTGTTCCGCTTTCTCTGCATCCCCACCAGCATGTGTTATTCTCTGTCTTTTTGACACTGGCCAGTCTAATGGGGGTGAGATGATATCTCAATGTGGTTTTGATTCACATTTCCCTGATGCTGAGTGATGGTGAGCACTCTTTCATATGTCTGTTGGCCATGTGTGTATCTTCCTTTGAGAAATATGTATATTCAGCTCCTTTTCCCATTTTTCAATCACGTTACTTGTTTTTTTTTACTGCCAAGTTGTTTGTGTTCCTTGTATATTTTGGATATTAATTGATTTTTGGATGTATAGCTTGCAAATATGTTCTCCCATTCTGTAGGCTGTCTGTTCAGTCTGTTATTTGTTTCTTTCACAGTATAGAAGCTTTTCAGTCT
Source organism: Cynocephalus volans (assembly GCF_027409185.1). NCBI lineage: Eukaryota > Metazoa > Chordata > Mammalia > Dermoptera > Cynocephalidae > Cynocephalus > Cynocephalus volans. The sequence goes on from NC_084470.1 coordinate 106,027,627, forward strand.
GATATAATCCCATGGGTTTATTTTTCTTTTGTTGCCTGTGCTTTTGGGGTCTTATTCATAAAGTCTTTGAACAGGCTTACTTCCTGAAGTGTTTCCCCTATGTTTTCTTTCAGTATTTTTATAGTTTCAGGTCTTATATATGTCTTTAAGCCATTTTGAGTTGATTTTGGTATATGGTGAGAGGTATAGGTCTAGCTTCATTCTTCTACATATGGATGTCCAGTTTTCCCAGCACCACTTATTGAAGAGGCAGTCCTCTCCCCAATGTATGTTCTTGCTGCCTTTGTCAAATATCAGTTGGCTGTAAGTATGTGGGTTGATTTCTGGATTCTCTATTCTCTTCCATTGGTGAATTTGTTTTTATGCCAGTACCATGCTGTTTTGACTACTATAGCTTTGTAGAATAATTTGAAGTTAGGTAGTATTATGCCTCTGGCTTTGTTTGCCTTACTCAGGATTGCTTTGGCTATTCAGGGTCTTTTGTTGTTCCATATGAGTGTTAGGATTTTTTTTTTTTTTCCTATTTCTGTGAAGAATGTCATTGGTATTTTGATGGGTATGGCACTAAATCTGTAGATCACTTTGGGTAATATGGACATTTTTCACAATGTTAAATTCTTCCAATCCAAGAGCATGGAATGTCTTTCTATCTTTTTGTGTCCTCTTTAATTTCTTTCAGGAGTGATTTGTAGTTCTCACTGTAGAGACCTTTCACCTCCTTGTTTAAACTGATTCCTAGGTATTTTATTTTTTTGGTGACTATGGTAAATGGCTAGTTTACTTGACTTCCTGTTAGTTCGTTTTTGGAGTATAAAAATATACTGACTTTTGTGTGTTGATTTTGTATCCTGCAAATTTACTGAAATCATTTACCAGCTGTAAGAGTTTACGGGTAGAATCTTTAGGTTTTTCTACATTGTCATCTGCAAATAGTGGCATTTTGACTTCATCTTTTCCAATCTGGATACCCTTTATTTCTTTCTCTTGCCTGATTACTCTGGCTAGCACTTCCAATACTATGTTAAATAGGAGTGGTGAGAGTGGGCATTCTTGTCTTGTTCCCTGGAAAAGCTTTCAGCTTTTCCCCTTTCAGGATGATATTGGCAGTGAGTTTGTTATATACAGTTTTTATTATGTTGAGATACTTTCCTTCTATACCTAATTTGCTGAGAGTCTTTACATGAAGCGATGTTGAATTTTGTCAAATGCTTTTTCTGCATCTAGTCAGATATGGATACGTTTTTTGTCCTTCATTTTGTTGATGTGGTGTATCACATTTACTGACTTGCATATGTTGAATCATCCTTGCACCTCCGCAATAAATCCCACTTCATCATGGTGTATAATTTTTTTTTTTTTGATGTGTTGCCGTATTCTGTTTGCTAACATTTTGTTGAGGATTTCTGCATCTATGTTCATTGGAGATATTGGCTTATAGTTTTCTCTTTGTTCTATCTTTGTCTGGTTTGTGTTTGAGGCTATTGCTGGCCTCATAGAATTAGTTTGGGAGAATGGCCTCTTTTTCAAGTTTTTGAAATAGTTTGAAGAGAATCTGTATTAATTCCTCCTTAAAGGCTGGTAGAATTCAGCAGTGAAGCCATCTGGTCCTGGGCTTTTCTTTGTTGGGAGACTGCTAATTATGGCTTCAATCTCGTTATTCATTTTTGGTCTGTTCAGGTTTTCCTATTCTTAGCTCAGTCTTGGTAGTTTGTATGTGTCCAGAAATTTATCCATTTCCTCTAGGTTTTCAAATTTGTTGGTGTATAGTTTTTTGTAATAGTCTCTAATGAGTCTTTGTATTTCTGTGGTACTGGTTGTAATGTCTACTTTTCATTTCTGATTTTTGTTATTTGGGTCTTCCTTCTTTTTTTAGTCTAGCTAATGGTTTGTCTATTTTGTTTATATTCTTGAAAAACCAAGTTTTTGTTTCCTTGATCTTTTATATCATTTTTTGAGTCTGTATTTCATTTAGTTGTACTCTGATCTTAATCATTTTTGTCTACTAATTTGCAGATTGGTTGTTTATTAGAAATCTTTCTATTCTTTTGATGTAAGCATTTATTGCAATAAATTTCCCTCTTAGTACTGCTTCTGCAGTATCCAACAGGTTTTGATATGATGTGTCTTTATTTTCATTAGTTTCAGGAAACTTTTTGATTTCCTGTTTAATTTTTTCTGGGACCCATAGGTCATTCAGGAGCTTGTTGTATAATTTCCATGTATTTGTATAGTTTCCAGAGTTTCCCTTGTTATTGATTTCTAGTTTTAATCTGTTATGGTCTGAAAAGATATTAAATGATTTTAATTTTTAAAAATTTGTTGACACTTGATTTGTGACCTAACATGTGGTCTATCAGGGAGAATGTTCCACATGCTGATGAAAAGAATGTATGTTCTGTGGTTGTTGGAAAAAATGTTCTGTAGATATCTGTCAGGTCCAACTGGTCTGAAGTGTGGTTTAAATCCTGTGTTTCTCTGTTGATTTGTTGCCTAGATGATCTGTCCAGTGCTGAGAGAGGGGTGTTCAGGCCCCCTATTATTTTTGTATTGGGGTCTATCTCTTTCTTTGGGTCTAACAGTGTTTGTGTTATATATCTGGATGCTCCAGTGTTGTGTGCATATGTAATTGTGATGTCTTCTTACTTGATAGATCCCTTTATCATTATATAGTGGCCTTGTCTCTTTTTATGGTTTTTGGTTTAAGTCTATTTTATCTGTTGTAAGAGTAGGTACTCCTACTCATTTTTGGTTTCCACTTGCATGGTATCTCTTTTTCCATCTCTTCACAAGTAGTCTATGTGTGTCTTTGCAGGTGAGGTGAATCTCTTGTAGACAACATACAGTTGAGTCTAGTTTTTCAATCCAATAGGCCAGTCTGTGTCTTTTGAGTAGGAAGTTTAATCCATTTACATTTAGGGTTGTTATTGAAAGGTATTGTCTTATTCTTGGCATTCCGTCACTTTTCATTAGTATGTTTTAAATATCTTTTGTTCCTTTATTTCCCTTTTATTGTTGTCTTTGATGTTTGTTGGTTTTTTTAAGGTGGTAAGATTTAGTTTCTTTCTTTCTCATTTACATTTTTGTTCTACCAGTTGGTTTTGTTCTTTCTCGTGTATTTGTGGTAGCGATTATCATTTTTTGGATTCCAGATGCTGGACTCCCTTGAAGATTTCTTGCGGGGCTGGTTGTGTGGTGGTGAACTCCTACAGTTTTTATTTGCCTGGGATATACACAGTTTCTCCCTCATATCTAAAGTATAGTGCCTTGCTACATATAGTATTCTTCACTGTTAGTTTTCTTTTTCTTTTTTTTTTTTCTTTTAGTATTTTGAATATATCTTCCCATTTTCTTCTTGCTTGTAGAGTTTCTGTTGAAAAGTCTGATGTTAGTCTGATAGGTGACTTGACACTTTTGTCTTGCTGATTTTAGGATTCTCTTTGTCTCTGAGCTTTGCCAGTTTGACTATAATGTGAATTAAAGAGGATCTTTTTGGATTGAATCTGTTTGGAGATCTTTGAGCCCTCTGGATATCAAGGTCCATGTCTCTCCCTATACCTGGGAAATTTTCTATTTTTATTTCATTGAATATGTGTTAAATGCCTTTTCCTTTCTCCTCCCTTTCAGGAACACCATGATTTGGAAAAGCACTTAAGTTTGTTAGCTCTCTTAGGTTGTCTTTGTTTTTTTAAATTCTTTTTTCCTTTTTTTTTTTTTTGGTTTGCCTGGGTTATTTTGAAAAGACTGTCTTTGATACTAGAAATTCTTTTTTCTGCTTCTTCTAACCTGCTGCTTAAGCTCTTGGTTGTGATGTATATTTTGTTGAATGAATCCTTCAGTTCCAGGAGTTCTGCTACTTCTTTTTAAGGTATTAATCTCTGTAAATTTTTTCCTTCATATCATGAATATTTTTTCTTGTTTAATTATGTTGCCTAACTGAGTCTTCTTGTACCTCATTAAGTTTCCTTAAGATCATTGCTCAGAATTCCTTTTCAGTCCTTTCAAGGGTTTCCTGTTCTATGACGTCTGGTACTTGAGAATTATTGTGTTTCTTTTGTGGTGTCATACTTTCTTGGTTTTCTGTATTTCTAGTATCTCTACATTGATGTCAGGGTATCTGGTAGCACAGTTTCTTCTTCTATTATTCTGGAGTGGGCTTGAGAGAGACTCCCTCCTCTTTTTCTGATCTCCACTGGTGACCCTCCTTGTATCAATACAGTCAAATAAGCAGCAGGTCACCTGCACAGTGGCTGTGGCTGCTACTGTAGCAGCAAGCTGCCCTTGCAGTGGTAGTAACCGTGGCAATGGCTATGGTGGACCACCCTTGCAAAAGTGATGTTTTTAGCATGCCACTGGCTTCTGCTGCGTGGGAGGTGGTGCCTGTGGCTTCTGGCTAAGGCCCTGGGTATGCTCTTGCCTTCTTTCAGGCAGTGGGTGTGGCCCACACCTCCTGCCTAGAACTCTGTGCAGGCTCCTGCCTTTTGCCAGGTGGTGGGGGCTGCCCTCAGGTCCTGCCTTGGACCCTGGGTGTGCTCCTGCCGCTATGTCCTTTTTTTTGAGGTGATTTTTTTTTTCCACTAAATCTTTTTCTTTGGGTAAGTAATAGACTTTACTTTTGTAGCAGTTTTAAGTTTACAAAAAAATTGGGCAGAAAGTATGGACAGTTCACATACCCTCCTACAAACATACACTTTCTCCTATTGTTAACATCTTGTATTAGTGTGGAACATTAGTTACACTCGTGAACCAATACTGATATATATTAACTAATGTTTACATTAGGGTTCCCTCTTTGTGGTGTACAGTTCTGTGGCTTTTGCCAAAGGCATAATGATATGTATTTACCATTAGAGTTTCACTGCCCTAACAATCCTGTGTGCTCCACCTATTTATCCCTCCCTTCCCTGAAACCCTGACAATCTCTGATCTTTTTTTTTCCGCATTACATCAAATATTTATCATTTCTTTGTGTTGGTACATTAAAAATCCTCTCTTTTGTATAATTGAAAGTATACAATAAATTGTTGTTAACAATAGTCACCCTACAGTGCTACAGAACACTGCATGTTATTCCTATCAAGCTATAATTTTGCATCCGTTAATCAACATCTCGCTATCCCTCCTTCCCCTGCCCTTCCTAGGCTTCAAGTCCTCTGTACTATATTGATGGGTAGTCCTTCTAAGTCATAATGAAAAGAAGTTAATTTTTAAATAAAAATATGGTTTATAATTATTATTTAAAAGAAAATACTTGAAGAATTGTATGGTTCTGAATGATGAGTTCAGATGGCCACATTTCTTTAGAGGAATAAAAATAAAACCTTCATTATATTGATACAATAATAACTTGATGGGAGGAGGAAAGAGAAGGAGGGAAGAAGGAAGCAGCAGGCACATAAGAGAATTACTCCTGCTTTCCCTATATATTTTCTAACCTTCCCTCCTGGTCCAGAAGGGAAGATGCCTCAGTAAAAATTATTGTATTTCCTTTCCTCTTGACCCATTCAGCTATAGGCATTTCAGCAAGAGCACTAACACAGACCAGCAAAGGTATTATTACTTGGCACTAGGACATTTACCTGCTATCTTTTCCATTCTGCAATGCCATGTATCGATCTGTGGTCCTTTCACAGACATATGTATTCCTTCTTGCCATACTACCTCCAGGATACACATTGTTCTTGGAGAAGGAAAAAAAGCAATTTTAAAATTCTGACTATATTTGTGGAAAATCAAAGAAATGTATTTAAGCTGCTTATGACTTTGAAAAAACACATAATGGAATTTCAACTGATCAGACAATTATATTAACAATATCTATCTCCTGCTTCTCTCTCTCTCATTTAGATTTTAGGAGTAAAAGGCAAAGCATAAAATACAAGCTCATTACAGTTTCAATCCACTCTCCTCTAGCAGCAGCCAGCAGCCATCTGGGAGCTGGATCTTTAATCACGTCCTCCTTTGTAAGCTGGTGGTGGGGAGAGGGCAGAACTGGTGGCAGCTCTAAATAATGAGGAGCGAGACTCAACGCCACACTAAATATCTTCATGAACACAGCAACCTGTGGCAGTGAAGATGGCACGCTCACCCAGAAGCCTGTGGCTGCCATTCTTCAGCTGCTTGAGAACCCCAAGCCAATGGGAACATGGAGGAGACTAAAGCTCCAGTGTCACAGGCACGCTCAGCTGAGCCCAATGACAGCCATGTGCAGTGCCACTCAGAGGGTTTCTCTGCTAGTCTCAGGTTTTGGCCAGGAGGCAGGCCAAGTATAAAGAACTTTGGAGAAAAGATGAAGAATAAGCAAAAAGAGGTAGGCAGATGGGTGATTCTCCTTGCCACACACAACCATTGACCTGTAACCCGTCACTGTGCCCGCCAAAACCTTCACTAGTTAGTTACTACTAATAAAACATCCACGAATGATTTTCAAAAGGGATAAAATACTTTTCTATTTAATCCTTATTCCAACAGAAAAAAAATTCCCTATTTTTGGCTAATCCAGCTTTCACTGTTCTTTAAAATACACAATTAATCTAAAAATTGTTTAATTATGACAGCTAGAAACTTGATACGTATATTTGATTGAATTCAATTTGGAAAAGGGAAAAAATAAACATATAAACAAAACTGTGTAAGTACAGATTTAAAATCTTTTAACAGTGCAGGTTCCTAAGTGGTATGAAGCAGGAAAGTTTATTGTACCATTCTGTGGTGAGGTTAAGTATTATTTTAAGAATTCTTATTTTTTTTGTTCTTAAATTGCATTTATGAGCAGCTTGGCCCCTTTTGCATGTTTTAAAAATTATGATTCACTTCAAATGCTGAAACACTGAAAAAAATGAGATAAAGATTTAAAAATAATTCTGACAACAAATATGAACAACAAACTGCAATATGCCAGAATGTTTACTCACACTGGGAACAGCTGAAGATTTTTTCCTCTCCGGCCCTACAAGAGGGCTTGCAGTCATCTCGCCTTTTGATCCAACCATTGTGCTACCAAGCCTACGAGCCACATCTTTGTCCCACTCCTCTTTCTGTTCACCTTCCATGCTGTTAGCCTGCGGCCTTTTGGTATATGACACAGCAGGAGGAATGGATGGACCAGCTATGATTTAAAAAATAACACAATTAGCTGAAAAGAAAATTGACTATTTTCTTTACACAAAAACTATATCAAAAATATCTATATTTGCATGTTTTACTCTCTGAACTGAGATTAAATTGTTTGATAGAAAAATCAGGTCAGTCTTTACAAAAGGGATTGTATTTATCATTCAATAATATAAACCTGTGAGAAGTAGATTACAGAAGCACATAAAGATGTGAATGTATAATGTTTAAAAAAGGCAAAATTTGTGTAGAAGCAGTCTTTTCATTTATTTGACTTTTTCCCCCACCATGATCACTAAAACGCCGCTGCTTCTGATTTGCTGAGATGCTTCGCTGGACCTTCAGGTGAGCAGGGGACTGAAGAGTGCTGTTGTTTAAATCACTACTGGGTCGGGACCTCTGACACAAATTTCCACTGGATAACGACTCACCGCCTTCAAACTATAAGAAGAAAGACCACCAGGATTTTAAAATCAAAAAATGTTTATAAAAATAATATGTACTCTTAATTTTCTAAATGATTCAAAGCTATACAAGGAGTAATCAGAACAAAAAAAAAGTGTAGTTTTGGATATAGAACTTAAAATTGGCAAGCAGGGAGGGAGGGAACTGGATATAACGTGCTTCAATGAGTATTCATCTTCTGTTGTACTGCACAAACCCTTAGCTCAGTCAAAATACCAAGTAATAGCTACCAATTATTGAATGGTTATTATATCCTAGGCACTGTGCTAAGCTCCTTATACACATTATTTTGTTTAATCATTACAACAAATCTATGATGTACTAACTTGCCCTTTATATAGATGGAAAAACTGAGGTTAAGAGAGGCAAGGGACATTGTTGATATTCAAACTTAGGATATAATGCAGGCACACACACACACACATATATACACATACGTATGTACTGTATATACACATATGTATGTATACACACATATACATACATATATATTTTTTTCTCCATATTTACAAAACGAAATTTGTTTTATTAGCTCTGATCAGGAAATTATGTCTACTTAGAACTAAGTACAGTAAATTGGGGGTTGATAAGTCACCCGTCTCTTTGTAACACAAAAGTTGTGTGTTGTCACCAAAATGGGAAACCTACATTTATATACAGATGATACTAATGACAAATGGCAGTTATAATGATGGCAATAATTCTAACAGATAATGGCTAACCAAGAGCACCTAGTAATGTGCCAGGAACTGCTCTAAAGACTTTACAAGCATTAATTCATTCAATTTTCTCAATGGCTCTAAGAGATAAGTACTATTATTATCCTAATTTTATAGATAAGGAAACCAAGGCACCGAAAATTAAGTACAGTGCCTAAGTCACCCAGTTAGTGCCTGTGCTGGAGCGGGTAGGGATTCAAACCCTGTGAAACTGACTCCAAAGTTCAGTCTTTCACTACTTAAAGTAGCCTTATTAGTTTATAGTCAATACAATTCATACTTCATTTCAATTCATGCATGGGCTGGGTTGTGTACTTGTAAAATTAGTGCTTCTTTTATATTTAAATTAATAAGAAAATGAAAGATATGCAGAATAAAATTTAAAATCTAAGTAGAAATAATTCAAATGGTATTAGAAATACCATTTGTGCCATTTCCTACTTAAAATTCTCTTGATACCACTTTTCTAGCTATTAGTATCTCCACTGAAGAGTCCTCTCTTCCACTGTAATGATAGCACCTACCCGGCAGGGTCATTGAGAGGATTAAATTAATTAATACTTGCAGAACAGTTCCTGGCACATCACTGTGTTCAACGTGTGCCCCTCTGATGACAACTCCCAAATCTGTTAATTCCACTGCATTTTCACCAAATTTAGATCTTTATATCCACATGTCTACTAGACAGCTCCATCCAATGGGAATCTCAAATTCGACCATCTCAAACTGAACTACCCATCTTCCCCCTGAAATCCCCACCTTTCCCATCTTGGCAAATGTATCTTATACAAATAGTCATCTACACTACAAATCTGTGGGGCTCTTATCCCTTGTTCCTAACTGGTCATGAAGTAGTATTAATTCTACCTCTTACAAAGCCTGTTGTAGGTGCTCGTCCTCCTGTAAGCTCCCAGAATATCCTGCACATTCCCCCAATCAGAGCCCACACCACACCACACTGACTGCCTATCTCCCCTCTAGACTAAGGCTCCCTGAGAGCAGAGACTTTCTCATCTTTCTATTCATAGTACTTAGCATAGTTTCTGGTACATTCAATAAATGGCAGCTGGAATGTACTGCTTCACTAATAGCTACTATTTAATCATAAATATTTTTAGCCTTTTTTATAAAATGCTTCCCACAGATGTCTAATTTTCAACAAACTGTCAATGCTTGTGGCTCCATCCTTAACTTGCAATCTGTATGCTTATATTTGCTTTCCCAAAGAATCATTGCTTTTATGGTTCAACATTTGTATACGTTATTTCCTGAATCTGCTTCCTTATTATAGATCTCTCCTGGCCTTGAGAATTTCCAATTGAATGCATTAAGCCACCTGACACTATACAAGGCAAAATATCACCAAATAACCTTTCCATGCATTCCCACTTACATAAATCATTTAAGACATACATTTTGTTTTAAATGCTGTCACTTTCTGCAGTTTCAGTCACTGTTTGGTTCACCCAGAATAACCACATTACCTTTGGCAGGGCTGTTGCACTTGGATGCACAGGCTGTGCACTGCACAATTCAGGGGGACACCATTCTCAGTGACTAGACTGTGCACAGTGCCTCTTGGAGTTAAGCAAAGTGGTAGGCCTGCTCTCTAATATAATCTCTCTTGGTACTCGGAAATAAAATCAGTTCATAATTTAGCATCTTGATTTTTGAATTCCAATAAACAAGAATGTTAGGGTCTTTGTATAATTTTTGATACCATAAAGAATAGAATATATTTACTAACATTATATCTTATACTTTTAGCTGTCGTTTAGCTCAAGAAATAACTTGATTTCAAAAAGGCGAAAAACTTACTTCCGGTGGTTTTCTACCAAGAAGAATATAAGTAGCCATAACTTCATCATATTTCTGATTTATCAAGGCATCATTTATCTCATCTCGTATAAAACCCATGGTGATCATAATGTCTAGAAATTAAAAAAAAAAAAAGCACACACACAAAATGAAGATTTTCTGAATACTGGTTTATTCTAGTAAACAAATCAACAAAGACAGGCAAGTTTGCCAATGCTGGATATGAAAAGCTAAGTCCTGAAAATTTAAAGTATAGTTTTAATTATAAAAACTTCTGGATTATTAACCTATAGACATTATATGTTCACAGACACTGTATATTCATAATTTTTCATGCAGAAATTATTGACATCATTGGTCATATATCCATGAGCCCACTCAATGTCTCATTGCCTAGTACATTCCTTTGTCCAGTCAGAGACTGCTGTGTCGTTCTGTGTCACACGTGAAATGCTTCCCCGCTCCCCTTCCCAACACGTCCTCAGCTGCTCATGGAATGGTTTCTCTCATCTCTCAACAGTTTCTGCTTTCTAGTCTGCAGTAGGTTGATTGTTCTTTGGAAGGTCTGAATTCGTAGGTGTTCTTGTGACCAGACTAACACCCTGAAATGCTCCTCTCCTGCCACTCTGCCCTCAGGCCAGAAAGTAGTCCTGATGAGATGACTCAGATGTGAGTTTTTGATGGTTTTAGGTAGGGACACAGGAATGAAGAGAAAAAGTTGGAGAAAGAGCACTGGCAGGGTATGGGCGGTAGCAGGATTAGTAGGGAGGAAGAGTGAACCCTGCTAAAATAGCAGAAAGCAAAGAGAGCCAAAGTGTTTAAACGTTTTAATTCAGTGCCTCTACATTTTTGGTTAAAATATGTGCTTTGTTTGCTGATACTTATCAGTCTGATCAGTGCTAATAGTTACATCAGCAATTCCTCCTGTGAGGGATCATGGAAAGGAAAGAATTAGGTTTATCTATGTTATTTTAAATTTTATATCATTGTTACCAACAACTGAATTAGAACATAAGATATATGAGAACAAATGAAAGAACCTGAAATTTATGTTTAGTGTATATCATTATGATGATAATGTAAATATTTTTCAAATAAAAATTGCTTCCTATTTATATTTTAAAATACTATGGAAGACAAAAGGACTCATAGTGGTAGACTAAGGATAGCGCTTCTCACAATATTTAAATACTTACCTATTCTTTTTGTATCATTGAAATCTGGTTCAGGCTCAGTATACGGCTTTAGTTCCTCTTCTTCATGACCAACATTCATCCATCGATCTTTCATTATTTGCTAGGAAATAAACTCTACATTATGTTTGATCAATCAGAATATTCAACTACTTATTTTAGCTCTATCTTAGCAAACGTGAAATTTATTGTTCACTCAACAAAAATCATGTGATGTTTTCAAACTAAGGTTACTGTTTCTAGTTTGATTAGCAAACCAACAGAAGGTTTAGGACATTAGGACACATATCTTATGACAACTGTGACTGTCATCCCACACACTCACCAAATATATTGATTCAAAATAACTTTCCTCCCATAGTACTTTTAAAGGAATATTTTCAAATTTAAAAGTTTTAACAAAAGAACCTACTGATTTTAACCTCTGTTCACATTTTTACATTTAAGATTAATGAAGAGATTATAATTTTTTTCTGGCCTTCTACCAACTATATGCCTGTATTTTAAAATCACCACTTCCTAAAATATTAGGAAAGAAGAGACCATGAGGAATGGAAATCAGGGTTAGTCAGTAAAGATAACTGAGAATAAATATGGGAAGAGAGGGTAGTTAAAATTTAGAAGTCTAGAGCTGCAAATTAGATAAGAATCAGGGTGAAAACAAGGATTGATGTTAATTACCAGAGTCATATTTCAGCTGAGGCTGTGAAACAAGTCAGCCCTGGGCTGTTAAAAGACAACCTAGTGGGGGCAACCTAAGGAATGGGAGAAAATATTTGCAAACCATATATATTGGGTAAAGGGTTAATATCCAGAATATATAAAGAACTCCTACAACTCCATAACATAAAAACAAATAACCCAATTAAAAAACAAGCAAAAGAATTAAATAGATATTTCTCCAAAGAAGACATACAAATGGCCAACAACCATGTGAAAAGATGGTCAAAACCACAATGAGATATATTGCCTCACACCCATTAGGGTGGCCACTGTCCCTGTACCTGCCAGTTACCAAAAAAAGAAAAAAAGAAATTCTGTTATATGCTGCAGTTTGGATGAATCTTGAGGACATTATGCTAAGTGAAATAAGCCAATCACAAAATGACAAATACTGCATGATTCCACTTATATGACGTATCTAGAGTAGTCAAACTCGTAGAAACAAAGTAGAATTGTGGTTGCTAGGGAATGGGGGGAGAGGAATACGGGAGAGTTTAATGGATTAAGAGTTTTGGTCATGCAAGACAAAATAGTTCTGGAGATCTGCTGTACAGCAATATGCCTATAGCTAACAATACTGTAATATATAGTTAAAAATTGTTAAGAGGGTAAATTTACGTTATTTGTTTTTCATCACCAAAAAAAACCAAAAAGGTTACCCAGTGGGAAATGTACTATATTCATTTAAAGGCAAGGGGGAACTGGGAGATAGGGAAAGCTTATAATTCAAGATACAGTTGTTGTTATGTATATGATGGAAAATATGAACTTTAACGATTAAAGAGAAACATACTTGAATATTTTTGTATTAATTTATAAAAACTGCTCACTTTTTATTATTACAGGATTTTCATTCTAGGCGCTGATATATTAATTTCCTTTTTTAGGTGCTATAAAATAGTCTCCATCTCTCAACTTTATTTGCCAATATTCTACTAATTAGAAAAATAACTTTCCGGGCTGGCCCCGTGGCTCACTCAGGAGAGTGCGGCGCTGGGAGCACCAAGGCCGCGGGTTCGGATCCTATATAGGGATGGCCGGTGTGCTCACTGGATGAGCGTGGTGCGGGCAACATCAAGCCAAGGGTTACAATCCCCTTCCTGGTCACAAAAAAAAAAAAAAGAAGAAGAAAAGAAAAAGAAAAATAACTTTCCATATGCAGATCGTTTTCAGCCTAACTCCTTGCCTGCCTGAGTATGGTCCTCTTGTTTATTAGTATTTATCCAAAGTCAATTACCAGAAGACAAGAAGTCCAGAGCAGATCTCTAACAATTGGGACCTACAAGAATACTACCGTGCTGGATGGAAGGATTTTTCCAAAGGTGTTGGTAACATGATACATATTTAAATTAAATTTTGTAGATAATTCATATATTTAAAAAATATGATTATGTAGACATGTAATTCTTAAAAGGTTATGACTAAATTAATTTCTTATAACTACATTGAGCAATAGTAATTTAAGTACATTAATCATAAATTTTAAAACAATAATGCTACCACATTAGTCTTTAGCAATTCTTCATCAATACAGAGAAAGTGTTGGGGAGGGGACACATCAGGAGGAAGAAAAGAACAAGGCAGGGCTGCAAATGCCTGCACACAATTTCCCAAAATATTAAGGTCCTCCCTGTTCTTCGCCTCTCCCCTCTCAAACAGTGAATCTGACAGAAGCCAAGGCAAGCCAAGGCACCAGCATCTGTAGAAACAAAACTTCATTGTTGGCAGAATCTCCTAGGTTGGAAGGTGAACATACAAAAATCCTCGAAAACATAATGAACTCTTAAGAATAGTTACACAGTACACCACTCCCTCCCACACTTATCAGACTCTAATCCAGCCTATCTACTCCTTGACACCTTTACAATTCGTTTCTACAGCTGAATGCACAGGCTGAGTGACTAAGGAAGGCATATGGAGGTGGCAGCTCAGGGGATGGTTAGAGATGAAAGCCTTAAACATCTATAAAAAAAAGTCCATAACAAACCCCACACACATATCAATACAAACAAAGAAATCTAATTGTCACTACTTTTTAATGGGACCTCTTGGGATGTTTGATTATCACGATTAATGAGATTACGCAAAGAAGAAAAATAAATTATTCAAGTTGAAGAACCAGAAGTAAGTCCTTAGTGATGCTTTCAAATTTAAGATTACAACATTAAGAGTTTGAAAATAATAACTAAAGGACTAAGATTCATAAATATTAGAATCCTAAGAAAATGAAAAATTAGATTCAAGAAGCATTAAGTAAGGGATAATCATGACAGAAGAACTGGAAGGGAGGCAAAAGAATGTGTGCAATCCAGGCAGAGGAAACGGCAGGTGTAAAGAGGCCCTGGGTGAAACCAGCAGGGCATGTTTGGGGACCGGCAAGGTGCGTATGACTACAGAGTAGGGTATAAGATGGGAAGTAGAGCAATGTGAGGCTGGAAAATTGAGACCAAACCATGAAGGTTTCTTTCATGTAAGGGGTATCTTTGAAGGATGTGATTTTGAAAAGTCTCTCCAGCCAGTGTGTAGAGAGTGAATTAGAGGGGTGCAAGACTGGAGGCACAGAAATCAACCAAGAGGCTTTAGCTGGGATCTAGGAAAGAGATGATGATACCCTGAATTAAAGATAGGCAGTGACAAGAAGAAAGAAAACATTTCTAATACTTGGCAGGTAGAAGGAGAAACTGAAGATAATGCCCAGATTTCTGATCCAGAAAACAAAATAGAGTTAGGTACCATTTATTGAGAAACCAAACTCAGGAAGAGAAGAAAGAATGGATGGGAAAAGATGGAGCTCAGTTTTAGACATGTTGAGTTTAAGACACTTTGGGATATCAGGCATGTTCTGTAAACACTCTGATACTTTATTCTGAAGCTCAAGAGGAATCTGGACTAGGTTTGGAGATTTCAGAATCATTAGTTTACAGATGATGACAGAAGCCATGGGGGTGGTGGGATTGTCCAGGAAGAGAATGACTAGAGCAAGAATGAACAGAAGAGGACCCAGGGTTAAGCCTCAAGGAACTGCAGCATTTAAGGGTTAGAAAGAAAAGTAACCCCCAAAAAGAAAACCTGCACAGCATGACATGGAATGCAAGTGATATGGACTGAATCATGTCCCCAAGTTTTATGTATCAGAAGCTTGGTCCGATACGTAAGTTTTATGTATCGGAAGCTTGGTCCGACTGCTAAGAGGGTGGGAAATCCTATTATGGTCATTGAAAGGTGAGGCCTTGAAGAGCTGATTAGATTCAGAGGACAATGTCCTAATGAAGGGATTAATAATGGTGGTTATGGGCATGGTGATGAGGGCTTTAAAAAAAGAGCACATGAGAGTCTCTCTCTCTCTCCGCTCCACCATCCTGCCATATGAGACCCCTGCATCACTGTTGCCATCAACAAGGAAGACCCTCACCAGATGTGCTCCCTGGACTTCGGACTTCCAAGCATCCGAAACTATAAGCAATAAATTTTGTTTTCTTACAAATTACCCAGTTCCAGGTATTTTGCTATAAGCAACAGAAACGAACTAATACAGCAAGGAAAGGGTTTTTCAAAAAGGAGAAAATGGTGACCTGTCAAATATGGACATATGGTCAAATAGGGTGATAACTACAAAAGGAATGGTTAGCAGCAAAGACAGGTGACGTTACCGAGGGAAGTTTCAGTGGAGTGGAGGCATTAGGAACCCGAAGGCAGCCCACGGAGGCAAACGGGTAGTTGAGGAATGGGTGATGGTAAGCGTATATACTTTCCAAGAACTTGGCTAGAAAGGGAGAAGCAAGAAGGCAGCACAGGAAGGGGACTGCAGGGTTGAAGAATGTTTTTTGTTTTTTAATGTATAAAAGCCAAGGTAAAGGAGTCAATAGAGAGGAGTATGGATGGCAACGAAGAGAGAGCTTTACTGAAGGGGTGAGGTACTGAGAAGGAAGGGAGGTAGCACTAAATCCAGCACAGGAATAAATAAGTCTTGAACAATGTAAAAAACATCTTTCCACTGAGACTGAACAGTGTGGAGAGATGAGTGGGGTCTAGACAGTAATGATAAACGTATGGAACAGGAAGTGGTTCTTGACTACTGGTTTCTATTTTCTCAGTGGAGTAAGAGACGAGGACAATTACCTGGAATGTTTTCCCCCAGTTTTTCCACCTAAGTTCCTTTTTATCTCAAAATGACCACATAAAATCTGGGTCCCTTCTGTTACTCTCTTTCATAGCACCCTGCTCTTTGCCAACAATTTAATGCAGTTTGTCATCATGTAAATCTTTTGTGTATATCTGTATCTATCTCCACAGTTGGAAGAGTCTTATTTGTTTGCTCTTGCATATACCTAGAAGTACACAGCACATAAGTGCTCAGTACCTATTTGTAGACCTTATAGAAGCGCTAAAATGCCTGAGAGAGAGACAACAGAGGACTGACCTGGATATGAGAAAATGGAAGAAAGAAAGAAAGAGGTATAATCTATACCACTTAATGACAAAATTAATTTTGGGAATGAGGGGAAGGATGAAATCCAAGGGGTCTCTGAGGAATTTTAACTCAAGTGCCTGGCAGAATTGGGTTTCTATAAATTAAATAAGAAATATAGCAGCAATAGCAGATTTGATAGTTTGCGGATAAGCAATCAAAATACAGACAATCCAAATTTTCTGATGTTTCTCAAACTGTTTCTTTGGTGCCCATTTCATGGCCATATGTCCATGTCAGGAAAAAAAAAAATATGTGAACCAAACCCTTAACTCATATGTCTTTTATTTGGGGAAATAAGATTTACTCATGAAATCTAAAAATATTTGAATTCAATTGAATTAACTACTCAAAATTGTGCTATTAGCAGCGAGTACTGATAAAGACCAAAAAGAACAACCTGCAGGATGGGCTGGAGTTTTCAGGGAGGGATCCTAAGGAGATGGGATTTGCACTGACTCTTGAAACACCAGTGGTATGTGGACTGGTAGAAAGGCATGGCAGAAGGATGTGAGGAGCCAAGAGTGGGGAGGCACCGATCTCTGACTTAGAACAAAGATACATGCAGTGAAAGAATGGAAGACAAAGTCAGCATCTTCAGGTGATGAATTTAAACTTGATCTGACAGGCAACAGAGAAATGCTACATTTTATTAACAAGGAAGATGAATGACATTTTAGAAACAGCACTGGGAAAGGAACTATGGGTGGATGGACACATGTAAGGAGCACTGACTCTGCTAATCCTCACACAAAATTATATCTGAGGGCAGGCTGAGCCAGGAAAAGTGGAAAACACAGTGACAAGGAAAGGCGATTTGGGCAGCAATAAGAGAACCAACACAGGTTTGCTTTCCTCTCTTTTCATTCTAGTTATTGGGAATCACCAAGAGCCTACTGAGCACTCTGTCTCATAACAACAGTAGCATTTCAAAGCAGAATAAAAATAACCTTCTCAGAGTGGAAGGTATCAGTGGGCAGGAAGAAGATCTGCTTCAGGAGGGACCATGCAGGGTTTTATTCAATCCAAATCTAAGGGTCTTTTCCAAGAACAAGGCACAGAAAACAACAAAATATAAGTGTGTAAAAGAAAAGAGAGATGGTGGAAGCTCCTGTCCTTGGTTGTGTGAACCTTATGCCTATACAAAATTCTTTTCAGGAGCCACAAAACTTACATTAAAAGCCAAAGGAGAAATGTCCCAGAAAAGAAAGATACAGTGACAGGTACTGTGTGGCAGTAATTCTTTCCTGGTGTATTTCTCCTTTGGCTTTTAAAGAATCACTGCATTTATCCAGCCTAGTCTGGGTGGTCTTGGGCAGGGTATAAAGAACTAGGTCAATAAACTGCATTAGACATGGGAACCAGTTAAATAAACTAAGCCACTTCAAATTTCACTTCAGATACCTCATAAAGAGAAATAAGAGGACAAACAAAATTCCAAACTTAACAAGGAAAGTTTACTCTAGCCATTACTACCAACAAACATAAATGACTACTTGCTGACTCTAAAAGCTACAGACTACATATTGACTGTAATACTAACAAAATAATTGATTCAGATGAATTATAAAGAACTAATTAACTGTGGAAAATACAAGGGTACTTCAAAAAGTTCACAAAAAAACAGAATTAAAAGATACTGTGAATCTTTCCATGAACTTTTAAAAAGTACCCATGTACACATCCTATATTTAGGTGCACATTAAAAAAATTATGGACTTAAAGATGGCCAAATGGAAATAATTTTACTTAAATGGTTTCAACCTTTGTATAGTATACATCATATACTTCTGAATTTGTACCTAGCAATCTTTCTTTTTTTGACCGGTAAGGGGATCGCAACCCTCAGCATGGTACTGTCTGCACCATGCTCAGCCAGTGAGCGCACCGGACATCCCTATATAGGATCCGAACCCGCGGCCTCAGCGCTACCAGCGTCGCACTCTCCTGAGTGAGCCACATGGCCGGCCCACAATCTTTCAATTTTTAAAAAAGGTTATTATTGGGCCAGCCCCGTGGCTCACTCGGGAGAGTGCGGCGCTGGTAGAGCCGAGGCCGCGGGTTTGGATCCTGTATAAGGATGGCCGGTGAGCTCACTGGCTGAGCGTGGTACGGACCACACTGTGCCCAAGGTTGCGATCCCCTTACCGGTCAAAAAAAAAAAAAAGTTATTATTATTATTATTTAATTGACTTTTTTGCTTTACTGCCACTCGTACTGGGCAGACATAAGATTTTAAAGATTATTTTAGCAGCAGATGAAAAAGGTGTTAAAAGTCAAAATAAATACTATTTTCAAAGGATCAAAGATGACAGAGAGAAGGCAATATGAGGAGCTTTGCTTCAGGCTCAAATTTTACATTATTTTGAAAGGTAATACAGTCCATCCTGGTTAAAGACTGGAAAAATGAAAGATAATAAACACAAGGGGCAAAGCAGAAAAACACTTCATTATAAAGTATACAGTCATGTTTGGAAAGCAACAGGAAGGTATATAAGATAAATAAGAAGTTTAATAAGACAATAAGCAACCACACAAGGTTCATTACATTTCAATATTAGCAAAGTATATACTGAGGAAAGACTAGAGGTTACAGGGGAAATATTTCATTTTAAAACACACAAAGCTGATATAGATCTATAAGGCTGATAACCAGATTCCTTTAGACAAGTAGTTAGGAGACACTAAGAGCTTATACAAGAAGCAGCACAGTTAATATGTTTGTATTCATTAAAAATATTCTGTTTTATTGCTAATAAAATAAATACAAATTAAAGCAACTGTAATAAACTATGTTACTACCATGGATGCATCAAATACTAGAAGTTATATCTAATCAAGCTGTGGAGAATAGGTACATTCAAATGCCTTGGGCCACACACATCTTCTGGCAATGATACATAAGAGCTATCAGATCATTTATACTCTTTGACGTGGTAATTCTACCTTGGAGAATTTATCTAAGCAAGTATCCCAATGTGGGGAAAAAGTACATCATGTTATTTTTAGCAAAATAATGAACAAATCAAATGTGCAACAAGCAGGAAATAATTAAATAAATTATGATATATAATCCAAGGAGAACAAGATAGCTACTGAAAAAGAAGGAACTCACTCTTGTGATAAAACAAAAAGTACATACCAAAAACTTTTAAGTTTAAAAAAAAGATGCAATATGACATGAAAACATTGCTACTGTATAAAAATTAATATTTATACACTGAAGATGAGTATTTTGAAAACAGTTGTTTTTTAATGCACTTTTTGTGTAGCTTGCAGATTTTTCACTATAAAGCTGATGAAGTTGGTACAAAAAATAAGAATGAAGATTATCAAATACAAATTTTGAAGTCACTGATATTTCAAGGGGACTTTCTTAAGGTTTGTGTAAGAAATCTTTATTTTAAAATGGTTTCAGGTTTCTTTGGAAAGTCACTTATCAGAATTGTAAAGCAGACAAGCCTTTGTATAGTGATAGCTGCAATATTAAGATAATATTTCCAATGTGCATTCATGATTTCATGGCTGAAAAACTTAGTTATGATAAACTAAAAAAGAGCTTCCAGCCTATGTTCGAATATATCAAGTTGAGCTTCTAGTGATAAAATATTTTAATAATAATAATTTGGCTTTTAAATTCAACTCAAAGAACACTAATACTTTAATTCTCAGCATTTTAATGCTAAGGATGAAGGACTAAAATATTTAACTACTGTAAATTAATCATCTTTAAGGCACTAAGCACATCTTATCAACTGCCCACAGAGATCTGTAAGATCTATTCTCCCCAAATAATTTTCAAATGTTCTTTTTGCTGTATTCTAGCTGGGCTGTTGCTTCAACTCTGGGCATTTTATTAAGTGACACACACGTAAAGTGGATTCCTATGATAAAAGTGGGTCATAAAGCAGGATTAGAGAGACTTATGTTCTCTAAAGTTCTAAAAGTTTAGAACTGATCAACAATTATAATTTTTTTAATTATTTCACATAATTTTCTATGAATAATGGTTGAACGTTAAATTTAGAAAAGCAGTGATATAGAAGTATGTTTATTGCACATATTCTCTATTAAAATACTATTAAATAGTCTTTTATCCTCAAAGAAAACAGCACAAAAATCATAAGGCAACAATCACATTTAAACAAATAATTCTCTAAAAAAATCTGATAATTGATCCACTGATATAAATGATATGAAGTATTTAAAATAATTTCCCAATGGAAGTCACCATCCCTTAACTTCCACCAAAACATACTGTATCTTTTAGTGAAAAATATTTGTGGAAATGAAATTACAAAGCCCAAACTAACCTGCGAGGTCTGTACACAGGGATGGCTCATTATAAGGCTGCCTCCTAACCAGCATGGAGTCTGTGCCAGGAAGCCCCATTGCTACACTAAAAAAGTACAGTTTAAATGAGGTTAATTCTCTGAATTTTCTACCCTTTCTCATAAATGAAGACAAAAAAGCACTAGTGAATAGTGCATACTGAATCTCTGAAATTATCTTACACAGGCCAAAATATCGTTCTTAAAAACAGATGGGCAAAATTCTTTAGAAGTAAGTTATTGTAATCGCAGTGTCAGAAGGAAAAAAAGTTAAGACATTTTGATTATGTGAATGTCTGCTATTATTTGGCTGTAACATACTGAGTTCATTTATAAGAGCATCTATTACCATAAATAACCTCACATATGGCAGGTATGTAGGCAACACAACAGTGTGTTAAGAAATGAAACACCTGTTTCCAGTACATTCTACTTAAATATTTATAAATTTTCTATACTGATGTTGAGAGGTTTCTATTAAAATTTTTAATGTCAGATACTACATTCAGATACACCCATGAAGTTTTCACTAGATTAAGAATTTTCACTATCTTCTTTTATCCTTGAAATATTTATTAAGTATTTACTAAAAACAAGGTTTCTGTCTTGCGTCGAGCAATTTTTGACAGAGACTAGGTTTACTTCTTTCTCCAACTGTCAATTTTATCCCTATATTTATGTTGTTTTAATATTTCATGCAGAACAAAGAAGAAATAATAGCCTTTAGAGAAACCTACTGTGACAACTTTTGAATAGTAAAAAAATCACGTCACTTTCCCTAACTCTAAATGAAAGATAAATTAGAATTAAAAATGACTTGGTAATTTTTCTAAAAAAACAGGGAAAAATGCTCTTCAGTTCCTGGAATATTTTAATTATTAAACTTTAAAGTACGAAAAATTACTTACTTCCAAACTGCCTCTCTTTATTGGATTCAGCACTAATAATTTCTTCAGGAGATTTTCACAGTCAGTGGACATATAGAAGGGAATACGGTACTTCCCTCGTAAGACTCGTTCCCGCAGTTCCTTAACAAAGTGAAAGAAAGCACTTATAACTGGCTTTTGAAATTATCGTATTTGGGATAAAAACATTAACATCGAATTTAGCTGATACCTTTAAGTTCTGGCCATCAAAAGGTAAAGAGCCACTGACTAGCGTATAGAGAATGACACCCAGACTCCACACATCCACTTCGGGGCCGTCGTACTTCTTTCCTTGGAAGAGTTCAGGAGCAGCATAGGGTGGGCTTCCACAGAACGTGTCCAATTTGTTCCCAACTGTAAATTCATTACTAAAACCAAAGTCAGCAATTTTAATATTCATATCAGCATCAAGAAGAAGGTTTTCAGCCTAAGAGGAAAATAATAAAAAGGACAATGTAAAAAGCCGACGTAAAATAAAAATATCAGACCCCAAACTTATATATCTCTTGTCTCTTATTTTTAAATGTCATATCAAATTCAGAAGCCCAGTATGGTACTTCAATGCATAACTGTTCAGAATTACATCTATGTAAGACTGAATTTTAACACTATAAAAGGAAAGATCTCATTTATAAGCCCATATGCAACTATCTGAGAAAGGTTCTTTAAAACCCATTTTCTTCCATAGGTTATTTTAAATCCATTTTCTCCCCCACGGTAAAAAACATCCTGGAGGTATATCTCAAATATGACTTATTCTAAAGAACATAAGTCAACATAACAATAATCCTTCTTGGATTTATTTATTTATTTATTTATTTATTTATTTGTTTGGTTTTTTTTTTAAATTGATACATGATAATTGTATATATGTATGGGGTGCAATGTGATATCTAAATACACGTATACACTGTGCAATGATCATATCAGGGTAATCAGCATATTCATCACCACAAACATTTGTCATTTCTTTGTGCTGGGAGTGTTCAAAATCCTCCCTTCTAGCTATTTGTTTGTTTGTTTTTTCTTAATTTTATTTTGTCGATATACAATGTAGTTGATTATTGTGGCCCATTACCAAAACCTCCCTCCCTCCTCCCTCTCCCGCCTCCCACCCAACAATGTCCTTTCTGTTTAAACCAACAAGTTTACCCAAAGGAGCTCTATTTTAATAGGGTATCATTGGTTAATGCGATGCTCAAAGGTATATCTAAAATAACTGCCAGCCAGGGGTTCTGTGACTACTGAATTTGTCCTCTCTTGTAGAAGGCTTCCTCAACAAGGTACTGTTTAAGTAAAACCAAACCAAAACAGACCAAACTATACAGCTTCCGTTAGATCCTATCTGTTTTGTTTCCTTTTGCTGTCTAAAATTAGATTCTCCTTGAGGTATATTACATAGAAAGCAATGAATATCCACCCCCCGGCCACCCCACGTATTGAAAGGCTGGTTTTCCAAAATCCTAAAACACAATCACTCATAGACAAAATTTTAAATGTGCTTTTTGTAAATGCAAGCAATTCAGTAAAGGACTTGGTTTTGTAAATGTTTTGTTCAAGCTCTACGTTACAACTGATGGCAGACTCACAAAATTACAGGTTACTTTGTAGATGTGTTTTTATCAGGTTTTAAGAAGGACTAACACTTGACTCAAATGAAAATCAGAATTCTCTATATCACTGGAGGGTCCAACAGTCATCAGAGCCAGGAATTCTGCCCATCATATGTATACATCTTACCTCCCCAACCCCTTCTTCTTTTCTTTTTTTAACGGTATACTAGCTTGGGATATTTGTTTTTTGTTTTGTTTAGGAAAATGGAAATACACCTAGATCCCAAACATGTACAATAAAAAATTGGTATCATTTATAACAATAAATATGATAAAAGTGAATAAATTTGGGAGATTTATGTTAGATCATAACATTTATGGACTGTGTTGACAAAAACCATGTTATTTTGATGTTCCTAATGAAAGGGCCTGATCATTGTAAATTTCTGTTTCTGAGGCCATTTGTGAGCAAGATGGACATTCTTCAGTTTCTCTAAAAATGTCTGGATGGATATCAAAGTACCCAAGCTGCCTCAGAAGTAGAGAACTGCAGGAGGTTCTGAGGTCTCCTTCCAGGATTATACAGGAAAACTCTCTCCAGTGGACTGGAGGGAAAACACAAGCTGTTGAACATGATTTTTTTGCAAAATTTTTTCATATTAGAAATGAGATAAGCTGGGAGTCTAATACAGAGACGGGGAACAGTCCTCTTCTTTCTCTTTCTTTGCAGAAGTGATTCCCCCTTAAAATAGTGAGGAAGGAAACTGAGAAATAGAAATATTTGGAGCAGTAGAAAACCCATTATCTCCGAAAAATGGAGCCAAAATACAGGATTAGACTTTTGACAACTGTTTAGGATAATATATTCAAATATAACACAAGCCTGTGCTAGTAATTGATAGAAGCAATAGGAAAAGTAGTAAAAAAGAAAAACTCCTAGGTAAGGAACAATGCAAGTTAAATTTGGAAGAATGAAGAAAAAAGACTTAAACATTTTTGTCCAGGAGTTTCTACCTTCATTTTATGTTAAAAAAAAAAAAAAAAAAAAAAAAAAAAAACCTATTTGGCCACAACCATTTCTTGGTTATCACACACATTTTTTATTTTAATGTATGCCAGTTAATACCAATCACATGCACTTACTGTTAATAAAAACAACAAAAAACTTTCCTTATTTCTTTGAGCTTTAATGTAAAGAACAAACATTGGTTCTTACATCCAGCAAACATGGATTTGGGTCCTGACCTTGCTTCTGTCCGAATTGGACCTCAGGCATTTTCAATTGGGGACAAATTTCCTCATTTATCTATTAAAAACAAGCTATTTAACGGTGAATCAAATTCTTTGGCTATTAATGCTAGATAACTTCTCATTCATATTTTCTTCATTTGCTTAGTCAAAATATTGCCTTTCATAAAATTGCTGTGAGAATTAAATAAGAACTTATACAGCGCCTGGCAGTAAGGCAATCAAAAAGGCAGCTCTAATATTATTAAATATTTGTTAATAATTAAGAGTTTTGTGTTATAAAATTAGCATCTTACCTTAAGATCACGGTGAACAATGTACTTTTGATGGCAATACTGTACAGCAGATACAATCTGAAATAAATATTTGGATAAAAGAGTCAAAATTATTTTATGGTAAAAACATCAAAGTGATAAAGCTTTTGCTCTTAAATATAGAAAATGTAGAAAAGTAATATTCTCTTGTTAAAATACACTAAAATATTTCCTTGTGAAAGTATGTGAAGATTTTGTATGCGTTGTTATATTTTTCTGTTTATGTGATCGAACGTGCACAATTTGTAGTTTTAGTTAAATGGTTTATTACAGTGTGGGAATAAGAGCTTTGGCATGCATGAATTACTATTTCAAGATAGCTGGCTCTAGTTAAAAAAGCAAAACTATTCTAGGAATTACATCAAATGTGTTCAAGACATGTTTATTTAGTGAGGCCAATTTACTAAGAACTTATCAATGAGTTATTTAGCAATACCCTATACTTGTCTATTCATACATAAAAAAATAGAAAAATTTTTGATACTTAAAAAAAAATCCAATCAACAAAAGAAAAGAGGAAAAAATGAAATGTAATCTTAAACCTATCACTAATTCAGTCAGGCAAAGTGTTCTATACCTGCAACTAGATTTTGCTACATAGCCATAATCTTTAACCATTATATAGGGCTCTTTGGAGACAGAAAGAACTCAACAGTTTAAAGGCCAAATACATAAATGAGAAAAAGCCTATAAAAAATTCTATGATAGTTCTTTATTACAAAAAATACAAAAATGGAAAGAATCTGAGAGCAATCAACTAAGAGCTATTTTGTACATTTAATTACATCTGATGTATAAGAGGATGACCATTTTAATGCACAGAACATTTGATTCTGTGGATTCAGTTAAAGGTAAATATAGTTCAAGTGTTGAATGATGGTTAGGCATTCACAAATGGAGACAGAAATGAGATTTTTAAAGTCTAAAGGTGATGCAAAGTATGACCATGCTAATAGGAATATGGGTTAAAAAAAAAAAGAAAAAGAAAAAAAAAGCTCCAAAGTAGAGGTGAAACCGGTATTTCAGTATTATAAAATTATTCTAATGTATACTAAAATGGTTCAAAGACAGAGAAGTCATAAATTCAAAACAAAAAGGCAGCTCTACTACACACAATGAGTAATATATAATTTGACTGAATTCATTTTGATTCGACAGTTTATTGAGTACCTGCTATGTGCAAGATAATGTGCTGACTGCTAGGGGGATGAATATGAAAATGAACACAACATGAACCCTGCCCGTCAGGAGCTTAAATTAAAACCTGAATAAAAAGACAAAATATATATTTAAGTAACTGTAATACAAGGTAGAATCACAGAAGAAGAGGTACAAAGAAGTGACAGAATCATAAAAAATAAAGAATAATTTCAGTTGGAAACACTTCTTGGAGTGGGTGTTATTTGATCTAAGCCATCCTTGAAAGACGGCAATGTTTTACAGTGTGGAGCTGTGGGGTTGGGGAGGGGATGATAAGGTGGTGAAATGCATTAATGTTGAGGGAACACAGTGCATTCAGAAAAGTAGATAGAAAAAATGGTGACAGAGGGTGTCAAACCTTGACAGACAGGTTGGTGAAAGCCCCTGAATTCTAAACTAACCAGGCACTGCAAAACCACTAAATGTTTTTAGGCAGGGTGATTATGAATGATTATGATCAATTTGAAGTGTGAGTCCCCAAATACAGAATCTAACAATAAACTTTTGCAATATTAGTTTTCTTAAGCAATATGTTTCAAAATTCTAATATGTAATTTTTACTAAATTATACATTTAAATGTATATTTTATTGGACATACTATATAGGCCATAGTATGTTCATATTATAAGACTACTTTTGCATTACGAATGACAGAAATTTTCTGATAATGATACTATCTTTCATAAGTCATATTTGTATAATTCAGTGAAATGTGCTATGGATAATGATATGCTTATCAAACACAATCAGAGGCCATGCATTTCACATCAGACAGAATGGTCGCTATGAAATTAGTTGTACAGGCACTTCTGGAATCAAAAATTTCCTCAGCCTTAACATTTTCAGAATGGAAAGATAATTAAAGATAACGCTTTATATTAAGCATACATTCTTCCACACTCTATGACCTGTGAACTAGCAGTCAAATGTAGTAGTTTACAGTATCACCACACTTGCCAAGTAGGTTACAATTTCTACCATTAAAGAAATTCTGACTTCTGACTCACAGCAAGAATCCCCATCTACAAACCCAAGTTTTACTGCATTATTCTATGGCTAGACTCTGTGTTATTCTATGGCTAGAATCTCAGAACATTCTATCCCTCCACAAATAGGATGTAGGAACTTCCCTATGATCCTTCTTATTATGCATCTTGAAAACATGATTTATAATCAGCCCTGAGCTTACCCTAAAGACCACACACGTCAGTGTTTTCCAGTGAGGTGCAGTTGTTGGGGCTGCTTTGCAATTACTTATAAGTGGGTCAGAAATTCCCATGCTTGAAGTAGTAACCTTGATACTGACAGAGTTGAATCAATACTATGACTTTTATTGCATGCTCTTGAATCTTAAGGAATGCAGAGGCATTGTATGGACAATGGCTGCTAAAACTGTCCTAGTGTCTTTGGTATACCTAATAATGGAGTCAAGGACATATATATGTACATCTTTGTTAATATAGTACATTCTTTTCACTGTTAAAAAACTTGTAAGATACAGAGTAAATAAAAACAAATGTTTATTAATTATTTAAAAGCTTAAATTAAATCCATAAAGAAAAATAAGCTACACAAAAATAAATTTTAAAATATAACCTTTGGTCAAATAACTACAAAATAATGTGGGTGCACATGTGTGTTTGTATATGTGTGTGTATGTGTATATATCCCTGATTTCTAAAAATGTAAATTATACCTTTCTAGTTTGGGGGGAACACATACATATAGATATCAAATACCTTTAATATTTACAATAAATGGACAATTATAAAGAAAAGATTTCCCATTGTTTTACATTTTAAATAACATTCATTTGACACTCAACCTCTGCAACATGAAGAATATGAGGCTGATTTCAAAATAATTCAGACTTTTTTTTAAAAAGCCAATTTTAGTAATTATTTTGATCTACATGAAAATATCTGTCTCCCACCCTTCTTTCCTGCTTCCACCCACCAGAAAAGAAAGATGTCAGGCTCTTCAAAAGAGCAGGTATTTTCAACTTCTCTAATTCCATACAGAACCTAGTACAATTTTCCACACCAGCATATTTTCAACAAATAAGTAAAGCTAGCTGACTAAAAACAATAGGATAAGTAGCAATAACCTTTAAAATATACATTAAGATCCCTATAATAGTATTATTTAATGACAGTTGGAATTTTCTTACAGGTTTTCTAACTAAAACTACAGGTACTGTGACTGATACTGAAAGAACAATAATATTTAAAATGATATCTGTAATGTTTTACTTAAGGGTAAGTCTGGATTTCCATCCCAGTATAGGAAAGAATTTGACAGCACGTGGCTGAACACCGTTCAATTTCTGAATGTTGCTTTCTTCACTACCAGTTGTCCTTACATTCAGCTATTTTTAAATGAATGCTTCTAAGAATCTATTCTGAATAAAAGGACTATGCATATTTCTGGTATAAAGCTTTTCAACAAATTGTGTTCCAAAAAGCAATAATTCTGTGAGGTATTAATAATAGAGGTTTCACAAAACAAATTCACTCCACAATCAATTTGGAGGAGAATGCTCTGTCAAAAAAAGTCGAATGGGTTTTTTCATCCGCTCCCCTTCAGGACTTCTCCAGTTGTTTAATATGTTATCATACATGTAAATATCTTAGAGGAAGCTCTTATATTAGTATTCAGTGTTTCCCAAACATATTGATTACAGACCCCTTTAACTGTAGAGTCAGTGTTCATGCTTACAGAAGAGGTATGGATCCATTTTAAAATGAAAATTTTAAATTCACTGAGGGAAAGTTTAGGATATAATAAGTTGTCTGCTGAAACTTCAGTAAATTTAATGAACAATTTACAATTCACTAATCTGTTATTTCTACAGTAATTAACAAGTCTGCTTATTTTAATCACATCAGTCCTAAAAATTACAAATAAAATCCTAGATGAATTTAAGTTATTTTTTCTTATTTTAGCATTTCTTTTTCTTCTTTTTGGGGGGCGGGGGGAGCAGCTGGCCAGTACAGGGATCGAACACTGTACCTTGGTGCTCTCAACAATACACTCTAACTAACTGAGCTAACCAGCCAGCCCTTATTTTATTATTTCTATAACAAGTCATATTCAAGTTGAACTGGAAATGTAAGTATCTTATCATATTCTTTTGCCACATTTGCAAGGTTCCTTGCCTACTTGGCTAAATAAAATTAACCACATTCTTTAAATCTACAAAAATGAGTTTTAATACCAAGACATCTTTGATTACAAAAGAAAATAATACAATAACCTCTTTAAACAGTACACATGTATGCTGTTCACATAAAGCTAATAATACTTGATAATAATTATTAGATAAAGGCATTAAAAGATTAAGTATTTCTTTTCTATCTCAGTCTACATTTCCAAGACTCTCAAAGAGTTAATAAGATAAAATTTGCTGTTTATGACCATCTAAAAATAACCATTTGCAACTATTTAAAATTTAAATTCAGGAAGAATAGGTTTATTTTTCAGGAGTTTTCCATTCTTAAAAAGTATAAGAAAGCAGGAATTTTTCTTTTGAAAATACCATGAACTCTTAAGTCCAGTGTGTGATACTGTCCGTTGTACATCACTAAAAATACCAGCAAAACAAAGTTGAAACCACTTTCCATACCTGCCTAAATTTTGCACGAGCCTCTTTCTCTTTCATTCTTCCATGGGCAACTAAGTAATCAAATACTTCACCTGAATCAGAAAGGTAAAGCAGGTAGTAAAATAAATATACACAGATTTTTGGTTAACAATATATGCAATGTCAAGTTTTTGCCTGGTTTTCAAAGAAACGTCTGGCCCACAATTTTCAGCTAATTCTACGTAAGTCACAAATTAACACGTCAACAGAAAAAGAAGGTAAAAATTACACATAGAACTGAGTATCTGCAGCAGCTTATGATTTAGCAAAACTCTTTAAAAATAAGTCAAAAACATAACCAAGAAAATTTGTTTTCTGCTTTTAAGTATTATGTAAAAATACAGTCAACTCTTTATTATTCATTGTAATAAAGGGAAGTCACAGCATGGGCAATCAAAAATTACATTTTGTATTTGGGACCTACATTTCAAACAAAATAACAAAGTCATATTATGTTGGAGAACTCTTTTAAATCATACCCGTCATGAAGTCTTGATCAAATTCCATGTCACTATTTGCATCCACATTGATTTCTTTTCCTTCCTATACTCTGATTATGTATATTCTCACTCCACCCATTTCATATACATTGGTAGTTAACTACAAATTATACCTAATTAAATCATGTATACTCCTGTTACTCCAAATGAACTATATCTTGAACACCATCGTCATATCTGTACTTTGTATCCTCATCTCCAAGAGAATCACAAAGTGGACAGACAATAAATATTTGTTGAAATAATTTAAAAATAATTAAAAGCCATAGAAATTTTCTACTGGATCCATTATTTTACACGTCTATAAATTTTTTTCATTTTTCTCTAGTAAGTAATAGTTTAAAAATCAAATTAATCTTCAGTTACAATATTAAAAATAAAATAATGTCTCAGTGTAAGGAATTTATTTTTTGTGTCCTTATACTTTGTATAGAATTCTAATAAAATTTTTGTATAAAATTTGTGTCATTATAATATGTCCTTATACATGTATATCTATATACATGCATACATTTAATATACATTTAATACACATGTATATTAAAAATTCATAAAATGGCTTAAAGATCTCTTGTCAAGTAGAGCAAAGTGGTTAAAAACTCAGGCTTTAGAATCAGACCAGTTGTGGTATGAATCCTAGATTAGCCCTGTGTAGCTACTGAGAGACATTGGGAAGATTTCACAACTTCATTAAGACTCAGTTTTACCCACTGTCTACTCACCTGGCTGTTGTGCGGATTAAATGAAACAATGCAAGTGCTTAGCACAGTGACCAGCATATAGTAAGCACTCAATAAATTATACATTTTTACCTAGGAATACAGATATATTACATATACACATATGCAATATCAATCCTAGGATCTAAGTAAAATAGTAAACATCAAATATGTAATGGATGTATGTCCAATGAAACTAATAGATCTACAGTGTTAGACAGCATATTAAACCAAGCATACTGAAGTGATTAAATGGGATGAGAACAGAGAAATGAATGGATGCTCTAGTTGACTCATCATAGCAGTTAACTCTAGGTATGTGCTAATAGTTGTTAATTCTAGTTCACCCATCATAGTAGTTAATTCTAGATATGTGAGTTTAGGCTGGGAAAAAACAAGTACAAGAGTTCAAAAATATGAATATATTCTTAAGTTCTGCCTGGAATACTCATAGCCCAGGTATTTACATGACTCAGTCATTCACTTATATATTGTTTCTGTATAATCTGCTTCCCCAACTAGAATGTAATCCTGAGGGCAGGGATTTTGTCTTGCTTATTCATGGATTCCCAGTACCTAGAATATTACCTGGTACATAATAAGGATTCAATAAACATTGTTTGTATGAACAAAAGAAGGAATAAACACAACATTTCAGAGTAGCCAGACACCTACTTTTAGTAGGCTTCTTTGGAATAAACATAGTTCAAAATCATAAAGTATTTCCCTGATTTCCTAATCACTGAAGATCTTTGCTGCATTAGTAAACCAGAATCAACTGGTTGACTCCAGGCAAAGAAGCAGTTGTCACTCATCTCTGGTTCACACTAGATTTCTAGTGTGCATGTCAGATTCAATCCTAAACTATCTAGAAATTTCTGAGGAAAAATATTCAGTGTTTTATTTTTCCAGAGTCATATTGCCATTTATGGATTAAAAAAGCAGGAAAATGATTCTGGATTTACTGCCACAGAATCATGATGGCTTTTGTTACAGAATCACTGACTGGCAAGACCTGAAGAAAAAAAAAAAACCTTTCAGCAGGAATCATTACTGAATAAGGGACCAAATAATTTGGGCTGAATTCCAATAACCATCTCTATGTGCTACTCCAAATGCACCACACCTCCCAACTGTGCTACTGAAGGAGAGCAGCGAAAAGTGCGAGCTCTGCGGTCCTCCAGCCATTGCTGCCCTTCATCAGCACCAAAAGAGAGTTGACTACCCACCATTAACCAATCAGTACACATACTAACACAGCCTGGTGGTGGGGCTTTATCAAAACAGAAAAGTGTCTACAGATTTTTAGCAGTCTATAATCTCTCATATCAAAGTGAGTCTAGCCCCTTTCTCTAAACTTTACATCACTAAAAGGAAAAAAAGTGTCTAACTAAACTAAAAGAAAATTCAGGGTTTTCTTGCTGACAGAACGTTACAGAAATCTAACTAAAGGATAGAAAAATAGAGAAACAGTTCATTAAGTGAATTTGTAGGTTCATTAGTTTTATTACAGACCTACATTTTATGCAAATTTGCATGGCTGTTTTACTATAATTTTTTAAATCCTGTAATAGTAAACATTAATAACAGAGGTTTTCAGGTTAGGTCAAAAAACCTACATTGAGATATTTTCAAGGAGAAAAAAGTTTTGCAAAAAAAATCTACAAAACTATTCAATCTACATAAACAACTGAAAAGCAATTAAATATATTTAACATTTGTAGTAAGTTATTTTGGAAATCTAAGAGACAATATAACAATATATAGTTTAAATGCTACCAATTAAAATAAATCTTCTTTATTCTAGTTTACGTAAAATTGAAATCACCATAAAATCTATAAACTTTATTAGTTAAAAGGGCTCAATAATAAGTTCAACACTGTTTATTGACTGGCAAAAAGTTAATCAGCCAAACAATTGCAGCTGAATTCTCTCTTCTTCAATTGCTTAAATTGTCTGGGCTCTTAAAAACTTCTAGTATTTTTTTACTTAATAAATAATTTAACTCATAAATATTAAACCCATTCTTGAGAAAGTTAAGGCACTAATTTTGAGCTGATATTCTCATTTAAGGGAAAGTGCAGGAAATGAAAATGATTTTCTATTATATACAAATGTTTAAAATCATTCCTATTTTTGACAACCATGCTAGTCAATACACACATTATAAATGCATCTTGTTATTTCCCTAACTTATAATATATATATAAATCAATACTTGTTTAAACACAAACATTTTATGGATTATCTTAAAAATGTTTGTATATTGAGAATCTGGCATATGTACATAATTACCGAAATAAACCTCTGACGCAGAATATGCTTTTATTATCGATCTTATGAAATATTTTCTGCACCTGAGATTCCCTGCTTATTATAACCAAGAGTTTCTAACCATAATATTATATTATTGTGATATAATAATATTTAGAGAAGAGAATCAAAACATCGATAAGGTGACACAACAAATTTAGAGTTTCAAAAAATGTCCATGAGCAATTTTTAAAGAAGCCCAAAATTCTATTTATAATGTAGGATCTAGTGTTTGGAAAGCAAACACTAGATTTTCCTTAAGATATCATTTAAAGGCATTTTAATAAAACTACTGATTCATTACCAACACTGAAACATAAATGTCATAATGAACGTCCAGTTGTTAATAATCATGTATGTTTCATCAAAGAGAACTTCTCAGTCCCCCTCATCCTTACCCCCACTCGCGTATTCCATGACTAAATAGAGGGTCTTCTCTGTTTCAATAACTTCAAACAATTTTACTGGAAAAAGAAATTAGAAATATAACTCTATAATTGTTAGCACAGACTGGACATGCTTTAAGAAAATCTAAGGTAACACCAAGCCAGTGGAAATTTTGAGTATTTACTAAAGAATATTAATTACAATTTTAAGCTTGAAAAATCTCCTCAGAATCATTACTCCTATAGAAGAGAACTACTTACCACCACAAAGTGATTTTGAACCAACTTCTTGAGGTAAGACAGTTAAGTTTCTGGCATTAAAAAACCATTACTTTTTCTAATTAGAATAAGTTGGTACAGAAACAAAAAATTTCTCTATGTGACACTATAAAAGTTTCTTGTAAAAACAACTACTAAATTATCAGACATATAGTTAAAATTATTCACAAATAATCATATTAATAGCTATAATATGGACAAGATTTTTAAATATGCATGAAACAAGGATTTAAAAATAAACATTTAATAAAAGAACTTTTTACCTCTTACAATCAAATGATTTCATATAATATCTTATCAATATATTTGTAAAAATGAGGAAAATCAGAACTTACTAGAAAATTGACGAAAACTGAAATCAACTCTTTATTTTCTTTAAAACACAAATAGTTATTTTGCCTATAAACTATCACCAAATCCAAGTGCACAGTATCAAAAATCCGTAGTTTAAAAAATGGCATGTAATCTCTACTCACAGAGATTTAGGAAGGAGATAAAAAACGTGTTTGTATGCATTAACTCTAAGTCACATCAATTATTTTAGTGGCGAGCAGAAGATAACCAGGCAGCAGAAAACAGCAATTTGTAGCCTTCAGCTAACGAACTTATAATCTATTTTTACCCAAAGTATCACTTTCCCAGATTTCTTCTTTATATAAAGCATCTTTAAAATTGTATCATTTCAAATACCCTCAAATTAAGGAAAGTATTTCATCACTAATTTATATATAAATTACATACCTATGTTTGGATGATTCAATATCTTCATTATTCGTACTTCTCGAAACAACTGTTAGAGAAAACAGGTAGATACATTTCTGTTAAAAAAAAAAAATAACACTCAAACAGAGAGCCAACTAAAATATCTATTTGGAGAAATTCATCTGCATAAGACTCCGGGATTCCGGTAATGAACTAAAACAAGATATTTGTTTCTCAGTTGCAACTCTGCACAAACAAGCTATGTGCCTTAGACTAAGACATTAATTTTGCTGAGACTTCGTTTTTAAAAGAATTTTAACTAGATGAACTGAAATGGTTCTGTGTGTTTGGTGTGTGAACGTGCTATATGCAATAAAACTTTCACATTATTCAACTACTCTTTATGACCAGGAACAAAAGAAAAATAATGTGGAAATGAAACTAAGTGATCCTCTGCATGATCTCCATCCAGAAACAACCTTCCTTGAGGATCCAACTCTTTAAAGTTATCTCTATTGATTGATCAGACATTTTTATGAAAATTCAATAGCATTTTCAGGTAAACTGGTAGAATAATATTAAAGAATAATAAAAACATATTTACTACTTTATATAAAACCAAAACGAAGTGATAAGAAGTCACTTGAAACATGAATGCTAAGATTTCCCTCCCTTTCATTTTACTTTTTAAACAATATAAGGCCCATTTTTCAAAAGTATGATTTGGTATCTTTTCCTCTACACTGAGTATGTATTAGATTCAAAATCAAGAAATTTGTTTAAGAAAATAGAAAAACCAAGAATTGGTGATACTCCAAAAAGTCTATTAAGACATATACATTTTATCAGAACAAAATCTAAAGTTAGTGCTTTCAGAGGTGACACATTTCTCCAAAGAAGATATACAGATGGCCAAAATGAACAAGAAAAAATGGTCAGTATTATTAATTACTAGGGAGGGAAACACAAATCAAAGCCACAGTGAAATAGCATTTCATACCCATTAGGATGAATACCATCAAAAAAACAAAAGACAAAACCCCCCAGAAAATAACAAATGTTGGCAAGGATGTGGAGAAATTAGAATCATTCTGCACTATTGACAGAAATGTCAAATGTTGACGCTCCTATGGAAACCAATATGGCAGTTCCTAAAAAAACTAAAAATACAATTACCATATGATTTAGCAATTCCACTTCTGGGTATATGTACCATATACCCAAAAGAATTAAAAGCAGGGGCTCAAACAAACTTGACCATGCATGTTCATAGCAGCATTAATCACAATAGCTAAAAGACTCTGGTTGGAAGCAAACCAGAGTCTATCAACAGATGAATGGATAAACAAAATGTGGTGTATGCATACAATGGAATATTACTCAGCCTTAAAAAGGAAGGAAATTCTGACATGTGCCACGACATGGATGAACCTTGACGACATTACGTTAGCTGAAATAAGCCAGTCACAAAAGGACAAATATTGTATCAATACACTGATATGAAGTACCTAGAGTATTCAAATTCATAAAAATGTAAAGTAGAATGATGGTTGCCAGGAGGATTGGGTCTTATCGTTTAATGAGTACCGAGTTTCAGTTTTGGAAGATGAAAAAAGTTCTAGAGATGGTCAGTGATGGCTGCACAGTAATGCAATTATGCTTAATGCCATTGAACTGTGCACTTAAAAATGGTTAAAATGGTAGATTTTATCACATGAAGTTTATGACAATTTTAAAAAAATGCATCAATAAAATTTCACCCCAATGGAAAAAACCTACTTAAGGCTTACCTGCTACAAAAAGGCTTTCCCTAGCTATCCTCAGTAATTCCTACATAAAATATAGGGGGTATATAAGTCTCTGTGTGTGTGTGTGTGTACATATATACATTCAATTTTTATGAAGTCCATGATACTTATAACTTTATTAAAAATTGCACATCAGTAAACAGAATATCAAGGCAAGTTCATTCGTGTATAGAAAGACAGCTACTTTCTGTAATTGTGAAATATACTGTAGCTCAACCTCTCAGTGGTCTTCCCCACACTTGAGGTCATGTCTCCCCCAGCTCTGACAGCACATCTTCCTGACTGTCCTCCCGCCTCTCCAGCAGCTGGGTCTTGCACAAGGTCCTTTCCCCTCCACTCAGTCATTAAACCTGGCACTCCCTGGGGCCAGCTCTCAGCCCCAGCTCATCTTCTCACTCTAATGCTCTTCCTGGGTGACTCATTATGCTTCAAATACCCATTTGCTACTGACTCCTCAACTGAAATTTCTCATCCAGAACATTCTATCCCAACATTTAAATCTAAGCATCTACTCGGTATTTTCACATGGCTGTCTCACAGGAATTCAAACCCAGTACTTGATTTCTTACACCAAATCTGATCCTTTCCCAGTCTACTCCAGCTCTGTATATCCACTGAGCATCTTACGACAGAAACTTTAGAACCATCCATAGCAACCCCTTCTCCCCAGATTTCTAGAGTAGATCCATCACTAAGACATGCTGATTTTACCTTTGGGCCCTACAGCCCTAAAGACCCTTTTGTGCTCAAAGTCACTATTACTGATAATTTTGCTGACTGGAGCCTCAGACAATGGGAGGAAGCCTCCACCCAGAAGGGCCCCTCAGGGTTTTGGACTCTTCACCTCCCAAACAGGGACAACAGGTTTGAAAAGCAGCTATCAGTATGCTACTGGCCTCTTGTTGAAACTGAACACCTGACCCACAGAGGGACAGCTGCATTCAGAATTTATTAACCAAATTGCCTTACTCAGGTATGTGAACAAGGAAAAGGCAAGGAAGGTAGTCACATCAGAGGTCATTTTATAAGAGCAGTTTTAGGTTCACAGCAAAATTGAACAGAAAATAGTTTCCATATATTCCCTCCCCCACCATCAACATCTTGAACTAGAGCGGTACATTTATTGCCATCAATGAACCTACTCAGACACAACCATTATCACACACAGTTTAAATGGGGTTCGCTCTTGGTGTATATATTCTATGGGCTTGGACAAATGTATAATGACATGTATCCACCATTTTGGTATCGTACAGAATAATTTCATTGCTCTAAAAATCCCGTGCTCTGCCTGTTCATCCCTCCCACCTCCCTAACCCTGACGACCACTGAACTTTTTACTGTCTCCATAGTTTTGCCTTTTCCAGAACGTCACAGACTTGGAACCATACAGTATGTAGTCTTTTCATATGGGCTACTTTCACTTGATAATGTGCATTTAAGATTCCTCCATATCTTTCCATGGCTTGACAGCTCACTTTGTTTTAGCACCAAGATATTCCATTGTCTGGATGCACATTTCATTTATCCACTGGCCACTGAAAGACAATTTTGGTTGCTTTCAAGTTTTGGCAATTATGAATAAAGCTGCTATAAACATCCATGTGCAGGTTTCTGTGTGGAGGTAAATTTTCAACTCCTTTGGGTTGGAAAGGAGCACAACTGCTGCATTCTGTGATAAGAATATGTTTAGTTTTATATGAAACTGCCAAACTGTCTTCCAAAGTTGTTGTATAAACAAAGCAAAACAAATGGAATACTCTGGAAACACAGACAAAAGTTGCTAAAGAAGCTGCTGTGCAGTTAAGTGTAAGCAAGATAAATACAGAAAATTAAAATAAAACCTAGGCTTCTGTTCTCAGATTGCTTCCTGAGTGTTGCTAAAGTCCTCTTTCATTAATTAAAACAAAATAGGAAATAGTGGCAAATGTACAATTTTACAACCTTGCAATCAATACAATCTTGCAGTCTTGTACCAATCAGTCATAAATTCATAATACGTTTGCCAATCAGTAAACCCATACTCAAAAAAAGCCTTGGCCCTACATGAAGATTGGTCAATGGATATACGTTTATAAGCTCAGGTTAAGTGCTAAATGTTTACGTAGTTTTAAATAATTCCTTCCTTTAGACTACTTTTTCAGTTAACAGTTCATCACTACACGATGGAAGAGAGCTTTGCCCTCCCAAAGGGCACAGGCATTTCCTATGTACTGGCAAGTGTGGCCCCATTAAGCTATGGCATGAAAATGCCACACTGGCTCCTTGATTCTAACTCCTTTTCTCTTATGTCTTCAGAAAGCACATCAAATTCCAAAATAGTGAGGACAATACTGTCATATGGGTCATCTTGAATCTACTCTAGTTAATTTTTATAATATTATTGGC
Source organism: Cynocephalus volans (assembly GCF_027409185.1). NCBI lineage: Eukaryota > Metazoa > Chordata > Mammalia > Dermoptera > Cynocephalidae > Cynocephalus > Cynocephalus volans. The sequence continues at coordinate 106,066,435 of NC_084470.1, forward strand.
AAATGTGGTAGTTTTCTCTTAGAAGTAAACTGGCTAGCAAATACCTCAAAACTAACTGAAACATACTTACATCTCCTGGCAGCTCCATGTTAAAGGAACAGATTAGCTACTTTATTCCTATATTCCTCCTGGAATATTCTACTCTATTAACTATCTAATTCTAAAGGAACAGATTAGCTGCATATCCTTCAGGCATTCCTTCATAAGCACTATTGTTTTGTTTGTTTGTTTTATAAGTTGGACTTTTGAGCCATGAGTTCATGAATGTAGTCCCTGACTGGTACCTGGAATGTAGCTATTCTGTTCTACAAAGAACACAGATGAGCTGGGGAGAGGATTAAAATCATCTTGTAAAACTCGGGGCATCTTAAAAACAAAAAACAAAATCCTGAACAGAAGGCTACTGTACTTCCATCAGATTAAAGTAAGGGAAATAGTTACAGGTGGGCCAAAGTTCTCATCAGTTATTTTTTATTCCAGTTAAAAAAAATAATACACAGCCAGTGGGTTCCTACATCTCAAAGACGTAGGAATTTTGTCTTGAATATATTGTTTGATCCTTAGTTTTCTCTCCTTCAGCAATTTTTGGCAAGCGGGGAGGGGGAACAACAAGCGAGAACACAAAGGTGTGTGTGGGTTGTTGGCTAATAATGATGGGCAGATGTGAAGAGGAACAGTGGTTGCTGCTGCAGAAGTGATCCAGATGTTTTATGTAGTATACTGAGGAAGAACAACAAAACGTCCACATCCTGCCCCTTCAATCATCCTTCCTCCCAAAGAAACACTTGAATTGTCAGCTGGATTTGGGGCACTAATTGGTATGAACCAAACTGTGTCCCACCCACAAATTATGTTGAAACCCTAACCTCCACTGTGACTGCACTTGGAGATAGGGCCTTTAAAGAGATAATTAAGGTTAAATGCTGTCAAAGGGTGGGGCCCTAATCCAGTATGACTGGTGCCCTTAAAGGAAGAAGAAGAGATACCAGGGATGAGCTGGCACAGAAAAAAGGCCATGTGGGGTCACAGTGAGAAGGGGGTCATCTGCATGCCAAGGATAGAGACCTCAGTAGAAACCAAACCTGCCTACACCGTCATCTTGAACTTCCAAACACCAAAATTGTGAGAAAATTTCTGTTGTTGAAGCTACCCAGTCTGCAGTATTTTGATATAGCAGTACTAGCTGACCCAGTCTGCAGTATTTTGATATAGCAGTACTAGCTGACTCATACACTAACCTTCCTAATCTACAGAATTCTGGCCAATTGCACAACAGCACATGGCTTTAGCAAAGTTCTAAGATGTCTCTTCCTCTCCACGACTGCCCCTAACCCTTGCCTAAAACCCTTTATTCTCCAGTTGGCTGCACAGAAGAAAGAGACTGGAGCGAATGTCTTCTGCACAAGCTGCATGAGTCAAAGGAAGCAGGGAGAGAGACAGTGAGCCCACGCACACATGTGATCTTTAATTCCACAGCGGACCAGTGCCAGCAAGGGTGCAGATCTTACCAGCGCTTGCTCTTCCTTAGAAAAGTAAGGAAGGGAGAAGCAGAGCAGACATTTAGACCCTGATAAGTTGACCCTAAAATGGAGAGTTACTGTTTAAGAAAAGTCAGGTATTGTATGTGTCATATGCTCCAGGTACAAGTATAGAAAATAGAGGTGTTTGCCTATTAGGCTCCACACTACAATATGAGTTTCTGATTCTATTTTTTTCTTTCTCATTTTTAAACAGTGGTGTTATGATGTTTCTAGCATACGTAAATTTAGCAAGAGAGCTCCGAATTCACTAATCCCCTTCCAACTTACTTTTTCAGACTTTCTGTAGGCTGGAAATTAAGGTCAGTGTTTGTTAAAATTGTGTGTTAGAGAAATAAGTGCTGAGTGAGGGTTTGAGATGCATCTTCTATGACTAAAAGGCAGGGACTTTACTATTTGGACTTTGTGACAGCCATTGTAGGTGTTCAGAGGCCGTTACTGTTTCCTTATTGACTCTGGGTTTTATTCCGGATAACTGCAGTCAGTAAACAATCCTCAGTTCCATGTGGAGATACTTTTCAATTCAGTCCTTCCTGGTTAGGGCTTAGGTCAGGATTAACCAAACTCCATTAGTGTCAGTCAATATTTGCCTCAATTATGAGCATTTTCCTTTTCTCCTCTCAACTACTCTTTGTTCCTTCCCATCTCTTCCAATACTTCTGCCTATTACTCTTTTTTTGATGGTGAGAAAATCTGTTACACTTAGAACTTGGTAGACAATCATCATTCTAGTTACTCCCAAAGCATTACAGTCAGAGCCCAGTCAAATGCACATCATCCTTTCTCCATTAGACCTGCTCACCACATTACCCTTGGACTCATCAATGTCACAGGACTTCTTCACCACTTGCTTGATCTTGAGGCAGATGAAGGACAATGCTGTAGCCATCAGGAACTTGACAAAGGCAGTGGTGGAGCTTGTTACTCCTACGAGAGCCCTACCAGGCTGTCTTCAGCATCACGGTAAACTGAACTCTTAAAAGGATCATGATACACAGATCTTCTTGTGACTTTCAGCACAGCCTTCTTGGCTTTTCAAATATTTTGCTCTGATCTGGGTTTTAGGAGGGGCAGAAGCCCTTCCTTACCTTCACTGCAATCTTTGTAAAAATTCTGTTTGTATCTTTGACAGCAGTTTACTGGCCTGTTAATGTGAAGTGTGGAAGGTGCACTACCCTGAAGGTGACATTCAGTTCCAAGAGACTACTAGGTCCCCATCTAGACTCTCTCAAAGGTGCCATTTATTGATGAATTATACATATATATATATAATCTGCCTATGTTAACAGAACCCTGTACATTAAACTTTCAGCTTTTTAATTTCTATAATCATCATATCACTTCTTCCTTAGCCTTCAGAATCTTACTGGGACAACAAATATTTTATAAAGTTAAAATATAAAAGCAGCACTGTACCAATTTAAATGAACTTCTTAAGTTCTTCCATGAAATAGTAGCACAGGAAAAGAAATCTGAATATAGTTAAAAGAATATATATTGGATGACTGCTAACTAAAAAGGTACAATGTTCAGCATTACTTCTAAACTTGATAACTTGTAGTCAGTTATTCATTGCAAAGTAATAGAAGGAAATACTCTTTAAATGGTAGGCTACTTTCCCAAAGTTTTATCTACATAAACAGATAATAAGATTCTTGTTTCTTATGAATTGATGCCAATTTTATATTACTTGAGTCTCTCCTAAGGCCTTGTACAACTCTGGGTACAATGTGGTGCTCAGTAAATGTAACTGTTTAAAATATGAAATCAAGTAATTTCAGAAGGAAGATATTAAACTTACAAATAGATTAAATTTGAAAAGATGGCTAACCTCATTAGAAATCATGGAAATTCAAATTAAAACTAAATATAATTTGGCATCAATAAGGTTGGCAAAAATTAAGAAACATGAAGTGTTGGCAAGAATGTGGATCAAAAGCAAATCTCATACAGTGTTCACAGAAGTAGAAATCAGTATAACCACCTTCACAGAAATTTGACATTACTGGTAAATCGAGAATATGGATGCCCTTCAACCTAGCAGTTCCACTGGAAGAGATATATCCCTCTATACATCTGCACAAAAAGATATACACAATAATAATCATTGTCCATAACAGCAAAAACAAAAAGTTAACTGACTAGAAAAACAAAATGAAACACAAACACAGAAGAATAATCCAAAATCCAGCAGTAGGAGAATGGGTAAACTGTAGTATGAGGGTACCTCAAAAAGTTCATAGAAAAATAGAATTAAAAGATTAATATGAATCTTTCAATGAACTTTTCCAAGTGCCCTCGTATATTAATGAGAGAATGGATAAACCATGGCATATTCATACAATGGGATACAACAATGATAGTGAAAATAAATGAACCAGACTATTTAACTAACATAAATAAAAATACAAGACAATGTTAAATGAAAAATGCAAGCTGCAAAAGGATAGGATGTTTAAAATTTAATAATATATAGTATTTCATGTAAAAATATTTTTTTAAAAATCTGAATGAGAATAAGAAGGACCAAATTCAGAATAGCAGTTATTACTAGATAGGAAAAGATGGGAATGGAACCAGGAAAGGACAATGGAGCTTCGACTCTATCTGTAATGTTTCATTTCTTTAAAAAACAGGGTTAGAAATGAAACATTTTAGTGTAATGAATATCATGAGGAAGCAACTTTTTTTTAATAGAAAAGACATTTTGAAGTCCCTGTACAAAAATTAAAAATAGACTGGTTTACTATATCAACAAACTGCCCAACTTAGAAAAAAAAGAGGGGGCGGAGTATGACTCTTAAAATAACTAAATGAGAATATGACTTTTAGCCAGATGGTCTAAAATTCATAGCTGGCTCAAAGATTCCTAACCTCCTCTATTTCCCTCAAGAGAAAACTCTTCCATATTTATTTCAGGAAATTTTAAGTAGTTTCTTGAGAATGTAGAAATGGATGTATGCTTTGCAGCCAATAAAAGCCAAGCAATCAGAATAGAGCTTTTAAGAACCAGAGGCATAAAACAGGCATCAAAACAAAACATCAAAAATAAAAAATAAAAATAAAAAAGCTAATACCAAAAATACCCAAATAACTAAAGTGATTATTTAGGAATAATCCTTGGTTATGAGTGCTTGATTTTAAGAAGAGTACGGGGATTTAACGCCATTGTGGTGAACAGGAAAGGTTCCCTTGAAGAAGTGACTATAAGGTTGAAATGTGAAGGATGAGTAAGGACTATGTAAGTGAAGACGGTGGAGGGAAAAGCTGCGAAGGCTTGGTGGCTGGAATGAAGAGTATGAATGTGAGCAGATGAAAGAAAGTCACTGAAGTTGGAGGAGTGGGTGAGAGGAGAGTGGGGAGAAGCTGTGGGGAGCTGGTGGTTCGAGAGGTGGAAGAGGAAGGTAGGGCCTTATATACCATGTAATGGATTTGATTTTTATACCACCAACAATGGAATGCCATCTAAAAGTCTAAACAAGGGATGTCACTTTTGGAGATGTATTTTGCACCCTTGATAACTTTTCAAACTGTGTGTGTGTGTGTTGTGTGTGTGTGTTGATAACTTTTCAAACTGTGTGTGTGTGTGTTGTGTGTGTGTGTGTGTTGTGTGTGTGTGTGTGTGTGTGTGTGTGTGTGTGTGTGTGTGTGTGTGTGTGTGTGTCTGGAAGGATGCAAAGTGGATGCAGAAAGACCAGGTAGAAGGCTACTGGGATAGATCAAGGGAGAGATAATAGTAGCTTTGTCTAGAGTGGTCATGATAGAAAAAGACAAAAGCAGACATTCTCAAAAGACAGATAAGAAATAAAATCAGCAACACTCAAAGATGAATTAGATGGTGAGTGTGAGGAAAATGGATGAGTCAAGGGTGATTCTGACGTTTCTGGCTTGTATACCTTGATGACAGTGCCATTTCCTGCAAGAGGACACTGGAAAAGGTGGACGCCAGTGTGGTGGGACACTGAGTAGGTGGGGCAGGAATCATGAGTTTTGGACATAATGAATTTGGGGTGTTTTTGAGGGATTACAAGCAAATTTAGGAGAGGTCTGGTTGAAGAGAGAAAATTTGTGAGTTTGCCCACAGGTGATAATTTAAACCATGTTGAGACATCCCGGGAAGAGAATATAGAAAAAGAAGTCCTAGAACCAAGCCTTGCAAAACTCCAACATTTAGTGTTTAGCAGAAGGACAGTAACCTCTATTTAAAGGAAACAGAAAAGGAGAAGCCAAAAAAAAAAAGGAAAACATAAGGAGAAATGTAATCTTCTTTCAATAAATATTTGCTGGATTAAGAATTAATTAATGATTATTTGCTTTTTGCTGTGAAGTTGAGTTCTTTGTATATATGTATGAGTTCTTTGTATATGATATTAATCCCTTGTCAGATGTATAGTTTGCAAATATTTTCTCCCATTCTATAGGTTGTCTTTCTGCTCTGTTGTTTCCTTTGCTATGCATAAGATTTTTAGTTTGATATAATCCCATTTATTTTTTCTTTTATTGATAGTGCTTTTGGGGTCTTATTCATAAAGTTTTTTGCCCAGTCCTACTATCTGGAATGTTTCCCCTACATTTTCCTTTAGTAATTTTATGGTTTCAGGTATTATACTTATCTTTAATCCATTTTGAGTTGATTTTGGTATATGGTGAGAGGTACAGGTCCAGTTTCACTTTCCTATATATGGATGTCCAATTTTCTCAGCACCATTTACTGCAGAGGCAGTTTTTTCCCCAATGTATGTTCTTGCTGCCTGTCAAAGATCAGTAGGCTGTAAGTATGTGAGTCGATTTCCAGGTTCTCTACTCTGTTCCATTGATCCGAGTGTCTGTTTTTATGCCAGTATCATGCTGTTTTGGTTACAATAGCTTTTAATATAATTTGAAGTCCAGTAGTGTTATGCCTCCAACTTTTTTTTTTTTTTTTTTTGCTTATGATTGCTTTGGCTGTTCAGGGTCTTTTTTTGTTCCAAATGAATGTTTGGATTGCTCTTTCTATTTCTGTGAAGAATGTCATTGGTATTTTGATGAGGATTGCATTGAATCTGTAGATCGCTTTAGGCAGAATGGACATTTTCACATTATTAATTCTTCCCAAGAGCATGGTATGTCTTTCCAGCTTTTTGTGTCCTCTTTAATTTCTCTCAGAAGTGTTTTATAGTTCTCATTGTAGAGATCTTTTACCTCCTTCGTTAAATTGATACCTAGGTATTTTATTTTTTTGGTGATTATTGTAAATGGGCTTGCTTTCTTGATCTCATTTTCTCCTAGTTTGTTATTGGAGTATAAAAATGCTACTGATTTTGGGTGTTGATTTTGTATCCTGCAACATTACTGAAATTGTTAATCAGCTGTAACAGTTTTTTGGTAGAGTCTACAGGTTTTTCTAGAAGATCATGTCATCAGCAAACAAGGACAGTTTGACTTCGCCCTCTCCAATCTTGATGCCCTTTATTTCTTTCTCTTGCCTGATTTCTCTGGCTAGTACTTCCAATACTATGTTAAATAGGAGTGGTGAGAGTGGGCATCCTTGTCTTGTTCCTGTTTTTAAGGGAAAAGCTTTTAGCTTTTCCCCATTCTGGATGATATTGGTGACTGGTTTGTCATAAACGGCTTTTACTGTATAGAGCTAATTTCCTTCTATACCTAACTTGCTGAGAGTCTTAATCATGAAGTGATGTTGAATTTTGTTGAATGCCTTTTCTGCATCAATTGAGAAAATCATATGGTTTTTGTCCTTCGTTTTGCTGATGTGGTATATCACATTTATTGACTTGTGTATGTTGAACCAATCTTGCATCCCTGGGATAAATCCCACTTGATTATGGTGTATAATTTTTCTGATGTGTTGCTGTAATCTGATGGCTAGTATTCTGTTGAGGATTTTTGTATCTATGTTCATCAAGGATACTGGCCTGAAGTCTCCTTTTTTTGTTGTATCTTTACCTGGTTTTGGGTATCAGGGTGATGCTGTCCTCATAGAATGAAATTGGGAGAATGGCTTCTGTTTCAATTTTTTGGAAAAGTTTGAAGAGAAGTGGCATTAATTCTTCTTTAAAGGTTTGATAGAATTCATCTGTAAAGCCACCTTGTCCTGGGCTTTTCTTTGTTGGAAGATTTAATAAAGAAAATGTGGTATATGTACACAATGTAATACTACTCAGCCATAAAAAAGAATGAAATTCTGCCATTTGCAGCAACATGGATGAGTCTGGAGAAAATTATGTTAAGTGAAATAAGCCAGACAAAGAAACAGAAATACTACATGTTATCATTCATAATTAGCTGCTAGAAGGAAGGAAAGACAGAAGGAAGGAAAGGAAGGATGGGAAGGAGGGAAGGAGGGAAAGAGGGAAGGAGGGAAGGGGGAAGGAGGAAGGAAAGAAAAAAAAGACCACAAAAATACATTGAACTTTCAGAAGAAGAGAACAAACCTAAGGACACTAGAGATGGGGGGGAGGGAAGAAGGGGATTTGGGAAGTGATAGGTTGGGCAAAGGGCAGAAAGAAATATCACAACTTGTAAGAATGAATATGCTAATAATAAATAAAAACTTAAAAAAGAATTAATTAATGAGAACACATGTATCTGGCTCAATGACATTTAGCTTGAAACATAAGATAGTTTGCACATCTAACTGTTACCTTTTTCTTTTTCTTTTTTTTACTTTTTATTTCTTCTAAATTAAAAAAATTCTAAGTCACAATCATAGACTGATTGGGGAAAGAAGTAATTATTAAGTGAAGTGTCAGATGATTCCAGAGACATTCAGATTAATTATTGGATCCAGCCTTACAGTGATATTTCTCCCTGAAGACAAGTATGTACAGCTCTCAGACAAATTCTAGGTTGCTGAGCTTATCACACTCAAAAGTTAGAAGACTGGAAGTTTTCATTTGAGGGATACTTGCAAATAGATTCTTAATATACTCTTTGGACATGCTCTGGAAGGAATTTTTCATATCTGAATGCAGCATTTTTATGTTAAACATGCCCAATAATATGTCATTGAGCCCTTCCTTCAATAACTAAAGAGGTCAAGCAGTTTAGAAAAGCCAGATTTTTGGTCAGTGAAGCACTGTTTAGTCTTCTCAGAAAAATACAGTTATCTTATCCTCAACATTTAAACTACTGATATTTTAGCTAGATCTTAATATTATTGGTATTACCTTTAAAAAAACTTGTTTGAACACCTTTACTTCAAAATCCATCATATTTCAGTGTGAAGTGTCTACTTCCCACCAGTTCTTCACACTGCATACTAAAGAGACATACTCTCAATAGATATGACTTTATGATAATCTGTTTCCAGTATTTTGTTTAAAACCAAATCAAGATCAGAGGCATGTTGCTGACCACTAATTTCATGGAGAGTGAAGCAGTGAGTGATTGGGCATTAGGTATAATCATATTTACTCACATGGCAGTATCCTTTGCAGAATACCTACCCCCTGCACCCACCAAAAAAGCCCTACTGATGTTTCCTCACTACTGATTCAAAGACAACTCTTGCAGTCTTCAGCCAGCTCATAAAATACTAATTCTCTTATCACTTGGGTTTTCATTGACCCACATATATAACAATTGGTCAAGATTTTTGCTTCAAATGATCTGCATACACTTAACAGGAACTATATGGAAGAAGTACTCAGCACCTAAGTGGTTTTGTTGATCCATGAAGTGAAATATGCTATAAAGCATGCATATGTAAGAGTCACTGATATTTCAACAAATGTCCAACAGACACACTTGCTAAGGAATATTGTAAAGAGCTTCTTCGGCTCTCTCCTTGATCAAAATATTTGTCAATAATTTTGTGATTGGCTTGATGGATTTGGTTTCTTTATCATTTATTGGCTCAAAAGGATTGCTCAAATGGACTGGATTCTAAATATTGCTTCCATGGTTCTAGTCTCCTCTCTAACTTTAGTGACCAAATTCTTCAACATGACAAAGATTATTCTGCATATGTTCTAGAAAATTTAATTAGTTTATTAGAGAGGTCTCTGACCTTTATCTGAAAACTCACAAGTTTAAATAGCTTAGGCTACCATTTGAGATAACACACCAGATACTAGTGGTAAATGGATTATTCATTTTATAAAGTCTAATTTGTAGATGTCAATTATTGAAATTTTTTACTTTTCTTTCTTATTCAAAATCATTGTCATAGCACAGAGATAGACATTCTATATAATTTTAATGCAGCAGTCCTCTATTACTTAATTTTGAGTTGTAGTACTATAATCTTGTTTTTATTTTTATTACAGGTTTTACTACTCAGGAAATCACTTCTGAACCACTAGGTCATTTTTGGTGAATTGGGGATATAATGCAACACAGTAAAACATTAGAAAATGTAAATTAATAAATACACAGTAGATATAAAAATGTTAGCAGAGTTAAACTGTACCCTGGTGACTGTGAGCTGAGACAGACTAACACGAACTTTGTCATCTGCTAATAAACCAATGTGTTCAAGTTTCAAAACTAGTGGAATTTCTGAGAATGACCATTAATCTTATTTTTCAAATTTATGAGCTATGAAAAAAACTCCTTCATTATTTTGCTTTTCCTTCAACATTACTAGTTGCTTAAAAGATCACCAAGGATCATTAGTGTGGTTCATGGACCCAACTCCAAAAAACACAAATATATTAGAGTACTTCAAAAAGTTCATGGAAAGATTCATATTATCTTTTAATTCTGTTTTTCCATGAACTTTTTCAAGTACCCTCGTACGAGGTGGGACTCTTGCTTCAAAGAGAAAGAAGCAAACACGGCATCCACTGCAAATACTTTTTAAACTATAAAAACTCTTTAAATTGAATTCCATTAATTGAAAATATGTGGTACAAATAATATGAGCACATTACGTAAAGAACAGTGAAGCCAAGATGCTTAATAATTACAAAAACCAAACTGTTATTAAGAACTTTATATTTTAAAAGTTTTAAACAGTTGGCTGAATCTATATCAAATTTAGATTCTTTTATCTATCAATGGCATTTGCAAAGGAAGGCAACATTTCCTGTAATTACCTTTTACAGAAAAGAGTTGATAAAGGAGGGGGATGAGCTTAAAATCAGATCAAACCAGAACAAGATTTAACCAGCAATTTCTGTAGGTGAGATTAGAATGAATTCTTATTTCATAGAAATGTGCTATCATCTGTCTTTTAATTAACACGTAGGACACGAAGGTATATTTTACTATTTTTACCCATAGGACTTAACTGCCAACACTAAGGAAAACAGATTGTTTTTCATTCCACTGTTTATTTTGTAGATTTGACTGACTATGAGATTCTACTGGCCAAATGCCTAAGGCCAAATGTTGAATGTTCTATAACACATGAGAACTAAGCAAGCCTTGATCTGTTTTTTTTTTTTAACCCAAAACTTTTAACGGAAAGCAAGTCTATGAACATAAAAGCAAATTATTTTAAAACTGACAACATACACAGTGTGCTGGCTACATTTAGTGAATCTTAATCTTTCCTTTGTTTTTATTTTCACAGTTTAAAGAAAACAAAATTGTACCATTCTTAATATGTCTGTTTGGAAAAGGAACACTATCAGCAAAATTAGCAAAATTTGCAAAAGAAATTACTTGTCATCAACAATTACAATTCTTAGTTATTCAGATAAATAAAGCAACATTCGGTTTCATGTTCACATGATTCAACGAGCATAACTTTGGTTACACAACCTTCTCTGGGCCCTCTTGGGAAAGACAAAGTGCAGGTCACATTACTGTGTATCCCAGCTAGCACAACAGGCCTAAATAGTTCTAATGCCACTTAAAATCACTCAATTTATCAAAGTAATCCACAGCTTTAATCCAGGAAAGTGGAAAAGCCATGTGGGCCTTGAACAGGGCCACTGTATTCAGATACACAATTTGTGCGTTTTAAAAGGGTTCCCAGCATGGGGGTGGACAAAAATCTGTCCCACTGTGGCTCCACCCTGGTAGAAAATGGCATCTTCGGGTAATCATCAGCCCAGGGAAGACGTCTTTTGTCACTCACACAAATGCATCATGCTTCGCTAAGAGAATGGTGCTAGATGAAGAGACTTCCTCCCAGAAGAGACCCATGATGTATCTCACATTCACAGAAAAGAAGAATCCAGCAAACTTTTCGTGTTTTCACTGAGCAGAAATATCAGTGCTATGAAAAGTCATACTGGTTGTCAAATTTAAAAGGAATCTCAGGTAAGTACGATGACAGATCTCTAAGGAGAAATATATGAAAATAAACTGCATTATCTGGCACTGAACCAAATGGAAAGAAAGTTTTGCTATCAGAAACCCAAACTTTTAATCTAATGTTAGAATCACAGCAGGTATAGTTCAACACACCATACTAAAAATTTCTTTTAAGATTATCTCTGTTTTAGGAATCCAACATCATTTATGTCACATTTACATATGTGACTATGATCCCATTACACTCTAATAAAAATCACCACGTATATTATCTCACTATATACAAACTTAGAATATGGCATAAATGTTAAAATATTTGCTTCATTTTGAAAGTACTAAAATGTGTATGTGAGAAAGTTTTCCCATTTAAGTAATTAGTGAAGTAACTAACATAAGACAGCTTCAGTTTACCAAGGCAATCCCCACCCTAACTGCTTTCTTCTCTCCTCGTGCCGTTTATACTTTCACCCTCTGAAGAGACACCCGTATCTTTCACCGTGAGTCTCACCAAACACCAGCTCTTGCAGAGGGAGGCGGAGAGCAAGTGGAGCAACACAGGAGGCCGGCCGGCACACAACACGAACTCATAACTAGATTTTCAACTAAGAAGAATCCTGAACACTTCAACATATTTGATACACAGTTTTATTTTACTGAATTAAAAGATGAATTCCTCTCGTGTGGTACATGCACTTAAGTAGTAGATATTTTTTGAGCAACTACTTAATAAATTATAAGCATTATATTTTATATCACGTCTTTTCTTCTATATTGATGAATGTAATATTGTACTTTAATAGAAAATTTAGGATGACTGACTTTACAGAACATCATATATTAATAATAAACTTACAGTATAATTACTTATTTTTAAACTTATTAAATACCTTTTGTAGACTGGTAGGATTTAGCTGAGTTTTGTCTATTATTTTCACAGCAACCTAAAAAAGAGAATCATTAAACTATATTTGAGAATACATATTTTAATGAGTAAAAACTTATGAAGAAAACATCATTTGTTTCATTCCTAACTAGATATAATTTAGCTCTGTTTGAGTGTTCACATAATTGGATCGTAAAGTCTTAATAATTTGGCAGCCTTAGAATATACTCCATTGACCCAAGTCTTTTTAATCGATTTGATCCTGAGTCAATGAAATTAAGCCTCTGTTATTTCTTCCAAGCTTCCCCTTTCTAAAGTAAAAATCATCATGTATCTTAATCTTATACTCATGATCTTGACAAACAATTATGGGGGGAGTGGCTTATAACTTAACAGTAAATTAAATATTACATGAATAAAATCATTATGTGGGTAGGGAGATTAGATATCCAAGCTTACTTTTAGCAAATGGACAAAATGAATTTGAATATCCTCTAAGGGTCTGCCTAGCATAGACTGTGTCTGAACGGTTTCTGAGGTCAGAATGGAAAGAAAGGACTAAATTCAATGGGAATGATAATATTATACATAGAGCAAGGTGAAAATTTATTAAAAACATTTTATGGTTGAGTTTTTTTAATAATATCCAAACTAGATCCAGTAAACATTATGTTGTAATATAAAATGTTACATGTTTAACTATTTAAATAAAGTCTTTACCACCAGCATGCAGGCAAACATATACTTGTACAATGCAAGTATATGCAAATATATAAATGGTTGCTATATAAATCCACATAATCTAAAACATATCCAACTCTCTGATGACCTTTGAAAACCACCTGTATAGTAATACTTGTTCAATGTGGTCTCTAAATGGATAAAAATTAGTGGGTGACTTTCTATGTATTTACACCTAACTTATCTTAAGTAGTAATTAATAAGAACTTATCTTCTTAGCCTTGCTCCTGGGATTGAGTAGCAACAGTAAACAGAAACCATATAATGAAAAACAGAAGCCTGAGGAGAGCTCAGCTGCAGCATACCTGGTTTATAGGAGATGCTAATATTACGCAGGCATGATTCTTTTTTCTAAATGTTAAAATGTCAACTTTTTAAGCCACGCTATAGCTCTATCTACTAATGTTTCATTCACACATATCCCAGTGTTTACCAAATTACAACTGTCATTTATTCCCCCACATCAGCTATAGGAAAGCTTTTAACAAGACTCTGGAGAGGTCAAGGCAAATATTAAAAGGCATTGTGAAAACTTACCTCTCTACCAGTTAGAACATGTCTTGCCAATTTCACTTTGGCAAAATTTCCCTTCCCTATTGTTTTTTGTAATCGGTAATTTCCAATGTGAGGCTGATCATCTGTTGCTGACGTAATGGAGTTTCGACACCGGGGGATGTTCTGTCTGCTACTTGATTTGGTAGGCTGGATGTGTGGTTCAGTATATCCATCAACAGATGTATGCTGAGAAAAAGGTCATAAGATTTCATTATTAATTAAATTATATTAGAAAAGGACAATTTAAAAGACTACAAATAATTTTCATTAAAAATTCACCTTCAATGAAAATACATTGCATTACACAATTTTAAAGCTTTAGCATTCTATTTATAATTTCTTCTTGACTTTGGCTCCCTTTACCAGAGGGAGTATAACTATTTAAAATGAAATGTTCTACATAGCTTTAGATTAAAAAAAATATAAATGGATAGACAGCCAGAAGCCTCACAGACCATTATTCCTGGAAGGGTAATAACCCTTTAGGTTGAGATAACAGCATAGTCCAGGAGTGCTTCATTGAAAGGGAAGAATGTCTTTATTGCCAAGACAAGCAAAGAACACAGTTCTGTTTCTCCAAATTGGCCCAGCCACTTGTGATGTTCTCATTCCCACTTGCTAGTCATATAACTTGAGCAACTGACCTATCAGATGCCTGCTTCAAGTATACCTCTACTCAATTCCTGCCCAACCCCTTTACCCAGTTTACTATGCCCAAATGAGATCTATCTACAGCCCTGCCTAATATCCGCTGCATTCTTTCTTAGTGCTGCTATTGAGGCAAAGATGTCACTCTCATAGTTTCATGCTAGTCTACAATTGCAATGGACAGCTGATTCTGTTCACCTGTGGGCTACAACCTGGATTCCCAGGTCAAGCTGCTTAACCAATTAGGTTTCACTAGCTCTGATTATTCCTGCTCTTGTCTAGTTTTGTTGGCATTCTGACATACGTAAAATGTCTAGTATTTTTGTGAAAAAATAGAATCATACATGATAAACACATCTTTCTGTGGCTTCGTAAAAAATAGCTGAAGATACGTAGAACAAATTAGCAAAGGAAGGGATATCTTTTATTTGCAAAGTAACTAATTCAGACTTACGTTGTACTACCTATATGAGTAAAAGCTTATCTAAAAAATTTTTATCAGAAATTTCCTAAAGGCAACATTAAAGAGGAATACTCTTGCCAGTCTTGTGCAAAGTATGATTCAAGGTCATTTTTCTATTTATTATTACTTTCTGATTTTTTTATGATATATATTTTTTAAACTCAGCTCAGGATTAAGGGTTTTCTCTGAGTCTACGCACACCTGCAGCCTCTGGCCTTATTCTAAGTTAGATGCCCCTTTGGTGAATTCTCATAGCAACCTGTACTTCTGTATACCACAGCACCCACTCCATTATACTATCATTATACATTTACTTGTCTGTCTCTACCACCTTACCATAAGCAACTTTAGGGCAGGGATGTTTTAATCTTTACATCCTCAGATACTTAGGAAGGATTCAATAAACCAACAGTTCTCAAAGCGTTATCAGCATCATCTGGAAACTTGTTAGAAATGCAAATTCTCTGGTCCTGTTCCAAACCTACTGAATAAGAAACTCTAGGGGTAGGGTCCAACAAGGTTTCAACAAGTCCTCTAGGTAATTCTGATATATGCCAAGGTTTGAGAACTACCGCAATAAATGATGTAAGAAGGAGGTAAATACAAAGTTATTCAACTGATTCTTAGCTATTTTTCTATTGGGCATAAAGAAGAGATTTTAATCCTACTCAATTTCTAAGTGTTAACAGATTGCTCTGGTACTTCACACAAACAGTACTTCTCTACCTGAACTTACTCTGTAGGGAATGCTGACTTGTTCATCCTTCAAGATTTAATGTGAATATCTCCTCTTCGACAAAGCTTTCTATGTCTTTTCACAAAGCAGGGTTCTTCGGATGCTACCCTTATATCCAGTAAATGTTTCTACTACTGGAACTATCACACCATCTTCTAAGTATTTGCCCACAGTCTGTTTTTACCTTTATACCTAAAGCCCCATAATTTAATATAGTGTTAGGCACAAAGAAGGCACTCAATACATATTAACTAAATTGAAGGGATTTAGGGTCCTCATTCTCCTGGTACTCGTACAGAATGACTTCTAAGGAATGATTCCTTGCTTTCTAGATCTTTGATGTGTATAACAACAGTATGATTTAAAATGTATGAGTTGCAATCCAGCTCCTAAGGCTGGTCATAGGCTATATGCTGACACTAGGCTGCATTATTAGCCCCATATTTTCACACCTTTTGCCATGTAAATTTCCAGTGCCCTTCCACTGAGGATGGGGCATAGTTACCACTCTTTGGGTTCAGTCTGTGATTTTCTTGGGTAAAAAGAATGAGTTGGAAGTAATGGTATGCAAGTCCCAAGCTAGACTTCCACAGGCCTTGTTGTGTTTCAACTTGCTCTCTTAAATTTCTGCCATCACTATGAGACTTTGCCCAGGCTGATACTAGGAAGAGGATGAGAAATATATGGAACAGAGCCACCCCCCGCTGAAGCCAGATTAAATCAACTGACCTCAGATTAAATCTCTGACTTATAAGGAATAATAAATGGTCCTTGGTATAAGCCACTGAGTGTTGGGATGACTTGTTACACAGCAATGGCCGCTGATACACATAACCATCACTATTTTTAAATTCAAAGGTAAACATAAGGGAAAACACTATGAACAATTAGGAGATTATTATCAGACCTGTTTAGATTCTAGCAAAGTCTTGGGCAGGGGGTGCGGGGGTAAAGAGGGCTATAGAGTCAGCTTGATCTTAAGCTGTATGGGAACAGAATCCTTGACTACTTCGTATCCCCAGCACCAAGTATGGTGTAACAGAGGGATCAGCAAAAGATACTGGAGAACATACTACACAGGGGCCTATAAACTGTAGTTGGCCAACCCCTGGTATAACACATCACATTTTGAGATGCAGGATTAAATTGTTTCTCAAAGAAAGAATTTAATTAAAAGAAATCAGAATTGGCTGATTTCTTTTTTAAAAAATAAAAAGATCTAGCATTCAACATTAAACATGATCATTTTACGAGTCAACCAAATTATATAGAAGACATTTATATGAGTCTTAAGTAACAAATTAGAATACATAGCACATATTTTATACTATACAGGTTTGACTATAAGATGTCCACTGAAATTTTTTTTTTTTTTTTTTTTTAAGTTTATCTTTCCCTAGGATTATCAAGGCACTGCTCAGGAGCACAATCTTTCCTTGAAAAGAATCTTTGAAGAACAGTTTGGGATAGCTGATCTCACTCCCTCCTGATCAATAGCTTAATTCTCAAATAGAAAACCTGGCAAGAATATGAATTCTGCTCATACTAGATTAAACAGTAAATTTAGAACTACCTCAGACCTAAGACTGTTGATATAAGAAATGTTCGCTCAATTATAGCATGTCTATGAGTTTTAGTTTTCACCTTTAACTGAAAATACAAATTCAAATCCTGTCATTCTTCCTTCAAGTTGTCCACTCTTTCCAGTAGACCTTGAATTCCTTCATTCTTTCTGAAGGAGTGGCAACATGACCCTAAAGCTTGCCCTGAACGTGCAGCATAGCCAAGTAATCAGGTAAGAGTTTTATTAGTTTTTCAATGTTGCATCTCATGGATTACAAGAACCCAATTCCTGAATAACAATAGAATTTTCCCTGCCCTTAATAACAACTGCAATGAAGTTCTTCTACCCACTAGCTATACATTCTTGGGCAAATTATTAACCTTTATATACTGTTTCCTTATCTGTAAAATGGAGTTAATAATAAAGTCTACATCTTTACCTCAGAACTATCTCAGGTCATTCTGAGGATTAGATAATTTATAGAAAGGTGCTTAGAACAGTACATGGTAAACACTATATAAGTGTTTGTTAATTAAAACCACACAAATAAATAAAGAAACAAAAATAACCCACCTCCTAGGCCAGATAACCAATCCCATTTCCCTGAGTGTCTGTTGCCTGCAACCACTTCTGGTACCAATTTCTGTATCAGTCAGGTTTCTTGTCTGCAAGCAACAGAAACCAATTCAGGCTAACTCATGTAGAAAAGGAACTTTTTGAAGTCTAGAGGTAGCTGAAAAAATTCTAAAGGATAAAACTATTATTCTAGTGAAAGAAAGTAAGAATGTGCAAATAGCCAAAATAAAATAATTATACTTGGTAATAAGGGCTAAAAACGAAATAAAATAAGGTCATGTAACAGAGTAATGGGTGGTGGGGGGTGGAATGAGTGCTACCTTAGATAGAACAGATGGAATAGATGACATTGGAGCTGAACCTAAAAGATGACAAGGAGCTGGAAGAGCATTCAGGCAGTGAAAAGAATAAACAGGAAAATCCTGAGGTGAGAACATGCTTGGGAAGTTCAAAGAAGGAAAATACATAAGGAAACAGTAAATTAGATTGGATGTCTTTTTTAAAGGCCTACATCATGAAAATTCAATTGTCCAAAAGGAAAAACTACAGCTTTATACTATTGGCATTCAAATGGTTTCAGTTACAGATATAAATCCCTGCACACAGGACCATACCAAGCCAGATTTAAAAGGCAAAGGAAGGTGCAGCTTGGCTAACAAATAGGTAATGACTAAGAAAGTGAATGCATGAACAAACCTGTTAACAAACAAATGATAAAGAAATCTTACTAATGATAATAAGAAAATCTACTAACGAAAATCTACTAACTATCCATCACTAGCTAACAATCTAATTTATTCCTGGGTGGTTCCTCTTTTTCTGCCTGAAATAAGCCTTTTAAATCAAGAGAAAATCTGGCTGGGACTAGGAATTCTGTTTTCACAATTTTTTTCCTATATCAGAACAGCAATATCCTAGTTACCTGAAGGACAATGATAATTAAAAGTATCATTTATCTCATTATGTGCTAGGAGCTGCATTAAGTCCTTTACACACATCACTTTGTTTAATCTTCACAACAACACTATCCAGAGCACAAACATGGCTCAGAGAGATTCTGGACATCTGACTCTGACTCTTCCGGTGTTAATGCCAGGGTCTATATAAATATCAATTAGAGTGCACATGCGTGTACATTGGTGTGGGTTGACGGAGTTTACATCTCCATGTCCTTTTCCCTGGATTAGAAAAACGTCAAAAACAAAAATAAACATAAAACTACTGTACATAATTTCATGCTATTTCTAATGTTGATAAGTAGTATAATGATCACCCAGAAAGTTTCCAACTTTTAAGCATAATATTGGCCTGAGAAAGCCACACTAGCAACATATCAAAAGCAAAAACAAACTGGCACTTATTTTATTTAAACCACATTGGAAGAAGAGTTAGCCAAAGGACGGGAATTTTGTGGGAATAAAGATGGTGATCCTACTGAGGCAGGACAGAATAGGGACACGCTGCAGGGAGGCAGCTCCCACACACACAGACCCCATGGTCTTTACCGGGCAGTGATGGACTCACAACGCACGGGCGACAGCTTAACCGTCCAACAGCACGCGGCCCGCCGCGCCTGCGCAAGAGGAGGAACAAAACAGGCAGAGGATGGCCCTCAGGGGCTTTGGGGACGCGGGACAGAGAGAGAGGGTCAGGAGGGTGGTGTCTCCGGCGGAGATGCCCGCACACTCCTTGGCGCGGACCTTCGCGCGCTAACGAAGCCCTATCGCGTCCCGTTTCCCCGGTCCTCTCCTTCCCTTTAGCTGGTCCTGTGAAGTTTCCTTTTCGTGCATAGATCAAAAGCCTGGATCTGAGTCCTGTAACACGACTCTTAAAAACCGGGATGAATTACACTGCTAATGCAAGTAAAAGGACAACTTTACTGGGTGTCTTATTTTGGCTGAGACTCTTTAACTGAACTATTTCTGAATTTGTCGTTAAAGTCAGAAAGTGTGGGGACTAAAAAGGGCAGGACGACTGACTAGAGTTTATAAAATCACTAAAAACTGGCACCTCAGAAGTCAGTCATGATCTAAGCTTCAACAATTTTGCTCGCTGTATTCATAGTTAAATATACCTCAAAATCAGGCTCCAATTTTAATTGCTGAACTCAGATCCTCCCACAAGGACATATCATACTTAGTTTTTTTCTAAGCAAGGAATATTTTTTTTCACATGCTGTATTATTTTCACTACCCATCAATTGTTGTCAAACCAGGTATTAGAAGAAATAAGCACTCTATCTTGTCATTTACAGAATTAGAAACAGCTGAGTAGGAACAGCTTTCCCATAGGTACTCACAATAAAGTTAAAGTCTTAACAGCAAATTATCAAAATAACTCCAAAGCTTCATCATATTTGTTGAACTCCACTTTCCACCTCACTATTCAGTGATTCACTTATTCAACCAACAAAAATTTAGTGTGAACTACTATGTGCAAGGCACTATCCTATATACTAGAGGAATGAGAGAAAAGTAAATAGAAAAAGTCCCTGTCCTCATTAAGTTTATATTTTAGCAGAGGGAGGTAGGAGAGGAAAGAAGGAAGATAAAATGCCAACTAATGGTTCATGGTATGAAAAGAGAAATCTGGCAGGGTAAGGGACTGGAAAGTGAGGTTTGTCACAGATGAGGTGACATTTGAAAAAAGACCTGAATGAAATGAAGAGCTAGAACTAGTAGTCGAGAGATCAGGGAAGAGGGCGGGGCTGGAGAGAATACAAATTTGTAAATAATTCCTTGCTACAAGAAGCATTTCATACTTACTTTTCCCTTTCAAACATCAGTTGTCAAAATAAAATTACATTTATTTATGGTCTCTTCCCAGATGTACATACACACACACACACAACACCTACTGATCTTGTTCCCTCTAACATTGTTCCAAGTTGAGGAGACCCATTATCTAACCAAGAAAGACCAAACATATCCCAGAGGATAAGGAAGCCTGTTAATTCTCAAAATGGATTTGAATTTTCTCCTTTGTGAATGCCTTCTTGCTATACCTAAAAAGGTGATACTCCCCAAAAGAGATACTAAAAACTGAAGATAAACTCTCCAAATTATCCAACAATGAACAGATATGGCTCATCATTCTCCTCTATGGTTAGTGACATCCATGATACCATTTACACCAGACCATATCAAGTTATTAAAAAGTATTCTAATATCAAAAGTGAATTGTTAGGTCTTATGATAGCCACTAAACCTGCTTGGTGACTAAATATTCAATTGTTCCTAAGAAGTTAGGTCATGTATTAGACCTGAAGGTAGGGACTCTAGATGAAGCCAGAGCCTTTGGAGTTATTCTGATGATCTGTTGTTAACTCAAGCCTTTAAAGATACATGACTGCTTAAAGAAAAACATATTGTGGAGCTTATAAGCAGACATATGCATATGTGAAAACAAAAGCACAGAGGTCAGGGGAATTACAAGATTCTTACATGATCTGAACTGGTACAACATTAACTCTATGTAGACTCTAATAAGATATGATGCATTCTGTAATCTCTAGAGTGATCACTGAAAAAGTGCATCCCCAAAATACAGAGGTATAGGTGAGATACTAAGAGAGGAATTGAAATAGAATACTAAAAAAATGTTTAACTCAAAAGTAGGAAAGAAAGGAAGAAGAGAGAAACAGTATCAATAATAACAGCAGTAAAAAAATGACGGGACAAAAAGAAAAACAAAAGAGCAAAATTATAGACTTACAACCAAACATATCAATAATTATTTTTAATGTAAATAGACTAAAAGTTCAATTCAGTGGGTACAGACTTTATGAATATGACCCTCAAAACACAGGCAACCAAAGGAAAAATAAACAAATGGGATTATATCAAACTAAAAAGCTTCTGCACAGCAAAAGAAACAACAGAGCAAAAAGACAACAGAGTAGGAGAAAATATTTACAAAATATACATCTGACAAAGGATTAATAACCAGAATATACAAGGAATTCAAATAATTTAAGTAAAAAAATAAGTAACCCAATTAAAAAATGGACAAAGGAGCTGAATAGGCATTTCTCAAAGGTAGATACACAAATAGCCAACCAACAGACACATGAAAAAAATGCTCAACATCACTCAGCATTTGGGAAATGCAAATCAAAACCATTTTGAGATACCATCTCACTCCAGTTAGGATGGCTGATATCCAAAAGACTGAGAATGACAAATGCTGGCAAGGATGCCAAGAAAAGGGAACCCTCCTACACTGTTGGTGGGACTGTAAAACGTTGCAGCCTTTATGGACAATGGTATGGAGGTTCCTCAAACAATTAAAATAGATCTACCATATGACCCTATTCCACTGCTGGGAATATACCCAGAGGAATGGAAATCATCATGTCGAAGGGATACCTGTACTCCCATGTTTATTGCAGCACTATTCGCAATAGCCAAGAGTTAGAACCAGCCTAAGTGCCCATCATCAGATGAGTGGATAAGGAAAATGTAGCATATTGAAAATGTAGCATATCTACACAATGGAATATTACTCTGCTATAAAAAAAAAAATCCACGAAATACTACCATTTGCAGCAATATGGATGGACTTAGAGAAAATTATATTAAGTGAAATAAGCCAGGCACAGAAAGAGAAACACCACATGTTCTCACTTATTTGTGGGAACATGCACTTTAATAAAAATAAGTAAATATACAAACAAACAGGGGTGGGGGCAGGGAAGAAGACAGAACAATCACAACAATTCCTTGAACTTGGTAAGACAATTGAACAGATATGATGTTGATGGGGGGGCAAGAGGGAGGGAGGAAAAGGAGGAATTGGTAAAGGGACATAAAAATCAACTATACTGTATATTTATAAGATAATTTTAAAGAAATTCAATTCAAGGGCCGGCCCCGTGGCGCACTCGGGAGAGTGCAGCACTTGGGAGCACAGCGGCGCTCCCGCCGCGGGTTCGGATCCTATATAGGAATGGCTGGTGCGCTCACTGGCTGAGCGCGGTGCGGGCAATGCCAAGCCAAGGGTTGCGATCCGCTTACCGGTCACAAAAAAGACAAAAAAAAAAAAAAAAAAAAGAAATTCAATTCAAAGAAAGAGACTGTCAAATAATTTTTTAAATAAAAAGACCCAACTATATGCTGTCTCCAAGAGATGCATTTTCAGTATGAAGAAACAGGTTGAAAGTAAAATGATGGGAATTGATATACTATGTAAACTGTAAGCATTTAGAGAGCTGGAGAAACTATAATAATATCAGACAAAAGTAAAATAAAGGTAAAAAGAGATTTCATAATGATACAAGGGTCAATTCATTGGGAAAACATAACAATCCAAAATATGTATGTGCCTAATAACTGAGCTTCAGTAAGCAATATCTGACAAAACAAAAGAACAAAATCTGACAGAACAGACAAATCCACAACCACATTCATAGATTTTAACATCACTCTCTCAATAGTTGAAAAAACAACTACACATGAAAAAACAATAAGGATACAGAAAATCTGAACAACACTATCAAATTAAGGAAAGTTACAGATTTCTTGAAGCACACAGTTCTTAAGACTCCAAGTTAAGAACCCTTCTCTGTATTCCTTAAGCTCTGCACACAGATACTAGCTTAGTTCTCTTTAGAATGACAACCTTTGCTTCTTATAAACGGACAACCTAAAGAATGGCTACATCTTGTACAGAAAGAAGCATGGCTGAAGATATCATTAATAATAATTAATACCTATTTCATAACGATCCAAGTAATAAATCTGCCTGAGTTTAGTTGTCGGAAATATTTCTCTCATGTGGTATGTTTCCTTTATTATTATGATATTGTACAATAATGCCTCCCTCTTTTACCCATTTTGGTGTTTCAGGGTGGATTTTCATTTTAAATAGTACAATGGTGGGTGATGTCAGCAAAAACAGTAGCTTTAAGAGTCAAAAACTTTTAACAGCTAGAAAAGAATGCTTATCGAGAATGGAGACCTACGATTCTCCTCTTATGTGTTCCTACAGCACTTTCACATAATACTTAAAATCTTACAACGCAACCACTTTTTCTTTTTCTTTTTTTTTTTTTTTGACTATCTCCTAGGAAACTGTGGGCTTTTAAGTCGTCAAGTGATGCCTCATTTACATTTCTTTGTCATCCAATACAGTGACTATTACATGAATGGACCCACTAAATATGCTATCTTTTATTTAAAAGTACCCACCTAAATCCTTTTGGAAACTGACCAATAATCATTTTATTTAGTTCCCTAAAATCGACAGACTAAAAATCTTCAACAAAATGTAACTTAATTACAAATAGAAAAATTTTATTTTATTTTTTAGAGTTTATTTCAATTAAAGGCCACTAGATTTGATAAGACAGTACTATATCTATTTCCAGAAGTATAAAACACAAAAAATGAAGTCTAACAGTGGAAAAAGGAAAAAGCTATTCAAATAAATTGCCACTAAAACCTTCCAACAGCTACCATGCTATCTATGCACTGCATAAATCCAAAGAAAAAAGCTGCACAGTATCGTCATCCTGCCTGTCCTTAATGAATGAGTGCATAATTTTCCAAACTTCCATATCACAAGAGGTCTTGTTCCCTATCTGTTTTTAGGAATCAGAAATACGTTTGACTTTGAAATGTAAATAGTATGATACTAATGAAGAAAAGTGGACAATATAGTTTATTAATAGAGAACCAAGGAATCTAAAAAAAATTTTAGCCAACATCACTCAAAAACATGTTACAGAATTATCATTACAATTAGTGATTGTACATGTATATTAGTGATTGTATATGATCAGAAGGCAAAGTTAAGTCTATACAAGAAAAATATTATAATTTATCACTTCAATCTGAAAAACATGGAATAGCACTGAGTGATAATCCACAAAAACAGAAACAAAAATATCACATTGAACACCTTCATTCAACATAGGAGCAGTACACTAGATGTCCTTGCAATGCTTTTAAGAAGAAACAGAATATACAGGAGAAAAAGATTTAGTTGTATTACCTTTCTGCAGCTGACATGAATATAAACCTACAAAATGCAAGTAAATCAATAAAATCTTTTGGAAGCACTACTTATTTGAGCTCAACAAAGTTGCAAGAGACAGGAAACATCCTTAAGAATCAATTACATTCTAAGAGAATCAGTGGGTTAACTCTTCACGCATTCTTTCATATTCAGTTTAGACATCCCCTCCCAAGAAAAGTCATACATCATATCAGAGCTTCTGTTCCTCCTTCAACTAAGCTAGATTCAATGTTCATTTTTGGTCTTTCTATTGTTATTTCCAGCAATGCACTGCCCCAATGTTTCAATTAATTTTTATTAAATCGATCTATGTACATGGCAAAAATGTCAAGTAACTCTAATAGGCTATCTGCAAAACATATCAGCCCCTGCACCACCCTTCCAGACTTCACGTCTGCTCCCCAGAGCCTTCTCCTCTGGCTTTTCCTTCTAATATTTGGTTAGATGTTTCTAAACAAAATGCTTTCATTGCTAACTCATCAGTCTTAGACATTCTCTCAATTTTCTACTATGGCTGATTAGGATTAAGATCTTTTAGCAAGCCCCATTCCCCTCCTCTCATGCTCCTAATGTAATATAATCAAATTTCCACTTAAAAAGTATTCTGTGTTTACACTATTATGACTTGTAAATAAAAATTCACAGAAGCCAAGTAGTAACATTATGATGCCTATTAAACTTGCTTTTTGCCAGCTTCATTGTGGTATAATTAACATACAATGAAAATCACCAAATTTAAATAAACAATTAAATGAACTGGGACAAACATATACAGTAACGAAACACCACAATTAAGATGTAAAACATTTTCATTATCCCAAAAAGTTCCTTGTGCTCCTTTGCTGTCAATTTCCTCCTCTGCACAGGTCTGTTTTTTGTCAAGATACTTCTGCCGTTTCTAGAATGTTATACATAAAACATACCATACGTAGTCTTTTGTATCTGGCTTCTTTTACTTAGCATAATGATTTTGAGATTCATTCATGCTGCTGCACGTATCATCAGGTCATTCCTTTTTATTCCATTGTATGGAAATATCACAATTTGTTTATCTATTCTACCAGTTGGATGCTTTCTAGTTTTTTTTTTTTTTTTACCATTATTGAATAAAGCTTTCATGAACATTTCTTTCTATGGACACACATTTTCACTTGTCTTGAATAACTGTCAAGGTATGGAACTGCTGTATCATATAATAAATATATTCTTGTCAATTTTTTAATTTTCTCCTGAAGGTAATAATTGCATCATCTTTCTTCAGTTTGCTAGTTTTCTCTGTACCTATGGCAAAAATTTCATTTTGAGACATCCCTTTCCCTTATCCCCATACTGGATCCATGTTTTCTAAGTTATATGTGGCTATATGACTAAGTTCTGACTAGTGGAATCTAAACACAAGTATGTGAGTTTCCAAAACCCTTACTTAAAAGTCAGCTAACACAGATCTCCCCTACTGTTCATCTCATTGTTTTTTGTTACTTATTTTTGGGAGATTTCTTTTCTGAGGGTTATTCCCAAAGCCTAGAATAGTGTCTGACAAAAGAGGTATTCAATAAATATTTGCTTTTGTGAGGAAGAAAGAGATTAACTTTAGACTTAAAGTTTGAAATGCACACTAAAATTGAAGGGTCACCAATGATAGTACAGAAATTGAATATATAAATTCCAAATTAATAGAAGGGAAAAAAAAGCAAATAAAGAAAATCAACCAAAACAACAAAAGGCAAAAAGAATTTCAGAGCAGGTTAAGAATAAAAAAGGCACAGTAGATAAATAGCAGAAACAAATCCAAATATATCCATAATCACAATAAATGTAAAAGATTATACACCATTTAAAAGACAGATATTTCCAAAATAAATTTTTAAAAATACAGCCAAATGCTATTTAAAATGATATCTACACGGGAAGACTGATAATAAATGTTAGGAAAAACCTTAAAGAAAAATGGACAAAAGATATAAACAGAGAGTTCACAGAAAAAAAAGGAAATACAAATGAATCTTGAACATAGAAAAAGTTGCACAAACTAAGATAACTATAGTGAGAAACCATTCTGACGTACAAGATTAGCAAGGCTTAAAAAGTTTGAAAGAATATTATGGTGGTAATGCTGTTTGTCAAGAGTGTAAAGAACACAAGCAACACAATAGAAAAATAAATATTAGATATTAATAGGCATTTTCCTGATGAATATAAATGAGCGATAAACATTTTAAAACATGTTAAACCTCACTAGTAATCAGCGAATATAAATTTAATTCAATAATATGTTTTGCCCTATCAGACCAACCAAAAAATTTTAAGTTTGACAATATTAAACATTTTAGTGCAAATTTTAGTAATATCATATTTGATATACTACTAGTGAGAATGTTAATGCATAACCATTTTGTGAAAAAAACTGAAAATGTACATCCCCAAGACTCATGAATTTCACTTCTGGAGTTACTTATTCACACATATATGTAACACATACAGGGACATTCACTGCTATACTATGTAAGAGTTAACATTTGGAAACGACCTCAAAGTCCACCAGTACAAGATTGGATAAATAATAGTTCCTTCCCTTGCAAGTTCGGCCCTTGGCTGACCTAAGGAAATGACTGGTAAATATTTCCCTACTCTACTATAAAACTTTTCCTAAATGACAAGAGTGGTTCACTGTGCCTAGACTGTGTAAACAATATGTTTTATGCTGAATATCTGCCTTTCTTCTGGGAGTCTGGAATTCTGGTGTGTGCTAGGTAGAGGGTGCCTATGTGACAAGCCTCCAGTAAAAACCAGGGGTACTCAGTCTCTAGTGAGCCTCCCAGGTAGACAACGCTTCCCACTTGCTGTGTGCTGCTGGGGGAACTAATTGCATCCTGTGAGACTCCACTGGGAGAGGACTCTGGAAGCCTGCTCCTGGTTTCCTCGGGACTTTACCCCATATAGCACTTCCCTTTGCTGATTTTCCCTTTCACTATAATAAAACTTATCTGAGAGTACTTCATGCTGTGTCCTGTGAGGCCATCTACTTAATTACCGAAACTGCAGGTAATCTTGGGGACCCCCAACACAGAACGCAACGGAGTACTATAAACTATTACCCTTAACAAGGATAAGTTTTGTTCTCCATAACTTTTGTTTCAGTTATATAATCAGATCTGTATACTGGGTCATGAAGTAAAGGACACAGTTATACTACAATGATATTCTGTTCATAAATCTAAACAGATAGCACTGTTTAAAGTATAATCCATCCCTTTTGTCCAGTGTAATGCTTATTATCTTGAATTCTATTTTGATATTAATACTGCTATTCCTAATTTTGATTTGCCTGATATGTCTTTTCCTAATATTTATTTCCAATGTTTATGTTACATTCACTTTTGTTTCAGGTCTGTGTCATGGTAAAGACCATATACCTGGATTTCACTGAGGGTGACAAGTGATAAAGCAGGTAATCTGAGTCGCTTAAACTCTTTAACCTGTTACATTCACTGCAGTTCTGACACATTTGGACTTATTGCTGCATTTTGTTTTGTGTTTCACTTTAAGTGTTTTTCTTTTTTTCTTTATTTATCCTATATTCATTGAATTTTCTTTGTTCCTTTTGTTCTTCTCTAGTGATTGGAAGCTCCGCCTCTTGTTTCTGTGCTACTGGTAATTATTTTAAAGTTTGTAAGGGTAAAGTCAAGGTGCAGTGAGCTGGGGAAGGTGGGAAATGAGGAAATGGGACAGCGAGGGCAGATAACACCCCAAGCAGTCTGGCTTTGACAGAGGGGGCAAACAGCATAGTAACTGAGAAAGAAAAAGGGGTGTAGTTGAGGGAGGTTATTGTTCACTTGCTTGTTTGAAGATGGGACAGACCTGAGTGTGTTTACATGCCAAGGGAAGGACCAAAAAGAGAAAGAGTAATTGAAGAAACAAGGGAGAGAAAAGCTAGATAAAAGTTCCTGGGAAGGTGGAAAGTAAGAGAGTTCAGAGCACAGATGCAGAGACTGGCCTTAAGGAAGAAAGACATCTATTCTCCCGTAACAAGTAGAAAGGAAGAGAAATCAGGTCTAGATGTAGAAAGGTGCACATACTTGATAGTGGGAAGTTGAGGGAGTTCTAGTCTGACGGTTCCTACTTTCCTCTGTGTGGCTGGAGGGAAGGGCACCTGCTAAGAGTGAGAACAGGCCACAGAGGTTTGCAGAGAGTGGAAAAGATTTGAAATAATCTCTACAGAGACTGGAAAAATGAGTTAATCAAAGAAGCCTAGTAGGGCAGCGGAGCAGTGCTGACAGCCTAGTTGAGATTGGTGACCACGAATTTATTGTGGCTCTTACCTGTCCAGTCGTTATTTCCTTCACCAGGACTCAAACGCCCAGAGACAGGTTACTGAGAAAGCAGATACATGAGTTTGTCCTGGACTAGAGTTTGTCAAATGGGTACCAACAAAGAGAGTAGCAAGTTAGGTTACTGGGGAGTTACTGAAATGATGGATAATAAAATCTAAGTGGGATAGGGAAGGAAATAAAGGCAAAAAGAGAGCTGATGAGCCAATATACTGAAGTACCCAATGAGACAAAAAATAATTATAGCAAGACTAGCTGAGAAAGCTGCTAGTTGAGTCAGAGACATAGATGACTAGATTTAGTAATAATGGAAGTACCGCAGGTTGGGATGCTACAAGTAGAATGTTTTGTAAAAATCACCAAGAACTCATCGGGATTTTTGTAGTTTTTTTTTTAAACATATACCTGTTCTATTTTACAAATGTTTTAAAGAATTGCATGAACTTCCCAGCGACATTATTAGAATTTACTGTTAATTACGCATAATTTTCACTGGTTACATTATTCACCATAGTTTCTACATCCCTGCATTTCCCTTTCTTACATCCACTTTTTCTAGTTTGCAAAATTTTTTCAGATAGGCGTGTAAGTGATGTACTTTCTGAATCTTTGCAGTACTAATTCTTTTTTATTTTAACTTCACATATAAGCAATAATTCAGCTGGACATACAATAGGAACAAAAGGCACATTTTCCTAATTATATCTGGACTTATTCTGAAAGGTTGAATTTTTTAGAAACATGGCCTACTGATAACCAGAAAATCACCACAATTAAATTGTGATCCATGAATGACAAAACAATAAAAGACAGAAGAAATTCTACAGAATTTCCATGTTATATTAACTACTCAATGTAATGAAACAAGTGATTTTTTAAAAACTAAGAAAATGGGCAAATGAAAGAGAGAATCAGCATTTATTAAATATCCACTATGTGCCATATATTGTGTTAGGTTGAATAACTTATGCAAATTCAATCCAATCATTAGTCACATTATTGGGAACCAAACTCAGATGTTTATTGCTATAAACACAGCTGGAGACATGTTTTTAAAAATTAAAATTTGAAGTAGAGCTTTGGGGGCAAATGGTAGAATAACTCCTTATTTAGGACTCACCAAAATTAATAAAGTTGGAAAAAAACAAACTACAGTATAATAAGAATGCAACTACAACCCCATTCCTCAAACTTCAAATTAAATAGAAAGTAGTAAGTGAACCATTTTAGAGGGCCACTACTGGTAACCCCTAACTAGAGGGCATGACAACCAGGTGCACAGACAGACCACAGGAGAAACAGCAAGCAGGCAGGATACCTGAAGAACCACATGAAGAACCATGTGGCATGATCATATTACCTTTCTCCAACTCAACTTCCTAGCTAAAAGGATGGCAAATCCACTAATTCTGGGGAGGAACGAAGGCCAAAATCCAAGGAGCATTCTGCAATGGACTAGATGTGACTCCAAGACCCTTAACATTTAGTGAAACTGTTCTAAGAAAATACACCTTAACTGGGGTTATCTGAGACCTTCTACCCAGTGTCTATCCTTATCACACACCTCTTCCCTCCAGAGGCTGAAGAGCTGAAAAGAGACTATAATCCTATTAACACTCATACCCAGCTGTCAGCTCAAGTTCTACTTCTATCTCTTGGGGAGGTGAATTAAGGAGAATCCACCTACATTATTCTTGAGCAAACAGCAAGTCTAGATAAAACTCTCCATTCAAAGGATGAACTACATGGAAAAGATTCCAACATGGTACCTACGCATCAACACTGCGGGGTGGAGGGGAGAGGAATAGATGAAAAACATCACTATGGAAGATTTTCTTCATGACATGAGAAAGAAAAAAATCACTTCAGAAAAACCTTCTCTACAACACATATACACATTTTGTTTATATCTGCAAAAAGAAACACTAGAAAGATAAACTGAAAACTAATGAAAAGGATTACCTCTGGGGAGGGAGGGAACAGGATTGAGAAACAGAGGGAAGTAAGACTTCTCTAAATATACCTTGTTATATAGCTTCAGTTTGGAAATCCTGTAAAAGTTTTAAACATTCAAAAAATCAAATAAAAACTAACGAAAAAGGTAATCTTGAAATATTTAAAACAAAATGAAACAAACTATATGTCAAATTGGTGATATAACCAAAAAGGAAAAAAAATTATTTTAAGTGACCCTAGAACCATATTTTGACTGTATATCCTTAGTGGAATATATTTTTAGGTAAAGAACTCTTAAATATCATTCAGTATTCTTATTAATAGCGATATTATTATTTCGAAATTATATTTTATACATGTGTATATATATATATATATATATATACACTCATACATGTAAGACAAACAATTATATGATAATGTTATAAAATTTTTCAGTATAAAATCAAAATAAAAATCCTGAAATATTAAATTTCAAGTAGAAATATCAGGATGAACTTCTGCTTTTTTATTTTATCAAAATGCCTATTTCCTGACTCCGTCCACAAAAAAGGCCTGGAAACACAGACAACCCAGTAACAACGGCACCTCTTTAGAGAAATGGCCAATTCCAGGTTTGGGGGCAGGAGATTTACAAGATAAACTTTTGACATCTTATGCCAGAAGCAAGAAAACTAGCAATTATTAATAAAGTTATTTCAAAAGGACACAGGGACCAGTCTAAAGGGGCTCCCAATGTCACTCTGCCAGCTATTAAATAGCAGAGCTAGGATTGAAACGTATGAAGTATGGCTGTAAGATTTGTGCTCTTAACCACTATTCTAGACTAATTCTCAAACATGAAAAATTAAATTAAAAGGGAGAAAGGAGACGGAAACCAGAAACGAGAACAGAGGGAAAATATCTTGACTTACAAGCATCTTTTGAAACACACTGACCCTTACTTTCTTCTTTAAACGCTCTTTACCTGGCTTTCACACTTCCTCCTGCCTCATCGTAGCTTCTCAGACCTGCCGTTTGCTACTTTTCTCCCCCACTTCCTAACACTGAAGGATCCAGGAATCCAGACCTTGTATTCCTGTCTTCTCTGCCCACATAGTACTAACTCCCTTGGTGATCCCATCCAATTTCACAGCTTTAAATAACACACATATGCAGATAACTCTAAAAATTCTATCTCCAACAATCTCTCTTGAACTCCGGACTGTAATATCCAGATGCCATCTTGACATTGCCCTTGGATGTCTGTTGACATCTCAACCTCAACATGTCCCAACCTCAGCAAGTCCCAACTCCCAATCCCCACGAAAGCTGCTCCACCACAGCCTTCTCCACTTCAACCAATGGCAGAGCCATCCTTCCAGGGGTTCAGACCAAAAACTCTTGAGGTCATCTGTAACTCATACCCTTCCAACCCTCCTTCCCTTTCTCTCCTCCCACATTCAGTCTGTCAGGAAATCCTAGAGGTTTTACCTTAAACTTATATCCAGAACCCAGCCACCCATCCCTACTGCTAACCCCCTAGTCTGAACTACCTGGGGTATTCATTGCATCAGTCTCTTAACAGGATGCCCTGTTTCTAACCCTGCCCCATTTTTTCCCTCTCTCCAGCCTATTCTTAACGTAGCAGACTGTATCTCTTTTAAAACACATGTCATATCACGACACTTTTCTGTTAAAAATCCTGCAACAGGTGCCCATTTTACTCTGAATAATATCAGTCCTTGTAATGGCCAATAAGGTAGGCCCAACAAAATCGGGTCCCCTATTTTCTCTCTGACCTCATTTGCTACTACACCCCTTCTCACTCACCTTGCTCTAGCCAAACCAGTCTCGCTGCCATCCTCCAGACCTGTCTGACACATTCCTACAACAGGACATCGGCTCCAGCTTCTCCCTTTGCCTGCAGGGGTCCTCTCCCAGATACCTGTTTGCCCACCCCTCCCCTCCCTCAAGTCTTCCCTCAAATCTCATCTTCACAGTGAGGCCCACTCTGACCTATTTGATATCACACCCCTTCTGCGCTATGTCCGCGTTTGTTTATAGTTTATTAGTGTTCTCCTCCTTGGCCCACTCTCACAAGAACAGAGATATCTGCTTCATTTACTGCTGTATCCCAATATCAAGGAGCACTAAAAAGTTCAAATAAAATAATTTAACAAAACTAAGCATATCTATCATATTAGTGAGCATAAGTAGGTTACACTAACCTATTCAAAAGAAAAAGACTTTTACACTGTGAGAGGGGTGAATGTAAATTCAACTGTACACTGCCCATTGGAGACACATGTAAAACAAATGGAGAATAAAGGTTAAAAGTAAGAGAATGTACCAAAACATGCCAGGCAGATAAAAATGGATAAAAAGCAGAGGTCAATGTGGTAATTAAAAGAAAAGCTTTGAAGCTAGATAGACCTGGGATCAAACAGTGCCTACGTCACTTTGCTATATGACC
The DNA here is from genome assembly GCF_027409185.1 of Cynocephalus volans. Classification (NCBI taxonomy): domain Eukaryota; kingdom Metazoa; phylum Chordata; class Mammalia; order Dermoptera; family Cynocephalidae; genus Cynocephalus; species Cynocephalus volans. The sequence continues at coordinate 106,100,101 of NC_084470.1, forward strand.
TTAGGAAGTTCTCTCTGTAAGCCTCAGTTTACTCATCTATAAAATGGTGATATTACCTCTATATCAAAGGGTTTTTAGTGAGGATTATACAAAAGAACACATTTAGCACAGTGCCTGGCACGTGCTCAAGACACCAGAAACTACTGTAATTATTGTCCTTGCCATATACCAAAATGGAACAAAAGCCTTTCAATATTTCTTATATCAGAAAAACAGCCATAATCAAAGTTGTTTTAAAATAAGGAGAAAGACTAGAATAGCAACTCTAGCTTTCAGAAATCCATTCAGGTATCTGAAGACGCCTGAAGAAGCCTTTAATGTTAAAAGGCTTACCCACATAATTAGTAGCTTTCCTAAATATGTTTTTCCTTCCCTCTGAGGTAAAACACAAATACTTACTATGCTCTATCATAGGCTTCTTAGGTATTTACTCTACGGGCCAGCAACTCCACTTCTAAGAATTTAGCCTACAAATAAGCTCCTACATGTGTGAATGTGAAATCACATATGTATGAGTCAGACATATTCACTGTAACAAAATACTTGTGATACCAAAAGTCAGAAACAACCTAAATAGTCATCAGTAGAAAACTTGGTTTAACACATCCACACAGTAGACTACTAAGCATTTCGTAAAAAATTAGATCTTTATATAGTAATATGGAATAATCCCAATATAGACTCTTAAAAGAAAAAAAAATCAAAGGAATAAAAAGTATCATATGCTGCCATTTATGTGCATGTGAGGGGGGGATCTCTATTTGCTTGTATATGCATAAAATTTCTCTGGAAACAAACCCAAGAAACTAGGGACTACTCTGGGAAGAAAACTTTTCACTGGTATACCCCTTCAAACTTTTTAGATTTTCACCTATTTGATTATATCACCCGTCATCAAAAATATTTAAAGAAAATAAAAGCCTATTAAGTAGTTAGCTTCTACCTACTAAGTAGTAACTCTAGGCAAATTAATAGATTATGCCTTGATTTATTCACCAAATGCTAAACTGAATACCTACTATGTGCTAACATTTTTATCTTCAATTCATGATTTATTTACTCAGTAAATACTGTTGTCATTAGGGAATAACATGCCCATTCAAATCACATTTACTGAGCCTGGCAAACACATTATATTTACATCCTCTCACATTACCTCCTTTTTAAAATAAACAAACAAACAAACAACAACAAAAAACCCTAGCAATGGTATGCTCTTGGTAAACTGCTCGGCCAATAATAGTTTCAAGCACAAATATCTTTTGGTAGGCAGATGGAGATGCAAACTAGAAAATTCTAGCAATAACAGATATGGTAAGATGATACAATTCAGCATCATCCATTAATAGATCACTCAAGAATAAACAGCACAGATTTCTCTTAAATAGTGGTTGTCTCATCTGACGGCTCCTCCCCCATTTTGTCCTCACTCCCACGATGAGAGATGAGTGATGAGCGCAATACTGGCAACTACTTGTAATCCTGAAAACAGAAATAATGTTACTACCAGTCCAGCAATAATAATAGCAGCCATCATTTACTAAACACTGACATTGTCTTCTACGTTGAATGCTTTTTTAGACATGATTTTATTTAATCCTTATTGTAAACTTGAGAAACTGGTAAGATTACCCAATTTAAAGATGAGACATGGGAAGCAAGGGAAGTAAAACAAGTTGGCAGTAGTCACACCACTAGTAAATGGCAGTTACAGGGTAAAATCCAGATCTTACTAAAAAGCCTATGCTCTTCATCGGAATGCCAACCTATCTCCCCAAACCTTCCTATCCCAACATTAACAGTCTCTGAAGATACCCAGAAGAGTCAACCAAGACTCCTTTTGGAGCTGAGAGCCTGCACAGAACATGTGGCCCTATCAGCTCTCATTCATGTGGGAAGTTTACAACTAAAAACAAGATGGTGAGAGGAAGAGATCAAAGATCTGATGCGAGTTCTTAAGGAAAAGGAAAAATCCCATTGATATCTCTCACTAGCCACCATGACATGGGCAGTTCCCTCTGGCAGAGTCCATGGCCCAGAGCGTTTGCGCTGGGGAGGCCTTTGCCTCCTCCCCTCTCCCAGTTATATTTTGTTGCCCCAAATGTCCGTTGTGTAGTAGATCCACGACCAGGGTGCTCACCCTCACAGAACAACGCAAGTACAAGCACACACAGTTACTCTTCAGCATTTCCTTCTGTTCCACCAGAACAATGAAGACACCTTCAACGAATCAAGATTACAGACCACTGTACCAAAGCAAGTGTTAAAGTGGATATTAGCATAGGGACCCAGAAGGACCCCAGCATTGTGGCATAATCTGAAATTGGTTGTTAGCAGATCAAAGACCCACAGGCTCCAAGTGATAGTCACTGCTGAGAAAACCGATCATCCACGTTACGGCTTAAACATTCAGTGAGAAAGGAATGGAAAAGTATCTTACGGATATGACTAAAATGTAGTTATTTTCCCCTTAAGTTCTACTCATTTTTCATATTTACTATTGTTAATGAAAGAGCTGTTGCAAACAATGACTTACTGAAATATAAAAGCAGAATAGTACACACTTGTGATTTTATATCCTTTAGTGGAAAATAGGTTGCTCTGTACTGTCTTAAATTATAATATAAGGTTTTTCCTCCCTCAAAAAAACAGAATGGGGAAAAAGAGAAAATGTAATCTTCTACAGAATAGAATGAGAATAAAGAGAAAATTATATGGAATAATTTCCTCTTTGATATTTGAACACACCACCTCAAAGATAATAAAATAGCATTACTTTAGGAATAAGATGAAGTACCTACACTTCAACATCACATTATTTGGTTTAGTTTAACAAATACTAATTGACAACCTACAGTTGCTGAAGGAATAAACATGATATGGGAAATGGCCCAAAATATTATTAAGGTTAGTGGGAAAAACTAATACAGTTTCCATATGATATGGTAATTAATAAAATAGGTATACATAGGGTGCTACTGTTCTGTCAGCTAAAACTGTTTCCCAATATTAAATAGTTATTCTCAGGCTACCTGAGTTGTAATTCAGCAGATCTTGCTCTACCCATCTTGTACCATATGGGACTCATCTGGATAATATATACAGATAACATTTTGCATATATATCTTGTTTTTCATCTTTTTGACAATTATCAGTGTAATGAATAATTAACTGTTTATTTCCAAAGGGCAGAAAAAGTGCTTACTCCTTTGTCTCACACCAAGCAAAATACCTCGTACAAGGTAACCAGACTATAGTAGGTTCTCATGTGTGGACATCCCAAAACACCTAGACCTGTGACTGGGCTTCCCCAGGGCAGTATCTTATACTCATTAGATTACACATAGCTTTTAGTTAATAAATATCATTTCAATCCAAGACACAAAAAGAAGTTACAGACAAAACATAAAACAGGAAACTCTCAATTATTTGTATTAAATGAAGAACATAGCAAACAGAGAGATGTTTAATCCACAAGCTATTTAAAAGCCATTTAATGCAATGGTTTCTACTTCATCTCTCACCAAACTAATGTTTTTAATAAATAAGTATGTAATCCATTTAACTTGGCAACCCTTCTCTTTTTCCACTGCTATCCTCTATTAGAAGTGCTAATTTACGATAAAATGCCCAAATGGAAGACAGCACAATGAAGGAGAGCTCTCACTGTATAAACTGGATTGTAAGTTTTTTAAAGCAAAAAGTAGCTGAGTTCAAATAAAATATTTCCATGAAAAATGTCTGATTATTCATTTCCATAGTCTTTAGTACATTGGTTAAGAAAAATGAGTCTGGAATCAAGCCACTTGGTTTGAATCCAGATACTGCAAATTATTGGTTGTGTGACCTTGTTACTTAACCTGGGTATTCCTAGGTTACTACAAATGGGAAAATGTACAATAATAATACCTACTTCAAAGAACTATGCTCATTTGCCACCCAACTATACAGAGGAGCCTTCTCTGATCACCATTTCTAAAACAGCATCCTGCCAGTTTCTCTCCATCCTTTAACTCTCTTTTATTTTCTTCACATAACTACTATCTAAAACTATATTGCTACTGTTTACTTGTTTTCATCCGACTTCCCCTGTAAGAATAAAAATCTTTTCTGTCTTATTTACCTATATATTCCTGGTGCCTAGGAGCAGTACCCAATACACACAAGTAGGAACCTAATAAATATTTGTTGAGTAAATTGGATGAGTAATATACAATGTAGTAAGAGGTACTTTGTAAGCTTTCAATAAATGTTAGCCATTATTATCCAGATAATTAGTATTCTTTGGCTTTTCTTTTACCTCTTTAAATAATGTTCCTCATTGTCTTCGCAGATTTTATTTATTATTCACCAAAATCAACAATTACATTAACTTACTACCTGGAAAGATTTTTTTCCTCCAGTGTCAGGAGTTGCCATTGGGATAGATTATTTCATTTAAGTTGACCTCATACGTTTATTGAGCACTATAGTAAAAACCACATTCTGTAGCTACAGCAATGAGAGACAGTCCCAGCCAAGAGACTGTGTCCTAGTTGAGTGCTTGTCTCTGGCCAAGCCACCCACTCAGCTGCAGGGTGAGGAGGGTGTGGACATGGACAGAATGCTACCAGGTTGAGAGAGGTGTAAGTTTGTAAAGGCTCCCAAGCGTTGGAAAATCCTCAATAATTACAGCTTCTTTGAAGACCTTCAAATTCCTTAACTTATTATGGCTGATTTTCTACCTTAGCTACTATTTTTGTTGATAATAACAATATCACCAAAAGGCAAACTAGCTTAAAACCTAGGTTCTCAATTCAGCAAGTTAGGTGTTTCTGAAATTTTCCTGAACAGATCAAAGTTTACACAGGTACTTAGCAAAATAAGGAAAATTTATCTCTGTGTGTGTATAAATGTATAAACATATGTTAGTATAAAACTGCCAAATGTTCCCTGTAAAAGAACTATCCTTTATTCAAGACAATGTCCTTCTACCCATTTGGTTTTAAATTGTCCTTTCTTTTAAGTAATTAGGTTGATAGCTCATGGTGAGTTTTTCCCCACTTACTTGACAAACAAAAAGTTGGCAATGTTATCCCACTGCCAATAGGTTTCTATTTTTTACTATTATTTTTTCACAAAACTTATAAGTCCATAAAATTTTGAAATCTAGAAAACCTAAACAACTCAACTGACAGCTGCCTAGACAAACTCCAAATGCAGAACAATCAATCTTTTATTCATCAACATACTGTCTCTTCATTCACCCAAGCCCAATTTTTACTAATAATTTTCTATACCATTCCAGCAGATCTTAATGATAACTCAGGCAATATTAACAAAACTTTTCTAACCATGTGTTTGAAAATGGCATGCACCTCTCCAGGAAGTGCTTAAATCTTGCCATGCATTGCTAGAAACACTAATATCAAACAGAACTCTTGCCTGTGTACTTTGTGACTTTTTAACTTTGTATATATCCCTTGTTAATAAATCCTGTCATAGAGAAGATAAGATCATTAACAGCATTTATCTGATATGTTTAACTCTTACCCCTATTATCTTACACTGGAATATTCAAAGCTTTCTTCAAACTCACAAGCTCTAAACAGAGAGACCAAATGCCCTGAAGTGCTGGCATGCAACCCAGCAGCTGAGTGCAAGCGGAACAGGGAGACGTCCAGCAGGGGAGGCAGAAGCTCCACAGAGACCACACACCCTGTGGTGCCGGCACGCGACCCAGCAGATAGGCCTCACATCCGCCACCCGACTCCACCCCCAGCCCAACCAAGTGCATGCAGACCAGGGAGACATCCAACAGGGGAGGCGGAAGCTCCGCAGAGACCACACATCCTGCAGTGCAGGCGCACAACCCAGCAGCCCAGACGAGTGCATGCTGACCAGAGAGGAGGCTCCCCGGAGAGGCAACACATACGCAAAATTATACACCATGATTAAGTGGGATTCATCCCAGGGATGCAAGGTTGGTTCAACATACGCAAATCAATAAATGTGATATGCCATATCAATAAAATCAAAAACAAGGACCATATGATCATCTCTATAGATGCTGAAAAAGCATTTGACAAAATTCAACACTCATTCATTACAAACACTCTCTATAAGTTAGGTATAGATGAAAAGTATCTCGACATAATTAAAGCCATATATGATAAACCTACTACCAATATCATCCTGAATGGGGAAAAGCTGAAAGCTTTTCCTTTAAGACAAGGAACTAGACAAGGATGCCCACTCCCACCACTCCTATTCGTGTTGGAAGTAATAGCCAGAGCAATCAGAGAAGAGAAGGAAATAAAGGGCATCCAGATTGGAAAAGATGAAGTCAAACTGTCCCTCTTTGCAGATGACTTGATCCTATATATCAAATCGCCTAAAGCCTTTACAAAAAAAATCTTGGAGTTGATAAATGATTTCAGCAAAGTTGCAGGATATAAAATCAACACACAAAAACCAGTAGAATTTCTATTCTCCAACAGTGAACATACAGAAGGAGAAATCAAGAAAGCTTGCCCATTTACAATAGCCACCAAAAAAATAAAATATTTAGGAATTGAATTATCCAAGGATGTGAAAAATCTCTATAATGAGAACTACAAACCACTGCTAAGAGAAATTAGAGAGGATACAAGAAGATGGAAAGATATCCCATGCTCTTGGATTGGAAGAATCAACATGGTGAAAACGTCCTTACTACCCAAGGTGATATAAAAATTCAATGCAATCCCTATGAAAATTCCAATGACATTTTTCTCAGAAATGGAAAGAACTATCCAGACATTTATATGGAATAAAAAAAGGCCATGCATAGCCAAAGCAATGCTGAGCAAAAAAAAATAAAGCTGGAGGCATAACACTACCTGACTTTAAACTATACTACAAAGCTATAATCACCAAAACAGCATGGTACTAGGAAAAAACAGACACACGGATCAATGGAATAGAATAGAGAATCCTGAAATCAACCCACACACCTACAGCCATCTGATCTTTGACAAAAACACCAAGCCTATACACTGGGGAAGAGACTGCCTCTTCAGCAAATGGTGCCTGGATAACTGGATATCAATATGCAGGAGAATGAAATTAGACCCATACCTCTCACCATATACTAAAATCAACTCAAAATGAATTAAAGAATTAAATATACACCCTGAAACAATAAAACTTCTTAAAGAAAACATAGCAGAAACACTTCAGGAAGTAGGACTGGGCACAGACTTCATGAATACGACCCCAAAAGCACGGGCAACCAAAGGAAAAATAAACAATTGGGATTATATCAAACTAAAGAGCTTCTGCACAGCAAAAGAAACAATTAACAGAGTTAAGAGACAACCAACAAAGTGGGAGAAAATATTTGCAAAATATACATCCAACAAAGGATTAATATCCAGAATATACAAGGAACTCAAACAACTTTACAAGAAAAACACAAGCAACCCAATTAAAAAATGGGCAAAACAGCTAAGTAGGCATTTCTCTAAGGATGATATACAAATGGCGAACAGATATATGAAAAAAATGCTCAACATCACTCAGCATCCGGGAAATGCAAATCAAAACCACATTGAGATACCATCTAACCCCAGTTAGGATGGCTAAAATCCAAGACTCTGAACAATAAATGCTGGCGAGGTTGCAGAGAAAAAGGAACTCTCATATATTGTTGGTGGGACTGCAAAATGGTGCAGCCTCTATGGAAAATGGTATGGAGGTTCCTCAAACAATCGCAGATAGATCTACCATATGACTCAGCTATCCCACTGCTGGGAATATACCCAGAGGAATGGAAATCATCAAGTCAAAGGTATACCTGTTCCCCAATGTTCATTGCAGCACTCTTTACTATGGCTAAGAGTTGGAACCAGCCCAAATGTCCATCATCTGATGAGTGGATATGGAAAATGTGGTAAATCTACAAAATGGAATACTACTCTGCTATAAAAAAGAATGACATAGTGCCATTTGCAATGACATGGATGGACCTAGAATTATATTAAGTGAAACAAGTCAGGCACAGAAAGAGAAATATCACGTTCTCATTTATTTGTGGGAGCTAAAAATAAATAAAGAAATACACAAAAAACTGGGGGGAAGGGGAGAAGGTATAACAACTACAATTCCTTGAAGTTGATACAACAAGCAAACAGAAAGGACATTGTTGGGAAGGAGGGGGGAGAGGGAGGAGGGAGGGAGGTTTCGGTAATTGGCCACAATAATCAACCACATTGTATATTGACAAAAAAAAAAAAAACAAAAAAACCTCTAATCCATTGACCCTTCCCATTCTCTCTACTATTCATCCCTGTTGTGTCCTCACCTCTCTCCTTACCCAGGTTATATGTCATAATACTTTACTGTCACCATTCCCTCACAAACACCCCTAACCCACATGCTTTCTTGTCTCTCTCCCATATCAGCTTGGCAAACCCCCACCATTCTGAAACTCAACCATCCGCTTACTCCATACCAGCATCTGAAACCTCAAAACTGTTAGACACATATACAAATGGCTACCTATTTTCACTTACACCTTTGGCCACAAATCCCAAATGACTCAGCTGGCCATCCTCTGTACTTTGAGTTCACTCACTTTGTCCTTCTCTAAAACTTCCAAACTACCATGTTGTGCTTTCTCCTCTCTCCCCTTATATCCCCACTTGCCAAATGATGGCTTTGCTTTATAATTCATTAATAATACAGAAACATTTGAAAAGCCACTCAGTCATTGACCCACATGAAAACTACAGCCCACCCACAGTCTCCATATTCTCTGCCTACAACAATGTCCCTGCTGTTGTCAAAAGCCAAGATCACCTCCCATACTGTGGATCTCATTTGGTCTCACCTTTTCAAGGGCTTTTGCTCCTGCACTTACTCTCACTCACCCGAATCATCAATTACTCCCTTTCAAATGGACTTCATCCAATAGCACATAAACATGCCCCTGTATCTCATGTTAAAAGAGAAAATTCTCCCATGACCACATGTCCCCTTCCAACTATGAGCCTGCTTCTCTGCTTCCCTATACATAAAAAGTTCTTAAAAGAAGTTTTTGTAGTTGTTTTTAAGTTGCTATCATCATTTTTCAGTCTTTGCTTCAACCCACTCCAACAGGCTGGTCTCCACTATTCCACTGGGACTAGCCTCATCAAGGTCACCAGTTACCTCTTTGTCCACAAATCCAATAGCTGCCTTTAACCCAGATGACCTGTCTCTATTCTCTTGGCTTCTGTAACACCATACACTCCAGATTTTCCTTCTAACCCACTAAAAGTTATTTCAGTGCCCTCTGCTCCTCTTCTCTAGTGCCAAATGTTGGCACGCACCAGGGCCCTGTCCTTAACCCCCTCCCCCTTCTATTTTATTCATCTTTTCAAAGAACCACCTTTCTAATTTCTCTATTTTTTTCTTTGTTTTGCTATTTCATTAATGACTCCTCTGATTTTCATTATTTCCTCCCTTCTACTTTCCTTATATGTAAACTTTTTAACATTATAAAACTAACCGAACCTATTTGGCTCTCTTTCTAATACTAGCTGATTAATTTTCAGTCCATATTTTCTAATATGTGCACTTAGGGTAATAAATTTTCATCTTAGTTGCATTTTAGCTGAAATGTTCTATATATGTTCAAAGAGTACATTCTTTGAGAGTATACAATTTTGCACATGACCATTGAATAAAACTTACTTTGCTTGCTCAAATTTTGTTTATTCTTACTAATTATATTTGTTTGTTTCATCATTAGAGATTTTTTTTTAAAAATTGTCTATTTGTCGATTTCTTTTATAAATGTCACCAATTTTTTTGTATTATATATTTTGTGGCCATGTTGTTATTATACACATACAGATTTTCAGTAATATACCTCCTTGTGAATAACATTTTTGATTATTTAGGGTAATGACCTTTATCTTGATATGTCAGATTTTTATCACTTTTTTTTTTTCCACCTTTCATTGTCATTAAGTTTTAGTCACTTTTAAATAGCTAGAGTTAGGTTTTAAGTTTCTATATAAGCTGAGAAACCATTTCTTTAAACAGGAGAGTTTAATCGGTTTATGTTTATTTTGTGATTATTTTACTTTTTTTTCTTTTCTTCCTTCACTGGATTTACTTTTCTTTAATCTTCCACCCCACTCTGAGCTGGTATAAAGTTATACATTCAATTTCTATTCTTTTAGTTAAAATTTAAAATGCATAATTCATAAAATAATCCATTTTCCATCCTCCTCCCCAATAACTCAAGACCTCAAAATCTTTAGCTCCAACGTTTCCCCTGCCATTTGCCATGTTATTCTTATCTAGCATTTTTGTCTCACCTTATTTTGTCAACACCCTAAAAATAAGCAATTGTGCTTTTTTGTTAGTTTTAGAGTCAGTGCTTGTTTATATTTATCAGCCTGCAATTTCTTTGCATATTATCATTTCTTGCATACAACTTCTTTCCTTTAGAAATATTTCCTTCATCCTGAACTACATTTTTTTTGTTAGTTCAAAAAGTAAGGGTACATAGGTAAAAAAAATCTTTGTCTTTTGTCTGAAAATAGCTTTCTTTATTTTGTCGTTATTCTTGAAGAACTGTTAAGAGAATTTGAGATTGTGAGCTATTTTCTCTCACATTCTCTAAAGATATTATTCCACTTTAAAAATATTTATTATTGCTGATGAGAACTCTACTGTTCATCTAACTGTTGTTGCTTTGAAATGTTTTCTCTTTGACTGTTATTAAGATTTTCTTTCTCAGCTTGGAATTCCAAGTACAGATTTCTTTTTATTCTTTTTGCTAAGTGTTTAGTGTGCATCAATCTGAAGACATGTATCTCTTCAACTCTGGATAACTGTTAGCCACAATCTTTCAAATGTTGCCTCTCACAGAATTCCCCTATCATTTCTTTCTAGAATGTATAGTAGATGTATGTTGCACTTTCTCATTCTGTGCTCTATATTTCTTAATCCCTCTTTAATATTCTCAATATTTATTTATTTATTTGTGATTCATTCCAAGTCATTTCCTTATATTTGTGTCAGTCCATCAAGCCTATTTGGCTGGGCAACTGCTGCTTAACCATTCCTTTGAGTTTTCAATTTCAATGACTATGTACTTCATTTCCAAAATTCCTATTTAGTTCTCTTTCTAATCAGCTTATTTCTTTTTATTTCTTATTCTTGTATTACAGATTTTTACCTATCTTTTAAAAAATTTATTCTAAATAAATTGTTATATTTTGATTTATTTCATTGTCCAGATTATTCCATTCTTTACACTTCTTGAGGTCGTATTTCTGCTTTTTGTATTTGTCAACTCTCCCCAAAGGTGATCAGTTTCCTCATGTATTCTGTAATTTGTTTTTCTGGTGATAAGACCATGAGCCCCAGACTTTGCAAGTAATTCTACTAAGCATTTTTTCATTTGTTTCTTCCAGAATCTACCATGTCATGAAACTATTTTTATGTTAATTTCATAGTTTGAAGTTTCTACTCCACACATAGCATAGAGTTGTAGAGTTTTTATTTATTTAGGGTAACCATTTTTATCGCCTTAAACTTCAGGCCTTAGCTGGATGGCAAGCTTCCTTATCAACTCTCTCAACCAAAGGGCAAAGATTTTTCTAGTATTTTGCATGGAATGCAGCTACGAAGGCTTTGACCTTCATACAGGAGACCCATTTCCAGTTCCCCTAGCACAGGTGGTGCTGATGCCTCATCTGTCCCCATGAGGGTGTTGGAACCACATCTCTCAGTGCTTATACTGGATCCAAAAGCCCTGAGGACTACCATGCTGCCATCCTGTGCTCACCATCCTGACTCTGATTTCTCTTCATTCCTTTCATCTTTAAAGCTCAGTTATGTACTTAATAAACTTTTAAAAATTATATTTTAAGTCTATCTATGTGTTTGTAGCAAGAAGAGAGGGAGCCATGCCAATTCAGTCCACTCTATTTTTATTACTCCCCCTTTTTTCTAGCTATACATTTTCCCTAGGTGAATTTACTCAGTTGTGACTTTTCAATATTATCTATATCGTGTGACCCACAAACTTTATCATCAACTACAACCTTTCTTTGAATTTTAGACTTGCATATCAACTTCCTACATCTCCACTTGGATTTCTAATAAGCACTTCACATTTATCACAGCTAACAAAATGCTTCATTTCCAACCCCAAATTTGCTTTTCTCATAGCATTGCTCATCTCATTAAATGGTTCTACATCTAAAAATCAGGAAGTTATTTTGGTTCCTTTCTTTCTCACACCACTTCACATCAAATCCCATAAGCAAATTCAGTCAATCTTAACTCCAAAACATATCCATCCACTTCTCTGCATCTTCACTTTCATCACCTAGACCAAGTCGTCATCACCTCTTGATCCAAAAGAGCAACAACCTCCCAAATTTCTCTGCTTCTCACTCTTGCACTCTCCTACCCCAGTAATTCATTCTGCCCACAGCAGCCAGATTAATCTTTCTGAGACATAAATTAGATCACGTGTGATTATCCCCATTCCAATTAAATATCTCTAATGTCTTTCCACAGCATTCAGATTAAAAAAAAACAAAAAAAAACTAAAACTTCTAACCTTGGCTTACAAAAAGCCCTATAGGAAGAAGACAGGGGGTCAGACCCTATCTGACATCATTTCACATTACTCTCCATTTTGCTTAGTATAGTACAGACAACAAGACTTTTTTTCTATTCCTATTTTCTTCTACTCCTCAAATACACCAAATTTGGGTCCACCTGATATACCAGAGGTTCTCTCTGCTTGGGAAATGTACATTGAAAATCACAATGAGATACCAATATGTATTCACTATAATACCTAAAATAAAACACCAAATATTGGTGAAGAGGTGGACCAACCCAAACGCTCATATACTGCTGGTGGGAGTATAAAATGGTACAACGACTTTGGAAAACTTCTGTCAGTTTCTTATAAAGTTAAAAATATGCCTTTGCTACAACAAACAATTCTACTCCTACGTGTTTCCCAAAAGTAATGAAAATATGAGTCCACAAAGACTTGTACACAACACATTTATTACTAATAGCCCAAAACTGGAAACACAAATGTTTGTCAACAGGATGGATGGATGAACAAATTTTGGTATATTCATACAATAAAATACTACTCACAGAAATGAATAAATTATTTTTTGTTTGTTTTGTTTTTTCTGGGGTTTTTTGGCAGTCCACACATGTGACCTTGGTGTTACTGGCACCAAACTCTCAGAAGTGAGCAACCGGACAGCCCCCCAAATGAATAAATTATTGATACATATAACATGCATGAATCTCACAGACAAGGTAAGTGAAAGAAGTAAGGAAAATGCACGACTTGATTCCATGTATATGATGTTCTGAAATAGACAAACCTAATATATAGCAATAGCAATGAGTGTTGCCTTTGGGGAGCAGGAGTGCTGATTAAACAAAGGCAGAGAGTTTTCTAAGATAATGATGGAAATATTCTATTTCATTTTGGAGGTGCTATACAAGTACAACTTTTATCAAAAATTGTTGAACTGTACTTTTTTAAAAAAATTTTATTTTGCCAATATACAATGTGGTTGATTATTGTAGCCCATTACCAAAACCTCCCTCCCTCCTCCCTCTCCCCCCAACCTCCCAACAATGTCCTTCCTGTTCGCTTGTCATATCAACTTCAAGGAATTGTAATTGTTGTGTCTTCTGCCCTCCCCCCACCCCAGGTTGTTTGTGTATTTATTTATTTATTTTTAGCTCCCACAAATAAGTGAGAACATGTGATACTTCTCTTTCTGTACCTGACTTATTTCACTTAATATAATTCTCTCTAGGTCCATCCATATTGTTGCAAATGGCAGTATCTCATTCCTTTTTACAGCAGAGTAGTATTCCATTGTGTAGATATACCACATTTTCCATATCCATTCATCTGATGATGGACATTTGGGCTGGTTCCAACTCTTAGCTATTATAAAGAGTGCTGCAATGAACATTGGAGAACAGGTATACCTTCAACTTGATGATTTCCATTCCTCTGGGTATATTCCCAGCAGTGGGATAGCTGGGTCATAAGGTAGATCTATCTGCAATTGTTTGAGAAATCTCCATACCATTTTCCATAGAGGCTGCACCATTTTGCAGTCCCACCAACAATGTATGAGAGTTCCTTTTTCTCCGCAACCTCACCAGCATTTATCATTCACAGTCTTTTGGATATTAGCCATCCTAACTGGGGTTAGATATACCACACTTGTATCTCAGTGTGGTTTTGATTTGTATTTCCTGAATGCTGAGTGATGTTGAGCATTTTTTCATGTGTCTGTTAGCCATTTGAATATCTTCCTTTGAGAAATGCCTGTTTAGCTCTTTTGCCCATTTTTTAATTCGGTTGCTTGTTTTTTGTGTGTGAAGTTGTTTGAGTTCCTTGTATATTCTGGATATTAATCCTTTATCAGATGCATATTTTGCAAATGTTTTCTTCCACTCTGTTGGTGGTCTTTTAACTGTTAATTGTTACTTTGGCTGTGCAGAAGCTTTTTAGTTTGATATAATCCCATTTGTTTATTTTTCCTTTCGTTGCCCATGCTTTTGGGGTCGTATTGATGAAGTCTGTGCCCAGTCCTGCTTCCTGAAGTGTTTCTGCTATGTTTTCTTTAAAAAGTTTTATTGTTTCAGGGTGTATATTTAATTCTTTAATCCATTTTGAGTTGATTTTAGTATATGGTGAGAGGTATGGGTCTAGTTTCATTCTCCTGAATATGGATATCCAGTTATCCCAGAACAGTTTGCTGAAGGGGCAGTCTCTTCCCCAGTGTATAGGCTTGGTGCCTTTGTCAAAGATCAGAAGGCTGTACGTGTGTGGATTGATTTCAGGATTCTCCATTCTATTCCATTCATCCATATGTCTGTTTTTTGCTAGTACCATGCTGTTTTGGTGATTATAGCTTTGTAGTATAGCTTAAAGTCAGGTAGTGTTATGCTTCCAGCTTTATTTATTTTTTTTTTGCTCAGAATTGCTTTGGCTATGTGTGGTCTTTCATTATTCCATACAAACGTTAGGATAGTTTTTTCCATTTTTGAGAAAAATGCCACTGGAATTTTGATAGGGATTGCATTGAATTTGTATATCACTTTGGGTGGTATGGACATTTTCACAATGTTGATTCTTCAAATCCAAGAGCTTGGGATATCTTTCCATCTTCTTGTGTCCTCTTTAATTTCTCTCAACAGTGGTTTGTAGTTCGAATTATAGAGATTTTTCACATCCTTGGTTAATCCTATTCCTAAATATTTTATTTTTTTGGTGGCTATTGTAAATGGGCAAGCTTTCTTGATTTCTCTTTCTGCATTTCACTATTGGAGAATAGAAATGCTACTGGTTTTTGTGTGTTGATTTTGTATCCTGCTACTTTGCTGAAATCCTTTATCAACTCCAAGAGTTTTTTGTAGAGGCTTTAGGCTGTTCGATATATAGGATCATGTCATCTGCAAAGAGGAACAGTTTGACTTCATCTTTTCCAATCTGGATGCCCTCTATTTCCTTCTCTGATTGCTCTGGCTCATACTTCCAGCACTATGTTGAATAGGAGTGGTGAGAGTGGGCATCCTTGTCTACTTCCTGTTCTTGAGGGAAAAGCTGAAAGGTTTTCCCTATTCAGGATGATATTGGCAGTGGGCTTATCATATATGGCTTTAATTATGTTGAGATGCTTTCCATCTATACCTAACTTGTAGAGAGTCATTATCATGAACAAGTGTTGAATTTTGTCAAATGCTTTTTCAGCACCTATAGAGATGATCATATGGTCCTTGTGTTTGATTTTATAGATATGGTGCACCACATTTACTGATTTGCTTATGTTGAACCAACCTTGCATCCCTGGGATGAATCCCACTTGATCATGGTGTATAATTTTGCATATGTGTTGCTGTATTCTGTCAGCTAGTAGTTTATCAATGATTTTTGCATCTATATTCATCAAGGATATCAGCCTGTAGTTTTTGTTTTTGTTGTACCTTTATCTGGTTTTGGTATCAGGGTGATGTTTGCTTCACAGAATGAGTTTGGGAGAATTGCCTCTGTTTCAATCTTTTGGAATAGTTTGTAGAAAATAGATGTCAATTCCTCTTTGAATGTTTGGTAGAATTCTGCTGTGAACCCATCTGGTGCTGGGCTTTTATTTGTTGGGAGCCTTCTGATAACAGCTTCAATCTCTTTTTTTATTATTGGTATGTTCAGATTTTCTACATCCTCTTGGCTCAGTTTTTTGTAGTTTGTGTGTGTCCAGAAATTTATCCATTTCCTCCAGATTTTCAAATTTGTTGGCATATAGTTGTTTATAGTAGTCTCTAATGATTTCTTGTATTTCAAATGTATCAGTTGTAATATCACCTTTTTAATTTCTAATTTTTAAAATTTGGGTCTTCACTCTTATTTTTTAGTTAGTCATGCTAATGGTTTGTCAATTTTATTTATCTTTTCAAAAAACCAACTTTCTGATTCTTTTGTATTGTTTTTGGGGTTTCAATTTCATTAAGTTCTGCTAGATCTTAATGATTTCTTTCCATCTGCTGACTTTGGGTTTGTTTTTCTAGTTCTTTAAGGTGAAGTATTCAGTTGTTCACTTGCCATCTTTCCATTCTTCTGAAGTAAGCATTTAATGCGATAAATTTGCCCCTTAATACCGCTTTTGCAGTATCTCACAAGTTTTGGTATGATGTATCATTATTTTCATTAGTTTCAATAAATTTTTTGATTTCCTGTTTGATTTCTTCTTGGACCCACATGTCATTAAATAGAATGCGGTTTAATTTCCATGTGTTTGTATAGTTTCCAGAATTTCATTTGTTATTGATTTCTAATTTTAATCCATTGTGGTCTGAAAAAAATACAAGGGATAATTCCAATTTTTTTTAATATGTTGAGACTTGTTTTTTGACCTAACGTGATCTATCCTGGAGAATGAGCCAAGTGCTGATGAGAAGAATGAATATTCCGAGTTTGTTGGATGGAATGTTCTGTAGATATCTGCCAAGTCCAATTGGTCTAGAGTGTTGTTTAGATCTTGTGTTTCTCTGCTGATTCTTTGCCTAGATTACCTGTCCAATATTGAGAGTGGAGTGTTCAGGTCCCTTGCTATTATGGTATTAGTGTCTATTTCTTTCTTTAGGTCTAATAGAGTTTGCTTTATAAATCTGCCTGCTCTGACATTGGGTGCGTGTATATCTATGATTGTTAGATCTTCTTGATGGATCAATCCTTTTATCATTATGTAGTGGCCCTAATTATCTCTTTTATGGTTTTTAGCTTAAAGTCTATTTTATAAGATATAAGAATAGCTACTCTAGTTCATTTTTCATTTCTGTTTTCATGATAAATCTTTTCCATCCTTTCACTCTTAGTCTATGTGAGTCTTTATAGGTGAGGTGGGTCTCTTGAAGGCAGCATATAGTTGGGTCCTCCTTTTTAATCCAGTCAGTCAGTCTGTGTCTTTTGAGTGGGGAATTTAATCCTTTTATATTAAGAGTTGTTATTGAAAAGTGTTGATTTATTCCTAGCATTTTACTGATTTTGGTTTGGATGTCTTAAGTGTCTTTTGTTCCTTTCTTTCTGATTTACTGTTTGTTTTCTGTATTTGGTGGTTCCTTGGGTTGTAGATAAACTTTTTTTTTCTGTTCATTGTTGCTATTTTTATTTTACTAGTGGGTTTTGATTTTTCTTGAGTTTTTATGGCAGTGGTAGTTATTTTTCAGGAACCAAACCTAGTACTCCCTTGAGAATTTCTTGTAAGGGTGGTTGTGTGATAGTGAACTCCCGCAGTTTTTGTTTGTCTGAGAAATATACTATTTGCCCTTCATTTTGGAAGGATAGCCTTGCAGGGTAGAGTATTCTTGGCTGGCAATCTCTGTCTTTGAGTATTGTGAATATATCCTCCCATTCCTTTCTGGCTTTTAGAGTTTGTGATGAAAAGTCTGATGTTAGTCTGATTGGGGCTCCCTTATAGGTGATTTGATGCTTCTCTCTTGCAGCTTTTAAGATTCTCTCTTTGTCTTTGAGTTTTGCAAATTTTACTATAACATGTCTTAGAGAAGACCTTTTTGGGTTGAATACGTTTGGGGATCTTGGAGCTTCCTGTATCTGAAGATCTATGTCTTTTCCTATACCTGGGAAGTTTTCTACCACTATTTTGTTGAGGAGGTTTTCAATGCAATCTCCTTTTTCCTCCCCTTCTGGAATACCCACGACTCAGATATTTGAGCGCTTAAGGTCGTCTGAAATCTCTTAGATTTTCTTCAATGTTTTTAATTCTTTTTTCTTTTTGTCTGCCTGTGTTATTTCAAACAGCCCATTTTCAAGGTCAGAAGTTCTCTCGTCTGTTTCTGCAAGCCTACTGGTTAAACTCTGTTGTGTTTTTTATCTCGCTGAATGAATTCTTCAGCTCGGCAAGCTCTGCGACCTTCTTTTTCAGGGAATTGATTTCCTTGTACATTTCTTCTTTCAGGTCCTGTATACTTTTCCTCATTACATCATTTAGTCTAGCTGTGTTTTCTTGTATCTCATTTAATTTCCTTAGAATTATCGCTCAAAATTCCTTGTCAGTCATTTCAAGGGCTTCTTGTTCTATAGGATCTAGAGCTTGAGAGTTATTACCCTTTGGTGGTGTACTTTCTTGATTTTTTATATTTCTGGTATCTTTCCTTTGATGTTTAGTCATTGGGGCAGGGGATTTCATGTTCCACTGGTTTGACACTATTGTCTGGCTAGGATGCTGCTGAGGCTGCCAATTTGGTATGGCTGCCTCGGTGTCTGCTCAGTTGCCCACTAGTACCTTGGGTGCATGGTTGCTTTGGGTCTTGGGCCTCTCCGGGGAGGTACCTCTCTGGGGAGGTGCCTCTCTTGTGAGCATGCACTCGGCCAGGCTGGGGATGGTGTCGGGTGGCGATGCCTATCTGCTGGGTCATGAGCTGGCACCACAGGCCATGTGGTCTCCGTGGATCTTCCGCTTTTCCAGCTGGGCACCTCTCTGATCAGTGTACACTGGGCCGGGCTGGGGATGGAGTTGGGTGGCAGTGGCGAGGCCTACCTGCTGGATCACATGCTGGCACCGCGGGATGTGTCTCCGCAGATCTTCCGCCTCTCCGGCTGGGCGCCTCTCTGATCGGCGCATACTCGGCCAGGCTAGGGTTGAATTGTACTTTTAAAAAATCTGTGCATTTCCCATTTCTAAAGGTTATTAACCTCAATTTAAAAACAACTACTCATCAACTTTTTACCTGACAATACCAACATGTATACCTTAAATGCCTGGTTTTTATGTGATCATTGAATGCTTACATACTAAAGAGAGTGAAAACCACACCACAAAACTGTATACTGAATATATACACCCAATTGTTCTAAATATACATGTAATACAAATATATAGATTTTTAGGGTTGGGGGATACTATGTTTGGAGGCATTTCATTTGCCATACTATTTGAACATTGTCCACTTTTACAGAGAAAAACTTCTCCTATATGTTATCTAAACAAAAACTGTACAATATCACTTCCTCGTGTGAATAGTTACCAAAAGTCACCTCATTCTAAATGCACATCACCCATTAACATTTTGATCAAAAAGATCCCAAACCCTGGGAGCCAGGAATGCCCTCATCATGTGTTGGTCACACACAGTCACGTACCACCCCTAACCAGGCTGATGTGTTGCACAGCTTAAGCATACACCTGTCACATTCTAATCCATGTGAATGGTGCCCCCTGGACTTGTACACAGCCTATGCAGCCACGCCACAATGATAATTAAACTGAGGTAATAAGTGGTATGATGATATATAAGCAACATAGATCACCTTAAATTACCCACAGTCAATATGAGTTTAATAACAACTTCCTTGTATTCAACATAATTGTGGTGGTTCTGTACTGTCAACTTAGATAGTCTGCAACTACATTTCCCCAAATTCCCTTCCCTACATGGTTCTGAGTTATCATTTGCCACAGGTAAATTTTCTGCAAGATTTGGAAGACAAAAATGTTATTCTCTAGGTCTAGGGCAGATGTTTTTCAGCTCACACTGTGACTATTTAGAAATACAGAGTTACAGCACTTCAAACAACTCCCAGGCTTGAGTTACTGCAAAGACCCAGTATCCCCAGACTGAAGGGGAGGCTAGGTAACCCTGAAGAAGCACACTGCTATATACCCCAAAATGTACACTGAAAACCTTCCTCCTAGCTTTGCCTAAGAGGAACTACATCAATTTACTAGGAGTTTATGCACCAGATTTTTTTCCCTCACATCTCTAAATGAACAATAATTCCCGTAGACCCCAAACTTCACTGTATTCTACCAATCAGAGCAGGAGCTTATGAAAATCAGACAATAATGAACTTTCAGACCGAATCTCATTCACATTCTGTGGCTACTTCCCTAGTTATGGAATACACAGGTGGAATACACATACTCAGCACCTGCCAGAACCTACACATTCATTTCCTGGCCTGTGAATTATGGGCTACTATAGTGGGAAAGGGCTACTGGAAGTCATTAGAATTACTTGGGCTTCCAAAAATAGTAAACCCAAAGCAATACTGCTTCCTGGAGAGATAGGAGAGATTAGTGTCACCACAAAGAATTTAAAAGACCCAGGGATGGTAATTCCCACATCTCCATTTGTAGTGGATTGAATTATGTCCCCCCAGAACTCATTGGAGCTTGAACTGTGTTCCCCAAGTTTTATGTATTAGAAACTTAACCCCCACTGTGACTGTTAAGAGAGTGGGAAATCCTATTATGGTAATTGAAAGGTGGAGCCTTGAAGAGGTGATTAGATTGTAGGACCATGGGGTAGTGAATGAATTAAAAATGGTAGTCAAGGGCGTGGTTCTGAAGGCTTTAAAAGAAGAGGAGAGTCTGTTTCTCTCTCTCTCTTGCTCTCTCTGCTTCCACCATCTTACAACGTGAGACCTCTGGGTCACTGTCACCACCACCAGATGAACTTTGGACTTCACAGCCTCAGAAACTGTAAGCAATAAATTTCGTTTTCTTTATAAATTACCCAGTTCCAAGTATTTTGTTATAAGTAACAAAAATGGACTAATACGCCATTCAACTCACCCATTTGGCCTGTGCAGAAGACAGATAAGCACTGGTTAGTGCTTATCAAAACTGTTAGCTGTTAGTGCTTATCAGCTGACTCAGTTATCAAAACTTAATCAGCTGGTAACTCCAATTATAGGTGCTATTCTCAATGTGGTTTCCTTGCTGATCAAATCAACACACGCCCTCACGTGGTATGCAACTACTGAGCTGCTGAATGCTTCTTTCTGTATACTTGTCAGAACATCTGAAGTAGTGTGCTGCTTCCCACTGTCCTATCTCAAGGCTATTTCAAACCTCCAGACTGATGTCAAAATCTAGTCCAGGGTTTCTCAACCTGCATTGTAGACATTTTGGTCCAGATAACTGTTTGTTGTAGGAAACTGTCCTGTGCACTACAGGATCTTTAACAGCACCCCAGGTCTCTACTCACTAGAGGCCAGCAGTACTCCAACCCCCAACCCTAAAAAGGTAAATGTCCCCTACGAGGCAAAATTACTCCCAGTTGAGAACTACTGATCTAGTCTCCAGGAACCTTAATCACCTTTCCTTCCACAGGACATCACACTGATCCATTATGTTGACAGTGTTATGCTGACTGGACCTGGTGAGCAGGAAGTAACAACAAGTCCTGATATCCTGATAAGACACAAGCATGCCAGAGGTTGAGAAATGCATCCCACAGAAATTCAGGGGCCTGCCTCCTCAGGGAAATTCGTAGGAGTCTAGTGGTCTAGGACATGTCAAGACATCTCCTCCAGAGTGAAGAAGAAATTGCTGCATCTGGGCCCTTCTACCCTTAAGAAAGGGGCACCAGGTATGTCAATTTTGAAGGTAACATGTACTTTATTACCATTACATGTAATATGACAGCCTGCCAGTTTTGGGGACCAGAACAAAGCTTTGCAATAGGCCCACACTGTCATGCAAGTCGTTTTACCATTTGAACCCAGAAAACTGACTGGTGTTTGAAGTGCCTGTGGCAGACAGAAATCCAGTATCAGGCCTTTGCTGGGGCCCTAAAAAGTGAATCACAGTGCAGACCTTCAGGATTTTGAAGGAAAGGTATGCCACCCTCTGCAAATAACTACTCTCTTTTGGGCAAACAGCTACTGGCTTGCTACTGGGCCCTAGTAGAGAATGAACAGTTGACCATAGGCCACCGAGTTACCATTCAACATAAGTTTCCCTGGGTGTTGTTTCTGACTCATCAGGCCAAAATGTTGGGTATGCACAGCAACATTCTACTATCAATGGAAGTCGTGTATATCATATAAAGTGTGAGCAGGTCCCCAAGGCTATGTTAAGTTGTATGAGATGCCCCTGACCCATACTCCTGCTATCCTGCTACACTGCTTATTCTGTTTAAATCCACACCCATGGCCTCTGGGGAGTTCCCTATGACCAGCTGATGAAGGAAGAAAAAATTGAGCCTTGTTTACAGTTGGTTCTGCACAACATGCTGGTACAACCCAAAAGTGGACAGCTGTAGTGGACACCACATCCCCACTCTGGGGTGGCACTGAAGGAAGAGTGGTGAAAAGAAAATTCCCCCATGGGCAGAACTTCCAGCAGTGCACCTGGCTGTTCATTTTGCCTAGAAGGAGAGAGAAAATGAAATATGGATCTATAGAGATTCACAGTCTAGTGCTTATAGCTTGGCGGAATGATCAAAGAGTCTGAAGGAACATGATTTGAAAACTAATGACAATACAGAAGTATGTGAACAGATCTCCCTGAATGAGCACAGCATGTGGAGACAGTTGTGCCCCATGTGAATACTCAAAAAAGATGACTCATGCTATATTTATCAGTCTGCCTCCTTCTCCAACCATCCATCCTTGCCCAATTTCCTAATGAACAAAGTAGTCACATTAGCAGAGATAAAGGTTATGCACAGGTCTAACAACATGGACCAACATTCACTAAGGCTAGTCTGCTAACTGCATAGAATGATTCTGAGCTCCCAAAATGGTACCATTCCCCAGGAGGGCAGGCTGGGGCTGGGGGTGGGGGAGTAGTTAGCTAGTTACCTGGTGGCAGGCTGACTGTATTGGACTATTTTCTTCATAGAAGAAATGTTTTGTCTATTTTTCATTATTTATTCTCACTGAAATAGACACTTGCTGTAGATATGGATTTGTCTTCCCTGTCCGTGATGCTTATGCCAAAACCTCCACTGGTGGACTTACAGAATAAATTTTTACCACGATGGTATTTTTTTTTTTTTTTTACCATCATGATATTGCACACAGCATTGCTTCTAGGCAAAGACTTATACTAAATGAAGCACGAAAATGGGCTCATGCCTGGAGAATTTAACAGTCTTACTATATTCCCTAATACCCTGAAGCAGCTGGCTTGATAAAAACGATGGAATGGCCTTTTGAAGACTCTATCACGATGCCAGCTGGGTTACATCACCTTGTAGAGCTGGGGTAACATCCTCCAGGTTGCAATATGTACTCTAAACCAGTGACTAAATACATGGTGCTATTTTTCCTGTAGCCAGGATTTGCAGGTCCAGGAATCAAGGGATAGGAATAGGAGTAGCTCCTCTCACTATTACCTTTAACAATCCACTAGTGAAATAGTTTTCTCTAGTCCCTGCAACTTTGGGTTCTCCTGGTCTAGAAGTCGTAGTGCCTAGGGAGGAATGCTTCCATCAGGTGTCATTGTAATGGTCCATTAAACTGCAAGTTGAGATTGCCTCATGGCAGTGAATCAATATGCAAATGCAAAGAAGGCGGCTACCATACTAGCTGCAATGACCAATCCTATCAAGGGAAAACTGGGGTGCTATCACATGACAGTAAGGAGGAGTATATCTAAAAGGCAGGAGATCTTCGGGAGCATTTCTTCTTACTCCCACATCCTGAGATAAATCAATGGAAGATTACAGTAACCCAATACTCACAAGACTTCTGATGACCCAGACTCTTTAAGAATGAAGGTTTGGGTTATTTCAACAAGCAAGGAACTAGGATCAGCTGAAGTTTGCTAAGGGCAAAGGGAGTATGGAATCAGTAGTAGGAAAAGGTAACTATAAATACCATCTATGAATATATGACCAGTTGCAAAAAAATGGACTGTAATACTTATGAGTATTTCTTCCTTATTTCTGTGTGAATATATCTGTGTACATATTAACCAATTATCTTCTTTCTTTCTATTCCCCTTCTTGTTCCCCTATCATCCGACATTAAAGTGTTAGTTAACATTAGCTAACTTTTTACGTTACTATCAAATGAAGTTACAGGACATAAAAAGAAGAGGATGACTGAGAAATGATCATCACCCAAGGACAGATAAAGAGACTTCATATTTTCTTTTAAGGAGAAAATTAGCATGCTTTTGGTATACCTAGAATAGTTACATCATGTCAGGCAAAAGCATGATTTTGCTATTATCTTTATGAAAGTTAGATATGATTAAGAGGAGTCTAGTCCCAACCCATACTTAAGAGGATGGCCAAGCTGACAAGGGATGGGCTGTAACGGCTTCCAATATGTTGATTTAATCCCCTTCCCTCTATGTTCCTGGGTTATACTGGCCACAAGAAAACTTTGCACATGATTTGAAAGATTTGATTTCATTTCACTGAAATGAAAGCAGCAGCCATTTACATGCGCTGAAGGTCAGTGCAGGGCCAGACAAGCTGCAGTTCACACTTGACACAGCTGATATGCTGGCACGGCTTACGGGCAAGGAGCTGCAGCTAGGCCTTGCAGCTCCTTCAGCTCCCTCTGGACCACCTGCTTCAGCCACTCTGAAGCCTGGTCCAGGGGCATGGTTGACTCTCTGATGAAGGTTACCCATCTCAGAAGTTGGAAAGCAGAGAGTTTGTCCTTGCAGGCTCCAATTTGTATTTGTTCTCCCCTCTTCACATACATCCTTCCTTCCTAACTGACGGCCCTGCAGATTTCAGCTTCTTAGTACCAGACTCTGAAGCAGCAACCACATGTAGCACGCTGAAACAGTTCCCACAACTGTGTGAGTGTGAGCCCACAGTAAAAGCCCTATTCTATATCACTCATAGGATTCTGCTTCCCTGACTAAACTCTGCTGCAATATGTTAAACAGCAATGTTCTTACTTTTAAAAGACAGTTGAACATGGGGTTGTATTTCTAATTAAGTCACTATTATGTAAATTTGACTAACGTGAAATTAATTCCTCTGAATAGAAAAATATTTATCAAATATTACTTTTAGAAAGATAAAAAGAAATATCTTTCCTTAAAGAGAAGCAGGACAAATGCAGAACTAGAAGAACTTCTCATAACTCCATCACTACTTTGGCCATCAAGCCATTATCTATAATTTCTAAGGGGCAAAAATATAAGCATCATGATTCAGAAAAAACAACAGTAGAAGCACATTATATTCCAGCACACAAAATGACATTATCAAAATTACCTTCAACCTGTAAATCCCTGACTTAAGACTTGCCTTTATATATGGGTTCAGTAAAATCAATGCAGTTTCAAGGGAAACATTTCATTAGCATGATTAAAGCAGTAATCAATTCCAGTATATTTGTACTCAGTCTCAAGAATGAATGTAACAACATGAAGAAAATGGTAAGCGTCAGAAAAAGGGAAGCCCAAAGAACAGGAATTTAGTTGTGTATTTTCATCACTGTGAGGTAGGAGGAATATATCCTGATCAGCAACTGAATTTCTCATCATGTTGGTCCTGATTCTTTGTTTCTTTGGTACCATTACTGAACACCTACTATTGCAAAGTATGTTACATAAACCTAATAACTAAACTCCACAACCATCCAACTGGGTATGCATTATCCTTTTACAGAAAATATGCCCAACATTATACACCTTGTAAATGGCTGAGGTAGAAATAAACCCCAGGGATATCTTCTCAACGAAGTTCATGCTCTTAACCACTACATAACATCACTGGTATGTCCATTCCCACCGAAGACATCCATGTCACTAAACTCTCCTCCTCTGCATCCTGCTCTAATTCTCTGTTCACCAAGCCACCTGCAAACAATTCAGCTTCCCATTTGGTAAGCCAGAAAGCTATACTTCACATTGTAAATTTAATAAATTTTCTCAGTATAAAAAGGAATATAGACCCAAAACTTAAAATACAAAAATTTTGGGATGGGCAGTTAGCTCAGTTGGTTAAAATGCAATGTTATAACACCAAGGTCAAGGGTTCAGAGCCCCGTACTCGCCAGCCATTAAAAAATAAAATAAAATAAAAAATGGAAAATCATGTATAATGCAGTAACTCTGAGATGCACTTATAATTCTGGCATATTTCTTTCTTCCAACCTTTATCTAAATGCAATAACAATAATATCAATGATAATAACAGCAGGAGCTAGCACTTACTGATATAGTGTCTACTAGGTGCCAGACACTGTTCTAAAGGCATTATATGTGTTCAATTAGTTAAAACTCACAACAATCCAATAAGGTAGGCACTTTTGTTATTCCATTTCACAGGTAAAGAACCTGGAGCATAAAGAAATTAAGTGGCTTCCCAAGGTGACAACTAAAAAATAGTAGAGCTGAGATCTGAGCCCAAGGAGTCTAGATTCAGACTTGGTGTTCTTTACCAAGAAGTTATACTGCCTCTATATTGAATTATGTTATGCAAAAGACAATTACTCCTGTTCCCCATAAAAGCAGAGTCAAATGGCTCAGATAAAGAAGGTAGACAGGGAGTGACTGGACTGAGCCTGTATTTTAATTTTAGAGGCACTCCTCTCTAAGATATTCCCCTACATCCTAAAAAGCTACTCTGGGAGGGCTTTCACTACTGCTTGCCAGAAGACATTACAAACTAATACAACCAAGTCCCCGGGAAATAAAAGAAAACATCTGTCTAAATTATACTAAGAATATGGTGTTAAATTCTTTCCAAAACTTCCTAGTTCTTTCATTACCACAAGTACAAACGTTATAGCAACCTCACGCCAGAAATGACAACAGATGTTTGTCTTTAAATCATCACATATGATTTAATTTAACACTCTAGTAGCCAAAGCTTTATTCTAAGGCCTTCGGCTCAGCTATATTTAGTAAATATAATAAAATCCAATAATTATTGCCTAATACAAGCTAATAAACATATCAACTTAAATGTCAATACACATTCTAAATAAATTTTCTGAAGTATACTGGAATTTTAACTGATGACTTTAACTTATGAACATGAACACAAAGAGAAGAATCTCTCTGATACACCTCAGAAGTTCTAAAAAATGACCAGAATTTTAAAAGCAAATATTGTATATACATAGCACCACCTTCAGATTCTTAAAGTACACCAATATTTCCAGAGAATGAGTGACCCTTGATTGTATATATTTACTAAACAGGCACTGAGTTGCTACTATGCGCAAGCACTGTGATAAAATACTATAGGAAGGGGAATGTATTTTACTGACATATTCTTGCAGTTTTTAATCCACCAGAGCAAGCTGTTCTGCAAACTGCAGGTACCCTTGCTTGCTTGATGCAGGAATCAAAGACTTTGCACCATCATGCAGACTTAAGAAAATTATAATACAGTTTGAATGAACTATTACAAAGTGCACACAAAGTAGAATTACCAATGTCATAACTCAATTCTGGCAGAAAGGGGAGTAGAGTCTCCTTGATGACATACTCTTTCCTCTCAGAGAAGAAGGTAGAAGGGAAAGATGGAAGTGTTCAACAAAGCTAGTACCCACCTTCTCTATTCAAGACTTTCCTACTTAGATGTCCTTTGGGCACTGGCAGTTAAGAATTTACTAAAAAGCCATTTCTCCAGGTTAAACTCGTACATACTATATTTCCTTCTAGTTTATGGTATTTAAGCAGAAAGAATCTAGAGTAGCCAGAAGGATCAATGGCATGATTTAGTAGTCCTATTCAGTTAATAAAAAATTTCTGTAGAGAAAAGTATGCAAGACAGTTTATAGGGAAGTACCAAAATGAAATGTACCAGTAAGAGCCATAAAAAAGAAAAGTTGTGACTTGTCCAAGATAAACTAGCTAGTAACTCATTAGCGCCATAGCTTCTTAGGCTCTTTTGATCATTACAAACAGGTTGGAGACTATGTATAATAGCAATAATACTTCTCTTAAATTAACTGAAGTTAAGAGACAGTGAAAGAAAGATAAATCTAAATCAGGCTAAAGCAACAGCAAAATAATCTTTTCCCACAGGTCAACTATATTCACCACTAACTAAATTCACAAAGACAAAATACCATTAAAGGACAATGAATTACCAGTTCTAGCATTTGCTAAATCCTTCTCCTAGCCCCTTTACATCCTTCTCTTCTTTTGCCCTAAATCTAGAGAAACTCTACTTCCAGGTCTACTAAATGACTGCTTTATGGTTACTATGGGCTTCTCTAACCTTACTCCCAAAACATATCACCAAAGTGATATGTTTACGAGATTTCATTATGAAATGTCAGTCTTTTCTTAACTGATGTTAAAGAAAAAATTATTCTTATGCTTGTTAAAATGGTAAGGAAGACCTTATTTGAGACTGTTGTAATAGGGATATTACAACAGGGAAGGGAGTCCAGGCTCAATTTTAAATGCAGCAAAGACGGCTGGGGATTTATAGCCAAGGAGCCAAGTGAGGGGGTGAGTAGACAGAAAATTATTAAGAGGAGACACTAAGGCTGGGGAGATTCGTGCTAATGGCAGGAGCTATGGTTTGAATGTGTCCCCCAAATTTTATGTGTTGGAAACAATCCCCAATTCAAGTCTTGAGAGGTGGGACCTTTCAAAGGTGATTAGGTCCTCATGTGTGGATTAATGCCATTATCACAGGAGTGGGTTAGTTATCACAGGAGTGAGCTCCTTATAAAAAGGATAAGTTTGGCTCCTTTCCTCTCACTCACTCTCTGGCCAGTGCTCTCTTGCCCTTCTGCCTTCTGCCATGGATGATACAGCAAGAAGTCCCTTACTAGATGTGGGCCACTCAACCCTAGACTTCCCAGCCTCCAGAACTGTAAGAAATAAATCTGTTCTTTATACCCAGTCTGTGGTATTCTGTTACAGCAACACAAAATGAACTACAACAACAGGCCAAGGACTCAGACATCAAAGGTAGGGGATGAAGAACCCGATCAGATATCAAAGGTACTCAAATATCAAGGGTGATATCTTACTAAACTGACTTAGCAGGATTCTTTGCTCAGATTGGACTATGCAGGCCCAACAAGGACAGGATGAGCACAGAAGGCCCAGGTTGGGGAGCAGTAGAGAAGAGGGCTCAGAGGAGCCTAACTCAAGTTTGGTCAAGAGTCTTTGTCATTGGCATTGGCATTTCCTCTTTACCAAACCCTTCTCTCTCAATATGCCAAATAGTGTTTTTATAAATACTATATTAAAAACTCTTTCACAGACCATGGGAAAGCAGGTATGCTATGGGTCAAATCTATCCCCCAAAGGTTCATGCATTGGAAACTTAACCCCTACTTTAACAGTGTTAAGTGGCTGGGAATTCCAATTTTTGTGTTTGAGAGGTAGGGCCTTTAAGAGATGAATGGATCTGAGGACCTTGCCTTAGTGAATGGATTGATCTACTCATGGATTAATAAGCTGATGGTTTAATGGGTGGTCATGGGTGTGGTTCTGATGGCTTTAAAAGGACAGAGAGTGAGAAGGTTTATTCACTCTTGCTCAGCCCATTCTCTCCATGTGACACCCTGGTCACCTGGGGACTCTGTAAAGATCCCACCAAGAAAAAGGCCCTCACCAGATGTGTTCCCTGGACTTGGGGCTACCCAGCTTCTTAAACTGTAAGAAATAAAATCTATTTATTTATAAATTACCTAGTTTCAGGTACTGGTAAAGAAGCAACAGAAAATGGACTAATACAGTCCACTAAATTTAAAAATTGGAGTATTTCTAAAACATGCAGGCACACAGAGAATACAAATCTAATCATGTTGACCCTCTTCTTAAATCCTCCAAAGGGCCACTGCAGCCTCCAGGACCAGTCCTTCCTAAGGCACGCAGGGCCCTGCCCACCCTCTGCCAGGTCCTCTCACTAAATGCTGCCCTCCTCTAGGCTACAGCTCCCCTCCTCCCAAGAGCTCACTCAGCCTTTTGTGCATAATGCTCCTTCAGCCCAATACCCTCTGCTTCTCACCAACTCAACTTTCCACAGAGCTACTTGGCAAAGGAGTACTTATCTTTCAAGTCTGAGTCCAAAGCTTTCTTGAACACCCCATGCTGCCTCCCCTTTCCTTTTCCTTTTTAATTCTGTGTTCTGATGAGCTGGATGACAAGGAACTGTAAGTTTCTACTGCATTTGTTTGTCTCTATGTCTATCTCCCTCTTCAGGCTCTGAGTCACTCCAGAGCAGGGAACAGGTTTCATTTTCCTTTGTATCCCTATCATCTTCAATTGTGGTAAAGAGAATAGAAAAGGAAATAAAAGCAAACCCTCTTTTCAAATTGTGAAAGCAGCACTGCTGATCCCAGAAGGAAAGGTAGCCATGCTAAACATATTACCATATCCTTTACAGATAGTTCACTAAAAAGTTTCTCAGCTTCTAATCTGTTTACTACCTAATCTGATACTGTGATCAAAACAGTATTGAATAATACTTTCTCGGAAGAAAGATTCTAACCAAAGGCACCATATGGTGAACTCCCTCTTCCCCCAATATGTTTAACCATATAAAGCTGGAAAAGAAAGGGGAAGAACATGAAATTCCTCATTACCGCTTCTTCTATCTTGCACCACACAAGTGCCACATACATGTACCTTATTACCTCCAAACCAGACAATTCTGTGATATTTTCAACTATTGTTATCACTTATGAAAGGACTAATTCATCAATCCTCCCACCCCACTTTCTATACTATTACCATCAACTGCAATTCTTTTTGTTTTAATCAAAATATGAGATTTATTACAATGTAATCATCATCATCATCACATAAGTCAGTGTTTTTCAAAGCCTACTCAGTGGATACCTGCATCTGAATTATCTAAAGGTGTGGGGAAAGAAAAATTCCTGCACCTCATTGAGCAAGAACATGTGATAGGAAGGAGCAGGGGAATGTGAATTTGAAACAATCTCCCTAGATGGTTCATAAACACACTATATTTGAGAATAAATAAATAAAATAAATCTCGATTTGTTAAATTGTTAAGTACCAAAAAATATGCCAAATACTATACTAGGTCATACAGGATATACAGAAAGTCTATTATATATATATATATATAATGTCAGAAGTAGTCCATGGCATCAAAGTATTTTCAATGGTTGGGAAGAAAAAAGTTTACACAAATAACAGTTAGAGAACAATCCTAAACTCCATGGTGTAGAATGGTTTCAGAACTTTAGACATCTATAAAATATTTAAGTATGAATCCCCATAGGAATACTGACACAAATTCCATATGAATTACTTTACAAATAGATTATGTGCATTAAAAAACATAATATAAAAAGATGAAAAATAAACTCTAATGGTACAAACTTTTCAGTGATTAGTAAAACATTATTAATATTACACAATATAAAGGAATGCTTCTTGATTTTTTAACGTTTGGCTTAATTTGTCATACAGAGAATTGAAGAACTGACTAAGTTCAGTTTATGTTGATACTTGATTTCAATGAATATCATGGCTAAAGAAAGTTCCTCATAAAAATGGAAGTAGTAGATAACCATATGCACTTATTTAATTGATGTTCATATTTTAATCTACCCACTGATTGCATGAAAATTTTTGTAAAAGTTCTATCAGTAGATTTCCACCTTCCCTGATGACAATCATCTATTCCTGAAAATGAATTATTTTAATAATTGTAACAAATGGTTTCCGAAATCTACTAAGAGTTTTGAAATGGAAGATTTATAAACAGTTAGAAACACTGTGCACATTTTTAAGTGTGCAAATATGATAATTTCAGAAATGACATGTTTTAGGGCAATAAAATCATGTAAGTATGGAAATTTCTGAACACCCATTTTCAAACGGCTTATTCCAGTCTTTCCGCAGGCAAGATATTGGGAGGGGTCCTACAAAATAAAACACTTTTTAAAAATACATTGCTGAGCTGAAAGAAAATAAGAGAGACATCCAAGGACAAAGTAAAAACAAACAAACAAACATAAAGAAACAAACAAACACCAGCTAAAAGTTACTACATAAGCCAGAAGTACCCTGGGATCAAATATTAAGCCTTGTACTCACTACAAAGTGGGAGAGCTTAACCTATAACTTCCTTATTGAGCCAAGGAGACTAAAGTGTTCCACATCAATAGGGGTTCCCAGCAGGAGTAAACACAAATCCTCTCTGGAGAAAGTCATCCTCAATTTAGATCTCCAAGTTTCACAAAGATAAAAATCAGCAAATAGGAATTCACTATCAAAGAGCAGCACATACAAAAAGAAACCACCACAGTGAACAAGAACTGGCAGGCACAAACAGTAAATCCAATCCCCAGTGACTTCAGGTAATGGAATTACCAGAATCAGAATATAAATCTATATATTAAATGTTTAAGGAAATAAAGATGAAATCATAAAAATAAATAACAACCAAGAGATTATTTTGAAAGGCCAGACTGGTTTGAAAGAAAAATCTTAGAACTTTTAACAATTAAAAATAGAATTGATGAATTAAAAATTCAACAAATGGGGAAAGAGAAGAGCAGAGGATAAGTCCAATGCTCTAATTTTGGGGGGACAGCCAGAAGGACTGGTTTGGGATAATGATGGACCTGGCATACTCTAGATGTCACTACAAAATAATCGACAAAACACATAGGAAGAGAACAAAGAGGATAAGTACAAAAGAACTACAAGACAGAAAACAATTAACAAAATGGCAATAGTAAGTCCTTCCCTATCACTAATTACATTAAATGTAAATGGATTTAAAAATCCCAATCAAAAGACATACAGTGGTTGAATGGATTAAAAAAATAAAATCCAACTATATGTAGTGAGTCTACATAAGACTCACGTCAGATTTAAGGACACACACAGGCTGAAAGTAAAAGGATGGAAAAAGACATTCCATGCAAACTGTAACCAAAGGAGAGTAGGGGCCACAATACCTATATCAAATAAACCAGAAGTCAAAAACTATCAAAAAAGACAAAGAAGGACATTAAGTAATGATAAAAGGGTCAATTCATAAGAAAGACAGAACAATTGTAAATAAACAAGCACCCAACATCAGAGCAGCTAAATATATGAAGCAGACACTGACAACAGTGAAGACAGAAATAGATAAGTAACATGATAGTAACAAGACTTCAACATTCTACATTCAATGATGGATGGACATACAGACAGAAAATCAATAAGAAAGCAGAGAATGTGAACACCACCATAGATCAGATGGACCTAACAGATGTATACAGAACATTTCACACAATAGCAACATGGTATACATTCTTCTCAAGCACACATGGAACATTCTCCAGGATAGGTAATAAGTTTTATCACAAAGCAAGTCTTGTTAACAAACTTAAGATTGAAATCATACCAAGTATCTTTTCAGATGACAACAGAATGAAACTAGAAATTAACGGCAGAAGGAAAAATGAAAAACCTGCAAATATATGGAAATTAAAAAACATACTCTTGAACAACCAATGGGTCAAGAAGAAACCAAAGGGGAAATTAGAAAAGATCTTAAGACAAATGAAAACAAAAACACAACATACCAAAACTTATGAAATGCGGCACTAAGAGGCATGTTTATAGAGACTTTATTAAAAAAATACCTAAATTAAAAAAGGAGAAAGATCTCAAATAAATAACCTAACTCTACACCTCAAGGACTAGAAAAAGAAAAACTAAGCCCATAGTTAGCAGAAAGAAATTAAAACTAGAGCAGAAACAAATAAAGGAGAGAATTTTAAAAAATAGAAAAAAAACAATGAAAGGTTTTTAAAAAGATGAACAAATTGAAAAACATTTAGCTAGACTAACTAAGAAGAAAAGGGACTCAAATAGATAAAATCAGAAATGAAAGAAATATTGTAATGGATGCCACATAAATAAAAAGGATTATGAGACTATCATGAATAATGACATGCCAACAAATTGGACAACATAAAAGAAATGAATAAATTCCTGGAAACATATAACCTACTATGATGGCTAATTTTATGTGACAATTTGGCTGGGCTAAGGGAAGCTCAGATAGCTGCTAAAACTTTGTTTCTGGGTATGTCTGTGAGGGTGTTTCAAGAAAAGATTAGCATTTCAATCACTAAACTAAACAAAGAATATGCCCTCAACAATTTGCACAGGCTCATTTGATCCACTGAGAGCCCAACTAGAACAAAAAAGCAGGGAATGTGCAAATTATGTCTCTCTGGAGCAAGGACATCCATCTTCTCCTGCCCTCAGATACCTGAGCTCCTGGTTCTTGGGCCTTTGGACTCAGACTGATTTTACCACTGGCTTTGCTGGTTCTCCAGCTTGGAGACAGCATATTATAGGACTTTTCTACCTCCATGATTGCATGAAACAATTCCCATAGTAAATCTCTTATATGTCTCTCTCTATATATATCCTATTGGTTCTGTTTCTGTGGAGAACTCTAATAAACCTACCAAGACTAAATTATGAAGAAACAGAAAATCTAAACAGATTTATACCTAGTATGGAGATTGAATCAGTAATCAAAAACCTTCAAACAAAGAAAAGCCCAAGATCAGATGGCTTCACTGGTAAATTCTACCAAACATTTATAGAATTAACACCAATCCTTTTCAAACTCTTCCAAAAAAACTGAAGAAAAGGGAACACTTTCTAACTCATTTAATGAGGGCAACACTACCTTAAGATCAAAGCCAGAAAAATACACAAGGAAAGAAAACTACAGGCCAATACTCCTAATGAATATAGATGCAAAAATCCTCCCCCCACAAAAAAACCTAGCAAACCAAATTCAACAGCACATTAAAAGGATCATATACCATGACCAAGTGGGATTTACCCCAGAGATACAAGGATTGTTCCAAAAAAAATCAATCAATCAATGTGATACACCACATTAACAGAAGGAAGATAAAAATCACATGATCTGAACAGATACAGAAAAAACATTTGACAAAATTCAACACCTTTTCATGAATAAAAACACTCAATGAAACAAGAATAGAAAGAAATTACCTCAACACAATAAAGACAATATATGAAAAGCCCACAGCAAACATTACACTTAACAAAAGCAGAAAACAAAGCTTTACCTTTAAGATCTGGAACAAGGCAAGATGCCCATTCTCGGCACTTCTATACAACACAGAATAAAAGCTGAACTAAAGGATTTTGAATCTAACCAAATTCAACTCTAAAACATCCCAAGTAGTCAAATCGATTTTCTTTATGTTGGTCAAAATTTCATCACAGTAAGCTAGCCAGGGCATTTTGGATCCATAAAAATTAGCATAACCATTGTAAAAAAAAAAAATCGTCTTGTTTCACTGAAAAGCACATAAGAATTATGGTTATATACTGCCTATACCCATGCTGGAATTATCCAAGAAGAATCTAACATAAGAAAAAAAATCTCTCAAATACACATTCTTTTTCTAGACTTATTCTTTACAACCTAAAAATCAAACACATTTTGCAGAGATTCTGTTATCTGAAACATGTCTTTTCTACACTGCTAAGTGTTCACTGCCTTAAAAGTTAATCATTGGTTATTCGATCGTATTTAGCCAGTTGAGGCCTATTAACAAGGCACACACAAATTCTTCATCTAAGAAAACACTCTTGAAAAAGTACACACAATGTTCTCAAAGAAAAGCAATTCTTTGTCACTCTACTTTGTATAGTATGGTAGCAGTATCTAAGAGATCAACACTATCATGGTCCCCTTTTGAATTTTTAAATGTATCTTGAATATATATTAGTGACATTGGGAAGGGCAGCTATTACATATTCCCAAGCATACAAAATCCAAATACGTTACATGTATGACCAATGAAATTTTTATATTAACTGACAACTAGAATACAAAGATGGCTTTTTAAATTACTGCATTTGTTGATTTTAATTTCTAAGGGTAATAAAATGTTTTCAGTCATTATCCTCGAAATTCCAAAGAACTTAGAAGCCTTTAGTAGTGATATGAATATAAAACTTTCATAACTATTTTAAAAAATATGTCACTTAATTGAAAATGACTACAAACAAATGTACACTTTGACTGCCATACTGGCATTAATACATTAGCTAACAAGCAGCTTCATTACTTTATTTCATCGATGAGAGGTAAGTAAAAATGGATAATGCCATTTACTACCAACCAGAGAATAGAGACACCAATGGTGATTTAACAGCAATCAATTATGGTCCCTTTGATAAATATATGTAACACTTATAAACCAATTTAGCCCTATGTTACACACGGTCTCCTACTGTACACTGTTTGAGATGATTTTCATCTCTTCTGTAAGCTCCTTGAAGGGAGAGTCTTATCTTAAATATACTTCTATATCCCCTTTCAGCTCAAAAACAGAGCTGAGTTCATACTTATTGGTTAATTAACAGCCGTGGTATAATAGATATTTTCCATGGCAATTAGAAGAAAATTAGGATGTGGGTAAAATAAGCTAAATGACGATATAGTTATGTACAACACAATAAGTGACAAAACCATAAAAGTGACTTTGAAATAAAATGTTCAGAAACAGAGCAAATGAGTTTATACAGCAAAATCATTTTCAGAAAATTTACCACACTGTTATTGCTTAGCTATAAAATCCTTTTTTGTTTTTTTATGTGCAATGCTGTTTTATACTATTCCTTGATGCATATTTCTATAATACTATCTCATGTCTGTTTAAAGCACCTTGTTCACAGAAGTATAAGAAGAGCTGTACTATTCTAAATCCAAAAGAAAACAAAAACAATATTTTTCCACTCTTCCTAGATTAATCTTCCAAGGTTAACACACCCAGCATTTTGCTAATAAAAACAAAGGTCACCAAATGTCTTTTCATTCACGCACCTGAATGACAGGAATCTTTTAAAAGAGTTGTTAGATAAATCTTGTGCCAACTTGGCTTTAAAAAATCAACTTCAATCAAATTTTTCATCTTTTTCTCTGCCCTTTTTCAATCTCTCAATCAAAACTATGCATCAGTGGTTGACAGGGGTCTAGGATTCAGAGGAAGGGAATGCAAAGGAGCATAAGGAAATTTGGGGGGGGATGATGAAAATATTCTTTATTGTAATTGTGGTGGTAGTTACACAGGTATAAACAGTTGTCAAACTCATCAAACTGAATTAGTGAATTTTATTGTACGCAAATTATTCCTCAGTAAAGCTTCTAAAAAATTATATACCAATATATTTTTTAAGTAACAGTTATGATACAAATTATCATTTATGAAAGCAGCAGCCTTACACTATCATTACCACTTTAAATGCAGGACACTAGAGAAGACAAAAGCATACTCTAAAACATCATCATGGTCTTCTAACGATGTTCTCGTCTCTTACCAGAATTTCTTCTCCCTTCATATAATTATATTAAGTTTTTGTGCTCCCCCACTCTCCGAGATTAAATAATCTGTTTATACCCCCCTCCAACATTTCAGAAGTGAGCTTCCCTCTCATACCTTTTGTCTAAGAACGCCAAAGCACTTCATTACTTTATTTTCCAACCCTATGAAGTCACCGGTACCTCAAGAGCTGGAGGGCTGATGAGTTAACTAGACAAGCAGAGAGCTCTGGACAGCCAACCAAAACTTAGTGTCCCTCTAGCTCCTTAAACCCAGTCGGAAAATCAGTCGAGGCCCTATCTACAGTTCATGAGAAGGGTTTTTTGGTTTTTTGTTTTTTTAAAAAAAGCAACAACAAAAATCCTTTCCCAGAAGAGAACTTGCACACACACACACACAACTGTACTTTTCAGAAGGCGGAAACACAACTGGTCTTGTTCTCTTAGATTCAAGAGTTTAAACTCCAGGGACATCAGCATCTTGATAAAAACTCCTGAGGGCAATTTGATCAAAGAGACAGAAAATCCTTCCTTGAAAGAAAGGCACCTTGTGACACTCTGAGGAGGAGAGATGTCTAAAGTAAAACCTGCCCT
Organism: Cynocephalus volans; assembly: GCF_027409185.1. Taxonomy (NCBI): domain Eukaryota; kingdom Metazoa; phylum Chordata; class Mammalia; order Dermoptera; family Cynocephalidae; genus Cynocephalus; species Cynocephalus volans. The sequence continues at coordinate 106,138,279 of NC_084470.1, forward strand.
GAATCATTACCACTGAAATGAGGAAGAGGATAAAAAGCCTTCAGCTTCATAGGGCTTTTAAACGTTTTGCTGTGACCCCAGGGCCACGCAAGCTGTCCGCGAATTCTTCCACTCACGCCTGCTGAGGAGCACCCCAGCAGCACAGGCTCATGCACGCGCGCACATCTCCGCTTCCATCTCCGTCCTTTCCCCTTTGGTGCCCATGACCCAAAATGTGGACACAGCGTTACAAAAAGCAAAGTCATGGGGCAATGCGGGGGGAAGGGTGCAAAGGACTGAAAGATCCAGAAAAGCAAGGCTGGAAGGGGAGGCTGGCTGGTCTGCTATCGTGAAGCAAATACTCGTTCGGGTGGGGATAGGGACTGCAGCGGCAGAAATAAAGCAACCCGGGATGCCCACTCTGCCACTCCGTCTGCTCTCTGCCCCGCATCGTCGGTCCTCTCCTGGAGGACCACCTCCGAGCGAGGGCGCCGCTTACAGCCCCCCGCCCTCGCCCTCACCCTCGAGGGAAAGACGCGAAATGGGGTCGGAATGAAGAATAGGGCTGAGCGTTGGGTGACGGTCACGCCGGGCTCCGGTGGGGGACCCTGCCACGGGGGACCGCGCGGAGGGACGGGGGACAGCCCAGCGAGGGCGAAGCGGGCTCCGACGAGGGTCGGTCCCCCCCGCCCCCGGGGCGGCTCCGGCTACTCACGTTCTCTGTGTCCCGCTCGTTCACCGTCGGCAATGGCGTCCGGGCCGACATTTTGTACGGGCGGCGGGGTCGGGCCGGGGTCTCGCCGGCCCGGCCGGGGTGCGGGCCCCGGGGGCGAGAGGAAGGGGGCGCAGACGCGAGCACAAGGCCGGGCCGGGGCGAGCGGCTCCCGCAGGCCGCGGGGCGGTGCAACAAGCGGTCCCGGCGGCGGAGAGGGGGAAGAGGACGCGGAGGAAGAGGAGGGGGAGCCGCTGCCCGCGGCGGCGCCGCCGGGGGACGCGGGCCGGAGCGAGGGAGGGCTCCGGGCGAGGGCGGTTGCCCGGCGAGGCCGGCGGGATGTGGCGCCGAGGGCTGGGAGCGGGGAAGGGGCGCCGGGGGGCGGCGTCCGAGCCCCGCTAGGCTCTGCGGGCCATGGCTGAAGGTGAGCCCGGCGCCTCAAATCACTGCCTGCCTCGTCCCAGCCGGCGCGGCTCGGCGCCGGGAGCCGTGGCCCTGACAGCGCCGCCGCGCCGCGCCGCGCCCCGCCTCAGGTGTGCGGCGCAGCCCGGCCCCGCCGCAGCCACGCGCGCGGCCCAGCAGCGGCAGCGCCCCGCTCCCCGAGCCCCCGGCGCGCGCGTCCGGCTCGGCCGCCGCCGCCGCCCCAGCCGGGAAGAGCGGCCCGAGCGGGCTGCGCGGATCGGCGGGCGCGGCACGCAGCGCCCAGAGGCACTGGGCGGCCGCCGGGTGGGCGGGCGCCCGCCGCGGGCCTCTCCATTCATCCCCTCATTAGCCATGCGGGGCCGCCTCCGCCGCGCAGCCCCAGCTCGCCTGCCCGAGTTTATTTTTGTTTCTCGCCCCACCCGCGGAGTTTACGGTCGTCTAAGAGCCTCTGGTGGTTTTATGTTTATTCGTGTTTGGTTTTGGCTGGGTTGGAGTGAGAGGGAGCTGATGCAAATAAGTGGCTTTTGGGTTTTTTTGGTACATTTCATTGGGGAAGAATTGGGTACGATCCTACACTGGATCCTACGTCTCCTCTCTCCTACCTTGGGACTTTTCCCATTCTTAAATTCTCCTCTGGGGCCGAGCCCGTGGCGCACTCGGTAGAGTGCTGCGCTGGGAGCGCGGCGACGCTCCCGCCGCGGGTTCGGATCCTATATAGGAATGACCGGTGCACTCACTGGCTGAGTGCCGGTCACGAAAAAACGACAAAAAAAAAAAAAAAAAAAAAAAAAAATTCTCCTCTGTCCCCGTTCCCAAGCTTTCTCAATTCCTGTCCTGGCCTGATCCCTCTTTCAGTCTTCTTCTCCAGGGTTCAGGGTCACTCTCATGGGGGGGGGGGGTCAAGAGCACAAAAGTCCCCAGAAGCGCCAGCCGCCTCGGAGGGGCGGCGCAGAAACCTTAGTGCAAGGGCTCAGGCCCCGACGGCGCGGCCTCTGGGAAGGGGGCCGGCGAAAAAGGTCTCCTGGCGCACACCCCCCGAGTGGGTGACACCGGGAGTCACAACGTCTGATCGTCACTTCCGGGGACACAAGTGTCAGGCGAGCTTCTTTAGGGAGAGAGTGGAGAGCTGTCCCTGATTTTAGCCCTACCCTACCCCTTCCAGGTGGCTTTCTCACCCTTCTACCCACCTGTCACTCCTGTAGACATCTGTGGGGTACAGTGCATTGTCCAGGACCCATTAGCCCTTGAATAAGCAACGCTGCTTTTTTTCTTATTTGAGAGCTTACATTTTGCAGACTCAGCCTCTAGGACAAATACCTTACCATCTCAATTCCTTTTTACAATTTCTTTTCTAATTCCTTCCATGGGTGGGCAGGAAGATAAAAGAAAGGATATACAGGCGGGGAGCTATTTCCATAAGCCTCTGCTGGGAATCTTATGATGGCAGGAAATTTCTCCTCTCTCCTGAAGTTCATCTACTTGGAGGAAGAATCCCTGCACCGCGTGATTTTTGTCCTAACTCATTAAAAGTTGTTTCTGAAAGTTAATACTTGACCCTTAAAACGTGGGTCCAAAAGACCTAAAAATAACAAACACAAAAATACTCTGAGGAGAGAAAAAAAAAAACCTCAGCCAATACTCACCCAGTATATATTCACTTCTAGAGCACCATCCATATATTTATTTCTTTAGCATTTTATCTTGTAAACACTTCCCAATTCCGCAAAGCAAATAAAAATCACAAGCCCCCTTTGGTGGTCGTAGCCCCTCCTCAAACAGAATTCAGGCTTTGCAAGGCTACATCCTGAATTACAGTGTGTAACTGGGAATGCCAAGCTTTTACAGTCCTTTGACAGAGATCCTGAATCACCAAGATGTATTGAAGTTGCCAGGGCACATGCTTGTACTTTTCTGATCACCTAGAGCCACCACTGCCTATAGGGGCTGCTCATATGGTGTCAGTGGAACCAACGACTGCTGCAGCCACAGAAGAGTACGGGTGTTACAATAGTACCCATGTTAACCTGGGAATAAACAAGTTATCTGTGAAAGGGGGTTCAGCCCCATTGGAATATGAATCATTCCTTCAGCTGGTAGCTTGGATTTTACTCTTCAAAGTGTACTCATCATATGTTATCCTGTATCTTTATCCTGGTGGTGACCCTGACAGGCATATTTATTTCCATTATTTTAAATTCCACTAAATTGTCTTATTCAAGATCACACATATACCAGGTTAATAAGATACAGAAGAAGATAACTGGAATATGTGGTACTGTTTAATCTTGCACCATTCACAAGATCTTAATGTCTAACTAGAGACAGAGCTCAAAGGAAAGCCCAGGATTCCATCAGTGTCTTCTGCAGACTTTAAAGTGTAAACTCATGTACAAATTCTATAGTTATATACACTGTGTTCACGTATTGAAATTCACCAAATATTACATAATAATATTTAAGTCAACCACGGAAGCAAGTTTTATAACAGTGGAACTACATTCAAAGCGAGTCGTTATTGAGTAACTGAAATTCATAATTCTGGCTAACAAAATAGATTAGCTCTATTTATCCAAAAAATGACATTCAAATAATCCTTATTAACCTTATTAATACCCACAGTTTTAGGCTTGATATATAAAGAAAATGCACTCTGCACAGTTTTTAAAATGTCATTGTATTTTTTTATTAGGAGCATGTACCCCTTTATGAACTCCTCTCCCCTTAAAATGACATGAGGAAGTACTGTGATGGAATCAAAACTGTTCAGCTGTAGTGCTTAATAACAAAAATGCTCATGAGCAAAATGTTCTTGTGTCACTATATATAGCTTCTCGTACCTGTGACTATGGAGAAATGACAAAATGAGTATTTTAAGGCTTTGCGTAATTTTCTTTAGGGTTATTAACCAAATGTGGCATGTTCAATTTGGAAGCTTCGAATGTAAGGTATTAGGAAAACAAAAGTTTCAGAAGAAAATTGAAGTACTGACAAAATAAGGGAAATAAAAGAGCATTGCCTACCATCAGCCCTATTGAATAGAATTCTCTAGAACTACTGTCCAATACCATAGGCACTAGGTACATGTGGTAACTGAGCACGTGTCATGTTGCTTGAATTTTTTTATTTGATTTAATTTTAAATGATTTAAATTGAAAAACTGATTTGATTCAGTTATTGAAAAATTTTAAATTATGTTTGAAAAAACTTAAGTATGTAAATCTGTCTTTTCAGCTATAAAATTTTCTAAAATCTAAATACAGATCAAGCATTTATGTTGAAAATTTATCACTTGAATTGTGATGTGTTGTAACTATAAAATGCACACCAGGTTTTCAATGACAGTAGGGGGGAAAAGAGTGTAAGATATCTCAGTAAATATTATATTGATTAAATATTAAAATGCTAATATTTTGATATATTGGGTTAAGTAAAATATATTATTAAAATTAATTTCAACTGTTACTTTTTCAAATGTGGGTACTGAAAAATATAAATTTATCTATATGGCTTACATTATATTTCTGTCGAACAGCACTTCTCTATAAGGTCACATTGAGAATGAAGATGTTTCGTTGCTGAAGAATCAAAGGCTCTGATTAGAATCTATTAATAATTTCTTCTGTGGTACAGTGGTACCCAACAAACATTTATGGGGTACCACTCTACCACATGCCAAGCTGTGCTATTCAAAGGGAATATTCTACACCTAATAGTTACCAGCAGTTAGCATTATAATATTTTTAAAGAGCTAAGTGGAAAACATGTTGAATTCATACGAGTGTTAACTGATTGCATTCATTTGTAAATAAAGAATTTATCAAATGTTACAGATTCAGCAGAGTTAATCAACTCATAAAACTGCACACTTATATTATGTGCTTTAAATGTACCTAACATCTGATTAATTTGGCCAGTCAATATGTATTGGCAGCATACTATGTTTCAGGTACTACAAAGGTATTTACAATCTTTCATCTAACCACTCAAGAAAACTACAAAATGGACAGTTCCATATGGTCACAAAGAGCTGTCCTAGCTAAAGAGAAACATGGTTAATGTCTGTCAGGAAAGAACAATCAGTTCTTTTCATAAATAAACTGGGTCATGACTGCACTCCTATTGTTAGCAAGGTAAATTTTTATTGTGTGTCAACATTCACCACTTAAAATGTGGAATCACTGAAGTGGACTAGGACCTCAGAGAAAAGATATATTGTATTTTAAAAACCTTGTAAGTCTACTGTCTTTCACATTGTATGTGTGGTCACAGAAGTACTAAAAGTGCTTGCAATTATTTAAACTACACTTGTCTTCATAGCCATCAATATACACATGGAAGAGTCACCCCAAGCGTCAGCCCGATGTGCTTTTAGGTTGTGCCACACCACACCTCACGAACACAATCTACATCTAAGTGATGTGTCCCTCCGTTCCCCACAAGCACTCTAGGTTCAGCAATGTTGGGCTGCAAGGAATTCCCCAAACACAACCATGCAGCTTGACTCCTCTTGCGTCAGCTGTTCTCTCTTCCAGGAATGTCCTCCCCTCTTTTTTGCCTGATGGTATCACAGTTGACCTTTAAAAGCCTTCTTTTAGAAGCCTTCCTGACACCCCTATTCCTCCCCACAACCACAGAGTTAATTAATGACTTCTTCTGTACCTTGGACATTCCTCTGCTGTTGCTCTCCTTGAGCTGTGTACCTAGTCCCCTCCCAGCTGTGTGCTTGGTAAAGGAAATGAATATGCCTTATTTAATTCTTTTTGCCCAGGGCCTAGCACAGAACTTAGCAATTAGTAGATGTCCAATTTCCTGAATGACTTTTATTGACTTGTTGCATTTTGCAAATTCTTCTGCACTTGCACATTCTTTTGAATTTCTGAAAAGCATTATTCAGGAGTTGGAAATATACTATAGGAGAATATAGTTTACACCAGGGGCTATAAGAGTAGATAAGAGTTCACTCAGTATACAAAATATCTTCCCAATAAGTGTTAATGACTTGGTAGCAAAGTGATTCTGTTCTGTCTCCTGTAGAGTAGTACTTTAACATAGTCCTGCTAATTTTACTGCTTTGTTTTACTGTAATCATTCATTTTTATCCATACATAGGAATACTGATCACTGATATTTCAATAGAACTGTGCTTAAACAAGTATCTGCATAAAAACCAAGGGATACTGACAGCAAACACTTGGTCAGGAGGAAGCACTTTTTTCCAGGGAGCAGTCCTCAGGAATTGAGTGGCTCTTCCTAAGCAAAAGCCTTTGAGCCGACTGAGCGTCTGAGCGTCACAGCATCACTTGGCAGTGCAAACTGGGGCAGCAAAACAAAGGACAAGATGCATGGAAGTGACTACTGATGGTGAGTTATGTACTGGTATTTAGCAACACTGGAAAATGCAGGTGAAAATCAACATTAATAGCATTATCTTCAAATAAAGAGACAATGGTTGCATATAGATTCATAAATTTATAGGTATGCATACACCCACATTATTGTACCTTCCAAACTAGTTTTGTAATGTCATATAGAAAGCAAAGCAATCCTTTGAAAGTTTTATGGTAGCCACCCTAAAGTAGGAGTTTGGTTATCTTTCACTTGGCATTCATAACTACAAATTGAACATAATGTAATTCAATATCTTTTTAAACAGCCTTGCAATTTGAAAATTTGATTCCATGGACAACATACTTAGTGGACTGTTCCCTTATATTTTATACTTATTTTGGTAGTATAAAAATATTAGTTTTGTAGTTTCCTTCCATAAACTCAATTTATTCGATCCCTCCGAATTATTTTACTATGTTAAATGTTACATCTCTTGCATTTTGATTTTCTTTCTTTCCCACATAAATATTGACACGATTTGTAACTTTGCTTTTTATTTTTTCGTTCATTTAAAAATACTGAGCGTTGCTAATGTCAGGCACTATTTAAAGGTCATCAGAAAGAGCAGTAGACAAAATAGACAAAACTCCCCACCCACATGGAGTCTCCATTTTGATAGGTACTTTCATTGTCTAGACAGTTCAAAGCCAGAGGCTTCCACAATACAAATAACATTTTATATTATGCATTGATTATTTTTCTCTTTTAACAAACATGAGCACCCAGGTTTAATTTTTTTTAATTAACAAATTGTCGTAGGTAGATCTTTTCTCCAATCCAAAGTTAATTGCTTTCTTTCTTAATATTTTGGCCTTTCTCCAATAAGCTTTTGTATAAACAGCTTCAACTGGTTCCACAAGTAACTTGGATACTTTAAAACCATAATAAAAATGCCTTCCTGAGCAGTGACTTTTATTTGATCTACATTTTGTAATGTTACTCCAGTTTTATTATATTGACACCAGTATACTTACTACATTTCATCATTATGAACTGCTTATCTTCAATCACTGGTAGTTTTTTTCTTCCTATTTTAATTAGCTCCAGACAAATTGTTACTATTTTAGTAATTCAGCAAGAATCATAAAGTAAGTAGGAAACTACATTTATAACCATTTTAGCAGTACTTTTTTTTCAGATAAAGAAACAATTTCAGAAAGTTCATCCCTATCCATCCTATTAAAATTAAGCCCCTATTATTCAGTTCAGTAGCACATTCCACTTTGTCTTCATAGCTCTTATGATACGACTAACAGGGAGGCACTGTAAGTGTTCTGTTCAGTAGTGTATCTCCAGTGCCTAGCACACTGCCTAGCATATGGGAGTTAATCAATTAATTAATTAGACAGAACAGTAGATTTAATCATTTCTCTGAGTTTGAACATGTCTTCAGATCCTAGATTTTGTTTTTAGATGTTCATAGTATATTGCCGCTTATAAATGAAGAACCCAGATTGTTGTCCCTTAATCTTTCTAAACTGACTCTCCACAGTTACCCATTGGCACTTGCCATCCATTGCTTAAGAGCTCAATTGCCAAGGCTCCCAGATTAACTTTTCCCACTATTTACCAATATCTTCCTTTTCTAATTTTAGGATAAGTATCTAAATCCCTAAAATTATAAATGTCTCTTTTTAAAAGCAATGAAATCATGTCATATGCATATCAGAATACCATGGTTAGAATCCAGATTTACTTACATGTGATAAAATGTATTTCCTTTGTAATATGTTTAACCATTCTTTTGCAATCTGCTTATCTCATATCAAACTCAACACTAACCTACAATCAATTGCATACTACTGAGCACCTACTACGCTCTCAGTTCTATTCTAAGAGGAGCTGGGACAAGGTATGACACTAATATGTTGCAATAAATACACCCGCACTTATATAGCAGAAGTTGAGCTGAGCCTTCAAAGTGGTCACTCTGAGGAAGTATATATTTAATGCAGTGATGTGATGTTACATCCTAGGAACTCTTTCACAAGTGCTTCTGGAGTCTGTAACACAATCTTTTGTGTATTCTCAGTGCTGGTAAGTCTTTGTCTTTTGATGGTTTATTTTTAATGAAGACTCATTCAGAATCATGGATGATTACATTGGATAATCCCATATTTGATCAAACAACAAAAATGTAATAGTAAAAATCAATAATATTTTCTTGTATTCATCAAGCTGGATTATTCTTTAAAAAAGCATTTAAATCACTGAAAAATAAGAGCCTTTTTTTCAAGTATAAAACCTTCGAAAGTGACTATTTGAAGATAAAGACTCATTGCTTTATCACCACTTCTACATGTGGTCATATGGTTCATGCAGTCATAGGGGAACGACATGTAAAGTCCAGCACAAGATGCACCCAGCCTCTGCATCTGCAGGTCTGCAGCTGCGAGTTCCACCAACCACAGACATAAAATGTTCAAAAAAATTGTGTTGTACAGAACACATACAGACTTTTTCCTTGTCATTATTTTCTAAACACAGTATAACAACTATGTACTTAGTATTTACATCATAGTATTAGGTTCTATGAGTGTATTCGTCTGTTTCTGTTGCTTATGTTATAAATAACTGAGACTGAGTATTGGTAAGAAAACAAAATTTATTTCTTACAATTTTGGAGGCTGGGAAGTCCAACATCCAGAGAACACATCTGGTGAGGTCTTCTCTGGTGGTGGCTTTACAGCAACACAGGGGTCTCACATGGCAGAAAATGGCAGAGCAGAGAGAGAGAGATAGCTCCTCAGGCACTCTCCTTTTAAAGCTTTCAGAGCCATGCCCCAAACCACCATTAAACAGTCAATTTGATCATCTCTTCAAGGCCCCACATTTCAGTTACCATAATAAGGTTTCCTACCCTTAACCGTTACAGTGGGAATTGAGTTTTGAGGGGACATTCAATACAAGGCATTCTGCCTGCAGACACCCAGAACTCATGTCCTTTTCACATGTAAATACATTCATTTCATCCCCAATGACTTAACTTGTTTCAGCTCAAATGTCCAAAGTCCAAAGTCCCACCTGTGAGATCAAAACAAGTTATCTACATCCAAGGTACAATAGTGGGACAAACATAGGGGACATACTCCTGTTCAAAAAGGGAGAAATAGGCCAAAAGGGGTAACAGGTCCCAAACAAGTCTGAAACCCAGCAGGGCAGGCATTAAATCTGACAGCTGGTGAATCATGTACCTTTACTCCATGTTTGATGTGCTCTGCATGCTGGTGAGGGGGTTGGGTCCCCAAGTCCTCAGACAACTACCCTTCTATGCATTTACTGGTCTGAGCCCATGCTTTAGCTCTTGTAGACTGGCATTTCATGCTGGTAGCTCCACACGTCTGGGGTCTCAATGGTGGTCCCACTCTCACAGCTCTACTAGGCCTGACACTGGTGGGGTTCTTCTGCTGCATCTGTGATCCCACATTTCTGCTTGGCATCACTGTAGCAAAGGATCTATGTGGTGACTCTGGCCCTCCCACAGATCTCTTCCTGGGCCCCCAGGCTTTTTCAGACATCCGTTGAAAGTGGGATGGAGGCTCCCAAGCCTCCACAGCTCTGGTATTCTGCAAGCCTGCAAACTTCACACCACATGGATGCTGACAAGGCTTCGGGCTGTGTTTTCCAAAGCTGCAGGTCTAGCCACACCTGGCGCCAATTTAGCCACAGCTGGAGCAGCCAATGCAGCTGGGGTGCTGGTGCTAGAAGCAGCTTCCCAAGGTGGCCCTGGGCAGTGAGCCCATGGAGGGTGCCTCGAGCCTGTTCCCTGAAACCCTTCTGTTTCCTTAGGTCTCTGGGCCTGTAATGGAAGAGGAAGCCTCTGAAATGCCTTCAAGATCTTTTCTCCTTTCTCTTGATATTCCCTTTCTTCTGTACTAATCTCCCTAACAAACGGTCACTGGGCTGAACCATTATATTTTTCTCCTAAAAATGCTCTCTTCTCTATCACATGGCCAGGCTGCACATTCTCCAAATCTTTATATTCTGCCTCCCTTTTAAGTATAAATTCTGGCTTTACATCATGCCTTTTCCACCATAACTCAGAGTAGGCTGTTGCAAGTAGCCATGCAGCTTCCTGAATGCTTTGCTGTTTAGAAATTTCTTCCACCAAATATTCTGGGTCAGCCCCTTTAAGTTTCACATTCCATAAAACTTAAAGGCATGAACAGAATGCAGCCAAGTTCCTTGCCTGTTCATAGAAAGGGTGATCTTTGCCACAGTTTCCAATAAGTCCCTTCTCTTTTACATCCAAGACATCCTTAGAATGGTCTTTACAGTCCATATTTCTATCAGCATTCTGGTCACCACCACTTAGCCATAGTCTCTAAGACATTACAAACTTTCTTCACCAGCATCTGGCTTTTACTAGCCTGCTCCTCCAAATCCTTCCAGTCTCTCCTCAACCCACATCCAGTTCCAAAGCCACTTCCACATTTTCAAGTATTTCTTGTAAGCAACACCCCACTTCTCTGGTACCAATTTTCTGTATTAGTCCATTTCTATTGCTTATAACATAATACCTAGAACTGGGTAATTTACGAAAAAATGAAATTTATTGTTTACAGTTTCAGAGGCCAGGAAGTCCAAAGTCCAGGGAACACATCTGGTGAGGGTCTTCTTTCGTGGTGGCTTTATAGCAATGCAGGGATCTTGCATGGCAAAAAATGGCAGAGCAGAGAGAGAGAGAGCCCCTCAGGCACTTCCCTTTAAAGCCCTTAAAACCATGCCCATGACCACCATTAAACCATCAACTTAATCACCATTTCAAGTGATTTACCATAATAGGACTTTCATTTACCATAATAGGATTTCCTGCCCTCAACAGTTACAGTGGGGATTAAGTTTTGAGGGGATATTCAATCCAAGGCAATAAGTAATCTAGGGATGATTTAAAATATAAGGCAAAATGTGCATAGGCTAGGTTCAAATATTATGCCAATTTATATCAGGGACTTGAGCATCTGCAGATTTTGGTATCCTGGTGAGGTCCTGGAACGAATGCCCCATGGATATCAAGGGACGACTGTGCAGTGTTAATTGGTAAGTGTCCAAATTGCAACAGAGGCAAACAAAGGTGAAGGAAAGGCTTCGCATAGGAGCATCAATGTACATCATCATCATCTTCATTAAGAGCTAATGTTTATGTGGATTTTCTATAGTCTTTTGTTTACATTATCTCCAGTAATCCACACTAAAAATCTTGTGAACAGACAAGTATTCTTAGTCCATTCCCCAAAGAAGAAAAGACTCAGAAGATGAAATGGTTTTCCTAGCAGCACACATTTTGTGACAAACTGATCTAGAAACCCCGGTCCCTCAGCTCCAAACCTGGGCCTCCTTTCATTCATTTCTGGGTCTCTCACATGTACATACAGGCACCTGCATAATGATCGCTGACTCCACATTCATATCTCTCATCTCTCTTCCTTTTTGCTTTTCCTAAAAACCACTGTCAGCGTTCTGAATAAGGCACAACAACATAAGTGCAACAGAGACACGGAGGTGTTAAGAACATAAAAATATGTGAATAACAGTTGGAAACTTATTCTGCTATATATCTGAAATAAAATCAGCCCTGGTCCTAGAGGCAGGATTCAAGCCAAACTGCATTATCTAGCTTGCCTGATGTTTTTACATGGATCAAATCAGATTAGAATTAAAACCAACAGCAAACTAGAATTAGGAAAGAAATAATGAAAATATGTAACTACAGTCTAGAGGGTATGTGTTGGGGGAAAGGGTAAGAGGGGAGGGCACCCATATGTAGAAATAGAAACTTTGCCCAGTTGCTGGTTGGGAGAGAGCTTGTGGACTAATTATGTTGTTGAAGGCATTAGGTCTTTTCTTTTGGTGGGAGGAAGTCAAATTGCTTAAGCAACTGTCATGCCAGAAATGACTCTACACGGATTCAATCAGTGCACACTTAAAAACAACAGGCTACCACACAGCAAAGGTACTGGGTGTGAAATCCTACCTAGATTTGCTTCGCAGTTAAAGTGTGTGGTAGTTTCAGAAAATGACTGAATTGGTTACCAAGGAAATGGTCAGCAGGATGGGCAACCCTCAGAAGGTTTAAGAACCATCCAGTCCTCTTTGTTTGTTAGTTGAAAAGAAATAAACTTCCAAAAATGGGAAGAATCAGACCTTTCCCGCAGGCAGGGCTGGCTTCATGGGTGTACAATTCGTACAGTTATACAGTGCCCTACATGCATGAGGGCCCTGAGCTTGGTTTAATGTTCTGCTTTCACCATCTTAAAGTTCTGAAAAATTTCTGAACACGAGGTCCTGCTCTGGGCCCCACAATTTATGTAGCCAGTCCTGTTTGCAGGGCTGTTCTAAGAGTTAAGTGAATTAATACACATAAAATGTGTAAAATCAGGCACCCATAGTTAGCTCTCGGTAACATTATCATTGTTGCCCTATTATCAGTATTATTATTGTTGTTGTTGTTATTAGCTATGCTCCAGAAACATGGGAAAGGAGGCGATGACTTTAGTCTATGCAACCTTCACTAACTTCATAACCACCCACCCAAGGAGGGTAAGTAGTTAGTGAAAGATAAGGTGTGTCCTAAATGCTAGAATCAGTTTTAATGACCATCTATCTATATCAGAAGAATAAATGTGGGACATTTCTATTAAGCAACCTCAACAGTAACAGCAATGCAAACACCCAGCAATTAGGAAGAGCTCACATATTAAGACTTGTACTAGAATCACATACACACAAAAAAATAGCAGGCCCCTATTATTTAATGTCTACTGAGTGCCCTGCAGTTTATCATCTTGTTTAATCTCCACGGCAATCCTATGGGAGTTGCCCAAAGACACACACACTTATAGAATATTGTAAGACACCAGAGGTGCCACCAGAGGGAATTGTCCCTGCTCTCAAGGAGCTCACAATCTAGGCAGATCAGACAGACCCCTGCCCACCGCATTTCATCACTGCACCACCAGGACCCAAACACACACACATACCACAGAGCCAATAGCACCTATAAAACAAAATACCTGCATAGGAATGTGGTGGCATAAAATGCATAGATTAGGAGACGAGTGAATCAGAGTCACATGCAGTTAATTAGAAAAGACTTGTTGGAGGAGCAGAGCTGGGAGCTGCGATTTAAAAAACAAAAAGGACAAACATGTGCAGCGAATCAGGCAATGGGCAGAGGCACAGAACAAGAAGGAGCAAGCATGGACGGGAGACGACAGGCGCTTGATTGGACTGGAACACAGTTTTAAGCCGTCCAGAAGAATCATTCATGCGAAGAAAATATTTCAGGGCTCAGCTATGTGTCCTTGTATGTGAACACGGTCTTTCCCCCAATAGAACTTCACTACTTGTTGTAGAACCATTAGTGTCTACTGAGATGGCTTTAAAATAATGCTGGGAATCATCACTTGCTCCTTTCAATTCCTGAATAGTTTTCTCCCAATGGGACCAGCAATTCTCCTTGTCTTTGGGCTGCTCTGAATTCTAGCAGCACTCCCTTGTCTATAGAAACTGGTTTCAAAAATTTTAAAAAATCACAAACTTTCTATTTTCCTAAGTGCAGAATACAATCTTTATTTATAGTTGAAATGTGTTATTATGTGTTTTCTGACATTCTTTTTCAACAAAAGACCACAACTATTTGTAGTGAAAGAATATGCAGTTCAACATGTGGAAACTTGCTTTTGTAAGATGCTTTAATGCGTTACTAAAGAAATATGTTTGCTTTGCTTTGCTGTTGTTTTTATAGGCCATTTACTTGTGATACTAAGATCTTTAAACAATAAACGAACACAATCCCAACCCCCCAGAATTTCCTCTGGGGAGGAAGTGGAATCTGAATGTTACACCATACCAGACGATGGAATGATAGGAACTCTGGGTCTGATTCTTGGTTTCAACATATCTCCGTTACATTCACTCCCTGTGCCTCAGTTTCTTTATCTAGCAAATGGAGATAGCCAAACTTACTACACAGTAAATGCTTATGAAATATGTCCAAAGCCCCAGTGGAGTACAAATATAGGCTTGTAAGTAGTCACTTTCTCCTATTTATGATAAAAATATAAAATCTATGTGACATAAAAAGAACAATCACCAGAATAGAGAATTGATCATTCACCTCAGACTTCTTAGATGGTGACCAAAATGCCACTGAGAAATTGCACTAATTTATAGGTGGCCTATTTCTGAGGAAGAGGTTCATAGGTCTGATCTTTGAATGACTTTCCCTGGCTTCTGAACATACATATATTGCTCTAGAACAGTGCTTTTCAAACTATCTATGCTGAAGGGCCAGGTTTTTCCCCCCAAATATCAAATCTTTCAGACTGATACTTTTGTTACATACAAGAATAAATTCACAGAAAAATAAAAATTTTAAAATGTGTAATGTACAAAATAAAAGCTTAAATTTATTATTAGATTCAACGGACATGGAATACTCTGATTCTATACATTTGTGAACACTTTCAACTTGTACTCAGCTTGTCACTAAACAATGAACAATTCAGGGCTTGGCACTGGTGTGTGGACCAACCACACTCTGAGTAGCACTGCTTTAAAGTACCTGCCTGAACTCCCCATTATTTCTTCCTGTGCCCTCCCCTAAAATGTTCTTACAACTGATCACATAACTATAGAGGAGTCTGCAGGACGGGGGCATAGTTAGTGCAGGGAGATTTAGAGATGTCTTCTTGTCTCTGAGCATCTGGAGCATCTTCTCAGCTTTGTTTCTCCATTTCAAGTCCACAGATAAATCTGAGTGGTTCCTTAATCACTGGAAATAGGCATAACCTTCTTGTAAGGAAAGCTAAATATTCTATGCCTGCCCAAACAACTCCAAGGTTGCACACCACTCCTGGGTTATCAAGGGGAGATTCCTGAGACTTGCTGTAGCTGTCGCTTAGTCAGAGTCAAACACATCCAAATAGAATGCAAGGTCTTCCGTGCCCCAATTCCTGGTCCAGAGACAGTGGGGCCCAAGAGAGCCAGGGACTATAGGAGTGCATTTGTCTTCCTTCCCAGCCTTTGTTTTTAGTAACCTCTGCCACCTCCATTAATGACATCTGCCTCCTCAAAAAATGCTTCCAAGCAGCCATCCTTACCCTTTGGCAACATTTTTCTTTAATGACTGCATTCCTGTGATATCGAATAAAAGGAAAATAAAGACCAGCCAGTGGGTATTAGTCTTTATGACTTTAAGGCTAAAAGGAATTAACTTCCTGAAACTTCAAGCCCCCCCTCCATGATGTAATGATGATGTGAGGTTACCCACCCTCAACTTTTGCTTCTGCCTAGAGCTATAATTAAATTAAGGATTGTTTATCTAGAGTCTGAAAAAGAGGGAGATCCAGAAACCCCCTGAAAAAATATAAGAATGTATAATGTGAATTTTTTTGTATAATGGGGCACTAGTTTTATTCAGATTTTCAAAAGAGCTTCATTTTTAAAAACTTTGAAACCTCTAATTTAAGCAATTACTAAATGGAAGAGTAGCTTTCTTTCTGTCCTCTTGACCTAGGTTCTCCACAGTGTTAGACTCAAGCCTTATTTGATATTTCCTCTTCAACTAAACACTGTGTTTTTCACATTTGTGATCTATACCATGAATCACTATGGGCATTTAAAAAATGAATCAGAATAGAATAAAATAATCACTAGAGTCTTTAGCATAGTAAGGGCAAGTACCATTTCATGACACTTTTGTCATGTGGGTACTGGGTCTTGATGTAGAGTGGATTTCTTACTTGTATTGGGACCAAAAAGGATTGAAAGCCATTTATGTCAAGCTGTAGTTCTCAGACTTGAGTGTGTATGTGAATCACTGGGGCAGCAAATTAAAAGGCAGATTCCCAGGCCCTAACCACAATACCTGCTTATTAGAAACCTGCATGTGTACAAGCTCCTCGGGTGAATCTGATGCAGGTAGGCTGTGGACACATCAGGATAAATAATCCATGTGGAAACACCGGTGTTTGAGAGCAAAGGCTTGAGAGTTGCACAGACCAGAATAAAAAGACCAGCTAGGCACATTTAGGATCTTGGTGATTACTCTGTGAGCCCCAGTTTCCTTACCTGTGAAATGGCATTGAATGTCCTGTCACTTAGAGTAACTGTAAGCACTGCAGGGCATAGCCAGCTACATAATATGCAGGGCCCAGTACAAAATGAAAATGCGGGCCCCTTCCACAAAAATTATTTAGTGTTTTAAGATGATAACGGCAGAGCATTAAATCAAGTGCAGGGCTCTTCTGAACCCACCGTCCTGTACAACTTTAGGTGCATAAACGCGAAGCCAGTCCTGTGAGTGTAAAGTGTATAACTCAGGGCTTAACATGCAGGAAGCATTCAGAAAGGAGCAGCTTTATTTAGTTAGAGCGTATGTAAGTCTACATATGAGATGAGGCAGTCTATGTGAAAGCATTTTAAACAAAAGTATTCAACTATAAATAGACCAGGGTATTAGTAACAAGGTTTAAGCTAACTAATATGATGCTTATATGAGCTGATCTGAACTTTCTTAATTAAAATCAGGGATGCTTGGTTGTTTGAAAGAAGAACCACTGTGCAAGTACAACTACTGAATTTTTTCCAGCATGTCCAATACCTGCCACTCCCACCCATGCCCTCCAGTGGGGTCACAGTTGGAGAAGCCACCTACCCTTTCAGCAGCTGTGCCGTGAGTGGGAAGCAAAAGCAACCTCCTGTGCCTTCCTCTCTATTAAATCCTCCAGGAACGTCTCAGCAGCCTGATGAAAGCCCACTCTCTTTATCAATCAATACAAGTTAAATAAAGCACTTTCATAATCTAAGAATAATTCTCAAAACTTCATGTGAATTGGAAATCAACCATTATTAACATCAGCTTAGATGAAAAAACAACATGTAGGAAAATTCAAAAACTCTGGGCTACTTATTTACATACTTCAATTGTTACCTCTATGCCCCCAATTCCCCAAATTACATTCCCACCAAGACCACTCAATTTTGATCAAGGAAATTAAGTACCTTTCTACTTTAACCTCCCATTGGCTCAAAACCAAATTTTGCATCTTTGTCCCTCACAATGGCTTCTCTTCCTGACATTCCATCTTGTTACAGTATTCTAGACCAAGACCTTGGAATTTTCTGTAGTTTATTTCTACCTATATGCACTTATCACACCTAGTGCTTCTCTACTGCCCCTACTGAATTCAAGTGCCCAGAGGGCAGGAACTGTGAGTCCTTATTCACATGAGCCCTGCCAGCACCTGGACTAGTCCCACCCTCCATGTGCTTAGTGATGGAGAACACAGGGGCTTGCAGCAGTCCCTTAGTCTATCTCAGCATCAGATCAAGTTTCCACCTCCTCTTGCTTGCTGCATGCTTGGGTTGCCCAGAGTCTGCACGTCAAATGCCCCCCAATACTTGGGACAAATGACAAATGTCACAATTTGCAATTACTGTATTCCCATTAAGAAATATTTGCCTGAAATGGGGTTGAGGTGTATAAAACTTCTACATATTTCATTGGGTAACAAGGTAACACTTAGTTTGAAAGTATTTACGTACCTTAAATCATTCTTGTATGACTTTTTTTAATGTCTTAATACCTGGGACTACTTCTCTAGTATATCAATCAATCAAGAGGCTTAAGAATAGTATATCAGTTAATCTAACATGCTAGGTCAGGTTCTGATACAGTTTTACAAAGCATAATTCTTGACTCCAAGTATCTTCAAATTGAGTGGAGGATATTGTCTTTGAAATTAGAAACAAATCAGAGTACTGATGTTGTATGACTGGCTATAAGTTTCAGAAATGATTATAAAGTTGTAAGATTAATGCATGCATACATGACTGAAAGAATACCTCCTGGAGATGTGCCTGGGCTTGAGCTTTGAAAGATGAAAGGGTTTGGAAGGATAGATGGGAGATGAGGGAAGGCAGCTGGGGAAAACAGCAAATAGTGAACGAGGTAGTCCTGATGTTAGCACATATGGGAGATTAGTAAGGAAATCAGCCTATCTGGGGATAGGAGTTTGTATTTGGGAATAGCAGGTACTGAGTTTGTATATTTAGGTAAGCCTGGAACATTAGTCTTGGAATGATAAAAGGACTTTGAGCTTAGTCTGATAGGCAATAGAAAACAATTACAAACTCTTTCCAAGGAAGTGTCAGGAAGAGCTTGGGCATATGTATTGGCGGGTGACTACACCAATTGCATGGCTAGGCAATTCATAATTAAAGCCAAAATGTTTCATTATTTTAGTTACACTAAGTTTTCCATTTGTGTCAGGGCTAGCGGTTTGGCTCACAGACACTTCAAACTCGCTGCACAGGCTGGGTCACAGACCTCTCCTATACCAGGCTGGGTCGCAGACCCCTCACACACAAGTCCACACTAGGTAATTGGGAAAGATCCTGGGAGCCATTGGCAGACAACACGAGCTCAGTCCTCAGCTTCCTCTACTTCCTTAGCATCGGCGGCAGCGGGGCAGCAGCAGCAGCAGTAACAGCCTCCAGCAGTAGTGGCCTCCCCAGGGCTCCCCAGGGGACATCCCGGGGGTGGGGGCAACACTGTGGATTGGAGCCACTCATCCTTTATACTTAAGTCCATAACCCTGGACACCTGGGTGCCTGCGCGCATCTAAACCAGACAATAGCCAAGGAACACCTGGGCACATATGCATATTTACATCAAATGCTCAGCAAGATTCTGAACATCTGAGGGTTCCTGACCATTTTCCTGTATTTTCCCTACAGCATATGAATCTGTCATGGGTGCATAGATCATTTGGGAGGATGAGGATTATGGGGTGGCCAGGAGGATGGAGGTGCTGCCGTAATCCATATGTGAGATTTTGAGAAGCTGGACAGCTGTACAAGTAGTAGAGGGGAAAAAAGAGGAAGGAATCTGGGCATCGCTAAAAGACTTAATTCAATCCACAAGTATTCACTGAGTGTCCGCTAAATGCAAGAGCTTCTGCTATGCCTGAGGAAATCAATGGTGAATGAGACACACATGGTCCTGATGTCCCAGAGTTTGCTTTCTAGTGGGGGCGGGGGGGAGGAAGGGTGCAGACAATTAAAGAAACAGGTACAGTGTCATAGGCATTCTGATGGAAAAAGTAGGGCATATTCTCCAAGAATACATATGCAATGATTTTCAGCTCTACCGGAACAGGGCAGGAGTGGAGAGTCAGGGAAGATATCTAAATAAAATGACATCTGACATAAGAGGATGGGGTTGAAGAAAGAAAAGTATTCTAAGCATGCAATAAAATGGAGAAAAATGTCACATACCCAACACAATACACACAGAAAACAAACATACCTTAGGACCAGCTCTCAATCTTCAAATCGTTTCTTCTTGACAAATGGCAGAGCTTTTAACTTAAGTCTTCTTTTCAGACCTGAAGATAATGGAAATTGACTAGGTTTGTATTTCTGCTTTCTTTTCTGGAAATATATAGTCTTAAGGTACAAAAGGAAGGTGTCAGAATCCTTGCTCTAGTCAGCTGCTGGCTGAAACAAGAACATGATACACTTTAAGATAAGTGTAGAAACAAACAAGGCTTTGGAGAACAATGCATGCCGTTTTAATTTGTTGATGTTGTTTTGGGGTTTTTTTTTTTTTTCAGATTTTCGGTGATACCCCATTATCTGCTTAAGGCTAGAACCCAAAGTTGTTTCTCTAGTTACAAAGACCCACTTGGAAGGGCAAAGGGTAGAATGGATGCACCACCCTGTGCACTCAGGAGCTTAGTGATGCAGGGGCAGGAAAAGACCAGGAAAAAGCTTGTAGAACACTGGAACTGATGATGGCCTTCTTCAATAAAGGGAATACTGGAAGAGAAGCAGATTTGAAAGGATGTGATAACACAATGAGTCTGGGGTGCCTATGGGACATCCAGATGGAGATATCCAATTTGCAATTGAATCTGGAGCTCAGAAAAAAAGGTCAAGAAACCCTGTACAATGAATACTTTCTTTAAAAAAAAAAAGATCTGAAGCAAATATTGGAAAATATTAACATCTGTTAAGTGGAGATATAGGAGTCTGAATCACCTGCAGAACCATCTTATTGAGCTAATATTTTTGCAGAATTACCTTTTTATTAAATAAAATATCCCAAACATAAAGAAACATTAAGGGAATCATTTAACAAGCACACCTATCAATCAACATCAGTCCTGAGCCTTTAAATCAATTTACCAGAAACCACAAAGGCTAGCAGATAAAAAAAGTTCACTCATCCTTTTCTCTGCCGTTTCTTGTCCCATCTTCTGCGCCTCCTTCCCATTTGGTCATGCTATTCTATCTCACCTCCCTTTTTTTCTTGACTGTTATTTATCATCTCTGTCTAGCATAGACCTTACACGATGTTACCTTTCCCTCCCACAGGGTCAAGTTCACCACATCTTCCTGTGTTTAACACTTCCAGCTTTCTATAGCCCGTTATGGTGCCTGGGGAAAGGGTGGTGATTGATATCCGTGGAATTCTTATACCCAGGTGCTTCTTCCTTTCCACTCTAAAGAGGATGCAGCCTCCAGGAACGATTTGGGAAGACCAACAGCACTCCTGCTAGAAAACACAGGACTCTGGACCAACCAGGTGTCCATCTGTCACTCTCTTGCTGTGCTCTCCACACTGAGCTTGCTCTTACAATCTGCTCACCTCCCACTTTCCTCCTTAGATTCAAACCCACATTGAACTCATTCACTGTGATCATAAGAGATGATATGTCATATTGTCAATGTTGAATCCAGCAACATCAAAAAAACTGGGATAAATACATTAAACCCCCACAGCCACGAACAGTGTGACTTGGCAACTGAATGCACAATTTGAAGATGTACATTTTCATCCCTATTCAACTTTTAAATCATTTTTCCTGATTCTTCATCCTAACTAACTTTAAATACTCAACTCTCTCTCAAAATCTCCTCTGACTATTCTAACTCACTTTATTATTTCCCTTTCCCCAATAACCATAGTAGTACTATAAAACCAAAACAACAAGATTTAATCAAATCATGCACTTACTCGTGTTGTGATTAAGTAATTTCACCAAGACTTTTGTAGCCCTTCCAAGTCCTGGCACAATATGAATCAAATTGTAGTTGAGTTGAAAAAAATATTAATCTGTTCTCATAGCTATGTTGAGAGTGGAGAGAAAAGTCAGGTATGATAAAAGCCAGTTAGAATGTCAGCACGTTTTTATATGGGCACTAGGGAGTGACGAGACAGCTGCTATGTCCCCAACAGCCTGCCCATGTGTCTCACTGACACCACACAGCCGGTAGTGTCAAAGGCAATGTATCCTGGATCATCTGGTCCTTAGAAGGCACATAGACTGGAACACAAAAAGGCCAGGATAGTGCCCCCATGCACATCCATCCCACAGTCTCCTCCAGGATTGATAATACATCTCTCAAGAGGTCTGATTTCTCACATTATAAACTATCATAAAACACACAATTAGCCATATCTTTTTCCTGATGAAATTTATTTTTATTCTTTCCCTGAGGCTTTATGATGACTTCAGTGAGAGTAAACGTGAATTCAAGTGTAAGCAGGGGAACTGTTAGATGGTCCAGCTGCCTGTTTAGGATGGAGTGAGCAGAGGAGTTTATGTAAGGAGATGGACAATAGATCTATAGACAGAATAATGTACTGAGCATTTACTCTGTACCAGGCGCTGTGTTAAAGCCATGACAAAGATTATCCCATGAGGTAGGTATACTATTACTCTTTTTATTTTAAAGATGATGAAACTGACAATAATAGAGGTTAAGTAATTTGCCCAAGGTCAACACCTAGAAAGTTATAGTGTCAAGATTTGATGCCAGACAGTCTCGTTCCAGAACCCATATCTTCAACCCTGAATGTGTAACGTTCTCCTGGATGTAAAGAGGAAGTTCAAGCCTACCAAACTCTTTCTGTACTTTTATTTTATCACCTGTAAAATAGCCAAGAATACCTGAAAAGTTCATTCTTAAGGATGCTGCAGAGGAAATTTGTGCAATGGAGAGGACTGTGAATAAATAATCTCAGCAAATATCTCCTCCAACTGTAAGATTATCCTAAAAACTTACTACACGAGGAGACCAAGTTCCATTAGTACTTAACTTTAAAACTGAGAGAAAAATAGATATAATCCCTCTGGGATTAATTTTAAAGTACTACATAGTTAGGATTGTATTCAAAGCACTTAAACAAAGGACATAGCTGAGCTGGTGTGTTCAGAAGACTATTTTAGACATATCCCTTTCTACCTATCCCCAACACCCATTTTCATCCAGCTAATGCTGCTTTCTCCTTCAAAATTTCTGCTTGAGAATTGTTTTCTCTAAGAATCACTCTCTGACCCCTCCCACCCAGCAGGCTCTTGTCCAGCTCATGACACTTTCCCAAAGTGTGGACAGTAACTGCCGGTGTGAGAGCCCAGGGCAATCAGAGAAATCTGCAAGTTGCAAAGCCTTATGGCTGTCAGAGTAGAAGACCTCAGAGAGCAATTGTTCTCACTTGTCACTTCAAATACAAAAAATGCCACCAGATTACCAGGAACTGCTGCTGTCGACAAGCACCACGGTGAAGCTCCTTTAGTCTTTTCGCCTGTTGGAGGAGTCTGAGGACAGGAAGATTTCAGAAAGCAATGTGGCCTCCTTTTCTACCATGCTCTTGCATAAGGTTTTCTTGCTTTTCACACTTTTTTTTTAAACGTATGCAGAGAGATTTTAGTTCAAGGTCACCTGGGTGAATTTTCTGGATGTGGAACTCAGGTTTTCCGTTCCCCAGACAGCTATCTTCCTGATGTTGGAAATAGGGTCCAGGGGGCTGATAGTTGGCCTCAAGCTGCCCAGTCCTCTTACCAGGTTCTTGACTTCACCGCAGGAAAGAATTCAAGGGTAGATTCACAGAAGACAGTAAGAACAGGTTTAATGAAACAGTTAAGAAATACAGGTTCCACAGAGAGAGTGTGTCATAGCTCTGGAGACTAAGCAGGGCCCACTCCAAGTCTCACACAAAAGTTAGCTCAGTACAGACATCAAGTCTAACACAAAAGCAAGAAAAACATACCTAAAGTTCAGTACAGAGTGCAGGCTGGCTCGAGAGTGAGCAGCCACTTGCTGAAAGTAAGTTCAATACAAAGTAAAGTATACACACCTCAGACAGCAAAGTGCAGATTGCCTCCAGGAAAGTGAGCAACAACTACGCCTTCGACTGGGATTTGACTTTTACGGTTTCACTACCTACTGAATATTCAATTAAGAGTGTGGTTCCCAGTTATGTAACATTCAGTCTTGCACATTCTCAGTTGGTTCCTTCCTGGAGCATGTTCATTGGTCAGATTTTATCACATGCAACAGACATATTCAAGAATGTTCTCTACTGAGCATGCCCAGCCACTGGATTGCATAAGCCAGCCCCTTGTGCTCTTATTTTCCCCACTTTGGTGCTAAAAATAGGTCTAACTGGTAACCACTAACTTTCCTCCAGGGGAGACCAAAGACAGTGGCTGAAAACCCAGAGGCACGTCCTGAAACCTGAGCCCAGGGAAACTGAGCACCTCCTGTATCATTCGTATAAGCTGATTCCAAATCTTCCTTCAAAAAGAGCTTAAGCCTCACCTGCTCCAAGAAGCTCCAAGAAGCCCCAGGCACATTTAAATGCCTTCCTCTGTGTTCTCATCGTCCCTTCTATCATGGCCCCTATTACCCTGGTCAGAAGAGAGGATGATTCACTTGTCTGTTTTCTACCAGGCTGGGAGGCGGAGAAGGCCAGAACCACACCTGTGTCAGTGCCCAGCTCCACGGCACCCAAGCAGACCCTTGCACTGCTTCTCTCCCTGTTTCTTCCTGGTGGGGGTCAGAGTAAATATCCTTTGAGGTCTTTTCTCTTTCTCTTTTTTGATCTGTGCTTTTGGTGAGGTCCATGTTTGCATGTCCCACTGCTGCAGGCAGCAGAGAGAAAGATTTTATTGAGTCTTTACCATGTTAAGATGAAGATTGACAATAAAGAAAGCCTAAACAAATTTCAAGAGCCCCCCAGCTCCTGAAATCTAAAATGTAATTTCATTAGATGCCACCTTCCTTTCTCCCTCCTGCACAAAGTCCTGCTCCCCTGCCCAATGTAGAAAACAGGGTTGCACTGAACAGAGTAGCCATCTGATAGCTGATGTTACAGACACTCACTGCGACTTCTTAACAGATGGGAGAGCTGAACTGCTGTTGATTCAAAGACAAGTCCAGCTGCTATACCAGAATGAAGCATCACAGAGAGAAGATGCTGAAACAACTGTTATAGATTTTACCGGCAGTGGCTTTCAACAGACTGGAATCAAAACAATAACTGGCAAAGGCATCTTAGAGGTCACTGGTGAGTAGGAGAAAGCTCTCTGGCTTTCTATAATAACAGTCTCTGCCTGAGCTGGATAATAACCTTGAGGATGGTAGCCTGAAAGATGAATTCATGTGGAGAGAATGTCTGGAAACACCTCTAAAAAGCAGCTCATAGCCTTTCAGAAATAAGTGCTGTAATGAGAATGAGGTATTTCTCTTTAAAATATCCTTTGCTACAAATTCAGGTAGCCAAATAACTGCACTTCTTTTTATCAGGAAACAAACCTTCTAAATTAGTAAATAAACCAAAGTCATTAGTGGGTATCTTCAGTAGTGAACATGTGTTTCTTAGTGGAGTAGAGAGAGGTTAGAGAAGTTAGCTTCTCCTTCTTGGCTGCAAATGACCTTAAAAGATACTGTTAAATAATAAATGTCCATTAACTAGTCTTGAAATAACTGCATCTAAACCAATTTTATGATTATATAGAACCACATTTTACATCATAATGCAGCAAGATAAAAGTGCTGTATGTTGCAGATATTAGCCAATACCAGAGGCAGTCTTGTGAGAAGGATTAACTTTTGGGACATCAAAAGACCCCAAGTGTCCCCCAAATATGGCTTCAGTAGCCTGTGGCATCAGTCTCCTCTTCTTCCATCAAGAGATGATCTAGGAACCAGATGATAAGGTGGAAAAGCTGCTCAAAAAAAGTTGTAACTCTTACAAGGCAAATGTATGACTTAACAGAGAAGGGAGGCTCTTCATGTGACCTCCACCACAAATGCAGGTTAGTTTTTCCAATTGGCTGTCTGTCACCTTAGATGGTAAAGGAAATCTGCTAATATTTATTGAAACCCTGGAGTGATCAAGGAAGTGAGCTGTAGAAATGCAGAATATCATTTTATCCTGGTAGGTCTGCTTGCATCTTCTCTTTGCCCATGACCTACAGTGTCTATCATCTTTATCTGAGTCTTCATGTACATATTAAAGTTTTCTAATACAACGATGGAGCTTGGGATGAAGAACTACACTGAGAAGCTTGCCCTTCTCCTTCACCTCTGGACCTCAAGGAGAGAGAGAGAGAGTGTGTGTGTTTTCTCAAGATAAAAATTTGCATTATTGGTATTCAGTAACAGAGTTCTTATGCTTCTCAGGAGAAACAGAAAAAAAATCTTTAGAGAGAAATGTAGTATATTGTGATACCATGGGCAACAAAGAGTTCCAAGTGAAGAACTTATGGCAGGTATAGCCAAACAAAACCAAAATTTTAAATATATACTTTTTTCCAGGTAGCAGCTCAGGCGGGTACAGAGTCTGCCTGCCTGCTATGTGATGCCCTACCCTCATGGATCAACATCACGGCAAATGTCCCCTGCATGCATCCTCCTAAGCCACAAGAGATAAACGTACACTGTGTGCAAAGAGTTCAAATGCTTTGGGGAAAATGCTCCTTGCTTTAATGAGGATAACCTCCCCACCTTGGTCAATAATTCTGAACCCTCTGATGCACTCATGTAAGGTGGATATTCGGTCAGGGATCAAGCCAAGAAAATCAAATCCATCAGTCGTGCCGTTCCCTTTCATATTTTCAAGTTGCCCCCACCCCACCCCTAAACACTTACAGGAGTTAGAACAAGTTATGGACTTGTACTCCTTACCACTTACTATAATTTCAAGGAAGGGGCTTCCAGGAATGACAGTGAAACACTAATAAACTGATAAAAGAACAATTGTTCAGCATTACTTTAAGGCAGCACCATGAATGAGTGAGATATAGGCCATGAACATAATGGGGCCTGAGTTGACGAGGGAAAAGGACAGAAATGCACCCCCCCTGATCCCCGTGGCCTGCCTCTACTGTCTACACTCCATGCTGGATACAAAGGGAAGGGAAGGGGCAGGCTGCACCTGTCCTGAAGCACCGCTCTCCCAAACCAGCAGAAGTCTCCCTGCTGGTAAATGTCCCTGTTTGAAGTAGCTAAAATGGTTGTAACCACTCAACAGATCAGCAAATTCTTTTTGTACAGTAGCATTATTTCAAAAGTCTGTGAAGTATTTTCTGTCCTCATCTGCAAGCTGCAGCTGCTGATTGGTTAAAATCCATGAGGTCATGGTTGCTGTACATGATTTTCTCTAAGTTCATCCATGTTGCTGCAAATGGCAGAATTTCGTTAGTTTTTATGGCTGAGTAGTATCCCATTGTGTATATATACTACATTTTCCTTATCCAGTCATCCGTCGATGGACATTTAGGTTGGTTCCATATTTTGGCTATTGTAAATGGAGCTGCAGTAAACATGGGAGTGCAGGTGTCCCTTTGACATGATGATTTCCATTCCTTTGGGTATACACCCAGCAGTGGAATTGCTGGATCATATGGCAGTTCTATCTGTAGTTCACAAACATTTCAAATAAAAACTGCAAAATTCTCAGCATCAATATCTAAATTCTAACTTACAATTCAAGTTAGGGCAGTATACTGTTATCTATTACTGCGTAACAAATAACCACAAACTTAGTGCGGTTTAACAACACACACCTATTGTCTCACAGTTTCTGTGGCTGAGATCCAGGCAGACCTTATGTGGGTCCTCTGCTTCAGGATGCCTGGGAAGGCTGCAATCAAGGTGTCTGCCAGAGCTGGGGTTTTATATGAAGGACCGTCTCAGGAAGGATCTGCTTCCAAGCTCACGTGGTTGTTGGCAGGATTCAGTGCCTTGTAGCTCTCTATTCCTTGGCATTTGAGCCTCTTCAACAGGGCAGTTTTCTTATTAAAGCCAGCAAGGGAGAGTTGGCTAGCAGGACAGAAGTCACTATCTGATTGTAACCTAATCATAGACATGACACCCCTCACCTTTGCTGTTCTCCGTTGACTAGAAGTGAGTCACAAGTCCCACCCACACTCAAGGGGAGAGGATTACATAAGGGCATAATACAGGGAAGCAGTGATCTTTGAGATCCATCTTAGAGTTAGCCTGCCACAGGCAAGATTTCCCAAACAGGGTTCCCTGAAATGGTACTGTGCCTCAAGACATTAACTGATAGTCTAGAAAACAAAGTAAATTGAACCCATGCCAGTAATTATTTTTCATCTAAATGTTCTCAGAAAGAAAAATGCAAAATATACTTTTATATAATAACCCCAAATATTATGCAGTAATCTGCCACACACAAGAAGACTTTCCTTGAAAGATTATTTCTTGATATAAGAATGTAAAACATTTACCCTCCACAGTGATGTGTAAGCAGCATTGGTTTTAGGTTGATCCATGTCATTTATACAATGACCACTGCTATGTGTTATGTATCTTGTCTTACAATTTCAACATAAATTAATATTTAATGCTTCTTTCATATTAAATATTTATACACACAAACTCATTCTCCACAGATCTGTGACTCAAAGGACATTTTCAAACAAAAAAACAGTCTTAAGCTTCTCAAACTGTGTCACATCAAATAAGCAAAAGTTGGAACATATCGAAACAAAGGTTAAATCTTTGCTTTCTAAACATGCCTGGAACTAAGCTGTCCAAAATAAAACTGAATTATTCTGGAATATTCTAAGTCAATAGTACCAAGATTTTGCAAAGTGTGCAATTTGTGCTATTCTTTTTTCCACAACACAGGATTTTTGTATAACGTTTTACAATGAAGAGAAAATGTAGAATAGACAATGCTGCACTTCACATTCAGATTTTGACTCAACAATATCATTCATAAAATTAGGAAGATCTATGGAAAAAGACAAAGAAACACTTTGAAAATGTTTGTATTTTTTGATGTCACATTTTATATTAACATGTAAAATAAGATTTTTATGTTTTTAAAATATTGCATTTTCTAATTTTTGTTGTGACAAAAAATATTTGTCTCAACAAATATTAAACTTTAAATATTATATTTTTTCTTTTGTCGTACTTTATAAAGAATATACTATGTTTTATATTTAGCTCCCCGTACCTCTGTGGTGCTGATAAGATGACAAATTGGATTAGAGACTGGGAGAAACTATGAGCAGGTCAATGAGCTAGCTTGTAGAAAAAGATCACAAAGAAAAGAATGACACGGAAAATTAGAAGCAAAGAGAGAGAGAGATCAGAGTGAAGAGCTAGAATTAACAGCTGTGAACAATGTAGTTTGGTGTTGAGAGGGATAGGCAAAATCTCTTGGTTTTTCTCTGTGCTTTGCAGTACATTTCTCTCCTTTGCCACCCCTTCAAAGTAACCTTCAGCCATAGTCATTATTAGTCTTTAAGACTTTTGGGGTTACTTTTCTGTTTCTTTTAGATGTTTTGCACTGTGGAGGTGGACTTCCAGTGGGCACTCAGAAAATTGCATCTCTCTCAGCATCCTCTGTTTGTCCTGTGTTATTACTGACAGTTCTTCTCCCAATTTCCGAAATAGAAAATCCACTTCTCAGGGCATTGTGTGCAACATCAATTTTACTGACGATGTCATGGTGGAGACCTTCACCTGCTGGATGACTCCACTACAAAATTTCCCTTGGGCATCACTCCCCAACACTCTCTTCTAGTCTGCCAGCTGCCAGGTCTGCTTGTCTCTGTTTCTCCATCTGCCTTTCCCCCCTTCTTCTGCTGGTATGTCTTCCAGACCTCCAGCTCTTTGAGGCCTCCTTGCTATACCCAAACCCATCATCCCACATAGCAAAGAACATACTCTACCTAGAAATCTGTGTAGGATTATGTATAAATGCTTCTCATTGTCACATAAAGTTCAAAAAAAGAAAAAAGAAAATTGATCAAATTTTAGTCATTTATGATAACAACTGTTTTGTCTGTCATTTTCTGGTATGAATATAAATTAAGTCCCCATTATGTCTCTGGACCTCCTGTCAATGCTCTGTCAGTATATTGTAATTTTAAAGGGGTTTTGATGTCAAAGTGGTTTGGGAATTTTGCAGTAGGATATATGGCTGGGACTGACATCCCTAAATCCAAAATAGACAGCGAGATCCAGAAAAAAATGTAGGTAAAATGGTCAGTTTAGAAGGATAAGCCATAGAGGGAGGGACCAAAAATTTATTCATTCACTAAGCATTTGTTGTACACTTATCATGAGACAGACACTGAGCTGGATGCTGGGGCTTCAGTAGAAAACAAGTTGGCCATGGTCCCTGCCCTCATGACGCCTGTGGTCTGGCCCAGGAGAGGAGCTATTGAGCAAGCAACTGGAACACAGTGTGCTTAAGTGGCAGAGGAAATAGAGAGTGAAATGGGACGATACCCCCAACTCCAACCCATATATCTATCTATCTAGGATAACTAGAGAAGGGGTGAGAAGGGGAGAGGAGGGTCGTCTGAGCAGGGGTAACAGCAGGTGCAGAGGTGAGGAAGTAGAGAAAGCATGGGCAGCTGAGGCGTGCTGAGGAGGGGTTCATTGACTGGGTAATGGGGCATGGGAGGCACAGGGCAGGTGGAACCAAGAGGAGGCTGGAGAGGAAAGTTCCATGGCTCCCACGTCCTCAGGTTTCTAACCTTCAGCAATGAATAGAGTATACTTCCTGACTCCCCATGCTCAACCGAGACAAGCTGCAATCTGTGCTTGTACTTCAACTGCATCCCTTTCCCCTAGAGGAACCCCACACTGAAGAGTCAGAGGAATGCTCTACAGCATCTGAAAGGCACCCCACAGCGTCTAACGCCAACTCTCTAAACGTGGGACATACAATCAAACAATGGTTTGACTTTATGTCTCCCACCATACTTATGCGATCTATCAGGGGAAAAAAAAGGCTTTAACAAAATATATGTTTATTATTGATATAAAATAAATTATATCAATAAAATTAAAAGTTACTTTAAGAACTCTTCTGTGAAATTTCTTGACCAACCTTCAAAATAATAGTAAAATGCAGGTGTATTACAAATTGGGTTTGAAATCCTTTTCTTTGATCTGATTATGCATTTTAGAGATGAAAATAATTAGTTAACCCAGAATTGTTTGAATAACTAGTAATTGCCACATCCTAGAGTTACATAAATAAAAATATCCCTCCAATATGCTCACAGTCTAGGAAACACGTGATGAAACACTATATATTCCTGTGATAAGGAGAGACATGAGGGGCATTATTACAACCCAGACCTGGAGGCACAGAGTTAAAACAATGAATGACTGGGTAAGGCGCCCCGAGGAGGTGATGGTTCATACCAGGGCAAATTGTTTCTCTTTGCCCTTTCCCTCTTTTCCCCTATTGCATGATTATTGCTGTTCACTCAGGCTTTCTGGGACTATGTGCCCAATTATCACACCAACGTAGTAATTAGGTAAAAAGACTCCGTCATGAGAGCATTCTGGACACAGAAGGCTGAAGACTGAAGGGAGAGAACTTGCTCTTAATCGTGGTAGCCTTCTCTGTCTCAAGCACCTCCTCACCACCATGTCTTCCCCCGACTTGTTGGTCCAATCAATAAGCAACTGGATGGTAACCTAGATTGTTCCTAGATACCCCAACCTTCCCTGCCCCAACCCAGGAATTAGAGTCCAGAGCACACAGAGCACCTAACTAGAAAAGACCCACAGAAAAATATGGAGGCAGAGACGAAAAGACACAGAACTTAGCATTCGTTGAGGAAACATAAATTATAGCCCAAATGTACTACTGTTTCAAGAACCATTTGTCCTAAACATTCCCACTGATTTTTTTTTAAACTTGGCATCCTAGTGGAAAATGACAATAAACACTTGGGATAGTGGTGCGGAATCAACTGATGCATTTTTTCCTCTCATACACCTTGCAGTCAGCACCCAAGGGCTCCCACAGAGAACAGATTACCCTTTGAGTGCAGAGTAGAAACATGTGGATATTGTAGGTAGGCTTAGTTATCAGTAGTAGTTATCTTTTTCATTCATTTGTTTATTTATACAGCAAAATATATAGAACCCTACTACATGCCATACACTTTGGATCCAAAATATAAATAAGAGAAGGTCAGTCTAGTCATGGAGACAACTAAGCACAACACAAGGATTAGAATACAGAGTATTAGAGAACAATGTAAATATCACAAAGGACAGGGACAATTTTTGCCATTCAGAATATCATCCCTAACAATGCAACATCCAACATATAATAGGTTCTCATTAAATAGGTGCTAAATCATGCATATATGTGTCAAGTGTACAGTGTGCTATGATAGCAGGACATGTAATCAGACAGGGTTGGGGGTGGTGAGGAATGTTCAGCTGAGTTTGGTGTCTATACTTAGAGCGACACCATTCTGCCTGTTGGTGTGATTTTCTGCAGCAGTGCTCAGCTGCCTGATTATGAATGGAATCATTGGATGATTGGGATGATAAAAAATAAGTTTCAGAAGGCAAAATACACAGGAATAGGAAGGCAAAGAGGCCCTCCTGGAGAGTGATTGAAATAATTAACCATAAAGTCTAGGATGGATAGGGAAGGGAATGATGAAGCTCAGAGGGAATGAAAACAGAGTGGCCAAAGCACCAGAGGCTTTAAATCAGTAAAATTTAAAGACGGGAGAGTGGAGGTAAGAATAAGAAACAGGACAAAGAGGGGGGTATTGATGTATACGATGGGATGTTGATGTTAAGACTTCAGAAATGGAGCTGTGCATGATAATGTCAATTTCCAGTAAGGGTGCCGATGGAGAGTGGAGGTCATTTAAGTAGAGGAAATCAGAGCAATCTGTAATGCTTGGTGGTGGGTGGGTCACCCTTGCTGTGTAGGGCAATGGCAGGAGGAGCGGTGGAAGGGAAGAGCCAGAGGCCAAAGACCTCAATGCAGCAGTGGCAGGGATGTCAATAAGTGACAGCATTAGAAAGGGATGGGCCAGATGGGATGAGTGTCCACAATGAGTCAATGGCTTGCATGCAGTTAGTTGATTTGGGGACAAGATCTTAGGGGACAGGAGTGGGGAAATGGAAAAGGTTAAACAGGAAGGAAGAAAAAGCCAATGCAAGGGTATGCTCTTGCAAGGGTATCACACTGCGGGTAAACGGGGATTTGTGTTGCCTTCAGAAGCTTCTGATGTAGAATGAACCTCAGGATTTAACCCCTTCGTTTTCCCCCATTACTCCAGGGTTGCCCTACAGGGCTTGAACTCCCTCTGGTTGAGGCTGCAGGAGCGTGAGTTCCAGGCAGTTTTCCAGCAGGTGTCCAACTCTAAGGCCTCAGGGCAGCCCCAGGTAGAAACTAAATGACAACAAAGTGCAGCTGAGGTGATGTGCTGCCAGGTTTACACCTGCCTGGAGCTGGTGGTCACAGCAGTGGCTGGAGGAAAAGGTTGGCAGAGGGAATGTGAGGTGGGGTGCAAGTAGTGTCTGTTGTGAGGGGTGAAGCGATCATTGTTTGTGCAGCAGGTGGGAGCAATTGGAAAGCCAGTTCATGCAGAGGCACCAAGGGCACTGCAGACGATGGCACTTGTGACCAAAGCCCAGCTAGAGCTTTGACTTAGGGCTCAAAAAGAATGTGGATGGAAGTCACCTCACCCTTCAGCAAGACTAACCTCCAAGGAAGGGGACAAATGGGAAGATCCCACTCACCAGGGCTTGCCGGTGGCTACGAGGGCCGAGCAGTTCTCACCAGGTCTAGGAATCTAATGAAGGCACAGCTGACTGTGAAAGCAAGTTGGGGCCTAATCAACGGTGCCAAGGTTCCACGAGAAAGAGCATATGAGCTCACAGAAGTCTGGTCTGAATGTGGAAATGTGTGATGTGTGTGTGTGTGTGTGTGTGTGTTTATTTGAGATTTTCTGGGGAAGGAATAGAAGGAGAAAAGAAGGTGGCATTTAAATAAGCCTTGAAAAACTCTGACTTATAAAGATATAATTTACCTGACCACTTGGCAGTTTTATTTATCAAGGTAAATGAACAAATTAGCATTCTGACTTAGATATAACTCTCTTGAGAGTTTATTTAGCCAGTTAAGCTCCCCTGAGCCTGAACAACTCTGAGCTTGCTAATAAATCAAGTCTATGGACCTCCAAATTAGAAGATCATGCCCTGGAACTCAATGACCACAGCAAAGAACTAAAGTGCTATACAGTCCTACATTAGTGACTAGCTCACCTCCTTCCCTAATATTTTAAAATTCATTTTCTGACTTCAACACATTACTTTTGTGACATATTGTACAGAAATAAAATTATGTCTATGAGGGATTAGTCACCTATTCCTGCATAACAAATTATTCCCAAACTTAAAATGACCACATTTATTGTCTCACAGTTTCTGCAGGTCAAGACTCCAAGCATGGCTTAGCTAGTTCTTGTATTTCTGAGTTTCCTACAGATTGCAGTCAAGGTGTCAGTTGGGATGTAGTCACCTTGAGTTCAACTGGGAAAATATATGTTTCCAAGTTCACGTGACTGTTGGCAGGATTGAGGTCCTTGTGGACTGTCAGACTGAGGGTCTCAGTTTCTTGCTGGCTGGAGGCTGGAGGCCACCTTCAGTTCCATGCCATGAGTGCCCCTCCAACATGGCAATTTGGACCATCAAAGCCAACAAAGGAGAGTCTGTAAGCAAGAGGACTATTACAATCTTTGGAACTTAATTACAGAAATGACATTTCATCATATTTGCCACATTCTATTGGTTAGAAAACAGTCAGTAGGCAAGCCCACATTCAATAGGAGGGGATGCACACAGGTATGCATACACCAGGAGGCTGGGATCATCGGTACCATCGCAGAGGCTTACCTACCATGTGTGGTCATAATGGGAACTGTGGCTCACTGAGGGTATGTGCTAGGCTGCTCGGACGAAGGAGACCAAATACAGTGGCTTAAATGAAATACAAATTTAGTTCTCTCTCTTTCATAACAGACCAGAAGACAGCAAATAGTACAGGGTGGAGAGGTAGCTGTGCCTCGCCAGGGACCAGGGATCCAGGTTCCCTCTATCCTCTTGCTCAGCCCTCCCTCAGGATGACATTCCAGTCCCCGTGGTCAAAACTGGCTTACCACCTCATCTTTACTCTAGTCCCTCGGAATGAAAAAGGAATAGAAACTTAATTAAATTTATTTTAAGGATACAATGCAACAAAGAAGTTGCACAGATCACTCCTACCCACATCTCATTGGTGGGAACTTGAGCACATGTCTACATAGAGCTACAAGGAGGCTGAGAAATGTAGTCTCTTGCTCTTGGTCAGCCATTTGCCCTATTGAACTTGGGGGTTGGGCATGGGGGGAGGGTCCATTAAAGGAAGATGAGAGAATGGGCAAAGAACAATAAGCAGATTCCACCATGTGGCCAAGGATGAATGGAAAGTTCAACATCTAATTTGTAACTTTGGGTCATGCAACAGATGTTCATCTCTCCCAACTCTGACATTCTCTTTGTAGCTGTGATGGTCACCTAGAGCACACTGTATGCTGGCAGGAAAGGCTGCCAATCCTTGATGAGCCATTTTCTGCTTGATTAAAATATTAATTCCGGTCCTAATGAGTTTTTTTCCTAAACTAGAAATAAAACTTTAAGTACATTACAGGTTACCTCAACATTGCATAGCTGTACTTTGTTATTAAATGCTAAAATTCAAACTTACAAATATTTAAATTATTGGGTAATCGCTAAGATAAGAGAAGAACTCTTCACTTTTTATGCATTTCATCACCACAGTCTATCAAATCAAGAGCGAGCCCCTAGTGCATTTATTTTAAAAGATTAATTTATTTAACGAGAAAAACTCTCTATTCCTCTATTGACATAAATTGCATTAGAAATATAAGCATTGATTAGGTTTTGACTGCCATGTTGTCAGTGTCTGAGATGCATTTCCAGCCACTGGTACTAGACTAATCCCAGCTGAAAGGAGGAGACTGGGGATAATGACCAGTTTTGTAAGCTCCTCTAATCAGTGGTAAACTTACTTTACAGTGTGCAATTTCTTCTCTATGGTAAGAAAGACTTCAGACCTTTCTTGGAGGTTTCAGGGACATACTTAAATTAAAAACTTTCCTTTAATGTATTATTTGATAGTGCCTATTTAGGTAACTCTACAACTGAAGAATTTCCATTGACTGTATCCACCTTGGATTCTGTCAGTAGGATGGTGGCCAGGATACAGCTGATGAGCAAATAGGATCCACCAGAAAGTAAAGACACATCCTTGGGCTGAATTTTCCAAACCTATCTACCTTTTTCTTCAAATAGTTATCCTAATCTGATGGCATTTTGCCAGAGGTATTAAGAAACTCAGATGCATCTATGGTCTTTCACTTAGTTACTGACACTTTTAAACTACATTCCAGATCTTTGTCTTTCCTTTTTTTAAAAAGCAAAATAGTTTGAATGACATGTCTTCCCTGCCACCCTGCAGTCTCAGCATGGATTCTATGGAACTCAGAGAGTTCCTAAAAACTCTTGAAATTGTCAAATTTGTGTCTGTGTGTATGGACCCCTAAAAGGGTCTTTGACACTAAAAAGGTTAAAAACAACAATACCAGTGAATGAATGGCACAGTAGTGAAATAAAACTTAAAACAGTAGAAATAGTAATTTCACTTACTGACCAGCTTCTACATGCCAGGAATTATGCCACATCAAATGCTTCATCTCATTCTCACAACGACACTACTGAAGTCTGTAGTAATGTCCCTACCTAAAGAGAGAGAAAGCATGGCATGTTTTAGGAGTGTCATATAAATAAGGAGTTGGGCTGCACAGGTGGACTGAAGAGGAGTAAGATTATAAGGCTGAACTTAAGTTTATAGGAAGCAGAAGCTCATGTAGATTCACTGTCACACGTCTAATGAATGGTAGAAGCCAGATCTGAACTCAGGGTGTTCTCCTGACAAAGCCAGTTCTCCTAATTCTCATGAGTTCTGCTGTGTTAACAGGCACAGGCGCGATTTGCCTTACGTTGATGAACAACATCCATACCAAGAAGAAAGTCTAAAAGCACAGGAAAGGTTTGGGCTTATTACTGTAGGTTTCGGGTTAGAGTTTGTCTGTCATTTGTGTATTCATTCACTTATTCATTCATACACATATCAACTGTTTACTGAGCACCTGCTGTGTGCTAAGCATAGTGCTGAATGCTGGAGACTTCAAGATCAAAAGGCATGTCCCTCTTCTCAAGGCCCACTAACCCACAATGACAATAGAAAGGGAAGGAAGTAAAGAGAATTTGTGAATTTGCTACAATAAGAATCCAGGAAATTGGGTCCTTAAATCTCTCTGGGGAGTCTGAGATTTAACAGATGAGGAATACTTGGAATGAAAATTTGGAAAAGAGTAGTTTTAGGAAGATAAGTAGAGGAAGGTACAGAGAGGGAGAGGGAGGAAAAAAGAGAGAAACTGACACGTTCAGGGAGTGTCGCATGGTCTGACTTTATGAAAAAGCATGAAGGGCGAGTACGGTGCAAAGGTGCATTGAAGTAAAATGTCAGGCTGCTCTGTGGGGTGTTACTGTGAAGAGCTTGCATGCCACTGACAACATCTGAGCAGCAGAGTGACACGGTTCCATTTGTGTGTTAGAAGGATCACTCTGGCAGCACTGGGAAGGAAGGACTGAAGAGGGCTCAGACTAAAGGCTGGTAGACCTTCTAGGAAGCTGTGGAGCAATCCAGGTGACCAGATGATGTCAGTGGGGATGGACTGAAGAGATAATTGGGGTGTAGACTCAGAAGGCCATCATGGTCTATGGGATATAGAGAATGAGGGGGAGGGAAAAGGCCAGGATGACTCCCAACTGTGTGATTTCTACAAGTGGTAGGTGATGGTGCCATTCACGGGTTAGCAACACAGCAAGAGGAACAGATTTGCTAAGAAGAGCATCTGAGTTGAGTTTTGCATGTGTTGAATGTGATGTACCTGGGAGACAACCCACTGGAGACATCCAAAAGGCAATTCCCTGCTGTGCCACAGGAGGCCTGAGACCTCAGCCTGCCTCAGCTTCATGGTGGTTTGTGGTAGACTCAGGGTGGAAGTGTCTCTCCTCTATTCTGTGTCCTCCTTTGCCCCCTAGGCCACTAGAGCATGGCTGCTTTTGTTCTGACTTTCAGAGTCTTGTGAGAGTTAGCTCCTTCAACATCTGATTCTCTCTAACCCTGTTTTCCCACAGTGGTTGAAAACCATTCAGTAGAGCACATCCCATACCACACCCTCTATTGTCCTTACCTCCTGTCCCTAAGTATCCATGTAAGATTCCTTCCTTCCTCCTACATCCAGAATGCTAAAGTCCCTATGCATATGGACAAAACACCACAAATATATGTCTGGTTGAGACTGAAGATGTCCACATACCCATTCTCCACTCAGGGATTCCTCATACCTGCTACACGTATGTACAGAACAAAGTCTAGAATATGAGTGAAAATCCTTATCTCTATGTAGTGGGATGGTACATTTTTTTAATGTCTTTTTACTTACCTTTCAGTTTTCTATTTGTGTAATAACAAAAATTTTAAAAGATGTAGAATTTATCATCTCTCAGTTGTTCTCAGTGCCTGTGCCTAAGGTTGTCTCTGTGATACTGACCTGAACCTGCCCCTGGATGCCCACCGTTGACTCTGCACACCTTGGATTCCATTTCTACACAGCCCTGCTCCATACTCAGCTGGAAATCACATGTCCAGTGAAAGGCAGAACCCATGGGAAAGAGAACTGATTGCTGCGAGTATTAGCTGTATTGTAGAGAGCGTGAAAAGACAAATGCAGCAGGGTGTAATCAGAGGGAAAAAAAAGCGCTATTCCCCATCAGCTGTGACATCATCGCACCTCAAGGGAAACCATGGCAATGAGTTAATAGTGTGAAACCATAGTATCCTGAATGCTGCAGCCAAGAGGAGGGCAGAACAGTGGAAAGGTAGTGGCACCCTTCCAATTACAAGGGTGCCACCACCCAGGGCAGTAATCAATCACCTGGTGCCCATCAGGTGACACCCCAGTCTGAACAGGAATATCACCTGACACCATAGAAACACTGTCCTCTGATTCAGTACTCACCAATGTGGGAGTTAAAAATGAACCATGGCACTCACGTCACTCCTCTGCACACCTCAGACTTCAGAAATGTCTCTGGCGGAGGCCCCTCTGGCCTGCTGCTGGCACTGCCCCCTTCACAGAGTTACTTTTATTGTTTCACAGCAAATAGTGGCACTGTGAGGGGGCTTCAAATAGTTCATGGAAAGATTTGTATTATCTTTAAATTCCATTTTCCCACAAACTTTTTGAAGTACCCTCATGTTTCTGAACTGTGACTGATTCTACAGAAAGGCCCAGAAGGGCCAAGGCTGTCTTTTGCCAGCGTTCTGGGCTCAGCGGCTGTGAGAGCCCTGGGAAGTGAGCAGCCCTTTGGTGACAGGACTTCTAGAATTGGCCCTGCCTGCTCTCCAACTCCCCTGAGCCTCATCTGACCAGGGTTTGCTTCTCCAGGGACATTGTTATTTCTAGGTAAGTGCTCTCATGTGCTTAGATTTGGCGACACCAGGAAAGTCTCTCCAATTCTCCAAACACTTCAGCCATGAACTAACTCAGACCTAAAATTCTCTGATTTGAGTCATTGCAGTCTTTTGACTATAATTAAAATTCAATTAACTCCACGAGTGCAGAAAGGTGACGGAAGATGTTAATGTCCTCCTCTTCCTCACCCAGGTCCTGCAGGTTCTGCCTCTGGCATGGGGTTCTCCCAGATTTGTGTAGCCCACCGTGGTCTTTGCCACTTCTGAGTTCCTATGTAGTCTGTCTTTGTGCACCGAGCACTCTAGTGCTTACCCACACACCACACTGTATTGTTCTCCAGTCCGTTGATTCAAGGCTGGGGCAATTTTGTACCCCAGGGGATATTTGGCAATGTCAGGAGACATTTTGGGTTGTCACAGCTTGGGAGGGTGCTACAAGCATCTAGTAGGTAGAGGCGGGGACAGCCTCTGCAACAAAGAATTAATCAGCCCGTTATGTCAACAGTGCCAAGGTTGAGAAACCCTGCTCTAGTCAGTGGATGTCTCCACTGCATTTTCAGCTGTATTAATACCATTTCAAAGAAAAAAAATCAATTAGTCCCAAAAAGTGAGTAAGTATTAAGCCTTATCAGTTATGTACAGTATAGTGTGAATGACTTTAACAAATCTTTTGTGAGAGCAGTTTAGTGGGGGAAGTGGACGGTCTGGATGCTGGTGGGAAGTGAAGGTAACACTGAGTGCAGTAATTCAGAATCAAAACTGCAGAGGAGATTTCGCCTTCCCTGGGATAGGTGCTAAAGGGTTCCTCTCTGATAATTTGGTTTCCTCTTCTAATGCAGTTTGTTGGTGTATCAGAGTATACATCAAAATCACCCGGAGAGCTTTTTCAAAATAAATGTGCTTAGGCCCCATCCCTGAAATACATTTAGAGCTGGGCCTGGGCAGGTGCTTTTAAAGAGCTCCTCAGGTGACTGTGACGTGCTCCTGGTTCCTGGCCAGCATGTTAGAAACAATTAGCCAGTGTGGCAGCCCATCCATATTTTCCTTCCCAAATGTGCATTTCCCATTTTAAAAGAACTGACTGTAATTATTTATTCTGGTGTATAGCACCTGCAAATTAAGATGGAAAGGCCCTTCCTGCCCAGGCTTGAATCCCTCTTGAGAGATTAAAAAAACCCCGGGCCACCTCTGCTAAATTTTCATTACCAGAATCTGGAGCAGAGGCGGTGCTACTTGAAATTCAACTTCTACTCAGACAATTTCTGAATCCTGAGGATTGGACATGCGTGAGAGGCAGAGTAGCTATGCTGGGCTCTTGGTAGTTTTTCCATTATGTAGGGATTCAGAATTTCCAAAACAACTCATCTACCCCTTAAAAAAAGTATTCTTTATTTATCTGCTAACTGATTCCATCAGTCGGCCAACAGCATATTTGAGACTGCTTGTCCATTAAAGCATTCCATGTGTATTTGAGATGGTGATGCTACAAAACTCGCTTTCTTAGGGGAGCTTACAGTATGTCGGAGGCACAAAACAAAAGAAAAACCACATAAAGATGTAAAATCAAACAGAATAAAGAAGAAAATACTTTGTACCCTCTCCCACAAGTCATTTATCTCCCTTTGGTACCAATTTCCGTCTCTGCAGGACACGGAAGTTGGATTAATGGTCTTCAAAACTCTTTTCAGCTCTCAAATTCTCTAAATCTGTCATGCTGTAAGTGTGTGACCTGGGTATCTGTGTCTTCCCTGATAGAGTCATAGTCCTGACGAAGATGCAAAAGAAGGGAATGAAACTCCTTTTAGGTAGACACCTCCAAAGCTCACCTGTAGATGTCAACCTCCGCCAGCCCTGCATGGGGTCGCAGGGCCCTGCTCTAACTGAAGGCCCTTGCAGTTTGTGGGTCAGTTACGACATGGACTAGAGATACCCTTCAACCCCAGCCCACCTGCTGGCAGGGTTTACACTCAATTGGTTCTGCTGTGTCAGAGCCGTGGGCTTTTGCTATCCTAAGCGCCTGCACACCCACCTAGAGCCTAGCTTGCCCGCCCGCCCAGTATCAGCTCAGTCTGAATGGTCTGGTGAGGCTTTTGCTTTGTTTTTTTCCATCTGTTCATTCAGCAAGTATTAGGTGCCTGTTCATATCAGGTGCTGTCCTTGGCACCTGGATACAGATGAGGACATAAAAGCAGGCCCTGCTTTACAGGGCCCACGGTCCAGCTCTTCCTGTCCACATTCACACTAATGCACCCTTCTCTTCTGGACCCTCTTCATGGGCCTCCCCATCTCCATATGGCTGACCGACCTCTCCCCACTCTGGCCCTGTCTGGTCCTGGATGGTACTGGCTTCCTCCACTAGCGCACCACTCTGTTCGTGAGGTGTCAGCTGTGGCCAGTCCCACCTGAGTAATGACAGAATGGAAGAATCAAGTCACCCTCACTGCTCTGCTCATTCATAATCAGGAACATTTTTATTCAACATGCTCTTAAAGCATCCTGCTTGAGATGTGTCACAATTAAAAACAGGAGCCTTTTAAACAGACGCCTGCAAGGTTAATGTGGTAATGGAGCATTAACGGCACTGAAGCAATAGCTAAGAGTTTCCCACCAAACACAGTGCCTAGAGCCATATTTTGCAAAAACTGAGTAATGGGAAGTGTTCTGCCAAGACTGATCAGTTTGCTCTTTCTCTGCAGTCATGCTGCCAGTGCAAGGGTGATGCTGGTGACAGGCAAAGCCAGCTTTCTTTGGAAACATCAATCCAAAGCTTCTGTTACCTGACTCTCTCCATTCCCCTCCCCCACACCATCCCATCCCAATAGGAGTTTAATAGGCAGCACATATGTGCTTCTCTTTGGCTAGGGCTGGGACTTTGCTCTGGAACCTGTAAGGCTGCCTTGTAAACATATGGGCAAATCCTCCATATGTCTCCAGCCTCCTCTAAACCCAGAATGCTCTACAGCTTGGAGGGGGAGGCAGCACAAGCCCACGCTGCAATATGGACATGTTTACCCAGAGTCAGCAGCCCAGCCTCCACCCTAGCCCAGCAAACACACTCTCAGCAGAGGTCAGTCTCAGTTTAAGAAGGGAGACTTCGAAGCTGCTGTTTCCCACCCCAAGGAATTCCAGAGGAGAGTTGCAATGGAAATTGCTGTGACCAGCGCAGTGGGCTATAAATAACATTTTAAAGTCACTGAGCATGTCGTCACCACTCTCATATCATTTCTTTCCATCCCCACGGTCCTACCCACTGCCAGATGGGTTGAATCTCAAGTCCCCAGCTGATAGCCCCTATTTCCTTCTTCACCAGTGAAGGTTACAGCAAAGGCACAAGGAACTGTTAAAGAGGTCTGCATCATCATCTCCCTCAAGCTCCCAAAGCATATTTTAAATCCTAAGTCATCCTAGGCATCCCAGAGAGGGGGAGAGCAAGCTCCAACTGTACTAAATAGCCAGCTTTCTAAATAGCCTTTAACTAAACACATCTCTCTCTCCCTCTCTCTCCCTTTTTTGCATTGGCAAGTGAGGAAAGTATTTACCTGCCTGTTACACATAACTAGGATTTGAGACCCACACATGGATGGGAGCTAACACCTGGGAGCCCCCATGGGCTGACTCTTCAGGGGCACTCCCCACAGGCCAGGCTCTTTGCCAACAGGACCTACTAATCCTCGTACCTGCCTTGTGAATTAGATATCATCTCCAATTTCAAAATGAGGAAACTGCATTTCAAAGAGCCCAAGAAT
This sequence comes from Cynocephalus volans, assembly GCF_027409185.1. Lineage (NCBI taxonomy): Eukaryota > Metazoa > Chordata > Mammalia > Dermoptera > Cynocephalidae > Cynocephalus > Cynocephalus volans. The sequence goes on from NC_084470.1 coordinate 106,181,249, forward strand.
TTGTCTCAGGTCACACAATCGGTACCCAGAATCTTGTGACTCCAAAGGGTAATAGCTAAAATACTTTAATTTCCCCAAAATCTGGATACATGGTTTTATAAATTCATTTATTCAGTAAATAATTCTTGAGCACATACTATGTGCCAGGTGTCTGTGATAAATCAATGAACAAATAAAATAAAATTTCTTGGCCTTATGGAGGTTATATTCTAGTGCGGGGGAAGAGGGAAGATTTTTCAGAGTTCTTTTTGCCTGAAATTCCAAAGTGCATATTGCTATTAGAAACATGAGAAGATACTATGAGAAATGCTAAGCTAAGAAACCATACGTGTTAGTCAGGGTTCTCCAGAGAGACAGAACCAATAGGATAAATATATATGAGAGGGGATTTATTAAGGGAACTGACTCACATGACTATGGAGGCTGTGAAGTCCCACGATAGGCTGCAAACGGGATGCTGGTAGCATGGTTCAGTCCAAGTCCAAAAGCCTCAGACCCAGGGAAGCTGATGGTGTGATTCTCAGTCTGAGGCCAAAGGCCTGAGAATGTAAGGTAGGGGTGCTGGGGGGAGGGAGCGCCGCTGGAGAGCCTGGGGTCCTAATACCTAAGGGCAGGAGGAGAAGAGTGTTTACCAGCTCCAGGAGAGAGAGAGAGAGAGACCCATTCGCCCTTCCTGTGTTTTTATTCTCTGGGCCCCCAGCTGATTATATGGTGACTGCTCACATTGAGGGCGGATCTCCCCCACTCAGTCCACTAGACTCACACCAGTGTCCTCTGGAAACACTCTCACGCACACACCAGAATTAATGCTTTACCAGTTAGTTCTCTAGGTATTCCTTAATGTAGTCAAGTTGACACCTAAAATTAACCATCACACCATATTGGCAAGGGAATAGATTTCCATTCCTGTAGTAGATGGCTGACCATTGTCAAAATTCTGTATCATCAGTCACCTGTGGAATGCTGTATATACCTAAACACTGAGAGGATTACATGTCTGTCAGTAGATGACTTTTCTGCCACAACATTCAAAGGTTCCTATTTCTACACACATTTCACAGATAAGGAAACTAACTCTCCAGGGGATGACTTGCTCAAAGGTCATTCCTATAATGGCAAAGTGCAGCCCTGAGTAAAAAATTAGACAATTGATTTACCAGCAAAGGTGTGAGAGAAATTTAGTGAATTCCACAAGACATGCTCTTAACCTTCTATGCTCCAAGTAATAGGAGTTAGCATAAGTGGCATCTACAAGGTAATTTCAAAAACTTCATGGAAAAATAGAATTAAATAATAATATGAATCTTTCCATGAACTTTTTGAAGTACCCTCATATGTGGCAATCCTACAGAAGTCAGGCTTTCCTTCTTAAAGCTCGGACTTCCCCACTAGAAAGGATGGTTCTTATAGTAGGATTCCTAGAAGGTAGACCACCTAGTATTTCTTTACTGCTCATCATAGAAAAGACAAATGACTCAGCAGCTGGAATATGAAGTTGTGACCATACATGTGGGGTGAAATGAAACACTGTCCCCATTACCAGAACCATATAGCTTTATTTTACCAGAACACGTAGGGATCCAGAAGGTGTTAGAGGGTTGCTGTGATGATCATGGCACACTGGGCTGTTGAGATGAGTGCTTAAGGACAAAGGGTACAGTTTAACGGTTCAAATCCTGACTCTGCCACTTACTAGCTGTGTCATTTTGGACAAATTATGTAACTTCTCTGTGTCTCAGTTTCCCCATTTGTAAAGTGGGGATAAAAATAGTGCTTACCTGATAGAGTCATTGTAGGGCTCACTGAGTTAACACATGTGAAAGCACTGAGTTGGCTCACATCTGGCACCAGAGTAAGCACTTCATCATGACAGAAGTTACTGTTACTGAGGATTGTGTGTTGACATGGAGTAACGGGGTAACACTCTGACATAGCTCATTTGCTCTAATAGCATCTGAGATTTCATTTTCTTCAGTGATGGTTGAAGCCAGGTAGAAACAACTTCCGGGCATGACTGGAAGATCATGGGATAGCTGACAGCACTTTTTTGTCTATCTCGGCAACAAAATCTGAACCGAGCTATTGCACAGCCCATCAGGTTACCAGGTACACAGTCATGCACTTAGATGGCTGAATACTGAATTTAGCTTGGCCAGTTTGGCTGCCCTGTCTAGACCTGACCTAAGAGTGGCTGACATGCTGTCATGCACAGCCCAGGAAGGCACACTGCCCTGAGAACAGCAACAGCACTAGGCACAAAAGCAGGACACCAGCACGGAAACAACCAGCAAAATCCTTCTCTATTAAAATATGGGGTAAGTTTCAGAGGTGGAGTTAAGAGAGGACATCACAACAAACCGTAATGATTCAGAGATTCAGATTGGGAAGAAAGAAATGATATGAAATATCTGTTTCCTCAAGAGAGACTGTTATCTCTGGCAGCCTTCTGAGTGATTTGTTGAAATGGACACAAGCCAAAAGATGAATCCAATGAGATTCATGGTTGTTATAAACGGCAAACATTTGTAAATCGTGAGGCCAACCACTCTTTTCTCACATACTTGGGCAATAGCGTGGGTGTCCTCAAGACAAAGAAGCAGATAGTTTGCTGTTGTTGCAGGCATGTCTGTTTTTTTAATGTCAAAGAATGGGTTACAAACAATGACCTTGTTGTTCCCCTGCCACGAAGAAGAAGAAGGTCTCTCGAGCCCCTTCACCTGGCGCTTTCAGCTCTAGAAAAAAACCTTTCACTTGGCTCTGAGGAAGGGCTGCTCTTTTCAGCTAGATATCCATGTGGGCAGCTAGCTGACCAAGATGCTGTCTTGTAGCCTTAAAAAGTGATTAGAACACGCTGGGGAGAAGAGTCAACTGCCCCTCTGCCTCCCTAGCGGAAAGGAAAACAAATTTCTCCTCCCTTAGGTCACCAATGAATGAGTTTCTCCAAGAGGTTATGACAGTCAGTATCTAGCTGGAGGTCTAGTGAAGTAGACTAAACATCCAGCAGTAAAACTGAGTAGACAACAGAAGGTTATGTACACCTGACTGTATAGATTTAAAAATTAAAACAATTAACTTTTCAGCAAAATGAATACATTTCCTTAGGTTTCAGAACATATCAGTTCAAAATATTTGGGGGCCTGGATTGTCCACAAAATATCCTCAACTAGCATCTTCAATTTGCTAAGAAAGAGCCAAGTCTTAAAATTTACAGAAAACTTCCTAGATTTCTTTTCATTTTTTAAAATATATTTGCTCACGACTTTCTTGAATGCTAAAGAAACTTAAATATCCCTTGTGGGCTTTGGATTAATTATCAAAAGGCACCTACAGATCTTATTAAATGTTTGAATATTATCTGGCTGTAGTTTTTTTAATATAAGGGGTTTGAGTGTAATAATTAAAATTATTATTATTACTACTACTACTACCACTGCTGCTACCGGTAGGAAAAGTCTCTATATTGATTTAGCCAAATATATTTGCAGAAAGCAAAATTTTTACACCCCCTCCCCCCAAAAATGAATATTGTCTTGAATGGTGTGATCCTATTATGAGGCGTTAATGGAGTTCACCGCAGTCATCAACAGACGTAATGGAGAGGACAATGGCAGGACTCAAGCTGGGAGAGTCTCCTAAAAAAGTAGGAGGATTAAAACAGATTGTGGAGCAAAAGGACACAAAGAGTAAGAGTAAAGAAAGAAGCAGGCCTACTCACAGGTGTTGGGGAGCTCCCCAGTATGGTGTCAGCCTCTGCCTCAGCGCTCTGCAGAATGCATGGGGTGGGATGTGTACCAGCACAGGTACATTTTCCAGACCTGGCCCTTGGAGAGCCAGGGGCTGGGCATGGCTGAAGTTAGGCATGGGCTGACCAGTGCTGTCTGCTTGTCAGCAGGATGGCAGGTCAAGTGAGTTGGCATGACCAAATAACCAATTAATTTGATATAAAAATGTCAAATTGGTTGTTTGAAATTCATAGATTAATTCATTCAAAATGAAGGAAACTACAGCCTGTATAAACTTATAAACATGTTTTAAGTCCAGTGATCAGGGTAAAAGAGCTGTGAAATGTATTTGAAAAGTAATAAAGCATATGCAAATGTCAGATATTATTACTATGACATTAGTTTTTTGTACCTCCATTATTGGATTCATTTATTGTTAGTAATACATTTCCAGTTTGGGCATGAAAGCTAAATTACTATGTTCTAGAAAATGTACATTTTAGGACCCACACTGACTTGTTTTAGCATGCAAATAAAACCAAATTAATTGCCATTGTTGGCAGTCACGGATTTCTTAGGACTTTTTATCTGCAACAAAACTAACTGGCCTTGAATCCATTTTGACAACATTTTAATTATTCACTAGTTAATAATTCTTGAAAGCTACTTCAACATTAAAATGTCTCCAAGAGCATGCACAGAGCTATTCAATCCCATATAATAATTTCATACAATATTTATATCAACCTAAATTTTCTCTGAGATGTTTATAAATGTATATAATGTATTTTTGTATACAGAAAAGAACCTTAAAATTCTATGGCTGTGTATAACATCCTTTGCATGATAAATATGTGTATTCTCCCAAACACCTTGTTTTTTCACATATAGTCTGATCTCAGTTTTACAAACCAATTGAGAAAGCAAATTTTAAGAGATGCCTAGTTCTGACTGTGCATAAAGCTGCACCGTGGGGAATGTGAGGATGGGCACAAGCTGTGCTCTATCAGAGCTCTGCTCACATTCCCACGGAAGCCTTCACACTGATTGAACCCAGGAAAACAACTGAGAATAAGAAAAACATGTAAATAGCACTAGGTAATAAAAGGTTTCTGCCTTAGGTTGGGTTCCCCAGATAAGGAGTTGTATTGAAGTAATTCGGGGAGTGGAGAAGTAAGGCCAGGAAGGGAAATCCCCTAGAGGGTAACTTTGGCTCAGTCTTGCAGGAGAGCTTTGGAGACAGGGTCCTGATCAGGGGCAAGGGAGCTGGAGTACTTACACCTCCCACCTGCAGGCATAGGCTGTGAGCCACCCTGAGGGGCACTTCCTGCTCTCTGTGCTGACCTGCAAAGTAGGTTATAGCTCTTGACAGCAGCCTTGCAACAAGGAGATGTGGATGCTGGCTCTTAGGGTGAGAGCACACCAGTGTGAGCATCAGTGTGATCAGTGTGCCTGGAAATGGCCAAGTTTGCTAATGATAAATGAGTGGAGCCCTGACAGCATCTGACCACCTCTATTGCAGTGGTACTAGGCTGGATGTAATTATTGCCTAATTAATTATATAGGCAATTATTGCTGTAATGGATCAGAGAAAGAAGAGATCCCCTGAGTACCTAAATATCTACTCAGCTCTCCTTACTATAAATTTCATGGGGACAGTCTTGCCCCAGTTCATTGTCACCTGTGACTGGGTAAGTTCATCTACTTCTGGAGTTCTGTATAAGAAAGTCACTTGCATGGAGATATAAACCGTATTCTCCAATAACACATTATCAGTAATACAGGTGATGTTTTGATCTCCATTTTACTCCTTGCATATGTCTTAATTAGTTCAGCACTCAGGTGAGAGAATGTGGTGTTATTCATTGGGCCTCTTGAACCTTAATAAATAATAATAGTTAACACTTATTGAGTGCTCTGTGCCAGGAATAAATCTAAGCACTTTACAGAAATCATCTTATTGCATTTTTATTTTTAATTTTGTAAAGTTTATTGGGAATCAAATGTGAGAATCAACCTGGGAAACACCATCTGACAGTCAGAGAAGTGCTCCATTATTGCATCTTTAAAATCTTTAAAACATCCCTATTTGCACCTTTTCAAGTGTGGAAGCTGAGGCACAGAGAGGTTAATTATATTTCCCAAGGTCACACACTGTAAGAATGAAACCAGGATTTGAATACAAAGGCAATCTAGTTATGAAGTCTATGCCCTTAACCACTAGGTTAAAGAAACTGGACTGAGCCAGATGACCTACAGAGGCTTCTATAACAAGAGAATGGCAACTCTACCATAAAAAGACAGGATAAACTTCTTAGTGAGGTTCATTAGTGAAGGAGAATTAGAAGGTACAGGATCATTGACAGCTTAGGTAGGCTGAGATAGCAGGTGAGAACCACTGGGTCTTAACCCAGCTGAGAGAACAAATCAGAAGTTCACTAGCCACACTTCAGTGGACACTAATAGAGATTTAGATACCTGACCAGACCAAAAGCACATTACCTGGGACAGGGAGGTCTGAGAGGTGAGTTACAAGGACAATCAGTAGAAGTCAACTTCCCTCCCTCCAATGCCACAAGGTCACATATGGACTAACCATTCTCAATAAACTCAGATTCCACATTGGTTGTTTTACTATGTGTCTTAGGTGTGACAATTCATTCTGCTTTGGATTCACAAGGCTTCTTATATCTGTGGATTGATGTCTTTCATCAGTTTTGTCATATTCTCAGCCATTATCTCTTTAAAGTTGCTTATTCCCCATTCTCTCGCTCCTCTCCTCCAGGGACTCAGATTAAAGTGTTTTAAGCTTTCCTTCATATAAATCTTACCATTTCTTATTAATTACTAATTTTTTTGTTATTGTAACATTGGAAGGGGTTTTCTTTCATTATAGCTTCTAGGTGGTGGTTGTTTGTATAAGATACTGGTTTTTTTCATATTAATGTTGTGTGCTGCTAACTTACTGAATTATTTCATTGTTTGTAATAGTTTTTCAGTTGATTCACCTAGGTCTTTGTATCATCTGAAAATAGTAATAGCTTTAATATTCCTTTCCAATTTCATACTTCTGGTTTTTCCACCCTTTTTCTAATTGTGTTGGCCTGTACCTTCCGTACAGAATGAAATAATAATAAGTAGTGGGTATCCCTGTCTTATTTCTGACTTTAATGGAAATAATCTCAGCTTTGGGGCAGAGATAGTTTCTTTTCATCATTCTAAGCAAGTATCTACCTTGTCCTATCATATTGAGTCTTGTTTTTGTTTTTGTTTTGTTTTCAAATCAAGAATGGTTGTTGAATTTTTTCAAATGCTTTTTCAGCATCTATGGAGAGGATCAATTATTTCTCTTCTAAGAACTGATAATTTGATAAATTATACTAAAAGATTTCCTAATCCTGAGCCATTCTTGACCAACTGAACTAAACTTCACTTGGCTATTATATTATTAGCTTAATGTTCTTCTGGATTTCTATTCTCAAATATTGACTCTATGCCACACTGCCACTGATGCGGGAGGCACCCAGGCAGGCAGGAGAACAGGCCAGCCAACTGCCCAGGCCCACCCCACCCAAGCAGAAGGCAGGACCCTATGCACCACACCACCACCTTCAGGCTACACATGGCTCCTGCAGAGGTGGTCCACAATAGACACCACCACAGCTAAAATTATTCCAAGGACAGGTTGATGCCTTAATAACATCCATGACTACTTTGCAGTTGGCCCACTACATATTTGACTTCATTGACACAAGCAGAGTCAGTGGACAAGCCTAGAAAAAGAGGAAGAAGTCTTTCTCCTCAAAGTCCACTCCACAACAATAGAAGAAGGAACTGATCTACCAGATGACCAAAAATCAACATAGAGATACTAGAAATATGAAAAAATCAGAAAATATGGCACAACCAAAGGAATTCAGTAACTGTCAAGTATCAGACCCTATAGAACAGGAAACACTTGAAATAACTGAAAATGAGTTCTGAGTAACTCTCTTAAGGAAACTCAATGAGATAAAAGAGGACTCTGAAAGACAACACAATGAAATGAGAAAAAATATTAAGGATATAATGATGAAATTTCCAAAGAGATTAACACCTTAAAAAAGAATGCAGCAGAACTCCTGAAACTGAAAGATTCATTCAATGAAATAAAAAACACAACTGAGAGCTTAAGCAGCAGATTAGAACAAGCCAAAGAAAGAATATCCAAACTCAAAGATGGCCTTTATGAAATAACTCAGGCAGACCAGAAAAAGCAAAAAAGAATTTTAAAAAATGAAGAATCTAAGAGAGCTAGCAGACAACTGTAAGCATACAAACATCTGAATCACGGGTGTTCTCAAAGGGGAGGAGAAAAGTAAAGGCATTGAAAATCTATCCAATGAAATAATAATGGAAAATATCCCAGGTATAGGGAGTAACACAGACCCTCAGATCCAGGAAGTTCAAAGATCCCCAAACAGTTTCAATTCAAAAAGATCCTCTCCGAGACACATTGTAGTCAAACTGGCAAAGCTCAAAGACAAAGAGAGAATACTAAAAGGAGCAAGAGGAAAGCATCAAGTCACTCATAAGGGAGCTGCCACCAGACCAAAAGCAGATTTCTCAACTGAAACTCTACAGACAAGAAGAAAATGGGATGACATATTCAAAAAACGGAAAGAAAAAAACCTGCCAGCTAAAAATATTATATCCAGCAGGCTATCCTTCAGAAATGAAGGAGAAATAGTATATTTCACAGACAAACAAAAACTGCAGTTCATCACCACATGACCAGTCCTACAAGAAATTCTCAATGGAGTCCTGCATCTGGAATCTGAAAAACAATAATCACTACCACAAATACACAAGTAAGAACAATACCCACCAGTAAAACACAAATGCAAATGAGAAAGACAAGAGAAACTGAATCTCACCACCTTAAAAAAAAAAAAAACACAAACATTGAAGACCAATAATCAAGGGAGAAGAAAGGAACAAGTGATACTTAAAACACCCAAACAAAAACCCATAAAATGCCAGGAATAAGACAATACCTCTCAATAACAATCCTAAATGTAAATGGATTAAACTCCCCACTCAAAAGACACAGACAGATTGATTGGAATAAAAAGCAAGACCCAAATATATGCTGTCTTCAAGAGATTCATCTCACCAGTAAAGATGCAAACAGACTAACAGTGAAGGGAAGGAAAAGATATACCTTGAAAAAGGAAAAAGATATACCTTGAAAATACACCCCCAAAACAAGCACAAGTAGCTATTCTTATATTGTATAAAATAGACCTTAAACCAAAAACCATAAAAAGAGACAAAGAAGGCCACTATAATGAAAAAGGGATCAATCCAGCAAGAAGACATAATAATCATAAATATATATGCACCCAACACTGGAGCACCCAGATATATAAAGCAAACACTATTAGACCTAAAGAAAGAGATAGACCTCAATATGATAATAGTGGGGGATCTGGACAACCCCCTCTCATCATTAGCCAAATTATCCAGGAAACAAATCAACAGAGAAATACAGGATTTGCACTACACTTTAGAACAATTGGACCTGGCATATATATACAGAACATTTCATCCAAATACAGAATATACACTCTTCTCACCAGCACATGGAACTTTCTCCAAGATAGACCACATGTTAGGTCACAAATCAAGTCCCAATAACTTTTAAAAAATCAAAATCATCTCAACTTTCTTTTCAGACCATAGTGGATTAAAACTAGAAATTAATAACAAGCAAAACTCAGGACTCTATACAAATACACAGAAATTAAACAACAGGCTCCTGAATGACCTTTGCATCCAAGAAGAAATTAAACAGAAAATCAGAAAATTCCTAGAAAACAATGAAAATAAAGACACATCATATCAAAACCTGTGGGATGCAGCAAAAGCAGTACTAAGAGGGAAGTTTATAACAATAAAGGCTTACATTAAAAAAATTGAAAGATTTCAAGTAAAAAACCTAACTCTTCACCTGAAAGAACTAGAAAAACAAAAACAATCCATTCCCAAAGTTAGTAGATTGAAATAAATAAATAAGATTAGAGCAGAATTAAATAATATAGAGACCCAAAAAACAATGCAAAAAAGTTTTTTGAGAAGTTAAACAACATAGGCAAACCATTAGCTAGGTTAACAAAAAAAAGAGAAGAAGACGAGAGAACCCCAATAGGAATGAAAATGGAAACGTTACAACTGATTACAAAGAAATAAAAAAAAAATCATTAGAGACTATTATAAACAACTATATGCCAACAAATTTGAAAACCTGGAGGAAATGGATAAATTTCTGGACACATATAAACTACCAAGACTGAACCAAGAAGACATAGAAAACCCGAGCAGACCAATAACAAGCAATGAGATTGAAGCTATAATCAGCAATCTCCCAACAAAGAGAAGTTCAGGTCCAGATGGCTTTACTGCTGAATTCTACAAAACCTTTAAAGAAGAATTAATACCAAATCTCTTCACACTATTCCAAAAAATTGAAACAGAGGCCACTCTCCCAAAATCATTCTATAAGGCCAGCATTACCTTGATTCCAAAACCAGACAAAGATACAACAACAAAAAAGAAAACTATAGACCAATATCTCTAATGAACATAGACACAAAACTCCTCAATATAATACTAGCAATCAGAATACAGCAACACATCAAAAAAAATTATACACTATGATCAAGCCATGATCAAGTGGGATTCATCCCAGAAATGCAAGGATGGTTCAAGATAAACGATTCGATAAATGTGATATATCACATCAACAAAATCAAGGACAAAAACCATACGATTATCTCAACAGATGCAGAGAAAGCATTTGATAAAATCCAACATCTCTTCATGATAAAGACTCTCAACAAATTAGGTATAGAAGGAAAGTATCTCAACACAATAAAAGCTATCTACAACAAGCCCACCATCAATATCATCCTGAGTGGGGAAAAACTGAAGGCTTTTCTCATTAAGAACAGGAACAAGACAAAGATGCCCTTTCTCAACACTCCTATATAACATGGTACTGGAGGTACTAGCCAGAGCAATCAGACAAGAGAGAGGAAATAAAGGGCACCCAGGTTGGAAAAGACAAACTCAAACTGTCCCTATTTGCTGTTGACATGATCCTATATATAGAAAAACCTAAGGACTCTATCAAAGAACTCTTAGAGCTGGTTAAGAATTTCAGTAATATTGCAGGATACAAAATCAACACCCCCAAATCAGTTACATTTACATTCTCCAGTAATTAACTAACAGAAAGTGAAATCAAGAAAGTCCATTTACAACAGTCACACACACACACACACACACACACACACACACACACAAACCCACCTAGGAAAAAAAAAAAACCCCACCTAGGAATCAATTTAACCAAGGAGGTGAAAGATCTCTACAATGAGAACTATGAACCAATAATGAAAGAAATTAAAGAAAACACAAAAAGATGGAAAGACATTCCATGCTCTAGGATTGGAAGAATTAACATTGTGAAAATGTCCATTCTATCCAAATCAATCTACAGATTCAATGCAATCCTCATCAAAACATTGATGACATTATTCCCAGAAATAGAAAAAGATAATCCTAACATTCATATGGAACAACAAAAGACCCCAGATAGCCAAAGCAATCTTGAGCAAAAAAAAAAAAAAAAGTCAGGGGCATAACACTACCTGACTTTAAATTATACTACAAAGCTGTAGTAATCAAAACAGCATGGTATTGGCATAAAAATAGACTCTGACCAGTGGAACAGAATAGGGAACCCAGAAATCAACCCACAAACTTATAGCCAATTGATATTTGACAAAGGCAACAAATACATACGTACATCGGGGGAAAGACTGCCTCTTCAGTAAGTGGTGCTGGGAAAATTGGATATCCATATGCAGAAGAATGAAACGAGACCTGCACTTCTCATCATATACCAAAATCAACTCAAAATGGATTAAAGACTTAAGTATAAGACCTGAAACTTTAAAACTACTAAGGGAAAGTATAAGGGAAACACTTCAGGAACTAGGACTGGACACAGATTTTGTGAACTCTTGTTTATTTGTCCCAAAGCACAAACAACAAAAGAAAAAATAAACAAATGGGACTATATGAAACTAAAAAGCTTCTGCACAGCAATAGAAACAATCAACAGAGTGAAACAACAATCTACAGAATGGAAGAAAATATTTGCAAACTATACTTCCAACAAGGGATTAATATCCAGAATATAGGATACTCAAGCAATTACATAGTAAAAAACCAAATAATCCAATTAAAAAATGAGCAAAGGAGCTGAATAGACATTTTTCTAAGGAAGACATACAAATGTCCAACAGGCACTTTAAAAAATGCTCAGTATCTCTAATCATCAGGGAAATACAAATTAAAACCACACTGAGATATCACCTCACCCCAGTTAGACTGGCTATAGTTAAAAAGATGGAAAATAACAGATGCTGGCGAAGATGTGGAGAGAAGGCAATGCTCTGTACACTGTTAGTGGGACTGTAAATTAGTAAAATCATGATGGAAAACAGTATGGAGGGTTCTCAAACAACTACAGATAGATCTATCATATGGCCCAGCAATCCCACTTATAGGTAAATACCCAAAGGAATGGAAAATATCATGTCAGAGGGATTCCTGCACTTCCCTGTCCATCACAGCTCTATTTACAATAGCCAAGATATGGAACCAAAGTAAATGTCCATCTACAGATGACTGGATAAGGAAAATGTGGTATATATACACCATGGAATACTGTTATGTTGTAAAAAAGAATGAAATTCTGCCATTCACAGCAACATGGATGAGCTTGGAGAAAATTATGCTTAGTGAAATAAGCCAGGCACAGAGTGATGCATGTCATCACTCATAAGTGGGAGCTAAGAGAGAAAGAAGGAAGGAAAGAAAGACCACAGTGTTGTGTTGTACTTGCAAAGGGAAAGAGCATACTAGGATTGCAGAGTGGGGAGGGGGAGGGAGGAAGGGGCGGAACTGGGTGCAAGACATGGGGAATAATTGCAATGTGTGGTAATGGGCATGTTGATAGTGTTGATCTTGCCATCACATCTTGTGTGCAAATGGTGATGGTCAGCTTTGTACCCCATGAATGTGCATAACCAATAAAATTTTTAAAAATATTTTATTTAGAATTATTGCACTGAAATGTGTAAATGGGTTTGATATTTAGTTGTATTTGTTTCATAAAGAGAGTGTGGCAGTTTCATTTCTTTTCCAAGGTAATATAATTGTTTAAAAGCCATTAGAATTATCTGCTCTTTAATGGTTTTCTCAAATTCACCTGTAACACTATTTGGTCCTGTTGCTTTTGTGGAGGTGTAGCTCTTTGGAAATTTTCTCAATTTCTTCTACAAAAACCAGACTGTTTAGATATTCTAACTCTTCTGGGTCGTTTTTGATACATTTAATAAATTTCTAAGCATTATTCATTTGTATCCAGGTTTTTTAGATTTCACATTCATTTGCTTTAATGGTTCTTTTTATGTGGTTATTTCTACTTTATCATTTTTTATCTTGTGTATCTGTGCTTTCCCCACTTTTTTTTCCCTAAAACTTCCTTGGATATTTCTCAGTGTTGAATGTTATGTGCCAAATTTTCCTGGAACATGGAATTCTCAACCAATGTCCAGGTACAGAGCCAGGTATATTTTAAGTTTATGATAAAAGTGACATTGAAAATCAATTGGGGAAATAGACAATTTTACCAAATTGTGGTGAGAGAAATAACTATTAATATATTTGGAAAAAATAGATGCCATATCTAATATCACTCACTGAAATAAATTCCAGATGAATTTAAAAGTTATTCTTAAAAATGCATGTTAAAAGAAAACATAGTAGAATATTTCTCTAACTTTGGGATAAAAAATTATTTCTAAACAAGACAAAAAGTCATAAAAGAAAATAGTATTAGATTGGACCAATTAAAAATTTTAAGACAGCAAAAGACATCATACTTAAATTACATGACAGAAAACATTGCAACATACTTAAAGGACCAACAACTAATATCTAGCATACATTGAATTCTTATAAATTAATAAAGAAATGCCAAATATCCTATTTAAAAAATGAGCAAAAGACAGAAAGAAAAACTTAGAAGAAAAATTATAAATAATAAATAATAGGATATTCAAATTCACTAGCAACTGAAAAGTGCAAGTTAAAATAAATGTACCAATTTTTGCCTATCAGAATGGCAACAATTAAATAATTGAATATATCAAACATTTGAGCAGAAATGTATGGGTAATGTAAAATGTGGAGGGGAGTAAATCTGAAAGATCAAGTTAAAAAAATGTATGTACCCTTCGATTTAACAATTTCCCCATTCTAAAGAAATACTTAAATATATTCACAATAATGAATATACAAGGAAGCTCATTATTGGCTAAATAGGGAAGCAGCCAAACAATCTATATTACATGAATAATATAAATACTTGCAGCCATTATGAGAAGGAGGTAAAGCTGCCCACAGTGATGTAAAAAGCTCTACAAGACCTATTGTTAAGTGAAAAAGCAAATTGAAGAATGGTCTATATATTATGATCACATGTGTAAAACAAATAGCAAACAAAACTGTGTATGTGGTGTGTAGTGCATATGTATAAATACATCATGTATATGTACAAAAAAAGATGGAAGGATATTGTCATAGTTACTTTGGTCTACTATAATAAAATACCTTAGGCTGGGTAATTTATAAACAACAGAAATTTGTTGCACATAGTTCTAGAGGCCGGGAAGTCCAAGATCAATATGCCACCAGATTCGGTGTCTGGTAAGGGCTGATCCTCGTGGATGGTGCCTTCTTGTGGTGTCTTCACATGGCAGAGGGGCACACAGTCTCCCTCAAGCCTCTTTTATAAGGATACTCATAAGGACACTTTACAAGGACATTCATGAGGGCTCTTCTAATTATCTCCCAAAGGCCCTACCTTCTAATACAATCACCTTGGTGATTAGGTTCTAACACATGAATTTTGCAGGGGCCCAAACATTCAGAACAGAGCAGATGTTCACCAAAATGTTGACATTCTCATCTCTAGGTAGATGAGTCAGAAAGGGAAGAATGAAGATATTCACATTTCTGTTCATATATTTCTTGAATTTGATATTATTTGAATCATTTACAATGAGAATGTATTTAAATATTTTTAGTATATTTTTAAAAGCAGTAAATGTATAACAAATGGTACGAACCTGCTAACAGGGTTGTTGACCCTCTGGATCCAGCTCCTCCACCACATTATTTGACAGAGGACAGCTAGAGAGGATGTACATAAATATATGGGCAAGTATGGTTAGGGCCAATTACATACAACCCATTTTTTACTCAATCAGGAGACACTTCCATATTTCAGTGAAATATTTTGTAGTGCAGTAGAGGTCTTCCAACAAGAAACAAATATGTATTTAAATCTTGCTATCTGTATCTCACATACATATACACAAAAAGACACGTATTAATTTATTCCTCAAGTGCTGTTGACTGTAAACCTAATTATAATGCTGTTGTAAGTGTCAAGTGGTGACACTTTCTCATCACCCTGTATGGGTAAAAATATGCATTTTCACAAACTTTCTGGGTCACCACACCAACTATTATGCCAGCATCTGTCGCTGCTGGTGGTGATAGTGGATGATTCCAGGCAATTTAAGATTAGCCATTTGTTTTTCCCCACCCCACATCCACCTCTGCCTCCATCTGCTTGGACAGAGCAGAAGGAAGCAGGTGTCATGGTGGGGGAGAGTTTAGGACATATCTACACAAAGGTGTGTGTAGTATAGCCATCCCATTTTAGCTATAGAAAAGAACTAGCCTAGATAAGTGTTGATGAATTCATTTGTCTGGAAGGCAATGGATTGTCACAAGAAGGAAATAAGACATGAGATGAACAGCTTCACAGTGGTATTTGTAGTTTCTATAAAAAGGACCATAGAAGTGACACTAAAAACAGAGGCAAAGATCAAGTGAATTGAGAAAAGCAGGATCTGGGAAAACAGTAGCAGAGGTGGGTTAATTGCCTCTAGTGAAAGGCAAGAGACTAGTTTAAGGAAATCTGGGCATGTGATCCAGAGAAAAGAATAAAGCACTTTAGGGTGCTGGGGTCAGAGCCAAACAAAGACTTCTGCAGGTCTTAAGTACTGAAAAAGATTATGAGGTGCTCTGGCACCCTTCCCAGATGGAATTCCAAATGAAAACAATACTAATGCATAAGCTAAGTAAAATGTAGGAATTAGCCAACGTTTTCCCAAAATATTTTGAGAAACATTTTGCCTTACTTTTGCTCACCCACCAAGCATATTCTTAGGCTACCTATCAGGTCATCTGTAAGATGAGCTTTGGCTCTGAGGCTTGAACTGGGTACCAGCCTGAGAAAACTCTTCTTAGGAATAAGAGGACTGAGAGAGTTCACCTACCTGGCCTGAGATCAAAAGAAGAGAACTTGCTTTTACAGGGCAGTAAAACAATACTAGGCAACCTAAGATGGGATGGAATAGGTACTAGGTTGAGACTGGAAAGTGAACATGAAGAAACTGGGAGAGCAGGCAGTGAGGATTATTCCATTCACAAGTGGGTTCTATTTCTGAAAATACACCTTATCTTTGTATGATGGTCAGGTCATATGTTGCTTGAACTTCAGGAAGTAAAAGCCATTCTACCATCACTTTCATTCAACCACATTGAATATTAGAGAAAGAACATTGAATTGTAGAAAAAGAAGACTCCATGGTACTGTATTTTGGAGACCAAAATTTCAAGGTAGGCCTTGAAATATATTTCAATATATTTGCAGTATAACTTGTCAGAGAAATACATTCGCAATATAACTTTCCTCTGGCACTCTGGCTAGAGGCAGGATAAACTAGCCCAGTTCTAGCAAGTAAGGTAGAAAACAGAAGCATTTCTATTTACAAATTATGCATTCTTTAAAAGAAATTTGTTGTTTTTCTGTGGTATTTGACATGCAAAAGCCTTTCTCTGCCTCCACCTGATTTGGTTTGTTTTTCCATATATGTGACTGCTAGTGTCAAAGGAATTACAATGGATTCATGTGATGTCATATGAATCATATCATAATAGTTTTAAGAGATAGATGGTGAAATAGGCCTGACCAGGGAAGTCGGGGCCAGAACCTAATAAGACATACATCTAGAACAATCTTCAAGTTCAGAAGCTATGGATGGGTCATTCTATGGACAGACAAATGGTGAGCTTCTTAACATTATAATTTATTTACGGGGTGCAGATAATTGAGTCATTTACACTGTTCAGCTCGTAGCACATCAATGGTCTGTGCAAAGCCTTTTCCCTTTATATTTTCTTTCATTCATTCAACACATATTTATGAAATATATGCCATGTGCCAGGTACTGCTTTAGGAATTAGGGATATAACCTTGAACAAAACAAAGATCTTTGCTTTTACAGAGTTTACATTCAAGCAGGATCAGACAGACAATAAATAACACAATAAATAAACAAATTAGTATGTTAGTATGTTAGTTAGTAGTATGTTAGAAAATGATATGTGCTATGGAAAACCTGATAAAATGCTTCCCAAATAAGATGCAAACAAATGCAGATTCTAAAATCAAAATGATGGAGTGCCAGGAAACATGCCCTTTCAACTGAAACCACAGAATTGGCTACATAAAAAAAGTCACTTCATTCCTAAACCCTAGGGCAAACATATATAAAAGAGAACAGGTGAGGACAAAGAGAGAAACATGGAAAGACATGCTCTGTTTCAGTCAATTCTTAGGATTCCAAAATATTTCAACAGTGCACTCAAGCCAGCCCTTGGACAATCTTCAGGGGACATTGCTTCATCATGGACTGCAGGTACTGTCTTCTATACTATAATGTGACTTTTTCTCTTCAAATGAAAGCCAGGCAGCTTTAACCAGATCTTAAGTTTAAATTCTAGACCACTCTGCCGAACACAAAAAAGGCACGTTTCAACTGTTGGTAAATGCAATGATGACAGAAATGCAGAGAGAAAAAACCTTTTTTTCACACCCTGTATTTCCAAGTGCCCTCCGTGTCCTTAGTGAACCTGGTAACCAGCATTCATTCCACGGCCCTGTCTCATCTGTCTCCCCCATGGGCTGTGAAATCCTTGAAAGCAGGAACTGCATTTTGTTTTTTGAATTCTTGAAATCAAGCTCAGTGCCTGCCTTATAATAATTTTAAAATATTTCAAGAATGAATAAATGAATGTTCTGTAATGCTACTGGAACTACATTCATTGCTAGGGATGTTAGAATTGAAGGGGTTGACCAGGAGTTGAACCTTCTTATTTAAATAGAAATATATAAGTCATTTATATGGCCTCCACATATCAGATCTTTAAATCTGTTTTTAAAGGTGACTTTTTTTTTTTTTTTTTTTTTTTTTGCTGGAGTCCAGGGCTGCCTTGTCTCTTCTGCTCAGCTGTAAATGGGAAACCTTCATCCTCTAACATCTAACTCCACCTCATTACTGACTCAAACCTAATATTGGAATCCCGTTTTCATCAGTATGCATGTTTGTGTGTTGAAATGGGATGTAGAGGAGTGAAGCGAGGGTGTAAAGGGAAGATGTGAAATTATTCCAGCTGCTCTCACCTGATATGACTGGACACCATGTTATCGTCTGCTGATTCACATGGACTTCTCCTTGTGAATGGCATGCTGTGTTGTGCCACCCAGATCCTGCAGGAATTGCCCTCAAGCCACAGGAGCTGCTTTGCCCAAGGTTACATCCCTTCTTTGGGGGTAGCCCATATCCAAGAGCTGATCAATGTGGGGGCAAAAGCCCTGGCCCCCTTGCCTCATTTGGGCATCTTGGAACAGCCAATCGAGTTTCAGAGCACCCCGAGGGACTGCACGAGAGCTCTGGGGCAATGGCATTGCAGCTTCCCTCTTCCCTCTGCCAAAAGTCTTCCCTCGCTCACATCCTTACAGGTGTCATTCCCAAGAGCACTTCCCAATAAACTTTCTGCATGCAAATTTCCACCTCAGTCTGCTTTCCTGGAAACTTGTCTCATGAAAGAGTGCTAGCCATACTCCAGTACCCCATCTAAATCTAGAGCTTGCTTCAAATCTCAGCCAGTTTAGCTGGCAGTCAAAATCCCTGCAAAGAACTGATCCCACAAATAGGTGGCTCCTACTCCCTGTATGGATCAACAGACCACTTTTAAAAATGACACCATCACATGTAAGGTTTTGAAGATTCCACTTGCCTAGAAACTCTTCCAGTGTACCACATTTAGTAACAGAACTAGCCATCAAGCCCTTTGGAAACTGATTTAATCTGCTGGCTACCAGTTTTGGGTTTGATCAGCATTCTGAATTAATGCAAATTATAACTGAATTTACACCCATTACTTCACTCATTCCAAGATTTTTTTCCTCTTTCCCTGATGACTATATATACATTCCTTGGCTGAGCCCACAAGGGTAGTAACTCCAGCCTTCTCTACTATATCACACTTATGTGCACTCATGTGCAATGTGATACTTTGATATCACTCAGTGTTCCTAGTCTCCTTCCTATAGAACATTCCACAGAAAAGATCCGGAAAGTTCTCATGCTGCCATTTAGGATATGAAGTATGTGTTTTGGCATAGATAAATATATAAGAATAAGAGATCTAAGATACCAAGGTTTTCACATTCACAAACTGTGCTTGGTAAATAAAATGTCAGGTTAAGTCTTTTACTCAAGTCCAATTTTAGGGACTTAAAGACAAAAGCACAAAGATCATATGTACCATAATGTTTGCCACCGCATTGTTTAATGTTAATAATATATTTTAAAATACAAAAAAAATAACTTATAGAGATTGGTCCATCAATAGAAAACTGAATAAATAAATTGTGATACATTGATAAACTTATGCAGCCATGAAAGTGATACCATAAAAGTACATTTATTAATATGGAAAGTCATTTTACATCACAAAGCTGAATTTAAAAAATCTAGTTATTCGACAATATAAAAGATATGATCCACTTATATGAAATCTATTTGGCACAGACATATATAGAGATACTAGAAAGAAGATCAACGTGTTACCAATGATTTTCTCCTACTAGTAGAATTTAGAGTAATGTATTTTTTGGAATTGCTTAAATTTTTATAATATATATTCAAGAAGAATAAAATCATTTTATTTAGAATTTTTCCCCACAACAATCCTTCTACCCTCCTGACGTTTTTTCCATTCTCTCACCACTTTTTTACATCCTTCAAAAGAAGATCCAAACCCATGTTCATAGCGACATTATTCACATGTTCATAGCAACATATCCACAAGAGCCAAAAGGAGGAAGCAACCCAAGTGTCAATCAGCGGATGAATGGATAAACAAAATGTGGAATTAGCACACAATAGAATATTATCCAGCCTTAGAAAGGAAGGAAATTTTGAAATGTGCTACAACACAGATGAACCTTGAGAATATTACGCTAAGTGAAATAAGCCAGTCACAAATAGACCGTAATAGCAATCTGAACTTAGCGATCTTGAATGATTCTAGTTTCCCTACACAGTTGGTGCTTCATGTTGGCTGGACCAGGAAAGAGAATGATTATACAATTTCGCTTTTCTCTAGTGTTTCCAACGTGATAGGCATTCCATGCTTTCTGGTATGTGTCTTTACAGCAGAGGAGAACAGAATTGTTAACAAAAAGTTTTTAGAGGTAAATAGAATAGTTTTTACAAGGAGGGGTGTCCTTTGCTCAGAGTCAGATGGTGTTGAAAGGCAAGAAACTTGGAGTTTGGTCAAAAGTTCCTTTTCTCTGTATTCTAAGTAGGGATGAGAGAAAACTAAAGAGGGATTTGGGGCTGGGTCAAACTGGAAAGCCTCTGCCATGATATCTTAGTATTTTGAAGATTTGAGAGAATTCTGACTGGTCTGTAAAACTTAGCTAGTATGTTTCACTACAGACCTTATACTTTGCTAATAACAAATTCTAGATAGGAACAAATATTTAAGAGCCACAACCAAACAAACTCAAAATTAAACTTAAAATGGCTATGTAAGTTTTTCACTGAGAATTACCAAGTGGAGAAAATTTACAAAATAATGATTTAAATATACCAGACGATTGTTTTATCCACTTAATTCTACTATATTTTTGATATCCTTTCTATAAAATTTTGTCTTGGTCTCTGCTTCACATTCTAGCATTGACTCACAACTTGTGCAAGAATCTAGCAGTTAGTTCAGTTACTACTTTACTTAATTCTTTTTTTTTTTCATAAAAATAAAAGCCATGGCTCACCTTTTCAAAATCAAAGAGATTCTCTGTCACATCTGACTGAGAAATATTCTTCTCATAAAAAAATATACACACACACAAGAGGATACATTAAAAAGTTCACAGAAAGATTTGTTTTATTTTTTAAATCTATTTTTCCACAGACTTTATGAAGTCTCTGTGTATATAAATTCCAAATATTCTAAATATATATATTTAGATCTATGACCTTAGCTCACATTTAAAGTGATTTGGCCAGTTTAAATATAAGGACCCTTTCACTTGATTTGGGAATGTTTTATTCCAGTGGATTGCCAACTCTGTCCGTTGTTAACTGTTTCTATCAACATCTTTTATTATTCTCTTTTCCAGACACAACTTCCAATCAGCCTAATGAGAACAGTTAGACTCAATTTAAATAGATTTACACACCCATAGAGAAGAGGGCTGCTAGGGCCAGGCACTGCTGGAGAGGTCGAAGGTGAAGTTTCTTGTCCCTGCTCCACACATGTCCACAGACATACAAACAGCAATGGCAGTGCAAGGCAGAGGACAGAGACATAAGCTTAGTGGAGATTACAATCATTGCAGGAATCAGAAAAGGCTTAAGGCAGGAAGTAACACTGAAGCTAAGTCCTCAGGGATTGATAGGATTTCAACAAGCAGAGATGGAGAAAAGGGCATTTTGACTGCAGAAAAGCATAAGCGGAAGAGAGCAGGCAGAAACCAGGGTGTGTATGGCAACAGCTCATAGTTCAATGTGGCCACAGTGCAGAATATTTGTGGGGAATCAGTAAGAGAAATTTCAGGAAAGGCAGGAAAGACAGGGCAAGGTTGCAGATTACCTGTAAATGGGTTCTGAAGAGACTGAGAACTCTCAAGTGAAGTAATCTCAGGAAAGGAATACTAAAATACAACAATTAATTGCTTTATACCATGGTAATAAAAAGATGGGACAGGAGAAAAGTGTTTGGCAACATAGAGCCAGAAATTAGCAGCTCCCAGGCAAGCACCGAGCAGAGGGGTGAGTGTTTCCTCACATGGTGCAAGGATCTGTTGCCTGACACACATGCCTTTATCATAGAGACAAAGCCCTAGGCTACTAATCCCCTCTGATCATAAAACAATTGCCCCTTGTTCTAACTCCATGCTCACGAAGCAGTCTTGCCATGCTACTGTACAATATTTAGTCGTTGCCTGGAAAATAAAACCCAAAGTCTAGCAAGGCATATGAGGCTGTGTACAGAGATCCAAATCCAGCCTACCTGTCTATTTCTACCTCTTTTAAATCTCTACCCATGGTATACCACTGCAGAGACGGAGGAGGCTGAATCTTACAATTGACCTAGACACTGGGTCTTAGGCTGAGGTATTATAGTTGGGATGGAGTTGACTTGAGAGCTACAGAGCAAAGGGCCAAAGGAATGCCAAAGACAGCCCTAGAAGTAAAGTCAGAACCTAAGTCCAACCAGTACGTCCATCCACAAGGCCGCACACAGAGACAGAAGTGAACAGGGAAACAGGAGTTACCCGGGCAGACAAGCTGATTTAACAGTGTGTTTACAGGGCAGAACCTGGAGAAATCCCAAGGTTCTGGAGCATTGTCTCAGAGACTTCTTTACATGGGTTATCTAAGGTTTGGGCATAATAATACATCAAAATTGTTCACAGGCATGTTAAGAGTTGCTGATGATTAATATCTGTGACATCATCTGTGGTTGGGGAGGAAACTATTCATGGAAAGCAGTGCCTTTCCAAGAATCTTCATTCTTGTGTTTCCCTCTTCCTATCATGCACATCTTCTCCCCAACACACTTGTCAAGCTCCTCTTTCATCTTTCTATATCCAACTTAGTATGTTCTCCTTGCTGCTATGCTTGATTCTCCCTGGAAGAAAGAGATGTTTCCTCCCCTGAGTTCACAAAGTACTTTGTACATAATCTTATAG
The DNA here is from genome assembly GCF_027409185.1 of Cynocephalus volans. Taxonomy (NCBI): domain Eukaryota; kingdom Metazoa; phylum Chordata; class Mammalia; order Dermoptera; family Cynocephalidae; genus Cynocephalus; species Cynocephalus volans. The sequence continues at coordinate 106,204,214 of NC_084470.1, forward strand.
CAGAAGAGACCATCTTTTCCATACTGCAAATTGGTGCATATACTTTGAGAAGAATTGGGGAGAATGTATTTTAAATGAGTACTGTTTAGGAAAATAAGATTCATGAGCTTACCATATTCATAGCATTTCATCATAGTGTATACATGTGAGTGTGTGTGTGTGTATATATATATGTGTATATATGTGTGTGTGTGTATATATATATATATATATATATCTTGTTTTCATTTCTTTCTCCCTGAGTCAGTTCCACGCTTCTGAAGAACAGGAACTCTATCCCATCTACGTAGATGTTCCCACATTAGCAACATGCTCAACAGATGATAGCTTCCCAGATTTTCAACTGATAAACATTTATGTAACAAATGATTCATCATCTGCTTTTAAAAAAAATAGAAATATATTATTTCATATTACTAGTTTGTGTTGAATACTATACCTAGTCTAAATAATAAAACTTTTCTTTTGAACTAAAAATAATAATTCTTTTTTTAAAAAATCTGTTTTACCACACAGGTGTTTTAAGCAGATGTTGTTTCTTCTTTCACTAAGAGTTTAATGCTCTTCCATTATCTTATATTTTCCTTAACATGAATCAAACTAGGCAAACAATCTCACCCTTGTATCAACCTCTGCCCTAAAAAAAGCACCAACTACTGCTAATCAGCAAAGTTACCTTTCAAGAGGCAGAGCTGGGATGGGAGAAGAAACTAAGATGAATTGGCCAAATCACTCTACAGGTGAACTAAGGTCATAGATCTAGAAATGGATCTCAGTGTGAGCTACAAATACAAGAAGAAAAAGAGCAAAACTAGCAGTAGGCGTTGACAGCAGGATGAGGGTGAGAAGTAGGATCCAGTTAAATAAGAAGAACTGCCTTAGGGAGTTGTTCAGAAAGTAATGCCACGGCCCTAGCTGTGTACTGAATGCTCTCTCTTTTAAGGTGTTTAATGAGTAGCAAAGGGAGATGAGTGTGCTGACATGAAGGAGTTCTGCAGGGCTGGACATCATCCCAGTGAACCTGGAATCATCGGTAGGCTGTTCCTCCCCTTTGCAGAACGTGCAGGATGTACCAGTCCCTGCTCCCACCATAGAACATTCAATCAATATTTAGTACCTTACTTGTAAATACTAAGGATCACCAGACATTTGAGGAAAATTTCCAACATGAAAGAGAGAACCCAAAATAAACAAATAGAAAAAGTGAACATACCCAAAGAACAGAAAGAAATGTAAAAACTACTTAAAGGATACAAGAAATATATTGCTTTCCTAAAACAAGAATACGATTTTATGAAAAGAAACAATCAGAAAACTGTCAAGGGATCTTGAAAAGTAAATCATGAGCCTAAATTTTTTCAAAATCCAACAGAAAGGTTTTATGATATAAATCAAAGAAATCTTTACCATAAGTAAATCAGAGAAGAGAAAAATGGAGAGAAATATAGGTAAAAAATAGGAGAAAAAAATAAACCCAACACCCAAAGTCAGAGAGAGAGAATAGAGAAAAATGGAAGAGAGGAAATTATCAAAGAAATGAATAGGGGAAAGCACCCTGGGCTCTCCTGAGCTGGGGTGGTGGGGAGGCCTCGGGCCTTGGCCATGTCCCCCAACACCTGCAACCAACCCAGTGATGACCACCGAGCAGCAGCAGGAAGAGCCTCAGGCTCCCCAATTGGGGCAGTCTGGGGTGTAAGGGCTTCAGCCACACCCCTCTGACATCTGCACCCAACCCAGCAATGACCAAGACACTGCTGGAAGCCCCCTGGTCTCCCCTGAAGGAATGATGGGGCTGCCACATGCCTCAACCCCACCCCTCCTCCTTCCTCCTTCTCCCACCCTATTTCCTTTCCCTTTACCCTCTCCCCCTCCCTGCCAACTGCTCCACAACAACATGACAGAATGTTAAAGAATAATATTAATAAATAAATAAACTTTAAAATAAATAAATAAAAATTAAAAATATAAAAATAATTTTTAAAAAATGAACAGGGGAGAAAAAAGACATACAAAGTTACATTATCATGAAATTCCCCAACACTAGATTAAAGTCTTCCAAAGAAGTTATCCAAAAGTTATCCAAAGAAGCGGGAATCAGAATGGCAGCAAAGTTTCACAATGGCAGCAACGGTAGTTAAAAGACAGTGGGCTATATATGTCAGTTGACTTTTGACAAGGGTATTAAGACCATTCAGTAGGGAAAGGATGTCTTTTCAATAAATGGTGCTGGGAAACTGGATATCCACATGCAAAAGAATGAATTTGAACCCTTGCTTAATAACATAAAATGAATCAAAGACCTAAATGTGAGAGCTAAAACTATAAAAGTCGTAGAGGAAAACATAGGGGATTATCTTCATGACAGTGAAGTTGGCAATGACTTCATGGATATAACACCAAAAGCACAGGCAATAACAACAACAAAAATAGATGAATTAGATTTCATCAAATTAAAAATTACTGTATATCAAATGATACTATCAAGAGAGTAAAAAGATAACTCACCAAGTAGGAGAAAATGATTGCATACTGTGTATCTGACATAGGATTAACATCCAAAAGATATAAAGAACTCCTACAACTCAACAACAACAACAACAAAACCCCATTTTCGAAAGTGGCAATGGACTTGAATAGACATTTCTCCAAAGAAGATACACAGATGGCCAATAAACAAATGAAAGAATGTCATTGGAGAAATGAAAATCAAAACCACAATAAGATACCACTTTAGATCCATTAGAAAGGCTGTTAATTAAAAAAAAAAAAAAGGAAAAAGAACAAATGTTGATGAGAATGTGGAGAAATTGGAACCTTAGTGCATTGCTGGTGGGAATATAAAATGGTGCAGTCACTGCAGAAAACAGTTTGACAGTTCCTTAAATATTTAAACATAGAATTACCATATGATCCAGTAATTCCACTTCTAGGTATATTTCCAAAAGATATAAAAGTAGGAACTCAAGTAAATATTTGTACACCAATATTCATAGCAGCATTATTCACAATAGCCAAAATGTAGAAGCAATCCAGGTGTTCATCAACAGATGAAAAGATAAACAAATCAAACACAATGAAATGAAAATCAATAGATGAAAAGATAAACAAACAAAAAAACCACAATAGAATATTATTCAGCCTTAGAAAGGAATGAAATTCTGATACATGCTACAATATGGATGAACCTAGAAAACATTATGCTAAGTGAAATAACTCAGACACAAAAGGACAAATATTGTATGATTCCACTTATATGAGTTATCTTGAATAGTCAAATTCAGAGAAAGAGAAAGTGGTTACCAGGGGCTGAGGAGGGGGTAGGGGGAACTCTTGAATAACTGGGACAGACTTTCTGCTTGGAATGATGAAAATGTTCTAGAAATTGATAGTGGTGATGGTTACATAGTAATGTAAATGGACATAATGCCACTAATTATATACTTAAAATGGTTGAAATGGTAAATTTCATGTTATTTATATTTTACCACAATAAAAAAAAGAAAATTCCTTCAAATTTCTAAAAGCAAATGACTGTCAAAATATTTTATCATTCAAATCAAACTGTCATTCAAGCATGAATGTAGAATAAAGATGTTTCCAGTCACACAAATATTTTTAAAATGGATGTTCCATGAACCTTTTCTTGGAAAGCTTCTGGAAGGTGTGTTGGCACAGAGCCAGCTTTCTTCATTCTTTCTTAAACAGAAAAAAAGAACAAGGACAACCACATTAATCTCAGGTATGTGATGTGAAAAAGCAGTGTACAGGTAGATAGCCAAAATAAACAAACAAAAACAAACTCTATAGACAGCATAGATAATTCATGGTACAGAAAAAGACCCCCACCAACAACAGCAAAAAACTCCTACTTAATACATTCAGAGAGATTTGAAAAGGCATAATATCAATAAAATAATAAAACAATATAAAAAAGGAGAATGTATAATTTTCTTCAAAATAAAAACTGGAAATAAAATCAAGAATATTTCTTAAAATAAATAGAAGGACAATCTAAAAGGTTTGGTTAGATGAATATGAATCTTAGGAAAAAATGGACAGAGAAAGTGAAAGGAAGGAAATCTTTAAAGGAACAAAAAATTTAAAATTTCAAAGGTGAGGAAAGACATGATTCTTTAAAGGGAAAGGTATCACTGAGTGCCAGCTTTGTTAATGGGAATGATAAAAATTTTCATACCTCAAATCCTTTATATGAAATTTTAGGACATCTAAAACAAAACAGTGATATTTAATCCTTCAGAGAGAATAAAACGAGACATCTAGAAAAGAATAAGAATTAGTCTGCCATCAAGTTTTTCCTGCAACATTGGTTTTCAAATATTTGTCTTCAAAATAGTTTTTAACCTAGAGCTCTACACATTGCACATTACCCAGCAAGTGTGAGGGAAGAGTAAAGTATGGATGAAGGTACAAAACTTCATCTCTTCTTAAGAAATTACTTGATAACAGACACAACAAACAGAGGGTAAACCAAGAAAGACACAACATGGAATCCAGAGGATGCAACTCAGAAGGCAGAGAGGAGAATTCTGAGACATTAGCTATGAAGCTAGCTTAAATTGAACCAGACTCCAGGAGGAGGCTGGTCTCTGGAAAAGGTACTATGGAGTATATGAAATGAGTTAAAACCTGAAGATATGATACATTATGAGAAAAGGGAACAAAAAATTAGCAACTCCAGGAGAAACAGAAAGCTATCCAAGAAACACATGGATCAAATATTAAGCAAACAAAAACATCTTGAAATTTTAAGCAATACAACTGATGCAATGTAAAAAAGAATGTCCACTTGACCTTGAAACTAGAAACATTTTATTTTAATTAGCCTGTGGATCTTTCCACTGGACTCCCAGAAAAGAATGTAATCCTAGCCTTCAGCACAGACAGCATAGAACAATCAAAATAAGGTAAAGCATGTATTGATTTTTACCTTTTAGAGCCAACTATGGACTCAGCACAAAAGACTTGTCTTCTGCTTATTGCAGCAGCAAATGTAAATGTTAGCAATTCTGACACAATGTAAAAGTAGAAATATTTACCCAGAATGTGGGATAAAAATGGGAAGGGAGAAAAAAAAATAACAGAAAAGATAGAGAAGAAATGTGATACACCACATCAACAAAATCAAAGACAAAAAACTTTGTGATTGTCTCTATAGAAGCAGAAAAGGCATTTGTCAAAATTCAACATCCCTTCATGATAAAGACTCAACAAATTAGGTATAGAAAAAAGCCATATGTGACAAACCCACCATCAATAACATCCTGAATGGGGAAAAGCTGAAAATTTTTCCTTTAAGAACAGGAACAAGACAAGGAGGCCCACTCTCACCACTCCTATTTAACATAGTATTGGAAGTTCTAGCCAGAGTAATCAGGCAAGGAAAAGAAACAAAGGGAATCCGAACTGGAAAAGATGAAGTCAAACTGTCCTTGTTTGCTGATGGCATAATCCTATATACAAAAAAAACCTAACTATACCAAAAAACTCTTAGACAAATTCAGGAAAGTTGCAGGATATACAAAATCAATATACAAAAATCGGTAGTGTTTTTGTACTCCAACAACAAGCTAGCAGGAAATAAGTCAAGAAAGCAAGTCCGTTTACAATAGCTACCAAAAAAAAAAAAAAAAAAACCCAGGAATCAATTTAACTAAAGAGGTGAAATCTCTACAATGAGAACTACAAATCACTGCTGTAAGAAATAAAAGAGGACACAAAAATATGCAAAAACATTCCATGCTCACAGTTTGGAAGAATTAATGCTGTGAAAATGTCCATACTACCCAAACCCATCTACAGATGCAAGGCAATCCCCATCAAAATACCAATGATTTTCTTCACAGAAATAGATAAAGCAATCCTAACATGCATATGGAACAACAAAAGACCTCAAATAGCCTGAGCAAAAAGAGTTAAGTGGGAGGCATCACACTACAGGTATTTGAGATATTTGAAGATGTCTTCAAAATATCCTACAAAGCTATAGTAACCAAAACAGCATGGTACCCACATAAAAACAGACACACAGACTAATGGAACAGAATAGAGAATCCAGAAATCAATCCACATACTTACAGCAAATTGATCTTCAACAAAGGCACCAAGGACATACATTGGGAAAAAAAACTGTCTTTTCAATAAATGATGCTGGGAAAACTAGATATCCATGTGTTATGATGGATATCCATCATTCAATAAATGATGCTGGGAGAACTGGATATCCAGGTATCCATGTGAAGAATGAAACTAGATCTGTACCTTTTGCCATTTACCAAAATCAACTCAAAATGGATTAAAGACTCAAATATAAAACCTGAAACTGTAAAACTTGTAGAAGAAAACATAGGGGAAACACTTCAGGGTGTAGGACTGGGCAAAGACTTTATAAATAAGACCTCAAAAGCATAGGCAACAAAAGAAAAAAATAAACAAATGTGATTATATGGAACAGAAAAGCTTCTGCATAGCAAAGGAAACAATCAACAAAGTGAAAAGACAACCTACAGAATGGGAGAAAATATTTGCAAACTAGGCACTTGACAAGGGATTAATATCCAGAATATACAAGGAACTCAAACAGCTTAGCAGTAAAAACAAACAAACAAAAACTCCAAATAATCTGATATAAAAATGGGCAAAGGAGCTGAATAGACATTTCTCAAAGAAAGACATACAAATGGCCAACTAGTACATGAAAAATGCTCAACATCACTCAGCATCAGGAAAATGCAAATCAAAACCACACTGAGATATCACCTCACTCCATTTAGACTGGCTATTAACAAAAAGACAGAATGACAAATGCTGGTGAGGATGTGCAGAATGGAGAACCTTCTACATTGTTAACAGGACTGTAAATTTCTACAGCCATTATGGAAAATAGTATGGAGGTTTCTCAAAGAACTACAAATAGAACTGCCATGTGATCCAGCAATCCCACTGCTGGGAATATACCCAAAGGAATGGAAATCATCATTGAAGGGATACCTGCACTCCCATGTTTATGACAGCTCTATTTACAATACCAAGCTATGGAACCAACCAAAATGTCCATTGATGGACAACTTGATAAAGAAAATGTGGTACACACACACACACACACACACACACACAATGGAATACTACTCTGCCACAAAAAAAAAAAAAAAATGAAACTGCCATTTGCAGCAACATGGATGAGCTTGGAGAAAATTATATTAAGTGAAATAAGCCAGGCACAGAAAGAGAAATACCACGTCCTCACTTAGAAACTAAAAAAATAGAGAGACAGAAAGAGGGAAGGAAAGACAGAAGGAAAGAAAAGAAAGGAAGGAAAGACAATCACAATAAAACATTAAACTTTCAAAAGGAGAGAACAGAACTGCGGTTAATAAAGATGAGAGGATATTAGTAAGAAATCGGTTAATGAACACAAAGAATGATTATGTTTTGTAATGATGAGTATATTAATTATTCTGATTTGATCATTACATATTGTACACAGGTATTAATTTTAACTCTGTATCCCACAAATATGTATAATCAATTATGTTTCTATTTTAAAAAAAGAAAATATCTTCATTTGATGAAATGGAGAATCAAGTGGTCTTCTACAAAGTTGACATAACAAAAAATAGGGATTTTAGTGTATTAAAGGTTAAAGTTTCAAGGTAACCAATAGAAGAACTAAAAATAAAACATTCAAACATTGGAAGGACATCAGGAAGAAAACAGAACAATGTTAGTAAATTAAATATTCAACATTTGTATTGAGCAATCAACAGATACAATATGTAAATAAACCAAGAAATAGGGGTACAAACACTTTATTTAGATGTTTGGATGTACCCAAAAAACTTTTTTAAAAGAAACAATTAAAAGAGCTTGCTTCTGGAACATGGATTGTGGCTGGAGAGGGCTGAAGAAGGGGACTGTTACTCATCTCTAGAAGCTCATTTGTTCATTTTTCAGTTGTAAAAAAGTAGTCCTTGTCCCGAAGTGATGGCTCCCCTATGAGCCTTGCTGCCTCATGTAGGACACCTCTGCCTGCTGATCCTTCCCAAGAATTCCCTGAGAACTTCAGCACTACAAATTAACTCACCTGTCAGATGCAGTTGAGAAAGATCGCCCTTTGCAAATGTTTGGAATAGCTAAAAAAAGGAGGTGTATGTATAGCAATCTAAAACAATACACTAACCCAATTTTGTTTCTTTCAAAATAACCCACATTCTGGCTTTTCTTTCAGTGGAGGCACTACCTCCTTTCCTCTTGGTTTAGTGTCTTTAAAATAGGCTACTTTCCCAAGCATTTAACCCTGACCCATTTTCCTGGAACTTACCTACCCAAATTGCTTGGGTCTGTGAACCTGATCTCCTAGTAGGAACAATCCTGCTCACAGTCCTCATCGTCAACACACACACAAATATCAGCACTGTCCTCAACACCATAGTTTCCTTTCTTCTGCAGAGGATAAAAGAAAGTGCCAGACAATGTTTGGGTTCCTTTTTTAGGGTATATCATGGTTCCCTTGAACCCTTTCCCCTTTATCTCACTTGGCAGCTGGGTCATTTATCTGTGAGGTTACCTATGGCTTTTCTGGTGCCTGCCTGCCTTTCCCATGCTGTACCTTCCAGACGCTGATGAATTCTCTTCCTGCTCCTGTCTTCCTCCTGCACCTTACATGTCCAGCTCTAACTCCACTTTCCCACAGGCAGATCCTCTGCTTAGTTACCCTTTTCCCTGCTTCCCCCTGGGCCTAGATCCCCCTCCTCTTTCTCCCACCAATTGTCCCACTGCTGGCCTCCCTTCTGCCTGGTTGTTAAGCATGGACCCAACAGAAAGATGTAGATAGCACTCAGGCAAAGAGAAGAGGTGTCAAAAGGCCAGATGTACTGTGCAGATGATAATTGCCATAGGAGGTCAGAGGAGACCCAGTGCAAGTGTGCTAAGGAACCGCTTCTTTTTCTCACCACCAACTCTCTCACTTGTCTGTTGCCTCTTTAATCATTTCTGGGGTTCTGGAAGTGCAGTCCGGGAACCAGTAGCATCCGTGTCTGCTCATTAGAATTTGTTAGAAATGCAAATGCTTGGGTCCCACCCGAGACCTGCTGAATTAGAAGCTCTGGGAGGAAGGTCCGACAGTCTGTTTATCGAGCTCTCCAGGCGATTCTAATAAGCACAAGTTTGAAAACCACGGTCTAAATATGAAAACTCCAATCCCAACTCTTACGGCAAACGGTGGTGTAAGTGAAAAGAAGCTGCAGTGACTTCTGTGAGCTAAAATAGGCAATGCGTGATTGAATGCCTCCCAGCCAAGGGATCTGTATCTTCCATCTGTCACAAGCTCATTCTGCCACTTAACACCTACCACTTCCAGAGGCCTAAAGATATCCATTCCTCTTTCTTTGTCCATGGTCCACAGAGAATTCCTTTCTCCTAGTTCTAAATGTTTGAAGACAAAAATCAAACAACCATGTCATATCTTTAAAAACAATAAACATCAGGAGTAGAGCTGGGATTCCACCTCCTCTCAGGAACTTACCATCCCAGTATTTCATTCATGGAGGATAACAACAGAAACAAGCAGTTAGAGGCAGCTCGGCCCTGCAGCACTGTCGCTTTACATGGATTCACACTTAATCCTCATAGCGCACCTGTGAGTTAGGTACTGTGATCCTTCTTCAATCAGAGAAGGAAACATCCTCAGCATGGTTGAGTAGTTTCCCTGGAGGTCACACAGCTTGGAAGTGGCAGATTGAAGATCAGCTTGATTCCAAAGCTGATGGTCTCAACTGAAAAACTGAGAGTTTATCATTGGTTCAGTTATGTGTTGTTTTGGAACTGTTCACACCTCCTAATTTTATATAGACCTTTGGTCTCTCTTCCAACAGCTTTTAGGCAAATCTAGAGCAAAGCATGCCTCACTCTTCAGTTTTGGTCCTTCTCATCCCCACAGTAAGTGTGCTTTCCAGTGAGTGTTTGAGGAATGAGTATATGGAGCAGGTAGGACCTGTTCTCCCTCTACCGCCCTGTCACTACCCCCACAGGATTGGAAAAATGTCTGTCTGGTTAGTGCTATTGTCGGAATCCTGCCCGATGTAGCCAATTGTATAGCTACATGACAACATCAATTGTATGGCGAGGCAATTCAAAACTAAAGCCAAAAGGTTTCATTATTTTATTTACATTAAGTTTTCCATTTGTATTGTCAGGGCTAGGGGTTAGGGTCCACAGACCTTTCAAACCTATTGTACAGACTGGGTCACAGACTTTTCACATGCCTGGCTGGGTCACCAGACCCCTCACACGCAGGTCCATGCTAGGTCATTGGGAAAGATCCTGGGAGCCATTGGCAGACAACACGAGCTCAGTCCTCAGTCCTAAGCTTCCTTGGCAGCAGTGGCAGCAGTGGCTTACAGCAGATCCAGCAGCAGCGGTGGTGGCAGCCTTGCTGTTGCCTCCCTCAGGGGCATCCTGGGACCAGGGGGCAGGTACACTGTGGGTCAGAGCCGTTCGTCGTTTATACTCAAGTCTGATAACCTAGTACACCTGGGTGCACGTACACAATTACATTAGACAAACATGCCTATTTACATCAAATGCTCGGCAAGATTCTGAACATCTGAGGGGTCCTGACCATTTTCCTATATTTTCCCTACAGTGTCATTGGGGGTCATCTGTGCCTTCAGGGGTAGTCAGCGAGAAGCAAGAATCTGGTGGATCATTTGACCTTCTGTAGTCATTCCACCCTATTAAAGAATCAGGTTTACTGTCTCCCCAGTGCTTAGTCCTCTACTGTTCTCTCTGTGCTTATATTAAGTGTTCGCAGGGCAAGAATAGAAGATACATTTATTTCCCCTGATCATATCTCATTTTTGAGCCCTAATTCCTTAATCCTGTCCAAAGTCCATATTTCTATTCACACCCATCCTTTCAATTAAGCATATAACTGCTATGGTGAATGTGGAGCAAAACCTTTAGATGCATAGTGGATTCAGCGACTTGTGAGGGAACTGTCTTGTATCAGTGAGGATTCTCCAGAGAAACAGGACCAGTAGGATGTGCATAAATAGAGAAAGAGATTTATTATAAGGAACTGGCTCATGTGATTATGGTGGCTGGCAAGTCCAAAATCTGCCGGGTGGGCCAGCAGTCTAGAGACTTAGGAGAGCTGGGGCTTCAGTTCCCATCCAAAGGCAAACTGCTTTGGTACCAAAAAGAGCTGATGTCACAGATAAAGCCCAAAGGCTATCTGCTGGAGAATTCTCTCTTCCTCAGGGGAAGTTGCTCTTTTTACTTTATTCAGGCCTTCAACTGATTGGATGAGGCCTACCCACATTATGGAGGACAATCTGCTTTACTCAAAGTCCACTAATTTAAATGTTAATCCCATCTAAAACACCCTCACAGAAACACCCAGAATAATGATTGACCAAACATCTGCGCACCCCATGGCTCAGCCAAGTTGACACAAAAAATTAACCATCACAGGAACATCCAAGAGCAGGCCCGACTAAGAAAGCAAGTCTGACAAACAGGACCAACAGCTTCCTCATCTGAAGAGTGAGCTTGTCCACTGTTTTTCCCTGGCTAGTAGGGTCCATGGCACATAGCAAGTGAGAAATACAAATTGGTTGAATGAATGAAATAAATACTAGTCCAAAATAAACGAAAACTTCCTGCCATCTAATAGAGATATGAGACGTTATTTTAATACTTCTCCTTTTGTTGAATCAGACCTCGTCTAAGAACAGTCAGTCTCTGGACCCGAAATCGACTCATATCTCCATGAGCTCTAGTAAGACCTAGAGAAATGGATGGAAAACTCTAAGGGGTTGCTTTCAGGTTGCTCTTTGCAAAATGGTGGCAAGAAAATTTTTTATCTTCCTGATCCTTTGTGACCAATTAGATGCCATGATCCACAGCTGGGCTTCATTTGGTAATTCAGAGAAGATACTTAAACACATCACGCCATGCACAGCTATTGGATAACTGTTAGCTTCAGGGAGGTATTGACAGATTGATGAATTGACTTATTCCTTCTCCTGTGTCAAAATACAACAGTATTTGATAACCAATTAGCCTTCAAACCATAGGAAGCTGGTTCGTCAAGCCCCGTTGCTTAAAGCAGTTAATTTTTAAAATGATATATAACAATCACCTGAAAAACTTGTTAAAACCACAGACTTTTAGACCTCACCAGCAGAGATTCAGTAAACCTGGGTCAAATCTTCATTTTTAGCAAGGAGCCCCAGGAGATACTGATATATGAGGGTACTTGAAAAAGTTCATGAAAAAAATGGAATAAAAAGATAATATGAATCTTTCCATGAACATTTTGAGGACGGCTCATATGAGATGTAGGGCACACACGCGTATGCATGCGCGCGCACACACACACACACACACACACTTATAAAAAGAACACTAGCTCACTTTCTTTTAAGGATCAACTTAATTCACAAAGAAAATCTTCACTTGTTATTACCCAATACTATGCATTATACTTTATTGTTAATATCTTTAACACTAATATTTTCTTTCATCTAAACAGGCATTTTCTTTCCTCTTCACGATTTCTGAAACACTACTTTTTATGTATCACCTTGTCTGATCCTTCCAATCACCCCTTATGAAATAGGAAGAGAAAGATATAATTATTCCCATTGTACTGATGGGAAACTGAGATTTAGAGAGATTAAAGTAGTACCAGATCACTCAGCTAGTAAGTGTCTGAATGATGACAAAACATTTGAGAACACCAAAATTATTTTTGTGTGGTCCCAAGAGCGAATATGAGTTGAACTCTGGTATTTCCTTTTCAGGCTCAGATTTGGCATGATTTGCACCCTGTAGGTGCTACCAGTTCCTAGACCCTTCAAAAGGAGTGGCTGGGGCACAAACTCCTTTCTTGGAAAATGAATCAGGACTGCTCCTCTCCCACCCCAGTCTGATCCTGGCTCTGTACCTTGCCTGTCTCTAAGCTTTTGTTGGTTTCAGTCAGGCTTGTTCCCATCACCGTCTGCTGCTTGTGTTTGCTCCTTAAGCCTTTGATGGTTCTTGGGTCTGTGTGAACCATTGCAGATACCCTGGTCTCACTTCCCCAACTCCATAAAACACCTTAGTTTTGTTAACCCACACATCTGGGGCTGCCCCTCAGGACTTCCTTCCAGACTTCAGCTTTGCTCCTACTTTGAAGACCATCTTTGTCCTACGCAGATGGCAGACAGCACTCTCTAGAAAAACCAAAAATTTTCCTAATGGGAAATAGCATTTTGTTGCTGTTATACGTAGGGGCTCTTATGTGACAATTTGCCTGGGAAAGTCCTGTTCCATGCCTGGTTTCCCAGTGTAAATATTAATAGCTCCCCCTTTCAGTCTCAGAAGTGTCTCAGATGGGACAGTAAATTAGGTGACCTTCCTACTCATTTGACATCTCGCCCAGGAACTCGGCTTACATGTTTCAGAATAACTGCTGGCGTTTGGTGCTTATCAGCATTGGTTAGGCAGCAGAATTACCCAGGGAGCTTTTTAAAAATAGATTTAAAGTCCCTCTCACTCTCTCCCCCTGCTCCAAAAAACTACAAAAAACGACAGCAGCAGCATTTGTGGAGTAAAACGGAAGAATCTGTACTTTGAGAAAGTTCCCAAGTAATTATGATTATGTTCTTCTACAGACCAAGTTTAAGGCCTACTCAATTATATTTCTGCCCTCCTCTTTGGTAGCTGTGTGGCCTTGGGCAGATTGCTTATCGCTCTAAATCTACTGCCGTCTGTAGACTGCTGTAAAAAGTACCCTAGAATCTTGGTGGCCTAACACGATGCAGGTTTATTTCTTACTCATGTCACAGACCAGTGTGGGTTGGAGGAGGTCCTATCTCATGTGGATATTGAGGTCCAGACTCCTTTCATCAGGCTCCACTGTCCCCTCAGAGTTCTCTGCTGCATCCTCTAAGCCAAGCTGAAAAATGAAGGAAAAGAGAGAGTATGAAGGATTGCACGGAGTTTTTTATGCGCCAGGCCTGGAATGGCAGGCATAGTCCACTGGACAAAATTCAGTGACATGTAGCCCCTAACCACAAGGGAGGATAGAAACTGTCATCTATTTGTATGCCTAAGAGGAAAATGAGTGGTTGGATAAACAATTATTCAGCCCCTGCTATAGACCCCCATTCTGGTCATCAAATATTTGTCTAACACTTACTCCCGCACATAGAGAATTCACAGGAAACAATCCAAAACCCTTCAAAGCCCCACCCAGTCCCTGCACTCAGCTTAAGTCTAGGATCTCCAAGGAATGCACAGTCCTCTCCATCGTGTCCAGATGTGGCCCCTTTTAGTTTAGAGATCCGTGATTTTGTATTGAAAGGCCAATTTACCTACACTCTACCCCCTACCCCCTATATACTCACTATGCAATGATGGGTCAGAAGCAGGGTTTTCTCAATAGACACTCCCATTTAGAAAGGCATGGAAGGGAGACACGCAGCAACACTGGCCCTAAGCCAGGCAGTCATCAGGAGTCTTCCCGCCCTGGGCTCTGAGAAGTACTTTAATTAGACCCTAATGTTGCTCTCTGGGAAGAACTCCCTTGTCCTTTCTTCTCCCTGGCCCCTGATTCTACCCTTTGTGGTATTTTTCTCCAGTCAGTAATCTCTCTGCCCCTGTCTGAAGGGAGCCCTGGGAAATATGGGTTCCTTGTAGGTTTTATAGGAGTGAAGCAAGTTTGAAAGCCCAGAGGCTGCTTTACATCTTGGAAAGTCCAGGCTCATGATTTTCTTGGCAACACAATTCTTTCAGACACTTCATAGGCTTCTGTTGTACTCGCTGCCAGTCAGTTCCGTGCACCAGTAGCACACCCACAGTTCTTTCCTCGACAAAAATCCTCCAGCCTCCGTAATGGTGTCCACTCTGACATCATCGGAAACAGCGTGGAAGAGGACACACACCTAATCTGATTTTTATCAAAGGCCTAAGTCACTTTGTTCAGTTGAGGAAGGTTACTAGATCTTTGTCACTCGAGACCTGTTTAAAATCTTATCATTTCAGATCAAGAAGCAGATAGATTTTCCAAATCTGATGTCCAGAATACCTGGACTCCTTCTATACTATTCCATTGTAGCTTGTAAACTGGCCAGTTCATAGAGCATATTTTATTTTATTATTACTTCCTTGGTCGTACCTTGTCAAAGAGAGCCAGCACTCTGATTATTTTCACTAACACTCTGATGTTTTCCAACTACTTCCCCCAGAGCTACAGTTCTAGTGCACGTGCAAACCGCCTTCCAAATGAATGAAGGTAACAGTTTCACCAAATATTTCACGGCTGCGTAAAGTGGGTTGCCACCTTTCTGGCCTTTGATGTCGTTCCTTGCTGCCCATAACTCAAATGCTGAGCCAATGTCACATATTTTGGAGTTATGTTTAGAAAGACTCCTCTCCAACTTCCAGGCACCAGCATAAGTGTGCTGTCTAATATAACAGAACAACCAGAGTAAGTATTTATTTCTCGCATATGTTGCCAGGGTATGTTCTGCTCCACACATTTATTCTGCAACCCAGGCTCCTTCTATCTTGTTGTTTCAATATTCCCTTAGTGCTTTGGAGTTTCTTGCTGGATCCTTTGTATCCATTCAGCAGATAAAGAAAGGGAGGTGGGAGGATTGGATGAGAAGTTTTTATAGTCCAAAGGAGTACACGGGTTATGCCCACATTCCCCTAGCCTTACTGAACTGCAAGACAGCCTGGGTCAAAAAGTCTGTCTGTAACATGCCCAGAGAGAAAAGAGAAGAGGTTTGATAAATAACTAATGACTACACATGCTTTATCTGTGAAATGGGATAATAATAATATCTACCTAACTAGATTGTTTTGTGAAGTACATGAAGTAATGCTCATAAAATACTTAATCCATCATCAGGTTCACAGTAAATGACCAATGTATGATCTTATTTTTAATTACTATTATACACATTTTTATTGTTGGCTGAAATTACACATTCTCCATGAGATGCTTCTACCTGAATTGAAATGATTAAGCTTTTCTCATTTTGAGAGAAAATCCACTGAAGTTGAATTCCTACCTCATAGATCAGGCTCTACGCAGTTCACAGATCACAGACATTAAGTTCTTTCCATAGAGAGGGTCACACTGGAGAAGACAAACCACAGAAAGTCATTCTAAGAGAGCAGCCACACAACAGGAAATGGGCCTCACTGTGGTCAAGAGTGAGAGGACAGATGTCAGGAGAAAAGGTACACACTGCTGATATCCTGAGCAGGAGCAGCACTCAGAGAAGAGGTTGGTCTACAAGTCCATGAGTCTTGAGCCCCAGCTGTGCACCCAGAATGTGCTGTGGGGCAGGAGAGAAGAAGAGGCACATCACTGCCACTGCCACCGTCACTGTGCACCAAGAGCCTGGGACCTGGACCATTCATTTGCAAGTTACTGTTTGAAGACAAAGGGTTTATTTCTTTAGGCCCACCCATGAAAGCCTATTTTGCCCATCAGATAGCTAATTTATAAGGGTTCTAATACACGTAGTGATAAGAGTTGAGAGCCCTGGTTTTCTGTTTCAGTGCTTCCACGTGCCAGCTACAAGGCATTTAAAAAATCACTCTACCTCCAGATTCTAAGTTTGCACCTATTATTATTAAATGGAATAATGCTACAGGGGATTTGTATTGTGTCAATTTAGCTAAACTGGAACTATGTTTCCCAGAATTTCCTTCTCTGCACCGTTCTAGATTAGCATGGGCCACCAAAGACATTCTGCATGTGATTTGGAAGACAGAAGTGAAGCAGAAGCTGTATTCTTTCTTGGGTCACAATTTGGTGCAATCTGTACAACAAAGGAAATAATCAACAGAGTGAAAAGACAACCTACCAGATGGGAGAAAGTATTTGTCAACTACGCATCTGACAGGGGGTCAATACCCCTTGTCAGATATTAGGAACTCAAACAAGTCAATAACAAAAAAACAAATAATTAGATTAGAAAAAGGTCAAAGGGCTTGAATAGACATTTCTCAAAAGGAAACATACAAATAACCAACAGGTGCATGAGAAAATGCTCAACATTACTAATCATCAGGGAAATGCAAATCAATAAATAACACAATGAGATATCATCTCACCCCAATAAGAATGGCTATTATCAAAAAGACAAAAAAATACCAAATGCTGGCATGAATGTGGAGAAAAGGGAACCCTTACACACTGTTGGTGGGAATGTAAATTAGTACAGCCATTATTGAAAACAGTATGAAAATTCCTCAAAGCACTGAAAACACAAACACCATATGATCCAGCATTCCCACCACTGGGTACATGTCCAAAGGAACTGAAATCAGTCTCATGAAGAGATGTCTGCACTCCCATGTTTATCACAGCATGTTTCATAGTAGCCAAGGTATGGAATCAACATAAGTGTCCATGAACACGTGAATGGATATAGTACCTAGCCTTTAAAAAAGAATAAAATCCTGTCATTTGTGGCAACATGCATGAACCATGAAGACGTTACCTTAAGTGAAATAAGCCAGGCATGGAAGGATAAATACTGCATGATCTCACTCATTTGTGGAATCTAAAAAAGCTGATCTCATAGTAGTACACAGCAGAATAGTGGTTGTCAGAGGCTGGGGAGGTTAAGGGGAGGGGATAATCAGGAAAGATTGGTCAATGAGTACAAAATTACAGTTAGATAGGAGGAATAAGTTCTGGCATTCTATAGCACAGTAGAATGACTACAGGAAACAATAGTATAGTGTATATTTCAAAATAACTAGAAGAGAGGATCTGAATGTTCTTACCACAAAGAAATGATAAACTTTTGAGGTGATGAACATGCTAAATACCACAATTCGATCATTACAGAATGTATACATGTACTGAAACACCACAGTGCACTCCATAAATATGTACAATTATTATGTGTCAGTCAAAAACAATATTTTAACATACAGGGAATGTGGTACAAGGCACCAGGTGCCGCTGCAGCTCATGCACTTTGTCACTGATCTGGTGGCTGACCTGGTTGTAAAGTGCAGCAGCGGGGCCTCCGGCTCCTCCAGCTCCTGCTGAATCCTTCTGCAGCTTCCCCAGCTACTGAGCCAGGTGCTTCTTTAGCTTTGTAGTGGAAGGTTCCAGTTTGTACTGCAGGTTATGCATCATCAAAGATGAAGGCTTAGAAGGAGCATGAAACCAGTGCAGATTCCAGTCTGTCCCTGGGCTCCAGCTTATCCTTGCCGTGTCTAGGTTGTCTTTGCTCTTCTCCACTTCGTACCCATCTTTTCTTCCTGTATTAGTTATCTATTGCTGGGTAACAACCCCAAGTTAGCAGCTTAAGACAACAAATTTTATTATCTCACATAGTTTATGAGAGTTAGAAAGCTGGGTCCTGGCTCAAGGTCTCTCACTAGGTCTCAAGTTTGTTGGACCGAGCTGCGGACCTACCTGGACCTGGATAATTCACTCCCCAGCTCACCTATGTGTTTGTTGGCTGGCTTTCATTCCTCACTGGCTGTTAGCTAGAGGTTTCAGTTCCTTGCCACATGGCCTTCTTCTGGAGGGAGGTGGCTTCTCCCAGAATGAATCATCCGAGAGAGAGTGAAAGAGAGTGACCAAAACAGAAGCTGGGATTTCTCTTATAACCCAATGTCAGAAGTGACTATCACTTCTGCTGTATTCTATCAGTTACATAGACTGATACTGGAACCATATGAGAGGAGACAACACAAGGGTGTAAACAGCAGGACCAGGAATCATTGGGACAATAGAGGCTGGCTACCACATTTCCCTAAGGCTTGCCCTGTTGACCAGAACACAGCACCAGATGCAAAAAAAAAAAAACAGTCACACACAACTCATTAACCAGCTCCTGCAATTGCATAAGGTCAAGACCCTATTTTAAAAATCCCTTATTATGTATGGCTCCTGGTGGTTCTACTTCAACTCTGACTGATGCAAGTAACTACCTCACAAGATTCTTATAAAAATGAGTTGATAATGCACATTCTTACATTTTGTTATAAATTATTACTGTTAGTCTTTAACCACCACATATAGCCTATCTGAGGAAAACTGCATCAAAGTTTCCAATCTGGGATGCTAGGAATACATTTCCTTACTTTTCTACTTTAAGGGATCTGAATTCCTGAAATGCTTGGCTGTGAGAGTAGGGGAACTTAGGGCTAAAACTTTATGAGTTACAAGTTATGGGGTCCATGGCTTCATCCAACAGAATTCATAGAAATATTTCCTTGGCCAGGCTGATTCCCAGGCACCTAGTTGATTATTTTCTTTTATTATTTCCACCAATTGAAAAATGGGACATGGGAACCCTAGAATCTCAGAGCTGGGAGAGATCTGTGATAATCTAGTTCCACTCTGGTTTTCCTGTCACACAAGCCAGGTGATGGACTGCCTTTGATGGTAGTGCTTCAGAGGGAAAACAGTATAAAAGTTCCTCAAAAGATTAAAAAATAGAGCTACCATATGATCCAGCAATCCCATATCTGGGTATTTATTCAAAAGAATTGAAAGCAGGATCTTGAAGAGATATTTGCATTCCCATGTTCATTGCAGCATTAATCACAATAGCCAAGATGTGGAAACAATCTAAACATCCATCAAAAGATAAATGGATAAAGAAAATGTGGTATGTACATACAATGGAATATTATTCAGCCTTGAAAAAGAAGGAAATTCTCTCATATGTAATAACTTGGATGAACCTTGAGGACATTATGCTAAGTGAAATCACCAGTCACAGAAAGACATACTGCGTGATTCCACTTACATGAGATGTCTAAAACATTCCAATTCATAGAATTAAAGAGTGGAACGGTGGTGGCCAGGGGATGGGGGGAGGGGATGTGGGGAATCGCTAGTCAATCAGCATGAAGTTGCAGTTCGCAGGGTGAATAAGCTCTAGAGATCTGCTGCACCCATCCTTGTACCTGTAGTCAACAATATCGTATTGTACACTTAAAATTTTTTTAAGAGGGTAGATCTCATGTTAAATGTTTTTACCAAAATGAAATAAAAATTTTTAAAAAGTTATGCCATTCCTTCACTTAAAAAAAACTATTAAATAGTAAAGAATGTAAATAGGAGAATCTATCTTGTTCACCCAAAAATAATATCGAAATAATAAAAGCTAATGTTTCTTGAGTACTTATTAAGTTCTACTTGGTGTAACAAATACTTTACATATATTATCTTAATTAATACCTTCATAACAATCCAATTAAGTAGTTACTACCCTTGACCTTATTTTATAGCAAAGGAATCTGACACTTGCCCAAAGTCACACAGATAACAAATGACAGGGCCTGGTTCAAGCCTGGCTGTTGCCTCCCTCGGAGCCGTGCTCTAACCACTGTACTTGACTGCCTCATTGTGAAATGCCTGAGGCGTGGGAAACAGGCAACCCCCACTCAGGCCAGAGGAGAACCTGCCTCCTACTGACCATCCAAAATCCTCCCAGAACCAGACCCTCCCGATAACCACACTCAACCAATCCACTCTGGTTTTCTTCTTCACCTTTCACGTCTAACCAATCAAGACCACATGTCACCTTCCTCAATGTATAAAAGGCTGCAATCCAGAACCTGACACATTAACCCACACTAACATGCCGTAGATTGTCAGGAAGTCCTTTGTCTGACATAAATCCTTCTCACTCTAGTTGAAACTCATTTTCTCTTGTGTTCTTTGCAGGGGAGATGAAAAACAACCAGGAAGCCAGCTTCCTCTGTGTAGAAGCCCTCACCTTCCTCGGGTCTTCACTAAATTGGTCTCTCTCTTTCTCTCTTTCACACACCCACCCACAGTGTCTTTTCTAAGCTTTCTATCATCATGACTCATCTTCAATCCTTAATAAAACTTGGTGATCTCCAACATTCTATAAGAAGTTTCCGTTGTTTTATTTTGTAACCTCTCTCCAAAAGTCTCTATTTTAGAGTGAGCCTCAAACCTGCTTTCTTCTTTTTAAAAACATTCTTGATTAATATATTAAAATTAGCATTCACAATGCATCCTCAAAGCATTTCTTATCAACAGGAAACTTTGATATTAAGCATTAATATTAAAAACGAAAGGAATCGTTATCATGTGAAAAAGAAATTGATTCATATATCCAGATCTCTGCCAGGTACAGTCATCAATATCTGGAAAATCTGAGATCAAGTGATAATTCCTTCCCCATCAAGGATCAACTAAAACCCAGTGATATCTTTAACCTCCTGGTTGACAAACCAGTGATGTCTTTAACTTCCTGATCGTCCCATCCCAGGAGGAGGACGACCTTCCTCATTCTCTCCATCACAGCGAACCTGTGACTCACCACTGCTCTTCCCCACAGTGACAGCGTCCACTGCCAGTGTTGTTCTCAAAGTGGCCCGGCTCCTCCAAAATTCTCACTCATTGTATGGCAACACATTAGAAAGAACCGGGTGAGCTTTGGGTTAACAGGTGCCACAGCTAAAGGGAGACCTTGCTCGGGGCTTTTGTCGGTTTAGTTTCACTAAACTTTCCCCATTCCTCTCAAACTTTGAAGAGCAAGACTGCACTGTTTTCAACCTGTGGATAGAATCCTTCCTTTTATTTCCTCAGCATCAGCACTTTTTTCTTTGTTTTCAATGGATTGATTCGATTAGATTTACATGCATGTAACCTCTGGTACATTTTGAGTCTTTTGCTTTCTTTTTCTGCAGATGGGGTCCACAGACCAGCTTTTACAGGAAGGGGAGTGTTCTCTTTGGGAATGAGATGAGTCTCTTTCATTCATGACCCCTGGAATCAAAGGTGGGAATGGGTGGCAAAGGGGATAGGTGGGGTTGGTCTGGAAGGAGACAAAAATACAGAAGCAGATGTATTGTGGAGCTAATCAAACTTGAGCTTCAGGGCCCCTCACTTGCACTGGCTGCTTCTAAGTTTCTGGGAGGGATCCTAGCAGTTTGCATTTATCTGTTTTTACCATTTTTCTTCCAGAAGAGTACTGCCCCCCGATGTTGTAAGATTTAGCCCCTGAAGTCTATACCCATTCTTAAGTATTGCCCTGTACACTGAAGAGAAAAAGGGACTCGCCTTGGAGAGGGAGACACTTCCTTCACATAATTGGAATTGGACTCAGAACATGTGATGAGAGCCCTGGATGAATGGGGTGGGAGGCAGGGTGGGCATGTTATCCTAGGAAAGCAGCAGCCTGACATGGGAGGGCCAGCCACACCTGAGGAAGTAATGGTCCCCCATGTGGACGACCGCCACAACAGATGACATCTTCATAACAGAGCACCTTACTAAGGCCCTTTATGGAGGACAGTCACAAGCTGAACTGAGACAGAAAAAATAGAGTGGGGGATCAGGGCCCATAGCAGTTAGGAGGGAGGCCTGGGGGCCAGCAGGGAAAGGCTTTCATGTACTCATCCTCTGACTCAAAGACATCGTGTTTGGTGGGGTCCCCAGATCCCCGGCAGCTGCCTAAGGTAGGGCAACTGCACAGCACGTGCTGTCCCCCACTCCTATCTGAGAATCACAACCTTCATCTGTCCTTTATACTTGGATTCTGAATAAAATCTGTTTATGGAAAAAAAGAATTGCATTTCTTTAAAAGTCCAAAAATCTGGCCATCACATCTTCGGCATGAGTGGTGATGACCAGCTTTCTACCCCATGAGTAGTCATAACCAATAAAAAATAAAAAGTCCAAAAATCAATGATGTCAAGTTAGTACTTCTCTGAGAGACTGTAAAACGCAGAGACATGTTGTACAACTCAACTTTATTGATGCAGTTTTCTACCCATTAAATCTCTTTCTCTAACATTATGTTAAGAGTTCTTACTACAGAGAAACACTCAATTGTTCTGTAGGGTGTACTTTTTTAGATTTCTGGCTCTAGCTAGTGTGAAAGCCTACACAATGTCTCTGGGGGACTCCCCGACACATAGATTATACACAATTGATGAGCACTTGCAGCGATAAGGAAGGAGATAATTGTAAGTGCATCCAAAATCAAGATCATGAGCACGTTTTTCTCTATCCATCCTTCCTTCCCTTCTGCCCACAACACCTGCAAGAGAATTTGAGCCATTTACATTACATCTTCCTTCCTGCCTGTGATCTCCAGGATTTGCAACATTGCCAGCCTTACAGTAATCACCATGACAAGGTTATCATGCTGTAATAACATGTCTTTTAAGCAACTGCCAATAAGCTTATTGTTTCAGTCTCTATCAAAGGGACTGGGATTTTGCTTTCCAACCTGTTTTAAACCATGCTGCATTTCATTTGCCTTCTAGTCTCTGGAAACAATTCTTGAGAAATAAATAAACAAACAATGGAATACACTAAGGAGAAGTAATAAGGAAAATATGTTAACAAAAATGTGAATACATCTTAGAAATCAAAGCTATTATTTAAGTAGAGCCTGCCCATTGAGATCTAGTTTTTTGAGCAGTTTGGAAAGATGTGTTAGTAACACAGACGTGCCAAGAGGCTCGTCAAGTCAATATTGACTTCAGTCAACAAAGCCTGACATTTCCTTCGGCTTTCCTGACACTAGTGAGACACTGACTTCATAGTGTGTGGGGGAAGGTGGAGGGTATGTAAGCGAGCAGATGGCTGCTGACTGTGCAGGAGAAAAACAGGCAGCCGTCCACAGAGCATAGAACTTTCCACCAGTGCAGTGGTTCCCAAACCCAGGGTGACATTTAGAAAATACAGATTCTTCATCAGGTTCTGACTCAGAGAGTTTGGCAGATTGCCCAGGAATCTGTATCTTTTTTAAGTTCCCAGCTGATTCTGATATACAAGCAGGTTTGGGCCATTACTACTCTAAAGGCTCCTAGCACAGTCACAGTTGTCAGCCCTGCGCCGACGTCAGCAGGGCTTGTGTAGGCCAAGATGGGACAGGACATGAAGGATGCATTAATCTGTGTTCTACAAAGCAGTCCTGCAAGGTTCAGGTTGAAACACATGACCACTGTGTCCATTTCTCGCATAAATAGTTGAAATTATCCTGTGGGCTGCCAGTTTGGCAGCCATTTGGAGCATTAAATTCATTTAAGTTAGAAAGGGGAGGAGCTTTTCTAAAAACACTATTTTAGGGTAAATTTCAGCTGACAGTGCCAATATCTCTTTACTGTAAACAGCTATGATTGCTCATAGACTAACAACAACACATAACTACAAAACACAAGGCTTTTTCAGTATCAAGGATCTAAAGGTTCTTTTGAAAATCAGTCAATTGACCATACTTGGGAAATGCCAACTATAGTCAGAAAAATAAATAAACCACTGAAGTTAGTCAGGCACGGGTTTTAACACAGGTTCTACCTCTTACTAGCTATAACCGTATATACATTTTAGCCCCTGTGCGTCAGTGCTCTGCTGTGTGGAATGCAGGTAACAATAGTACTTATCACAAACTATAACAGCACATGTCAAGAGAAAAAATTATAACAAATTTAGTTTAAAGATCTTGATTGGCTTTATTTGCAATTCTAGAATTGGGCAACCCTTCATTCTGTAAAATACAATAAATATTTCAATGAGCTGAACACAAAAGTTTGACTCAATAGAGAAGGAGCTAAGAAAGCAGAAACAAAGAGCAAAAAAGCAGATTGGTCATTCCAAAGTTACTTTCCTTGTAAGGCGGGGACAGGGAGACAGAAAATAGAAAAAGAGCTGATTAGTTAACATCACGCTACTGCAGGTGAAGAATTAAAACAGAGAGAACTTCACTGCCATACCGATGGAGGACTGAAACTGGCCCATTTGGGAAGTTGGCTGTTACCTCTCTCTCCTGACTTCTCGGAAGATCAGATGACATTTTAGTTTCGGTTTGGTGACATGGAACTTTAACATAGGTGACTCCATTTTGATTTTTAGTACTGTCTGTTGGGGCCTAGTGCAGAAGCTTCGTCTAAAACAATGGCCTCCTATTATTTTTATTTAGGACATAATACGGGTAAAGTCCCTAGGTCATTGCCTGCCACATAGTAAGCAACCAAAAATGTCAGCAGAGTTATTATTACTGCTATTGCTATATTTGACGCATAGCCAATACTCAAAACACGATGATGATGATGACTATGGTGGACTAGACTCAGATTATTTTTAAATCCGCCATCTCCACCACCACCACCTCTGAGGATGTAAGGAGAAGCAATTAGAAATGGTGGTCCTCAGTGTCAAGTTTATACAAGAGGATTTGTGAAACTTGGGGCACAGAGGGAGCCCTCACTTCTCTCTCAGCATAACCAAGCTGATGAAAGTATCTCACAAGAAAGAGACGCAAAGTCATGTCAACAGGTGGAATAATAATCTCTCCTGCAGACCAAATGGAGGAAAGTTCGGAAAAAAGTTGATCTTGGGTGTGGTTGATTTCCAATACATTCAAGGCAACTAGCCAGTGTGCAGAGGAAGCCCCCTGGAGTTTCTACCTCCCCATAGGTGGGACCAGATCGTGAAGGACAGGCAGACACAGCGATGGTATACCACCCCTCCTCCACTGACACTCAGTAACGAAGACTGTGAAACTTACAAGACCCGAGAGAAGACCCAGAACTGGATGATTTCCACAGGGAGGGCACCCTGAGGGCAGGTGGGGACACTGGAAGTGGGCAGCAGTGAAAAGGCAAGGGTTTTAGAAGAGAGGGGTAAGTAGAGAGTTTAGGAACAAGAGAACCCTGCAAAGTATCCTCTAGTGGCCTGAGAAATGTCAAGGTAAGCCTCTCCTGGCAGGCCTAGACCGTGAGACCTTGGCTCTTGCATGATCCAGAGGGGCCAGTGAAATAACCTGGGGAAAATGCCAATTCTTCCTCCATCCTCTTCCCCACTCTATGCAACTCTGGAATGGCCACCTAAAGCCCTTCGTTAAAAAAGTCCCACATCTTCATTGAAGTCCAGAGTGAGATTACCCCAGGGAAAGTCACGTGTTTCCTGTCACTATTTTGTGAGTGCGACATCCATTGTGAACCATGGGACATCAAGAAGTGACCATCATAGCCTGTCATCCAGCACTGTCCTCAAACACTGCCACAGGACTACCCTGACCCCTCAAAAGGGACAGCTAAAGACATCCTGTGGACCTAAAAGGGAGAGGCTTACTTACGTTAGGAGTTAATTTGTAGTTGTTTTGATACATGCTATAAGGACCTGAAGGCAGTATAAACCACGGTACATGCAAAGCCTTTCCAGGATTCAAGTAGTTAAACCTTGGAACATATTACCAAAGGCATTAGCAAATTCTTTATTTCCAGAAAACTTTCAAATACACAGACCATCATTTCACACAGTCTAGATTTTAGTCTTGCCTGACATGAAAAGCTATAGCAGTTGACCCCTCAGATTTTCACAGATTAAGCTCTCTGTGCTTATGTATTATAAGCAAAAAGAAACAAAAAACCATGTAAAAAGTGATAATGCCCCAAATAGTCCACATAATTATCTCTTTTTATCTCCAAAACTCTGTTATCATGAGAAAGTGAAGAATCTGAGGTTCATAGACTTCAACTTGACCCAGGTCACAAAGTTCCGCTAGAATGTTAGATGCAGACCCAGGGCTCCAGACCCTAGTCTCACACCCATGTGCTTTGCCAAGAAGAGAAAGGCAAGAGTCAGCAGAGACCAAAAGTCGCTTCATCTCTAAGATGCTTCTGGGAGAAGGGAACAATTCCCTCAAACACAAACAGAGCTCAGACCACTCGTCTGTGTGGTTTGAACACATCTGAATTAAAACATAAAAACTCACTTATCATACAAATGGCCTTTTACATTTCTTTTTTGTTTTGGGCGTTTTTTTCACTCAAATAATTATTGGCTGCCTTTATTTACTCAAGTATCCCCTGACCACCTTCTGTAAATAGAGCATCATGCCAGATGTTGTGATGCAGGGTAGAAGTGGGCCATTTCTCAGAAGGATGGCTTGATGTTGGGTTTTTGAACAGAAACATGGGAGTTAGGTCAGTGAGTCAGAGTTATTTCACTTGGGATCCCTCTGCTCCAGGACACATATGTGGTTAGACAGGTAGGATGTTTGTGTCATGGTCAACATGATACTGGAGGAGAGGGTCTGGGGAGTCCTGATGGCCAGCCTCAACCCACCCCATCCTCTTACCAGGTTCTTGACTCCACCACAGGAAAGAATTCAAGAACATAGTCACAGTAGAAAGTGAGAACAGGTTTAATGAATCAAAAAAAAGTGACAGATTTCACAGAGAGAGTGCAGCCTAGCTCCAGAGACTGAGTGGGGACTGCACCAAGTTTAATACAAAAGTTAAGAAAACACACTTAAACAGAGTTCAGGTTGGTTCAAGAGAGTGAGCAGCCACTTGCTAAAAGTAAGCTTAACACAAAAATAAAGCATAAGTACCTCGGCAAGCAGAGTGCAGGTTGGCCCCAGGAAAGTGAGTAACAACCCTGCCTCCTACCAGCATTCCACTTTTATAGTTTCTCTATCTAATACATATTCACGTTTTCTAATGAATATTCAACTAAGGGGATGGCTTCCTGTTATGTAACATAATCTTGCACATGCTCAGTTGGTCTCCTTTTAGAGCATGTTCTTTGGTCAAATCCTACTTCATGCACCAGACATATTCAAGAATATTCTGCACTCTTTAGCACCCCTAGGGGAAGGTCATTTAAAGGATAAATTCCACTTTACTGAGCATGCTCGGCTATTAGGATTATATAACCCCTCTCTACTGAGCATGCTCAGCCACTAGATTTGCATAAGTCAGCTCCCTGAGTTCTCAATTTCCCCATGTTGGTGCCAGAAATAGGTGTAACAAGCAACAGTAACTTTCCTCTAGGGGAGGGCCTAGAGAAGGGGCTTGAGACATTAGGGAGGGGCTTGAAACCAAGAGGTGTGTCCTGAAACCCAAACACATGGAAACTAAGCATCTCCTATCTCAAAAGGTAGAATTTAAGCTTTGATATTCAAGATAGCTTGAAAGGCAGTGGGGCACCTTCCAGGTCAGCCAAGGTGGCCCTAAACTAAAGGCTGGGTGAACTTCAGCCCCTGAGGGTGGCTGAAACCATATTGCTCCAACCCTAACACAAGACTCTAGTCAATGACTCCTGAGATCAGCTTGGTTAAAACATCTTTTAAAGTAAGACCTGCCTATGACTTCCATTCTGATTCCTCAGTATTGGTCTAGGTTTGCCCCTTGCTCTTAGTCACTGAGCTTGTAAGAAACAGAAATAGAAGACTGATGAAGGAGAGTAATGAGAAAGAAGATTTGAAAGATAAGGTCTGGACCAAATTATGAATACCCCAAATGACAGGCCAAGGGAAGGTTTTGAGAAACATCTGTTTTTTCTTTTAGAAACACGTTTTGGAAACCATCTGGATATTTAGTCTCTTGTAAACTGAGGATATATGTATCTGACTACTCTTTGGCCAAAGATTTTGATACTATTTAAACATTGTCTTTGTACATTTGCCACAATTTATGCAAAGAATGCATTCCCCAAAGCTTGTGTTCAAGTCACATGTTGTAGATCTCATCATGTTTTAAATGTACTCAGGGATATTGCTATTTAAAGAAACTCTTTTAAACATTTTATCTACTGAATACACACACACATATATATATTGTGTATGTGTGTGTGAGATAGGACCTGTGTGTGCAGAGTAAATTTATCTTGGCTTAAATTGGGTACAATTGTGTTTTACTCTCCACATTTACCATTTACTAAACTCTTGCTTTGCTGTCTTTTCCAAGGATTTAATGGCCTGAGAGAGTAGAAAACCACTGCCCTAAATATCTGCCTCATTTTCAGACAGGAAGACACCAGTTCATTGTATCTACTACATGCCCATGAGAAGCTTCTGTCAATAAAATACCTAGTGAAGGTGTTTTTTATTTTCAAGGCTATAAAAGGAAGGAGGGAAAGAAGTGCCTGCGCTCACCGCAGATGTCCAAGTAGAATACCATTTCTCTGTTTGGAAGGACTCCATGAGTGGAGGCATGGGGCAAGGTGGTTCAGGCTGTTCAAGGCAGACCTGCTGGTGGGAGGAGGAGGAGGAGGTTGCTAAATCCAGCTCAGAGAAACTCCACAGATCAAAGAACTGTTTTGCAGAAGCTATGCTCCTAGACCTTTCTGAATTACTCAGCTAAACCACACAAAAATGGGCCTGTTGCCTTAATCACCCAGCTCACTGTTCTAGTTTCCCATTTTGCTTTGTCAACAGAAACCTCACCCATACACGCCTAAGCATCACCCACATTTGCTTGCAAGAGCCACCTGCTTCTCTTGCATCTGGCACAGGCTGGCTGGGACCTTCTGTGAATATTTTTCTGGTCATCTTAAACTTGAACAAGTCTTTTAACTGGTCCACTCTCAAGGCTCTTTCTCACAAGACTTTGTTTGGAGTAACTTGTCCCAGGGCACAGATTAGCACTATACCAGGGACATTAAAATGCTGCCAGAGCAGAGGTGGGGCCATGGCACATACCTCCTGCACTGGCTCTGTGTGCTCACAGGCTCCCGGCTCCTCCACACTGCCTGCCTCTCTATGCATACTTATTTATCATCTGTCACAAACCAGGAACCCACTGTAGGGACATGGGATATTTAGCTGGTAATAATTATACAACTGGAGACTATTTATCCACCCTGGAACAAATTAATGCCAAATCCGAGGTTATGTTGATGTGATGTTTAAATATGCATTTAATTCAGCCTAATGACTAAAAAATTCCATTGATTATCTAAAATTCTGTCTATGGGGTGGTTGTTTTTTCATAAAATTGACAGGCTGTTTAATGCCATGTTGACATTTTCTGGAAGTCATATATCCTTAAAGGCAAGATTTTTTCCTCTTTTTCAAACCCTCTATGCTCTCAGAAAGCTCAGGAAGACCAAGACATGCATGCGAAGATCTACAGAAAAGCAATTAGGGAGGGGGTGACTTAAAAGAATGCTTTATTGTTTACTTTTTAATTTTTTGTAGATTTGTGTTTGGAATCATGGAGTTTAACAATATGAAGAGGAGTGGGACTCAGTGCTCAAAGCAGAGATAAACATAACCTAACTTCTCACTGAAGTAATCATAATTCCCTTCCAAATATTCACTCCATCATTGGCATTCAATTAAATGGATCCCTCTAGAAGATTTCCATTAAAACCACTTCTACGTAAGAACTAGAGCATGGGGGCCGACCCCGTGGCTCACTGGGGAAAGTGCGGCGCTGGTAGTGCCGAGGCCGCGTGTTCGGATCCTATATAGGGATGGCGGTATGCTCACTGGCTGAGCGTGGTGCAGATAGCACTGTGCCAAGGGTTGCGGTCCCCTTACAGGTAAAAAAAAAAAAAAAAAGAACTAGAGCATGACTTTTGATAACACCATATGAGTGCCTGTCCTTGTAGTAAGCACTTTTGCAAACATTATATTGTCCAGTTAACCTTCAAAACAACCCTGTGAGATCTGTATTTCTATTTCCATCTTCCTGATGAGGTAACTGAAGCATAATGTAGCAGACATGAGCTGTTTTTGTCTGCTCAGCTTTCCTTCATTTGAGAACCAACTCTTCCCTGACTCCATAAGCTACTAGGATTTACATCCCAGCTCTGTCCAGTCACAGGACACAGCGATAGACACATGATCAACATAGGCCAATTAGAGTCTCTATCCTGAGAATTTTAATTATGAATGGAGGTGCATTTCAGGACTCATTCCAGGATGCAGCTAGAGTGGAGTTGTCAGGACTGAATACTCTAAAGATGCTAGAGGTTTACCATCTCTGTCAAGATAGCTGGAACTGACCTAGACCCTGTCTAGGGTTTCAGCTCTTCTTTTCCTTCTGTGAATGATCCTGTTTCCTTCAAATTCCTTTTGGAGTGTCTATGTTAGCCAGAGCTAGTTTCTATTCCTTGCCACTCAAGAACAGAACCTGATAAACAGGTTCAGTAATTGCTTAGATCTCTACTAAGTGGCAAAGTTGGGATTGGAACTCAGGCCTATATGGCTACAGAATTCCGTGAGTAACCATTAGTTATACTGATTCATTTACCCTGTCACAATCATCTCATGGCTTTTATCATTCTTGTAGGAACAGTTTTTGTGATTTTTGCTTTTCTGCTAAAGGCTTTGGCTAGTTTCTTAACCAATACAACACATCAGCCAATATCAGGGCTGTTTTGTTTGGTTTGGTTTCTTAATTTCTGCCAGAAAGCACATTAGCAATACTGGTCCTATAACGTTGGACAAGTTATTTCATCTGTCTGGATGTCTGCCTCCTCATCCATCTGTGCCATAAAAGGGGGAAAAAGACATATGATTGCAGACTGCCTTCCAAGGACAAAGGCTACAGGTAATTGGAGGGTCCTGTCTTTGCTGAGCAGGGGAGAGGAGTGAGATGCCAGGTGAGTTTAGAGTTGCTGAGATGCAGCTAAACCATCCGAAGGCCTGAGGGAAGACAACCCAGGAGCCTGGGCCTGGACAGAGGGATAAATGAGCCCAATTTTTTTCAAACCTTTGTGCACACCCTTATGTCAAAATTTTTTGAACATGCACCTCCAATAAAGTACATTATTTTTGAAAATTATAAACATTTCCATTTGTTATATACACACAAAATAAAATGTTAAAGGATACATTAAAAAGTATACACATAAGTTATAATATTTTATTTCTGCATCTGTATGATTACTTTGTGCACCTCCTAGGGTACCCACAACCACTTTGGACATTACCAACTTAGGGGTCAAGAGAGAGGGATCCCTGAAACAACTCCAGATAAATTTCATGATTTTTGCTGACAGACTTTTTAAGACCCTCTCCTAACCGTAAGGTTTGCATATAAAAATGGAGTTCATATTACTAATTTAGCACATATCATATCACATTAATTAATTTTTATGTCTATTCTTTCATTGGATTGTGGTTGGTATTCTTAAGGGCAAGAGCTGTGTCATATTTGTCTTTGTATTCCCAGTGGACAGCTCTAACACAGTGTGTGGTACAAGTAGGTGCCCAATAATCAATTGTTTCATTTAATAGAACCCTGCTTCCTCTGTAAACTTCTTTCCAGAGTTGCCAGCCCAGGTAGCCAATCTCCTTCACGTTGTCCTACCATGGGACAGTGTAGCTGAGACTTTCTCAGCAGTTGCCTGGGGTACCATGCCTAGCAGTTCTGCTCTTCGCCCAGCCTCACTGATCAACAGTAAATGATCAATGCATTTCAAGAATTAAATATTAAGAAATTAGTTTTAGGCCCCAGAAAAGGAAATCTATTAAATAGAAATAGCTTAAAAGCTATCTTTGACTTTGATACTACCTCTGTTGGATGAATGCTGAGCTTTCCGATGTGGCCCTTCTGTGTTTTCCGTACAAGGGAAGACACACCTCCAGTTTTACCCCAGTGCCTGCCATGAGCGAAACACAGGTGACAGGAGGACGCCCTGTGGGGAATAAAATTCCCGAGTCTGTAGGTCTTTGGTCTTGAGGCACTTATGTTTTACAATCAAGATCTTTAATTGTGCTCAGGTCAGGAAACAGTGCATATGTTTCTTGGTTTCTCTAATCCCTTGACTATATATTATTAGAGTTTATGGAGGCGGAGGTTGCATCTCACATTTTTGTGAGATTATGCAATTCAGTCTTCTGCCCACAAGAAGCCTGGGAAAACTCACAATTTCAACCGTTTCTTGTTCCCAAGAAGGAAGTGGAATTCTAGTCCTTTGTCCCTGCTGTTTTGCCCCCACAAAGAAACGAGCACTGTACAAGAATAATTCAGAGAATTCAGAGAATAATCAGGCACTACACTCACATCCTCTGGGAGGGAGAGACTTAATCAGATTCCAGGACCAGAGATTTAATCTGTCCACCTTCAAGGACTGTTCCCACCTCATGCGTTTTCAGATGATGAAGCAAAGGAGTATGAGACATCATTCCCTGTCTGCTGAATGAGGTGGAACAAACCCAGCAGGAAGGAAGAGAAAAACACACAGTGAACAGAGAGAAATTAAGGAACTGAAAAATGTTGATATTGCAATCCCTCAGTGAACAGGTTATTTAACCTGTGATAGGGGCTATTTCCTTTGAGATGAGATGTTAATGCTAGATCCAGAAGCCTCTCTCATTGAGGCTAGAATCCGCAGACAGACAGCTCTGGAGGATTTATTCCATCCCTCGTTCCCTCTGCACAAATGCTGGCTCAGCAGCTCACGGAGGGCACTTTCAGATGCAAATGCAGTATTGCTCTCTCCCTGCTGATCTCAGTTGCTATTCTAGTTGTTCCTCTGTCCAGGAGAGAAGGGGCTGCAACACCAATACTGACCTGCAACATGCAGTGTCACGCCTCCGCCTACTGCACTTGAAAAAAAGAAAAAGAAAAAGAAAAAAGTCTTGATCGCATTTCCCCCTCCAGCAGAGCCAATTAGTTACGGACTGTACTTTCTTTTGGCTCCATGCTATTCAGTGAAAACCAACCAAATGGAACCCCCATCCCCACCCCTCCCTGAAGTTCTCTGAGAAATTCACAAGGCACAAACCAAGGGAGTGTCTTTCCTGGGCTGCAATTTTCTCTCTGAATCTGTGGGCAAAAATACTACTGTAGCATTTGTGGTTCTGAGCTCCTGCCTCCCTTTCGCACAGAAGACATTGTCCTGAGTCCAGAAGAGAGGAAAATGTTTGCCTTAGTTAGGTTGTGAAATTTCCTCCCTGAGCTGGGTTTGGTTCCTATCGTGGACACGTTTGCAACATGAGATCGAGTGATCTTCAGGGCTGTCGGCAGAATGATCTCTCTCCTTTGTGAAGGGGTGACAGGCCATACAAAGAGTGCGGCCTATTTTATCTGCTCAGGCCGGCTGCCAACTTTATAAAAAAAAAAAAAATGAATATTTTCCCACAGAACATATGCAAATTGAAGAAAATGTATATAACATAGACAAGTCAAATAAAGGGGTGGAGGGAATCACCCGTAATTCCACTACTTCAAGATGACCCCTATTCCCACTTGTTGTGTACATCTTGCTTATCTTTTTTCTATGCATGAATTTTCTTTTTGACTAAAAAGAAATATGTATGTGCTGTCTTATGTACTGCTTTTTTACTAAACAAAATATTCTGTATAATTCTTATATTAGATATTTTTCTGAAAATTTATTTGTAAAGAGTTGGTTTTTGTTTGTTTTACCTTATGAGTTTACCATAATTTATTTAACCAATTCCCTGTCTTGAGGACAATTGAATTTTTTTTTTTCTATTGAAAAAAATTCTTTGGATAAAATCTGTATTTTTAACATATTGGAAATAATTTCCTGAAGATCAATTACTAGCAGTAGAATTGCTATTCCAAAGATAAACAAAATGTTGTCTTTTGACTCATCACCAAATCGCTTTCCAAAAAGATTATATCAACTTACAAAGCCACCAGCTATGTATAAAATTATTTAATCTTTGGCATTTTGAAGGGCATCCACCAAAATGTATCTTATTGTTGTTTTAGTTTGCATTTATTTAATTAAATCCCACACTGAGTATTATTTCTCTTTATTGCCCTTTGTAGTGCCTCTTTTGTGAACATTCTTTTTCTATATATAGCTTTTTAATTCAAACATTGATTATACATATTTGTGGGGTACAGAGTTGTATATCAATACCTGTGTGCAGTATGTGATGATCAAATCAGGATAACTAGTACATTCATCATTACAAAACATAATCATTCTTTGTGTTCATTAACCAATTTCTTACCAACCCCTCTCCCCCTCTTCCTTTCCCATTTCTAGTAACCACCACTCTGTTCTCTACTTTTGAAAGTTCAACGTATTACCGTAATAGTTGCTTTCCTTTCTTTCTTTCTTTCTTTCTTTCTTTCTTTCTTTCTTTCTTTCTTTCTTTCTTTCTTTCTTTCTTTCTTTCTTTCTTTCTTTCTTTCTTTCTTTCTTCTTTTTTTTTTATTTATTTGGGGTTTTTTAGCTCCCATTTATGGGTGAAGATATGTGGTATTTCTCTTTCCGTGTCTGACTTATTTCACTTAACATAATTTTCTCCAAGTTCATCCATGTTGCTGCTAAATATTCATTTTTGTGAATACTTTTACCCAGAGTCCTCAGACAGACAGCAGGTGAGGACCTGACTTTTGGGAACTGAGTATTTTTCATAGGGAGGTGTCAGAACTCTTTATGCATTGTATTCTAGAAGGCAATC
This sequence comes from Cynocephalus volans, assembly GCF_027409185.1. Taxonomy (NCBI): domain Eukaryota; kingdom Metazoa; phylum Chordata; class Mammalia; order Dermoptera; family Cynocephalidae; genus Cynocephalus; species Cynocephalus volans. The sequence continues at coordinate 106,239,385 of NC_084470.1, forward strand.
CTGTATATGCTGCAATTTTTTTCCCACTTTGATATTTGACTTTCAATATTGTTCACTGTATGGGACATGTAAAATAATTTTTCTTCTTAATATGTTTACTAAGATATTTTAAAATACAGAGAACCAATAAGATAAACATCACCTAAATATCACTACCCAAAGATAACCACGACATGCAGAACTTCTTATTGTTAATATAATTCAAGCCATTTCAATATTTTCTTTTATGGTTTTTATCTTTCTTGTTATTCTTAGAAATATCTTTCTTATCCATAATCACCTGTATGTTCTTCTTTTCCTTTCTTATTAACAGGAAATCTTTAATTCATCTGGAAGAGTTTTGGTGTATGGTGGAAGGTTAGCGTATAACCTAATAGCTTTCTAAATTCCTTCTTCTGCCCAGTATATTTCTAAGAAGTATAGATATGCAGCTCTTTCTTTCTGTGTAAGTGTGGAAGGGTCAATAGAGGGAACTGTAAGCCAAATGGTTCTGCAAAAGCAAGAAACTATACCAATAACAATTAAAGTTGATGAGCTTGAGTGCTCACATACAATGACCAGCTCGAAGGGGGTCCAGCAGTGTGTAGTGAAATGACGGAAGAGCCATAAGAGCAAGAGGTGACCTGACTGTCCTCAGTTTCCAGCCCTCTGCCTTTCCCTCTACCACCACCTGCCACCCCCTGCCATCACCTCCGTGGAGGTAAAACCACTGAGCCTACTCATTAAGATGGGCTGGCATTAAGGCACGAAAAATATGTGAATTGAAGTGGGGAATCCAGTGACCAGGACTTGATGGACATGGTTACTGGATAGTTGAGACACCAGCAAAGGTATCAGACTTTCTCCTCTTTGCCAGCTGTGGATAACAGAGTAAAAGCTACGGCTCTATGTATATGGAAGATTGTTAGTGTTTTAACATTAAATAACTCCCCTACCCCTACTCCTAACTATACGAGAGTCATCCAGTTTTATATTTAACTTAGATGATCTGCCCATGCCTCTGCTAGAACAGCCTGACTTATGTTCACTTCCCCAACACGGTGGTGAACTCAGGCAAGCCAACTTCTGCTTCTCCCTGTCTCCTGTTAACAGACTTTCTGACCTGAGCAAAGATATATGCTCATAAGGCTATTTTGCTGCTTCTAAAAACAGCTGGTCTGTGCAGAATCCTAGGAAACACTCCCCAGTACCCCTTTGTCTAGAATCTTCTCCTGTTTGGTTGACTACATTGAACACTAGCCCCAACTGTTAACTGGAGGTTACGTCCACTCCAGTCTCCCTCAGATGAGCAGAACTCTCCGACTCTGTTCTTGGCTTCCCTTCTAGACTTTGGTACTAACTCACCACTACCTCCTCTTGACCTGTCAAGCATTCACCAGACCACATGCTAGGCCTGAGGCAAGTCCTGGCGACCCCAGCCTGCCAGGACAAGACTGGACGCTGACACGACCACTCATACTTACTCTCAACTTGTCTATTAGTGATGGTGAGATTTCCAAGTCAGTCAAAATAAAACCTGGAGTTTATTTTCATCCTGTAGAAATTGACGACAACTTTTCAAAATGCCTAATAAAGTTTTTTCTCCCAAGATTTTGGCTAACTCCCATTTTTTGGTTTCAAGTGTGTTTATAATTGCTCACAAGCTTTTTTACATTGGCTGCTTTAAAGTCATTGTCAGATCATTCTAAAGCCTTTGTCATCTCACTGTTGGCATCTATTGGTTGTCTTTTGTCATTCAGTTTGAGATCTTAGTTCTTGCCATGCTAAGTGATTTTCAATCAAAAACCGGACATTTTGGGCATTGCATTATGAGACTCTGGATCTTACTTAAACCTGTTTTAGCTGGCTTCCTCTGGCAGTGCCCCAACATGGCAGTGGGGAACGCCACCTTGTTACTACCAGGTGGGGGTAGGAGTCCAGGTCCCACTTTGGCCTCCACCAGCACTCAAGGGGATGCTCCTAGTTACTGCTGACAGGGGTGGGAGTGCCCACAGGGAGTTCTCTAGGTGGGAAGCACTGGAACCTCCTCACTGCTCCCCATATGGCCTGCAATGATGGTGGGGGGCACTTTACAACTGGGCCATGGCAAAAGTTCAGACTCTCTACTAGGCCTCTTCCGACACCACCCCAGGGAGAGGGAAGGGTGCCTCAGTACCACCCAGGAGGAATGAAAGTTTGAATTCCTTACTGGACCTTCTCAGACACCACCCCCATTGGTGGAGAGAAGTTGGCGCACCTCATTATAGCTTGTTGAAATCGGGCTCCCTGCTTGGCCTTTGCTGGCATAGGAGGAGTGGGGCCACCATGTTTTCTGCGGCATTGGCTGGAGTAGAGCAATTCCTATCTAAAAGTCTTCTCTTTTGCTAGGCTGCCCTTTTCCTGGTCCCTTGGCTGTAGAGAGCAGGCTTTTGTTAGGACTTTTGTTATTGTTGTCTGTGCCTGTTGGTGTTCCTGGCTTGCCAGCTTCTCCAGCTCCACGTCTGAGACACGTGCAACAAAAACAAACCGCAGAGAATTGCCTCTGTGATGTTCCTTGGGGCCTGCAGTCCCTAGCCAGTCTTTCAGTCATCTTCTGTTTGTTTTATATGTAATGTCCAGGGTTTTAAGTTGTACTTAGTGGAAAACATACCAAAAAGTATGTCTGCTCTGTCTTTCCTATTCTCTTTTATCTTAAAAACAAAAATAAAACAGATTTACATGCACACACACATATATGTAAAACACATTCACATACATTTTTTTTTTTAATTCCTATCATGGAACTCCAAAGCCCATGCTTCTTTTATTTAGTTTAATTCTCCTCAGTATTTAAGTATATATGAATAGTTTGTGCTCAGAAAGATTCTCATCAGGAAGAGTCAGAATAAGCTAAATGTGGTTCATCACTCCCTTTCAGCCCCTAATTGGGCTTGTCACCAGCCTTCCTTTCTTGGTAACAAATCATCAGTAGTTCTTATAATTATATCCTCGTAATGAAAGGCAGGGCAGTTCTCCCTGATGCCAGCAATCCCAAGCAATATGAAAGCAACTCTAAATTCTCATATGTAACTTGTTCAAGTATGTGTCTGTTTGTGTGTACATACCTGCATACATGTCTATACATATATGCATATATACTTATTGATAGCAAATGTTTAAAGTCATGCCAAATTCCTTTGAATATCATTTTAGAAAGAAGCATAGTTTGTGTCTTTATAGAAACAAAATTGAGAAATAAAATGTAAAGATGTCTCTGGCTAAAGCATGCTTGATCACTTTAGAGCTCACCCAGAAAAGCAGGTTGATCAGTGAAATAAGTATCCCACCAAGGTCAGGGACTTGACTTACTACCAGAATCACAGTTAAATGTGTTTGAATTAAGCAGTTGTTGGTCTGAACTGACTGAGCTGCTTAGCCTAGTTCTACATCCTGGACTTGGCTTTTACATCTCCCAGGACTTGAGGTGGGGCTGGGGGAGGGGTGGGGAGGCGGGAAGGAGTGTTAATAAGTAGCGACACAGCTACAAAGAAAACAACGTATGAAAAGAAGAAGAGCCACCAAGACTGAACCTGGGGGTCCTCAAGACCAAATCACCAGGCTGCATTATGAGAGTCACTGGTCTCCAAGTCGCAGTAGGAGAGTTCTCCACACCTGCCCACTCACCTGGGCAGCCTGGCTCTAGAAGGGAAGAAGGAAGCAGGGAAATCTTCTGTAGCAGTCAACACAAGTCCACCTCCAACTGTGGCAATGACAGCTTCGTCATCCTTGTAAAGAGCTTTGAGAGCACTAAGGAAACCAGACTTTCCCCTGTGCGGCAGACAGGTCCTGTTTCAGGCCTTGACAAATCTAAATCTAACTTCACACAGGACATGCAGAATGAATAGTGACTTAGCTTGCGGGAAGCCCATTCATGAACTCACACACCCACCAGCCCATACAAACACATATTTGCATTCTCATGTTTAGCCCAGGAAATCCTATCCCCACCACCCCCCTGCTTATCCCAAAATGCTCCTGTTTAAGTCCCAAGGCAGCCAATATTGCTTGGCTCTGTGGCCAAGTTTTGCACGCAGCTGCTAGGGTGAAACACTCTGACCAGTTTGCTTTCCTGGCTATTCACCTCGCTGTCCCATTCCCACCCCCCAGTGCCGCTTCAGATAGGACCTCACCCCAGCTCCCAGCCCACAGAAGCTGCCGCTCAGCCCCAGCCCCCTGACCCCCTCGCTGACTACATATGGCCTTGAGCAAGGGCTTTACCCTCTCTGAATCTCAGCTTCTTCACTTATAAATGTGCATTATGCCACTAGGAAAAGCTTGTTTAATGCTTTGAGGAAATACTGCAGCAAAGTATCGCACAGTGCCTAGTGCATAACAAGACTCTAGAGAGACAGATAAACATAGATATAGATACAAGAGTACTTAAGAAAGTTTGTGGAAAAATAGACTTGAAAGATAATACAAATCTCTCCACAAACTTTTTGAAGTACCCTCATACATATAGCTCCAGATCTGAGACAGTATCAGGAGAATCATGTTTAGTCCTAGGCACCACTCACTTTCATAAGGGCATCAATAAAGCAGAGTGTCCAAAGAAGATGAGCATCAAGGTAAAGAGAATAATAATCATACTGAACATCTGTGTGCCAAACATCGTACTATAAGAAACCGTCAGTCATTTTTGTCATTTATTCTTGACAAAAACCCTGAAATGTGGCTATTAATATTATAAGACAGAAAAGGGCAACTTGCCAAATATAACAGTTCAAAGGGGCAGAAATGAAATTCAATCACATACCAGTTTGATTCCAAAGCCCATGGTCTTTCCACCATGTGACTCTGCTTCTTGCCAGATGATACAATTGGGGGCGGGGTGGTGAGGAGATTGGGAACATCTACCAGGCTGTCAGGGCATGAGAAGGAAGGTGTGACATTGAGAATCTCCAAAAGTTCGTCCTACTGTAAGGTTTTGATCTGATGACCAGCAGGAAATGGAAACTGTAGAGGAAGCCATAATGTGTGGACCTGCCGTGGGTGAGGGTCTAGCTCCAGACTTGAGTGTCTTTCTTTTCCTACCACCTTTACTTCTCTCTCCTTACCGTAAAATAAGTGTTTCCTTTTTCCCCTGATACAAGCTTAGTACGTTAATAAAGTGCTGGTTTTTAGAGGAGATGGTCCTTGTCATTCAGAACTGCTGGGAAGCCCCTACATGTGGCCATGCTGCTCAGACAGACTGAAGAAGTGGCACCTGGAATGCCTCCTAAGTACTGGTGATGGCCAGTGCTTGGTGAGAGCTTCTTTGGTGCCAGGCCCTGCTCCTTGTGCTTTACATGTGTTGACTCACGTAAGCCTTATCCAACCCCATGGCTAGTGTATGAAAAGCTTAGTCAGGATCCTTCGCTTTACATATGTTACAAATGGGCAAGATTCAGCACATTTACTAGAAACAAGTTATAAAAGTAGTGTAACTGTGCATGTGTGCCCATTTACCAATTCAGCATAATTGTTGTAATTATGTAATGCGTGGCTTGTGGCCGCTATCGTGTACTAAGAGTATAAAGGTAACTGCTCTGAACTGCTCGTCAGCAGAGCATGGAAGGTCAGTGGAATAGAGCCTTAGCTTGTCTTGGAGAAATAAAGCATGTCTGTGAAGCTCACATTTGAAGAATAAAGAATGTCTGCCTTGCATAAAGCTGCCAGGATCTTCATTCAACTACCTGACTCACAACCTGCACAGGAAGGGGCAGAAGGATCTGAGATTCCTGCTCAACTGCTAGTGTCTAAACAACATTTTGTGTTTCTGAAATTTTCTTGCCCTGGGTGTATGATTTTAAACTCAGGTGGTATCTCATTTTTTAAATTAATACTAATCCTTGAGAACTTATTTTTTCAGTAATGCACAATGTCTTTAAAAGTGTGGACTCTGGAGCCAGCGTTACTTGCCTGGGTTTGAATCTCAGCACAACTACTTTCTATTGTGTAACTTGAGGGTGATATACTATTTACCCATATGACTAATAGGAGAAGAGGAAACTTGAGTAAATTGCCCAAGGTTCCACAACTAGTGACAGAGCCAGGACCAAAACCCTAGTACAGCTGTCTTCATGTCTCCATTCTATAAAGGGGTTGTTGGTGTTAGCCTGGTTTTTGCAGTCATGTTTGCACCCTGTTAGGATGTCCTCACAGAAGAATCTCTTTCCCTTCCACCTAAAACCAAAGAGAAATACAATAGAACTTTCAGCAACCTGCTAGTGGAAGTTCTAGGTACTTCTATTTTATGACTAAAAAGACTCAACAAATATTGACTGGAGAAACTGCTGTGTGCTGGATATCATTCTAGGGACTGGGGACAGAGAAATGAGTAACACAGAGCTCTTTTCTGCAAGTTGCTTGCAGTGTATGGAGGGAGAAAACCTGGAGACAAGCAAGCTAAATGTAGTATGTGAAGAGAGTACCAGTATAACATTTCCAACATTTTTACTCGTTTGTTCTTTTTCTTTCTTTTTTTCTTTTTTTTTTTTTTTTTTCCTTTTTGTGACTGGTAAGGGGATCGTAACCCTTGGCTTGGTGTCGTCCGCACCGCGCTCAGCCAGTGAGCGCACCCGCCAGCCCTATATAGGATCCAAACCCGTGGCGGGAGCGCCGCTGCGCTCCCAACGCTGCACTCTCCCAAGTGAGCCACCGGGTCGGCCCTTCATTTGTTCTTTAAACACTTTTATTTCTCTCTTTTGCCCTGTCCTCCCTCAAGCAGAGGGGCTAATTCATACCCACTGCCACAGAGGAGGGATGTGCACAGCAGAAAGCAGAGACGAGGAAGTCTTCCCAGCCTCGTTGTATAAAAGTCTAAACCCTCAGAGAACGAGGTTTAACTCAGGTACCCGAGGACTGAGGGGAAACAGGTACAAGGCCTGTACCAAATCAAGGGCAGTATGATTGGAGACAGGTTCCAGATCCCAGCAGCGTCTATTCATTTATTCACTCAGCACTTATCCACTGATTTGCCTATTCAACTCAGGTTAATTAAGTAACCACTGTGTGCCAGGTACTGTGTTAGGCACTGGAGTACAGCAGTGAACCTAATGCAGTCCCTGTACTTAAAGATGCTTATCTTCCCATGTGCACGAGACTGAACACAAGTAGATGAACAATTAACTATATAAGACATCAGAGGGTGATAGTGCTATAAATAAAAACAAAGCAGACTAAGGGGGTGGGCAGGGAGTGCTGGAGTCTGTGACAGTTTCTCAAACAGTTCTTGTTTTTGATGACATTGACAATTTTGAGGAACACTGGTCAGGTATTTTGTAGAATGTCTCTCAGTTGGAATTTGGCTGATGTTTTCTCATGACTGTTCTGGAGGTATGGGTTTTAGGAGGAAGACCACACAGGAACAGTTTCATTTCATCTCATCATATCAAGGGTACTTATGGCCAGTATGATTTATCACTGTTGATGTTAACCTTGGTTACCTGGCTAAGGTGCTATTTATTGGATTTTTTACACTGCAGAGTTACTCTTTTGTTCCCCCTTTCCACACTGTACGTTTTGGAAGTAAGTCACTATGTGCAGCCCACACTTAAGGAAGAACTTCTGCTTCACCTCCTTTAGGGTGGAATATCTACATATGTTATTTGGAGTTCTTCTGCACAGATTTATCTATCCCTCCCGCACACACTTACTTATTTATTCAATCATTTTTTTTCTACCAGTATGGACCAGGCAGGGTACTGACAATGTCCACTGTATCTGATGCAGAAAATGGATAAACGCATGTCTTGATGAAGGAAGCCTTTATTATCGTTGACAATAGAAAGAAATCATAACAGGAGGCACGTGTCCACACAAAAACTTTCACACAAATGTTAGGACACGTTATTCATAATAGCCAAAAGGTCAAAACAATCTAAATGTCCATCAACTGCCAAATGGATAAAGTGTGGTTTATCTATCCAATGGAGTACTATTTGGCCATACGAAGGAGTGAACTACTGATACATCCTTCAACCACACAGACGATCCTTCAAAACACGCTAAGTGAAACCAGGTACAAAAGACAAGCTTTCATACGATTCCCTTCACATGAAATGTCCAGAACAGGGAAATCTATAAAAACAAAAAGTAGATTAGTGGTTATTTAGGGCTAGGGGAAGGGGAGCTAGGGAGTGGTAGCTAAAATGGACAGAGTTTCCTTTTGAGGTGAAGAAATTGTTCTAAAATTGACTGTGGTAATAATTGCACAGATCTGTGAATTTACTAAAAAACATTGAATTGTACACTTTAAGTGGGTGAATTGTATGGTATATGAGTTATATCTCAATAAAGCTATTTTAAAACAGAAATTGTAACAGTATGCAAGTTGAGAAATAGAATTTGGAATGTCTTATTCTAATGGGCTGGTTTGTACTTTCATTCAGATGCCTGGTTATCTTCAGTGCAAAAATGAACAGAAACACAGATCATTTCAAAATGCTGAACAATTCAAAAACACTCATACTTGGTTCTAGAAAACATTACAATGATTTTAAGGTAGTTGATTTTCCTTTCAATTTATGTTTTGCCTAAATGACAATATAAATTTACCTTCCTTGAATTCACAAAAGTTACATACAAGGAGAGATGGACAAGAGATTTTCTAAATAGAAAGTCAACTAGAGATGAAACATGCTTCAAGTAATCCACAAAGAGGAGGAGCAATATGTGAGTCATGGAGAGCTGAACACACAGACGCACACACACGCCACACCACACAGTGTTTACCTTGAATTTCAGCTGACTCTCCTTCCTCTGTCCTCCTTCACTAGCTTGATTACCACCTCAGCTGTGAATAAGTGACCCCACAGAGTTCAGCCTAAGGCTCAATGAAATGGGCTATTTAAACCTTAAATGGAGCCAGATAGACATAACGGGAGACGCAGCTCTAAGCATATGAACTAGAACTTTTTGGCAGATTCTGACCAGCAAATATAGAACGCTCTTACTGAGCAGAAATTAGCTCATCATTTGTCTGTGGAGTTGGCCCAGGGCAATCATTTATTTCCAAGTCCCATCTGCATCCCTGCCATCCCTATAAAGTGGGTTTGGCACCCTCCCAGAACATGTTTTCAAAGAGGACTCAAGGAATTGCTTCCAGTGTTTCTCACAGCCTGGCACCCTGCTCTTCCCTCAAGGTAGGGCTCACCTAAAAACAACAAAATCTTTCTGCTGGGGGAGGAGGGAAACACCTCCCTGACTCAGCCTGGCAGGTGGGTGACAGAGGTGTGCTAAAGGAAATATTTTCCCTTCAATGAGATCATATGCTACAGCAAGAGGAGGAGAGAGAAGCTGGTTCCAATGTCAACTTGAGGGGGTGATGTGTGTTAGGACACCTGAGAGAGAAGAGGAAATCTTCCAGGACAAACAGAGAGTTTTATTATTCCCTGAAAAAACTGGCAGCTATTGGGGGCTGGTGCTCCACTCCCTGCTGGACGCTCTGTTCTGGTCTTTAATGCAGCGAGGAAGTGTGGGAGGGGGAGTTGTGAGGAGGAGTCAGCGAATGAGCAGTTCCATGCCCACCTGTTCTGGAATTCTGGACCAATATTCCCAACTCATGTCTGCATTCCTGGCCCAGCGTCTGCTGAGTTTGCTCCCTACTCTCTGCAATCCTCTCTCCCCAATCCAAACTTCTCGATCACTGGCACCATTCAGACTTTCCAGGTACATCCTAATTTCCAATACTCTTTTCTATGGCCCCATAGACAATCAAAATTGCTGGAAATTCTAACTTTTTGTCAGCTAAACTAACATCTCAGAGTATTTTCTAGAAGTGGATCATGTTTTAGTCAGTTTAAGTTAGTATAACAAATTACCTGGGATTGGGTGGCTTAAACAATAACATTTATTTCTCAAAGTTCTGGAGGCTGGAACTCTGAGACCAGAGTGCCAACATGTTAAGGCGAGGGCCCTCTTCCTGGTTATGTCCTCACATGGCCTGTCCTTGGTGCATGAAAGCAGACAGACAGAGAGAGAGAGAGATCATGTCTCTTCCTTTTTTAATAAGGGCATGAATCCCATTGTGGATACTCCACTCTCGTGGCCTCATCTAAACCTAATAACCTTCCAAAGGCCCCACCTCCAAATACCAACACATTGGGGTTTACAGCTTAAACATATGAATTTGGGGGGGCAGGGGACACAAACATCCCATCCATCCTAGATCACAAGCCACCAGCAGTTGCTGTGTTCTGAATGTTTCACCCAAAATTAATGTGTTGAAACGTAATCATCAATGTGGAAGGTTAAGAGGCGGGGCCTTTAGGAGATGATGAAGTCATGCGGGTGGAGCCCACACAGATAAGAGTAGGGTCTTTATCAGAGTGCCGAGGGAGTGGGGTCATTCTCTTCTGCTCCTCTGCCATGTGAGGACACAACATTTTTTCCTTTTGCCTCCCACCTTCCTCCATGTAAAGATGCAGCGAGAAGGCTCTTGCCAGACACTAAATGCTGGTGCCTTCATCGTGGACTCCCCAGCCTCCAGAACTGTAAAAATAAATTTTTATTGTTTATAAATTACCGAGTCTGTGGTATTTTGTTACAGCAGCACAAATGGACTCAGAGAGAAGTTACACCACATCCCCCTCCCTGGAGACCTGGCTGCAGAGGAAAGAAGGGAAAAGTGCCCTGGGGGGTTTCCTCTCCTAGAAACTCTTTTTCCCCTGGAATCACAAACATCCAGCAGCTGGCTGAGCAGAGGCCACTATAATTGCGATATGCTGGGTCACCTATGGGAGTGGTTGGGTGGGATAAAGAACAGCAAATACTCCAGAATGACAGCTTCAGAGCACCAGCATGGCCTACACTGGCACAAGCAATACAAAATAAAACTCCTGCAAAATCTGGAATGACCTTCTTCCTGCCACTCCTCACACTCCAAAGTACTTGAACATGACTCTTAGGAGAACTTCCAAGGGAAATTTTTATTAAAACTCCCCTTTCCCATCCCCTCCCCTTAAACCAATGCTTGGCAGCACCCACTTCATTAAGTGGCACTTTCTAGGAAGGTGGCAGATGTTTCTGCTCACTCACCCTGGGAAGTCCATTTGCCAGGTGCTGTGGCCTTAGCAACACGACATTCTATTACATAACTTGTTGTTAACATGGAAAATATTAGTCTCACAGACAAAATAAACAGAAACACCCCACAATGTTACACAGTCCGCAGTTACCTTTTTGGTAATCTAACAGGTTAACTTACTGCTTTCTTCTCTCCCGTCTTTGTAGAGAAAATCTACCCAAATTCCCCAACAGATATTCAAGGCCCCCCACGGCCGTCCCTTCTTACGTCTCCTTCTGCTCTCCCTGATCGCAAGAACTGTGGCTGAGCTGCGAGGCCTCTGCATGTGCGCCTTCCTCCCTCCATCAGGAATGCCTCCCGCTCAAACTCCATCTGTTAAAATCCTCCCTATCCCTGAAAACCCAGTTCAAATATCAGCTTGTCCATGAAGTCTTTCCTGATCTACACGTCTAACTCATTTCCCCATTGTAATGAACCTCCCTTTTCTCTATGGCCATATCTGTATGCGTGATCATCCAATTATGCCTAACAGTTATCGACTGTTAATCAACAATAAATTTCCCCACTCAAAAGATACATTTTAAGGGACTTTAACTTGACCCTCTTTGTAATTATCATGGTACCTAGAAAATCACCTTGCTTAGACTACTTAGCATGTGATAAACTGATGGTGTGGAGGACTGGACCTCCAGGTTTTATGAATAATTAATGAGAAGGGACTAAGGAATAATTTGTATAAAATAACTGCTTTTGTTTCAAACCAAAAATAGTAATGATGCTATATTTTTATGGGATTGTCCTGTTGGGCATCACGGGATTAGACCACACTCTGGTGGGTGCAGTTGAAGGATCCTTCAAAAGAGATACATATTCAGGTTGCTTAATAGTGAGAAAAAAGAGCAGTTCGGGGTCAAAGGATGAAGACTCAGAAGGTTGGCGGTGGTCTGGCATGAAAGGGAAACGCTTTTCCCTTTTAGAGCCAGGGGTGAGCATGGGTCAGACTTGGAGACCTGGAGATAGCTGTAGCCATTCCAGAGGTGGGAGGTGAGCTCTCCTGGGCCACGTGACTGCTAACTGCATGGAAGGCAAAAATTCTGGCTTTGTGCAACATGGTCACTTCCTTCCATTATCTCCAAACTTTAATAAATTTTTGCTACCTGTAGCAATCTGCTGTGCCATGTGAAATTAGGGGGAAAGACAATCGCACACCTAAGATGAAGAAAAGAGAAGAGAGCAATACCCTTGCCTCCACATTCAGAAGGATTATCACAATGCTGGTAACAGGACAGGGGTGATCCCACAGGGGTTATGGGGAGTTGAAGGAGCCAGCCAGAGCATACATGGACAATCTGGTACTAAAAACAATATGACATTAAATCCTTTGTAATCAATGACTTCCTAATTAATAAGTGTGCTGAGTTTTCTATATCAGGTATTCTCAACATGATCAATAACTTTAATTTATTTGAGCTATTGCAAACACACATCAGAAGTTAGCACAAGTCACAGAGGTGCCATTAAACATAACAGAAGTATCCAGGTTGGTTTTAGTACTTTTCTTTAGGAAATATGCTACTGAAAAGAAAGATGTCTCAAAAGTCAATACCAAATTACGTTAAAGATAATTATTTGCAGAGTGCATATTAAAGGACAACTCAAATTAATTTCTGGAATTTTTATGCAAAAGGATTGACTTTTTGGAAATGAAATTTGGATTGTCCCACAGTTTAAGCACTATTAGCATTGCCCTCAGCCTCGGGCACCTCTATCTACAACATTCAACAACATTGAGCAACAATTTATTGAGTCCCTACTATGAGCTCTGGTGACACAATGAAAGACTCCTTAAATTATTAAAACACAACCCCTATTCCAAGGAGCTCATGGTTTAGTGGAGAATACAGATGACTAGAAAACAATGTAGTGACTGCATTCATTGAGATACATAAAGAATAGCAAAGGAGTTCCAAAAGAAGTCTAGTTAGGACCAGAGAGGCGACCCCAGAGAGGCCCAAGAGCCCTGGCAACCATGCACCCTGAAGCTCAAGCACACCTGAGCAAATAAGCACCGACACCCCTGGATCCCACCCTGAGCCCAGGTGAGTGTGTGCCAACCAGAGAGGTGTCCTCAGAGAGGCCAGAAAGCAGTGGCAACCACGTGCCCCAAGGTGACCACGTGGGAACAAGTAGACACTGCTGCTGGACTCCCAGCCCACTCCAGTCGCCATGGCCCAGAGAGGCCCGAACTTTCCACCCACAGGCACTGAGGAAGCTGTGCCAAATTGGCAGTTCCAGCAAGATCCTAGCCAGACAATAGGGTCGAACGAGTGTACCGTGAAATCCCTTGCCACAATGACTAAACATCAAAGGAAAGATACCAGAAATATGAAAAATCAAGAAAGTACACCACCAAAGGGTAATAACTCTCAAGCTCTAGGTCCTATAGAACAAGAAGCCCTTGAAATGACTGACAAGGAATTTTGAGCAATAATTCTAAGGAAACTAAATGAGATACAAGAAAATTCAGCTAGACAACACAATGAAGTGAGGAAACATATACAGGACCTGAAAGAAAAACTGTACAAGGAAATCAATGCCCTGAAAAAGAAGGTAGCAGAGCTTGCCAAGCTGAAGAATTCACTCAATGAAATAAAAAACACAATGGAGTTTAACCAGCAGGCTTGCAGAAGCAGAAGACAGAACTTCTGACCTTGAAGATGGGCTGTTTGAAATAATACAGGCAGACAAAAAAAAGAAAAAATAATTTAAAATTTGAAGAAAATCTAAGAGAGATATCAGACAACCTTAAGCGCTCAAATATCCGAGTCATGGATATTTTCCTCCAGAAGGGGAGGAAAAAGGAGATTGCACTAAAAATATAGTCAACAAAATAGTTGCAGAAAACTTCCCAGGTATAGGAAAAGACATAGATCTTCAGATTCAGGAAGCTCAAAGATCCCCAAACATATTAAACCCAAAAAGACCTTCTCCAAGACATGTTATAGTGAAATTGGCAAAACTCAAAGACAAAGAGAGAATCTTAAAAGCTGCAAGAGAGAAGCATTAAATCACCTATAAGGGAGCTCCAATCAGACTAACATTAGACTTTTCATCACAAACCCTAAACGCCAGAAAGGAATGGGATGAAATATTCAAAATACTAAAAGCCAGAGATTGCCAGCCAAGAATACTCTACCCTGCAAGGCTATCCTTCTAAAATGAAGGGGAAATAGTATATTTCTCAGACAAACAAAAACTGCAGGAATTCACTACCTCACAACCACCCTTACAAGAAATTCTCAAGGGAGTACTGGGTTTGGAACCTGAAAAACAACCAGCACTGCCATAAAAAACTCAAAAAAAATCAAAATCCACTAAGAAAATAAAAATGCTAATAATTAAGAAAAAAAATTTTATCTACCACCCCAAGAAACCAACAAATACAGAAGACAAACAGTAAATCAAAAAGAAAGGAACAAAACACACTTAAGACATCCAATCAAAAATCAATAAAATGCTAGGAGTAAATCAACACTTTTCAATAATAACTCTTAATGTAAAAGGATCAAATTCCCCACTCAAAAGACACAGACTGACTGACTGGATTAAAAAGGTGGACCCAACTATATGCTGCCTTCAAGAGACCCACCTCACCTATAAAGACACACACAGACTAAGAGTGAAAGGATGGAAAAAGATATGCCATGCAAATAGAAATGAAAAATGAGCCAGAGTAGCTATTTTTATATCTGATAAAATAGACTGTAAACTAAAAACTATAAAAAGAGATAAAGAGGTCCACTATGTAATGATAAAAGGATTGATCCATCAAGAAGACATAACAATCATAAATATATATGCACCCAATGTTGGAGCAGCCAGATTTATAAAGTAAACTCTATTAGACCTAAAGAATCAGATAGACACTGATACCATAATAGCAGGGGACCTGAACACCCCACTCTCAATATTGGACAGATCATCTAGGCAAAGAATCAGCAGAGAAACACAAGATCTAAACAAGACTTTAGACCAATTGGACTTGGCAGATATCTACAGAACATTCCATTCAACAACCTCAGAATATTCATTCTTCTCATCAGCACATGGAATATTCTTCAGGATAGATCACATGTTAGGTCACAAATCAACTCTCAACAAATTTTAAAAAAATGGAATTATCCCATTGATTTTTTCAGATCACAATGGATTAAAATTAGAAATCAATAACAAATGAAATTCTGGAAACTATACAAACACATGGAAATTAAACAGTATTCTACTTAATGACATATGAGTCCAAGAAGAAATTAAACAGGAAATCAAAAAATTTATTGAAACTAATGAAAACAATGATACATCATACCAAAACCTGTGGGATACTACAAAATCAGTACTAAGCAGGAAATTTATCACATTAAATGCTTACTTCAGAAGAATGGGAAGATAGCAAGTAAACAACCTAATACTTCACCTTAAAGAACTAGAAAACTGAGAACAATCCAAACCCAAAGTTAGCAGACAGAAAGAAATCATTAAGATCAGAGCAAAACATAATGAAATAGAAACCCAAAATACAATCCAAAGATCAATGAATCAAAAAGTTGGTTTTTTGAAAAGATAAATAAAATTGACAAAACATTAGCATGGCTAACTAAAAAAATAAGAGAGAAG
The DNA here is from genome assembly GCF_027409185.1 of Cynocephalus volans. Lineage (NCBI taxonomy): Eukaryota > Metazoa > Chordata > Mammalia > Dermoptera > Cynocephalidae > Cynocephalus > Cynocephalus volans. Next base: position 106,255,085 of record NC_084470.1, read on the forward strand.
ACCCAAATTTAAAAATTTAGAAATAAAAAGGTGATATTACAACTGATACGTCTGAAATACAAGAAATCATCAGAGACTACTATAAACAACTACATGCCAACAAATTTGAAAATCTGGAGGAAAGGAATAAATTTCTGGACACACACAAGCTACAAAAACTGAGTCAAGACGATGTAGAAAATCTGAACAAACCAATAACAATAAAAGAGATTGAAGCTGTTATCGGAAGGCTCCAAAAACGAAAAGCCCAGCACCAGATGGGTTCACAGCAGAATTCTACCAAACATTCAAAGAGGAATTGACATCTATTCTCTACAAACTATTCCAAAAGATTGAAACAGAGGCAATTCTCCCAAACTCATTCTATGAAGCAAACATCACCCTGATACCAAAACCAGATAAAGGTACAACAAAAACAAAAACTACAGGCTGATATCCTTGATGAATATAGATGCAAAAATTGTCAATAAACTACTAGCTGACAGAATACAGCAACACATACGCAAAATTATACACCATGATCAAGTGGGATTCATCCCAGGGATGCAAAGTTGGTTCAACATAAGCAAATCAGTAAATGTGGTACACCATATCAATAAAATCAAACACAAGGACCATATGATCATCCCTATAGATGCTGAAAAAGCATTTGACAAAATTCAACACTTGTTCATGATGAAGACTCTCTACAAGTTAGGTATAGATGGAAAGCATCCCAACATAATTAAAGCCATATATGATAAGCCCACTGCCAATATCATCCTGAACAGGGAAAACCTTTCAGCTTTTCCCTTAAGAACAGGAAGTAGACAAGGATGCCCACTCTCACCACTCCTATTCAACATAGCGCTGAAAGTACTAGCCAGAGCAATCAGAGAAGAAAATAAAGGGCATCCAGATTGGAAAAGATGAAGTCAAACTGTCTCTGTTTGCAGATGACATGATCCTATATATCAAACAGCCTAAGCCTCTACATAAAAACTCTTGGAGTTGATAAATGATTTCAGCAAAGTTGCAGCATACAAAATCAACACACAAAAACCAGTAGCATTTCTCTTCTCCAATAGTGAATATGCAGAAAGAGAAATCAAGAAAGCTTGCCCATTTGCAATAGCCACCAAAATAATAAATTATTTAGGAATAGGATTAACCAAGGATGTGAAAAATCTCTATAATGAGAACTACAAACCACTGTTGAGAGAAATTAAAGAGGACACATGAAGATGGAAAGATATCCCATGCTCTTGGATTGGAAGAATTTACATTATGAAAATGTCCATACTGCCCAAAGTGATATACAAATTCAATGCAACCCTATCAAAATTCCAATGGCATTTTTCTCAAAAATGGAAAAAACTATCCTAACATTTATACGGAATAATGAAAGACCACGCATAGCCAAAGCAATTCTGAGCAAAATAAAAAAATAAAGATGGAAGCATAACACTACCTGACTTTAAACTATACTACAAAGCTATAATAAGCAAAACAGCATGATACTACCATAAAAACAGACACATGGATCAATGGAATAGAATAGAGAATCCAGAAATCAATCCACACACCTATAGCCATCTGATCTTTGACAAAGGCATGAAGCCCATACACTGGGGAAGAGACTGCCTCTTCAGTAAACGGTGCTGGGATAACTGGATATCCATATGCAGGAGAATGAAACTAGACCCATATCCCTCACCATATACTAAAATCAACTCAAAATGGATTAAAGAATTAAATATACACCCTGAAACAATAAAACTTCTTAAGGAAAACACTACAGGAAGTAGGACTGGGCACAGACTTCATGAATACAACCTCAAAAGCATGGGCAACCAAAGGAAAAATAAATAAATGGGATTATATCAAACTAAAAACTTCTGCACAGCAAAAGAAACAATTAACAGAGTTAAAAGACAACTAACAGAGTGGGAGAGAATATTTGCAAATTATACATCTGACAAAGGATTAATATCCTGAATACACAAGGAAGTGAAATGACTTTACAACAAAAAAACAAGCAACCCAATTAAAAAATGGGCAAAAGAGCTAAATAGGCATTTCTCAAAGGAAGATATACGAATGGCCAAAAGACACATGAAAAAATGCTCAGCATCACTCAGCATTCGGGAAATGCAAATCAAAACCACACTGAGACACGATCTCACTCCAGTTAGGATGGCTAATATCCAAAAGACTGTGAAAGATAAATGCTGGCGAGGTTGCGGAGAAAAAGGAACCCTCCTACACTGTTGGTGGGACTGCAAAATGGTGCAATCTCTATGGAAAATGGTATGGAGGTCCCTCAAACAATTGCAGATAGATCTACCATATGACCCAGCTATCCCACTGCTGGGAATATACCCAGAGGAATGGAAATCCTCAAGTCGAAGGTATACCTGTTCTCCAGTGTTCATTGCAGCACTATTTACAATAGCCAAGAGTTGGAATCAGCCCAAATGTCCATCATCAGATGGGTGGATATGGAAAATGTGGTATATCTACACAATGGAATACTGCTCTGCTATAAAAAAGAATGAAATACTGCTATTTGCAACAACATGGATGGACTTAGAGAAAATTATATTAAGTGAAACAAGTCAGGCACAGAAAGAGAAATACCACATGTTCTCATTTAATTGTGGGAGCTAAAAATAAATAAATAAATACACAAACTGGGGCTGGGGGAGGGAAGAAGACACAACAATCACAATTCCTTGAAGTTGTTATCACAAGCAAACAGATATGAGGTTGTTGGGAGGGAGGGGAGAAAGGGGTAAGGAGGATTTGGTAATGGGCCACAAAAATCAACCACATTATATATTGATAAAATAAAATAAAATTTTTTAAAAAAAGGCTAGTTACTGAACACTTTTTGATGATAAATTTAAAAACTTCTTGTTTGCATACGTTTCACACTGAATTAATTTGTTGTTAAGTTGTATGAATAGACTTTTAATTTCTTGCTATTATTTTGCTACCATACCAACCTGGTTTTCGTGGCTGGAGTTTTCTAAATTAATTATAGTTCCAAGTGTCAAACAGAGGTACTGAAACCTGTGTACTTGCAGAATAATAGAGTGAGAACTTTGGCAAATCTTCACATAAAAAGTATTGATAAAATGCAAAATTATCAAAAGCAATAATTTCAGAACTCTGGAAATAATTGAAGGCATACAACAAATTGAAAAGCCTTTATTCCAGAAAAACTACTGAACCTCAGAGTGAACAGTGGGGTGATAGCATTTGAATTTGAAGCTGTCCCCATTCCCCTCTGCTAGGTTCATGGTACACTAGCCATGAAGACTGGCAGCCTCATTGCCGTGAAGGGGGTTGATCTCATTTGAAGCTCTCTCAGAAAAACCCCATATCCAGGGCATTGTCAAATCAGTAGTAATTAGTGGCAAACAATTGGGAAAGCCAACATCACAGCTACCCAAGGGTGCAGTACTGGCAGGGACAAGCAAGAGACCGGCCCCAAATTTAAGAGGCATAAGAGGGGAAATGAGACAGCTATGGGAATTTCAAAAAGCTTCAATACATTCCTGGAGATCTGAAAGATTGTGTACGGGCATACGGTTGCATTCACACTCAGGAAAGACCAAACAGAGTGCCAGAGCTTCTGGATGATGATGAGACTCTGTGCAAAAAGAAAGCAAAAATCAAGGAAGAATTGCAAACTGTCTAAACGTTAAATGTGTGCACCAACCCACACGTAGATCCTTTGGCAATGAGTGGAAGCCTTGCTGGCTCAAGGTGTTCAAGGAACTTTGAGCGATTACTGGGTGACCATTCAGCTATGCTGATCCAGGGGTAACCAGAGAAAATCTGGCTTAAGAATAAAAGCAATAATTAAAAATTTAAATACCTGAGCAGAGGCTTCAGGGGCTACACACTAAACAGACTCTATCAGTCTAGGCAACTCATGAAACAAACAAACAAACAAAGCAACAAAAATAACAACTCCTCAGGAGAGTCAAAATTCAGAGTTGTTATAATATATTATCAGTTTTTTAAAAAAAGATTCTCAGAAATGCAAAGAAACAGGAAAATGTAGTTCATATGCAGGAAAATAAGTGGTCAATGAAAGCTGTCCTTAAGAGAGCCCAGAGATAGAACTTAGTAGATAACGACTTCAAATCACTATTATAAATATGTCCAAAGAACTAAAAGAAATCATTTTTAAATAATTAAAGTATGACAACAATGCCTCACCAAATAAAGAATATAATAAAGAAATAGAAGTTATTTTTAAAAGAACCAAATAGGGGCTGGCCCTGTGGCTCACTCAGCTGAGTGCAGCGCTAGGCGCACAGCGGCGCTAGAAGCGCCGAGGCCATGGGTTCGGATCCTACATAGGGATGGCCAGTGCACTCACTGGCTGAGCGCAGTGTGGGTGACACCAAGCCAAGGGTTGCGATCCCCTTACCAGTCACAAAAAATAAATAATAATAATAATAAATAAAAGAAATAAAAGAACCAAATAGAAATTCTGGACTTGAAAAGTATAATAACTTATTCAACCTGAAGAACTGAAAGAAAAAAAGGAAAATGAACAGAGTCTCAGAGACATGTAAGATATCATTTATCAAACCAATATTCACATAATTGAATACAAGAAAAAGGAGGAGGAAGTGGAGGATGAGGAGGAGGAGGAAGGGTAGAGGAAAAAGAGAGACAAAAGAGGAGAAAAAATACTCAAAGAAATAATTCTTGAAAATGTCCCAAATTTGATTTAAAAAAATTAAGCTACACATCTAAAAATCTCAACAAGCCTTGTATTAGTCTGTTTCTGTTGCTTATAACAAAATACATGGAACTGGGTACTTTATAAGAAAATGAAATTTTTTGCTTACAATTCCTGAGGCTGGGAAGTCCAAAGTCTAGGGAACACTTCCGATGAGGTGGCTTTACAGCAATGCAGGGTGTCACATGGCAAGAATGGTGAAGCAGAGAAAGAGTCTCATGTGCTCTCCTTTTAAAGCCCTCAGAACCACACCCCTGACCACCATTATTAGTCCATTCACTGTGGCATGGTCCTACAATCTAAACACCTCTTCAAGGACCCACCTTTCAATTACCATAATAGGATTTCCCACCCTGTTAACAATTTCACAGTGGGGACCAGGCCTCCAACACATTAAACTTTGGGGGGGACATAATTCAATCCATAATAAACCTCAAATAGGATAAACTCAAAAAGATCTGTACCTAGAGACACATCGTGATCAAATTGCCAAAACACAAAGAAGAAATTTTAAAAGCAGCAAGAGAAAAATAACTCATCACAAACAAGAAAACCTCAATAAGATTAACAGCTGACTTCTCATCAGAAACAATGGAGGCCAGAGGCAGTGAGATAATGTATTCAAAATGCCTAAAAGAATGAAGATCTGTCAACCAAGAATTTTACATCCAGCAGAACCAAACTTCAAAAATAAAAGCAAAATAAACATATTTCCCAGATAAGTAAAAACTGAAAGAATTCATTGACAGCCAACCTGCCTTACAAGAAATACTAAAGAATGAAAAGAGATGGCACCATATGATAACATGAACCCACATAAAATTAATTACAGTAGAAGTAATAATGTAGGAAAATGGAAAAAACAGTATAAAAATATTTTTTACTCTTTTCTTCTAACTGTTTTTGAAGACAACTGCATAATATAATAAAAATAAAACTGAAAAAGATGATTCAGTGCCTCTCCTTTCCAGTCCCCAAGGAAAATCATGATGCCAAAGTAGATCTGAGATGTCCTTCTTGATGAAGTTGTGACCTGGGAGGTCAAGACCACCTAAAGGCAGCAAACAGTAAAAACAGCAAGAACCAAAGGACCTTTTCTCTAGGATCAGAGTTTATCTACACTGTTGTTTACCCATGGTGTCCATTCTAATCTTTTAGGACATACCTGATTCACTTTCCCCAGCAGACTTCTCTGCTCTGGACAACATACTTTTCTGAATCTAACTTGTCATCCTCTACTTAGCAGCTAGATTCCAAATCTTAATCATTTTCGGCAAGTCTGATCACTTTGCAGCCCTTATCTTGGTTTGGCAGAGACCATTTTAGTTTCCTAAGCAACCGAATGGTTGGAGGAGGAAAAGCTAAGATACCTACATAATCTCTATGAGAACTTGTCTGTCTGATTTCTACCTGTATATCTACCACATTAATGTTGAATAAATATTGGCTCAAAAAATTAATAAAGCCCAGCCAATGAAGAGGTCATGGTGGTCTATAGCTCAGAGTTCTCAAAGAGGTAAGTCATTAGCTTTCAATAATTAGGCAAATTTTGAGAGGCAGCAGTAAATGGTGGTCTAAACAATCTTTCTCTGTGTTTTCCTTTCTTACAATGTTAGCTGTTACCTGTTCATCTTTCTCCTGTTCAATCACCAGTCAATGTCATTTTGACTTGTGGAGATGTCAGGAAAGAAAAAGCAAAGCAGGAAGGTTGGAAGCTGACAAAATTGGAGGAAGAAAATTCTGGAGACTGCTAGTTCTTTCTGTTTGAGAATCTGCAGTTTTCTATTTTGTGCACTTTCTCTGTATCAGAAGGACCTTAGTTCTTGAACACTCCTAACCTCCAGCTTGAGAAATATTGTAGATCATTACCTTCCAGAAATTAGAATCAACTAACAAAAAGCAAAAGATAGATCATCTGGGAGGGATGACAAAAAAGAAAATAACACTCACCACCAAAGCAAAGTAAATTTGACCGTTTAATTTGGATGCTGGTATTAAATAATCATTGGTGATTAAACTGCGATTCGTTTTGAACTCATATGTTGAAGATTAATTTGTCTTTCAGCCCCTGGGTTTTTTTTACCCTTTTCATCTCTGCAGTTAGAAGGTGGCAGACTGGAGGTGTTACTCTCGTTGCCGTGGAAACTGCTCATCAGAAGCTAGTGGAACCTAGTGCTAAAGACCAGGGCAACAGGGTTGTTGAAACCTCTGCTTACCAAGCTGAGAAAGAGCAGCTAGGAAGGGAGTCTATTTGAGGTACCATATACCCCCGGGAAACGTAGATACTCCCTCAGCCGCTCACTGATCTTCAGCACTCAAGTGTCCCCTTTGCCACTGGTTAAGAATTAACAAGTGAAATCACTGCGAATGGAGAGCCAGAGGTTCAGCTGAGAGGAAGTGGTTCCAACGTCCCTTCTGGATGTAAACTCCTTAGGAATCACCGTGCTACAGGGAAGTTTTCAAGAACATACTGGGCCTGTTCAGATGCCCTCTGAAATGTGAGACATACAAATGCGAGATGTGTCAAGGACAAGGCTGAGCTCCGTGTTCAGCACCATCTGGAGGCATTAGCATGAGTGAATCCACTTGTCTTTTTTGTCCTTTTGTGAATTCATTTTTCAAATGTATGTATCCTGTTTCAGGCTGTTCGGGCACAACAAATTTGACTTTTATAAAAATCTAAGATCATGAAAAACCACAGTTCCCTCTTCACGAGTGTTGCAGAGAAAAAAATATTAAACTTTGATCTAGTGACGGAGGCATTCTCTGCACACACAACTGGTTTGATCACTATAATAGTCAAGAAAATGGTTTGACTTATTTTTAACCTACTGAAAAAGAAGAAAAAGCTCTAACTAGTAGGCAAAAGTGTGTGTGTGTGTGTCCCTAAGTGAGGCTGATAAGTGCATGTAACAACCAGTATAAACATCCCTGGTTGGTGAGAACAAGTCTGGCCCCCTATGTAAGTCTATCTGCAGAAGGTGAAATACACACTTCATTCAGAGAAAAGGATTCTCTACAGTAAATGGAAACACTGGATTTATGGTATCGGCAAATTTAACTTTCAATTGATAGACCATAACGAAGAACCCAGTTACTTTTTAAACTTAGGAAGGGACTAGGTTACAAATATCAGCCTAAAGCCAAAAAGAGAGGTTCACTCTGAACCCTTTACATTATTTTTGTGTCTTTCTGTAGGAAAAGGTTAACAGAATATGTTATGCTCATTATTTCTCTGAGAAATGGAGAAGCATGCAAAGGAAAGTACTTTTTACTTTACTTTTTACTTTTGTCTGGCTGTATGAAGGTAGAATATCTTTTAGTGAGCATTTTAAATTTAGGGAAATTAAATGTGTTTTCAGGACCCTTCTTTGCTCCATTCAAAAAAGGGATGAAACGAATAAATTCTCGGATCTTTTACCTCCATCCATGGGCACAGATCTGGAGCACACAGACTTAGATACGAATCTCCACTATGCTCCTCTGTAGATGTGTGGCTTTAGAAAAGCTGCTTAATCTCACTGAACCTCAGTCTTCTGATCTGTGAAGTGGAGATAATAATGCCCACTTGATGGAAATGTAATAGGAACTCAAAGAGGGGACATTTTAAAAATGCCTACAGTGTGCTGGAACAGCTGTTACTGGCTTGCGAGAATCTCTTCCGCACTTCTCTTTCCAGTTTTGATTCTCAACTCTTCCCAATTTTGGTAGATTGAAATTAGCCATGATGGGAGTGTTCACATCATGGGAATTGGCATAGAAATCAGGGCTTTGTTTTTAGTCCACTGAAGTAGCTCGTTAGCACACCACTGTGCCTATTATATCTCAGTAGGTGCTCAATAGTAGCTACTACTCGTGTTAAACTTGATGGTGGTCCACTGTATTTCTAAAACACCAAAAGTTCTGAGCTAGTCCATTTAAAGCTGAATGTGAAGAGAAAAATAGCTGTAGGTGAACTCGATTAGCTTTCCCAGACTGCGTGGTTGGGATTGTAGAGTGGAACTTCACAAACATTTCCAATGGTCACAAAGCAGACTGAGAGTGCGGTTTGATACACACAGACCTTCTAAAAGAAAACAACAACTCAAGTACCAGCTTCGCTTTCATACGAATCGGTGGCATGGAAGGCCAGTGAAGACTCAGATGGCAGAAATTTGGCCCACGTCTCTGAGGAGGACAGAGTTTCAGTTTCCACCTTAAGATGATGTTAAACATGACAGTTTTCCTGGTAGATTGAGGGCTGAATTATGTAGCTCTTCTGCTTGGTCCAAAGATGATGAGACCTCCTAAAACAGTGGATCTCAGGAAAAAGATCTTATTCCAGAGCATGGATCCATAAAACCTCTGTGAGAAAAGCTGGCCATTGTTTCTGAGTTCATGATGATATTACATTTGTGTTTATCCCTGTTTCCCTCGGCTCATTTCCTGTTAGCCACTTGATGAGAGTGAGAAAAAAAAAGATTCTTCTTACAAACCGATCTCTTTCTCACTCCCTCTTTCTCTCTCTTCTACCCTCTTCCTTCCTACTTCTTTCTCTTTTTCTTAGTTTCTCTCCAAACCCAGCAAAGAGCTGACTAGCAGAGGGAAGATGTTCCTACCCGGGCTAGGTTGGCAGCATGATAGCCCAGATAGGGGAGAACCAAACCCCAGAGACCTCAAGGACAGCAAGGAGGTCAGGCACCACCTAAAAGGGAGATGTTTTAAGTAGGCAAGTTGTCAGCACCCACAAGTCCAGCAGCAAGTACAAGGACCCAGCCATGGGAACCAGGGAAAACAGGAAGATCCCAGTTTCTAGAAGAAATGTGCCATGGGGAGTAAAAGGCAGGGAAGGACCCCATTTCAGAGGAACCAGTTTACAAGGAATCAGGGCAGCATTCACATGTAGGGATAGAGGGAAAGAAAGAATCAGAGTAACTGGAAATGCAGGGTGAGTCGCAGGTAGGCACCAACCATAACCAGAGGCGTTAACAAGGAGACTGGCTCAGTGTAAACTCTCTGGCCCTGGGATCTTTGACTGATAAAGGATCAGAGGAAAATCTATATAGTAAGTTGCTTTGGTAGCACCATCTACTCTAAAAAGAGTGTCGTGATCCACAGACAGAAAATCAGGTAAATTTTTACAAGATTTAGCAGTGTATCTACATAGATGCATCAGATCAAGGCTGGTTTTTCATCCACTAAAATATTCAGCCTTATCAAATTACAGTGACTAAGTCAACTCTAAATACAGTTACTTTGTGTAGGCAGCAGCTACTCTGCTTTTGGTAACAGTGTCATTCTAAGAAAATTAATTCCCCAAATTTTTTATTCTTGACCTAATAAATATGGCATATTTACTGAGGACCACTGTTCATTTAATATGATTTTGACATGAAGTATTTATGTTATTAAAGTAGCAGATAACTAAATCTCAACCAAGTCCTGGGTCTCCCAAGAATTTCTGGGTGATCCAGACTGGTTTTTACAAAGCATACATTTGTTAGCAGGACCAGACTTGCCCATAAGCAGAGTAGAGAGTAGCCTACATACAGTAGAACCCTCTCCAGTTAGCTAGATTCAAACACTTCAGGCTGTTGCTGTGAGTTGTTGACACAAGTCTCATCTCTATATTTATTGAGCACCTGCCATGTGCCAGGTAATGAGCAAAATTTGGGGAATATAAAGGCTGTACAGCTAGGGCTGGGTCTGGAGCTCACAGACCCCTCGAGCCCATTCACAAACCCTTCACACACAGGTCTATGAGCTAGGTAACCAGAAAAAGGTCCTTGTTGCCTTGGTTGAAGACAGAATAGTCTTTATTCAGCACATACACATTTGAGAAGAAGGCAGTCCAAAGAGAAAACTCAGAAACTAAACTGCTACAGGCAAAGTCCAAAGAAAAACTGAGCAGCTGCCAGAGAAGTAGACATGCTCTACTTTTAGGCAAGTTCTTTGCTGGCCAGCTGCTGCTTTACAAAGTGAAGAACACACAAAAATAGCAACGAACTAAAAAGATACATGGGCACACATGTGCACTAACTCCACACACATGCAACTTGTTTACAAAGAATGTGCTGCCCCACCCCCAACCAGACCTGAGGTGAGGGGGCCTAACTAAACTATTCTATTTTCCTCACAAAGGCAGGTGAGAATTAGCCCCTGTCATTGAAGGGCCCAACTATGAATAAGGAGTAGGAATAAGTATTGAGTGGGAATTTGGGAAGCAAGGAAGAGAGGAGAGCACTAGGGCACTAGATTTCTGAACTGTGAGTCAGCAGAAAGGGAGGGAGGGTCAGGACCAAGATGCTGGCCAGGGTTGGGGGCAAGTCAGCAACAAACTACCATACAACTTTGCTTATTCATGTATTTATTCATCAGATACTTATTAAATGTCTATTATGTCCAGTAGTAGTTTGAGGTGCAAATGTGAAAAAGTCACCCTGACTCATGAGAAGATAAGACTATTAACAAGCCATACAGAATAGGAAAACATAGCATGTCAGGGATCCATGACTGTTGTATTTCACTGATGTATCCCCAGCACCTAGATCAGTGTCTGGCACACAATAGGACTTAATAAATATCTTTTGAATGAATGAATGAATGGACGAGTGAGTGAATGAATATAAGGAGCACCTAGTTTAATGAGGGAGGTGGGCACTGAGTATCTGGGAAATCTTCCAGCAGAAACTGACATTTAAGACAGGATCTGAAGGAGGGGACACAGACAAAGAAGAGAAGCAGCTATGGTCCAGGTACAAGGAACAGGAAGTTGGGAAAGAGACTTACAGGTTGAAAAATTCCTGTAGACGAAGTGTAAGAGCAGGACAAAAGCATCTTGAAGTGTTTGTACTTTTTTCTTAGTGCAATGGGAAGCCATTGAAGGATTTTAATAAGAGCATGGATACCATCTAATTTTGGTTTTAGAGGGATTATACTTGTTGCAATATTAGAGATTGAATTGACAGGACACCAGCCTGGAGTCAGGAAGGCCAGTTGGGAGGCTGTTACAGCTACCCAAGGGAGAGATGCTGGCAGCCTGAATTAGGGTGGTATCTGCAGGAACATACAAAGGTGGATGCGTTCGGTAAATATTTAAGAAATATTTAGGGGTTAGCCCATGTCTAGTGCTACACACAAAATTTTAAAAATCACATCGAAGAATCAGTCAGTCCATCAAACTGAAAACAATCAAAATTACTTTATTCTTTTGTGATAGTTAATTTTATGTGTTGATTTGGAGGCTGGTTTTGGATGAGATTAACAATTCAATCAGTGAATTCTGGGTAAAGCAGGTTGTCCTCCATAACGTGGGCCTCATCCAATCAGTTGAAGGCCTAACTAGAACATTAGTGGCCTCCCTGAGCAAGAGGGAATCCTCTAGCAGACCGCCTTTGGACTTTACCTTCACCATTGACTCTCTTCGGTCTCCAGGCTGCTGACCCACACTGCAGATTTGGACTTGCCTGTCTTCATAACCACATAAACCAATTCCTTATAATCCCTCTCTTTCTCTCTCCCCTCCTAAGAGTTCTTCAAAAGTTCGTGAAAAATGCATATTATGAGAAAACTATTCATGAATTGCAAAAAAATTTTGCATCAAAATAAACTTGTAGTAACTTGTTATAACGTGTCTGAACAGGATCTAGTTCAAGGCATTAAGAAGGATAGGCATCAGTTTGAAAAAAGCCCCCGTCAAAGCAACATGAGTGCTGCTAAAATTGAACAGACATCAAACTTACGATGAGGTTTGGGTGGAACAATGGTTTAATGATTTATATGTTGCAAAAAGTTTATCAGAACAAAGCCCCAAAGAAATCAGCAGTTTACAAGTGAATAAAAAGGGATGAGACAATTTTGAAGATGAGGCCCGCAGCAGCAGACCTTCCACAATAATTCACAAGGAAAAAATTAATTTTGTTCATGTCCTAGATGAAGAGGACAGCTGTGATTTGAATGTCCCCCCAAGCTCATGTTGGAACTTAATCCCTAATAGGGTGGTGGAGAGTGGAGCCTTTAAGAGGTTATTGGATTGTGAGGACTGTGCCCTCATGAATGGATTGATCCATTCATGCACTAATGGGTGGATGGTTTAATGGGTTGTCATGGGTGTGGTTCTGCTGGCTTTATAAGGAGAGCAAGTGAGAAGGTTAGCTCTTGCTATGTGATACTCTGGTTGCCAAGGGACCCTGTAGAGAGCTCCCACCCAGCAGAAGGTCCTCACCAGATGTGTCCCCATACCATGGATTTCCCAGCTTCCCAAATTGTAAGAAATAAATTTCATTCCTTTATAAAGTACCCAGTTTCAAGTATTCTGTTATAAGTGACAGAGTTTTGATGGAACATCATTAAGCATCCACTTTACAGTCCTGATTTGGCTTCTTCTGACTTCTTTTTGTTTCCTAATCTTAATAGCACCCATTTTTCTTCAGTTACTAATGTAAGAAAGATTGCATTGACATGGTCAAGTTCCTGGGACCCTCAGTTATTTAGGGATGGACTAAATGGCTTGTGTCACCGCTTGCTAAGTGATTGCTAAATTGAATGCACGTAGAGAGAATAGCTCTACCTTGATCTAGCAGCCTCATTAGTCCCATGCACACCACCATGCTCACTAGAGCCAGGGGTTATACAAATGAAATTGGTAAGAAAAAGTTACCGCTGATGGGCAGCTTCATCAGGCAGACGGTTTGGCTTAAGTTGATTTGCTCAAAGCAGAGACAAGACATGGGAGAGTAGTGGGATTTGTCATTGGCCAGCACCTAAAATACTGCACTCTTGGAGACTCACAGCACAAAGTGAACTGAAAGAGGGAAAACGGGAAGACTTGCTCTCATCTCAGATGAACACTCTGAGACTTCAATCATCAGGGCTGCTCAAAAGCATTGAAAATGGAATTAATTTTCCTGGGAAATCTTAGCTGGTTCTCAACCTAAGGGAGAAAGGAAAGAGAGCAGACTTGCTTCTTAATCCCCTTCAAAAGTTTCTGGATCCCTCTTATTTCTGGTACATGTGCGTAAAGAACTAACCAGCAACCTTATCTAAGGCCACTAATGGAAGAGAAAGTTCTAGAAATTTTTAAATTCTGGAAGTTAATGTTCAGATTTGCCTCAATTTTTCCCTGGTACTTTGGTTAACATTTAGGGTTCAGAGAGTGGAGAGATGGCAAATGTTTGGTCAGCAGCCCTTCTTGTTGCCACAAACTTTCCAAAAGGTAGTGTTTATTATTGTCCCCCTAACTTTTAACTTGACAGAAGACTTTTATCTGGGGATCTCAAAGCACCTTCCTAACAGTGATGCTCAGCATTAACACAGCAAAGGGAGAGTTCAAAGCTTTTCAAGGACAGTCATTAGCTGTCCCCTCACTCTGTGATCCTCCCTGTCAAATCCCAAAGTTCAGGGAGTATCCAGCCCGTGTTTCCACCATGCAGCCTCTCTGGCAACCTCTCATAAACATGAATAAAGACCCAGGTGACTGATCTTCTGTCGTTCATTAGTTCCCGGGCAAACAAAATGCCCGACAGCCAAAGGGGTTTCTGGATCTAGTCTAACCACAGTCATGCTGACTATATAAGGCCCTCATAGTTACGCTGGAATCCCTATCCTTCTTCTTTCAGAAGCAGAGTGCACCCACAGGCCTCTGGCAACTGCTCACCCCTGGACCCAGGGCCATTTACACCCAGAAGGGAATGTGAAGGACTAAGAACATCTGGATTCCGCCCTAGGGTCAGGACTTGCATTTGGTAAGGCCACTGAGATTTGCCACACTCTTGGACTGGCCCCATTCGGGGTGCCCAGCATACCATGTATGTCATCTCAGACACCTACCTGCCTGACTTTGCTAACTTCACCTGGACCCCCAGACTCCCTGTCCTCACTCTGTCTTCTAATCACAGCTGTGCAACCTGGAGAGTGGAGGGGGACAGAGTGATGGGTGTCTGTTAGCCAACTTTAAGAAATGTCTCTGCACTCTAAGAGTCAGGCTGACACAAACAGCACACAGCAAAATATATCGGTAAAGAAAAAAATAAAAGAATTAGTATAGGCAAAGGTGCCACAGTTATGGGTCCAGCCTAGTTTCTAGTCTAGGTTCCCCTCTTGTCCCCAGAGCAGGGGACTTTTGATTCCTACCTGCCTCAGGCTTGTCTCCATCTCTGGGGCCCATCCTGACCTGGGTAGGAGAGATTTAAAACTTCTGAGCTCAGTCAAGAGTCAGAACCAATCACACTCACACACACCACTCCTCCAGTCTTGAGTCGTAAAATTCTGCCTTGTTTCCAACAGCCAGTGCCTGTCTGGGACCTGTTTCTGACTCCTGGGACTTCATCTTCTCTGTATTTCAGCCTGTGTCATGTCTGTCTGGGTAAACTCTGTTACTCCATCTTCCAGGACCTGAAGTGATGAGGATTCTGGTTAATCAGCTTGTGTTCTTTGAATCCTGACCGTTTCTTAGAGTTGGACACAGGAAAGATAGCCTTGTGGGAGAGTGTGGGGTGAGAGGGCAGGTGGCATCACAAATCCTGTAGTCGCGTGTGCTCCCAGCTCTGCAAAACTGCTAGCCTCTTTCACAACCGCTGACTCATGCCTTCTCCCTGGCTCATCTTGTGAATGTGACCTTTTCATGTACTCAGTGAGTGCACTCGATAGGATGACCTGACAGGAAGTGCCAAGACCTCTGAAAACAACCTGGGGGGAGACGGGTTTAGCCAACCCTGGACAATGCAGTTTTCCAGCACTTGCCACTCTCCCAGTCTAAACTGACTTCCTATGGAAAACTTTGCTCCCGTGCTCTAGAGAAAGTGCCTCATGTCTTGCTTGTATTAGATAGGTGGGCTCCATAGCCACTGGGCCTAGTCCTAACATTTGGTTTGTATTACACGTATATCACACAGATCTGTCTGTCTCAGAGAACTGTGCTCTCTCTTTTATGGTGGCTTCACTGAGAAGGCAGAGGGATCAAGAGAGGAATTATTATTTGGACTCAAACATGGCCAACTGGTTGCTGATATGGCAGATAACACCTTGGGGTCTGCTGATCCAGCCATCTCAGAGTTCATGGGCCAAGTTCATGAGTGCTGGAAAAAGTCCAGCAATTGTCAGACCATGAGAGACAAGACAGATAAAATACTGTGACCAGAAGTTCCAAAGGGGATCATAGCTAATAGAAAGTGAAAGTTTCCAGAATAATTTAAATATAATTCTAATAATGTAATCCCAAACAATTCCAATGATGATTTAAGTGGGGCTGGGACAGTAATTTGTGTGTGGGTTTTTTAGTTGACATTTACTGAATTCTTAATGTATACCAGGCAATGCTTTACAAACATTTCCCCATTCAAGCCTCAAGACAACTATATTTATTAGGTGCTGTTATTATGCCCATTTTACAGATGAGAAAACCAAGTTCACAAGGTTAAGTAAATTGGCCAAGGTCATATAACTGTTAGGTTTCCCAAATCTGTATTTGAACCTAGACAGTCGGACTTCACAGACTGTGCTCCTAACAATCATCTACATGAAAGACAGACATGAGCCTGAAAGAACATTATCAGGATACATAAAGCCAGATTAAGTTAGGAGTTATGAAAATACTAAATTTTTAACAAATTATATTCAGAGCAGTACTAGCAAGGCAAAGATAGGCCCACTTTGGAGGCAATGACATAGCCCAGAATAGCAAATATATTTCAATTTGCATGACAATTCCAGTTGACTGGGCGAAGCTACCTAGAGTACAGATTAAAGAGGTTTCTGAACTTGGCACAGACTGCATGAATACGACCCCAAAAGCACGGGCAACCAAAGGAAAAATAAACAAATGGGATTATATCAAACTAAAAAGCTTCTGCACAGCAAAAGAAACAATTAACAGAGTTAAAAGACAACCAACAGAGTGGGAGAAAATATTTGCAAAATATACATCTGACAAAGGATTAATATCCAGAATATATAAGGAACTCAAACAACTTTACAAGAAGAAAACAAGCAACCCAATTAAAAAATGGGCAAAAGAGCTAAGTAGGCATTTCTCTAAGGAAGATATACAAATGGCCAACAGACATATGAAAAAATGCTCAACATCACTCAGCATCCGGGAAATGCTAATCAAAACCACACTGAGATACCATCTAACCCCAGTTAGGATGGCTAAAATCCAAAAGACTCTGAACGATAAATGCTGGCGAGGTTGCGGAGAAAAAGGAACTCTCATACATTGTTGGTGGGACTGCAAAATGGTGCAGCCTCTATGGAAAATGGTATGGAGGTTCCTCAAACAATTGCAGATAGATCTACCATACGACCCAGCTATCCCACTGTTGGGAATATACCCAGAGGAATGGAAATCATCAAGTTGAAGGTATACCTGTTCCCCAATGTTCATCGCAGCACTCTTTACAATAGCCAAGAGTTGGAACCAGCCCAAATGTCCATCATCAGATGAGTGGATACGGAAAATGTGGTATATCTACACAATGGAATACTACTCAGCTATAAAAACGAATGAAATACTGCCATTTGCAGCAACATGGATGGACCTCGAGAGAATTTTATTAAGTGAAACAAGTCAGGCACAGAAAGAGAAATACCACATGTACTCACTTATTGGTGGGAGCTAAAAATTAATATATAAATTCACACACACACACACACACAGACACACACAAAACCGGGGGGGGGGAAGATATAACAACCACAATTACTTGAAGTTGATACGACAAGCAAACAGAAAGGACATTGTTGGGGGGGATGGGGGAGGGAGAAGGGAGACAGTGTCCAAGCTGAGTTGGAGTGCTGAGATTATTATCAATATCTGCCATGGGTGCAGGAGTGGGGACAGGTAGCATGTGTGCTGTGTATTTGCCCTTCATGGTAGAAGCCCACAGATGGTAAAGAGAGAGAAAAGGACTCCTTCAAGGAGACAGACAAAGGTTGAGACAGATAGGTGGCCAGCATCAGAAAGCTCTAACCATGACAAAGGGTGTCTGCCCAGGAGGCAGGCTGCATGTGGCATCAGGGGAGTTTGTACACCGTGGAGGTCGCAGATTGCTCTTCACCAGTCACCAGTCTATGGGTAACTACTAAAGGCAGAATTCCTCTTCCAGAACAGGATCCTGGAAAGAAATCAGGCAGTGACTCGGTGACTTGGTATGCGGTTTCAGAGAAGAAGGCAAGAGCCAGAAACTTGGCCCCTAGAGAACAAGTCGGAGTGAGATCACCAGCAAGGCTGAGTAATGCTGCTCTGCAGAGTTATGGATCTCAGGACTGCAGAGGTCTCTCCATGTTGGGTCTGAAATTGTTCTAGAATACAACAGGGGCTGAGCCAGCAACTGGGAATTAAGTGGCCTTGGTTTTTTGTGAAGCTTGAGAAAGGATAAGGCAAGAAAGCAGTGTGTTCTTACACCCATTCTTTAAATAGAGAATAACTGGTTTGGCAGTCAGTCAAGGGGAAAAAGGCCTAGGCTTTTTAACTAACCACTAAAATAAAATGAGGTAACAGCTAACACGGCCTTTACAAAAGCTAACACAGTCTGCACCAGCCCCGGTTTTAGAAGTGTGGCCCCAGATCAAGGGGAAATAATATGCATTTTGCATTCATAAAATCACATCTGGAGAACTGTGCCTGGGTCTGGCCACTCTAAATTAAGGAGGCCAGCAGCAGACTACAGAAGATGGTGAGAGGTCGCATTAGGTGCAGTTGTACTGACTGAAGCTGGGCTTTGTTTTCATTTTCTGGTTAAGAGAGGACCTTTGAGGAACATGTTAACTTTTTCTAGCCTGGGGCTGACCTTTGAAGGAAGGATTTGACTTATTCATAGTAACTCCTGAGAGAAGAATTAGTCCAGTGGGTGACAGATATAGGGAGGCTAACTTTTATGCAATAATGAGGGCATTTCTAACAATTAAGACAGCTTTCCCTCAGCTGATTTCTCTACAAACTCCCCTCCAGCTGGCTGTTAACAGATGCACCATGGGTAAACTTGGGAATCTCTGGGTTAGACAAAGTAAACAGGTTTCCTCATGGATGGTCTTCTCAAATTCTTTAATGTGTTTGTTTGCTTTAAATTTCTCCAAGAAGATGGTATGGAGATTCCCCAAACAACTACAGATAGAACTGCCATATGACCCAGTAATCCCAGTGCTGGGTATATACCCAAATGAATGGAAATCATCACGTTGAAGGGATATCATACTCCCATGTTTATTGCAGCTCTATTTACAATAGCAAAGAGTTGGAACCAACCTAAATGCCCATCATCAGATGAGTAGATAAGGAAAATGTGGTATATTTATACAATGGAAGACTACTGTGCCATAAAAAAGAATGAAATACTGCCACTTGCAGCAACATGGATGAAATTGGAGAAAATTACACTAAGTGAAATAAGCCAGGTACAGAAAGAAAAATACTGCTTATTCTCACTTATATATGGGAGCTAATAAAGAAAGAAAGAAAGAAAGAAAATGATACAACAATCACAATAATACACTGAACTTTTTAAGAGAAGAGAACAGAACTGAGGTTGCCAGGGGTGGGATAGCCGGAGAGGGAGGGAGGAACGGGAGGAATGGTAAAGGGCCATGAAAATCGATTATATTGGATAGTGATGAAAATACTAACTATCCTGATTTGAGCATCACATATTGCACACAGGTATTGATATTCAGTGCTGTACCCCACAGATGTGTACGACAACTATGTCCCAATAAAAAATAAAAAATAAATAAATTTCTCCAAGAAGAATGTTTCCTAAACTTAATTAACTCCAGAAACAAACTTTATTTTATTTATTAATTGAGTTTTCATGACTCATCTGTTAATGTCTCTGGAAGCAAGTTACCTGTAAAACACATTTGAGAATGCTGGACTAAAGTCAACCAACAAGGAAATTGGTTGCATTACGAAGAAAGTGAGAGACCTGTCCAAATTTGAGCAGGTATCCTTCAAACTCTACCTGAGAAAAGGGTTGCAGAGAAAACTGCTTCATAGAGAAGGAGTTTGGATTAGATGACTATAGAGTATATGGTTCTATGATTCCATTGCCTACTTTAATGACATTGTCTCACAAACAAACATTTCCGAAGGAGGCTGAATTAATTCCAACGTTAAGAGATCTCTAAAACAATATAGAGGTCACCACGAGGATGTTCAGCTAGTAACACCTCCTGAGATTATCCAGGTCTAGCAATTGTTTGTTGGTAAATGCAGGTTTATAATATTT
Source organism: Cynocephalus volans (assembly GCF_027409185.1). Lineage (NCBI taxonomy): Eukaryota > Metazoa > Chordata > Mammalia > Dermoptera > Cynocephalidae > Cynocephalus > Cynocephalus volans. Next base: position 106,275,029 of record NC_084470.1, read on the forward strand.
TATAGGATTGATAATGTCCCCCCCCAAAATGCCTTCCTAAACTTGTAGAACCTTCCAGGAGCCCTCTATTGTCATCTCAAGTTGACTTCTGGGAGCCTATGTCTGCCTCTGGTTCTGAAAGCTTGCAGAGTTGCTCTGTTTAAGCTATATCCACAATGCCCTTAAAAATGACTCTACCCCTCAAATTTTCGTACCATCTGTTATGGACCAAAAGTTTGTGTCTTCTTAAAATTCATATTTTGAAATCTAACCCCCAGTGTGATGGTATTTGGAGGCGGAGCCTTTGGGAGGTAATTAGGACATGAGGCTGGAGCCCTCGTGAATGGGATTAGAGTCCTCATAAGAAGAGGCCAGAGGTGTGCCCATGAGGACACAACAAGGCGGCGGCATCTGCAACCTGGAAAAAGCCCTTACCAGGACCCGGCCATGCTGGCGCCCCAGTCTCAGACTTCCAGCCTCCAGGACAGTGAGATAAATGCTTGTTTAAGCCACCCAGTGTATGGTAATTAATTGTAGCAGCCTGAACTGACTAAAACACCATCTTAAATTCTTTTAGAAAGAGGGGATGGAATATAAATTTTAAGTAAATAAGCTTAAGTGCTGTGCACTTACTATAAGCATAATATAACTATAAACATAATACACTAATGGCACAACTGGAGGGAAAAAAGAGCACCCAGTGTAAAATCTGACCCCTACGTTGAACAGGAAAGACCCCATCCTTTTCCTTTCAAGCAAAGGACAAAGGTTTAGACGTTAAATGTTCCCAACAAAAGAGGTGACAAACGATTGATGTGATGAGTATACCAAGCTCCCTGATATGATCACTGCACACAGTATGAATGTACCCAAATGTCATATCATACTCCATAAATACACACAATTATCATGAGTTGAAAAATAAATTTAAAAAAATAAGAAAAATAAATTTAAAAGGGGGAGAAAAAGAAATAGAGAGTAGAAGAGTGGTTATCAGAGGCAGGGAAAGGCAGAGGGTAGGGCCAGCTGGGCAAAGGTTGGTAGAGTGGTGCAAAGTCACGAAGTTACTGTCAGATAGGAAGGATAAGTTCCGGTGCCCTAGGGTGACAATGGCTGAAGATATCGTACCATATGCTTTAAGAGAGCCAGAAAAGAGGATCTTGAATGTTATAACCACAAAGAAATGACAAATGTTTAGGTGATAGATAATGCTAAGTAAGTATTCTGATTAGATCATTATATAACATATGCATGTAAAGAAACAACAAACTACACCCCAAAAAAGACAAGGGTTTAGTTACAGAAGGTCAGGTTCTGGTTAAATGAGGGGTTAAGAAGAAATTTATTTCTTCTTTGAAACTCAGCTAAACTTAACTGAAAAAAAAAGGCAGATGTCTTAGGAGGACAGCAGTATGATTTTTCTGTTACTCGGCGCCACTCTGGGGGCGTCCACAAACGTCCTGGGCAGGGGTGACCGGCCAGCCCGCAGCCCGGCCCAGCAGGGTGACCCCGCCGACTTCCCCTGCCAGAGGACGTGCCCTGCTTGTAGTTCACACCCAGCCTCGGCTCCCCGGAAAAGTGACAAGCATGGCTCTTGTACCCTCGTGTCCATCTCACGCCCGTGTGTGCCAGCGCGATTCCTCACCACCGCCCGGCCCGCACCTCGCGCGGCCTTCCCACCCCTTGCCATCTCCTGTTTGCCTGCTGCGGCACACCGAGAGGTCCCTGTCCCCTGTTGCCGGCACACCGAGCCGTCCCTGCCTCCAGCCTCTGCAGCAGCCGTTTCCTCTGCCAGGAGTCTTCCCCAACCCTCGGCTTGTTTCTCTCTCACTTCCTTCAGGGCTCTGCGTAGATGTCACCTCCTCAAAGAATTCTGCCCTGATCACCCCATATAGCCACCAGTCCTTTGCTCACAGTGCCCTCATGCCGCTGTGTGTTTCAGCAGCGTTTGCACTACCTGACGTTGTCTACCTGTCTACTTCAGCAGGCCTGTCTACTTCCAGTTGTTGCCTGTCTACTTCAAGCAGGCCTGAAGCTAGGTCCTCTGGGGGGATCAGATGCCTGGAAAACTGACCCAGAAACTGGACTAAAATCCACCCAGTCCTGCAGCAAGTTCACTGGAAAAGCTGAGGAGGTTCCCATCACCTGTTCCTGGTTGACAGGCCGGCATCAGTTACAGCCTCCAGCACAGAGAAGGTCCTAGAGGATATAAAACCCTCAGGAGAGCAGCAAAAACACCATCTCCTAGCACTTTCCAGTCCAATCTGTTCACATGAGGATCCTGCTGGGGTCCTCCCAGGGCCCGAAGCCCAGGAGAACTGCTGCCCTGTAGTGAGTGTCACCATGCTCCGGCTCTGCAGCTGTCCATGTAGGGTTAGCTGCATCCTTTACAGGAGGGAGGGAGCCCAGATTCTTTGCTCGTGGCTTTTGGCATCTGTCCATCGATCATATCATTGTCCCATTGGCACAACTGAACAAGATGGAAGCTTCTGTCTTGTTCACCATTGTATACTCAGTGCATAAACAGTGCCTGGCACGTAGTACACACTCCATAAATGTTTTCTCAAGTCTAAATAAAACAGCAGCGAGAGATCCTCTAGCAGTAAGAGGGGAGAAAATTGTAGGTTAAATAGGGAGGAACTGGGGTGGGGGGCAGCATTCCCCTGCGAGGGAACCAGCTCCAGAGCTGCTCTAACCTGGTGGCGATAGCTTACACCTCCGACCAACAGTCTCTTACCCGGACATGGCTCGCAGCCTCATGGGGTAGACAGGCCTCCAGTGCCTCGGCTGGGATTCTTCCCTGATGATAATCTTCTCCAAAATTTACAAAATTAGAAGACATGGCCCTTGTTGCTCAGGATGATTATAAACCTCTTTTTTCCAGACTTCTTTTTCCCAATCTCCCTCTGATCCTGACCACTGGGACTTGCTGCTGGCCTGTGATTTTGAACTTGCCCCACTGGCTCTAAGCTCTGACTTTTTCCTCTACCTTGGCTCATGCCTATTTCCTGGCCTACTTCTGCTCCTGGGGCCTATGTCCAGCTACTCTTCTGGGTTCTTTCTTGTCCCCCACCAATGGGACCTGGAAATGTGCCTCTATAGAGCACATACCACCCAAGGAAACCAGATAAAGAGACAGGATATCGAAGGGACTAAATCAAACACCCGTATCAATGTTCTCTGTGGAAAAGGAGGAGGGACTCCCGTGAAAGCAGGAGATGACACCGGAGCAGGCTGATCCTGGGGAAGTTAAAAGTGAATATCTGAGAAACAGAGGTAGACGTAAGGAAGTTCAACTCCAGAAGCTGTAAGTTACAATCCTTCAATCAATACAGGAAACAGGAAAGACTTCTATTTGGTACAAGTTAGCTTGCTTTTAAAAGGCCCCATTTAAAACCACACTCCATTAAAAAGAGTTGTTATGTGGATAACGCTGAAAAAAAAAAAAAAAACCCAACACCATTGCATTTCACTACACCTTCAAGGAAAAATAATGGAGCAAAGAGAAAGGTCAACCTGACCTTACATAAAGAGGTCAGCAGAAGGGAGTTTTCAAAACCCAAGTAAATTTTAAAATAGAGATGGAAGAGATGCAAAATGTCATAGAGCAAACAACTGCACCCCACAAGCGTCCTCATCGCCTCTCTACCTGGAAGTCTCTCTGTACCTGGGAACACCAGGTGTAGGTCTGTCTTACTAAGGTGAGGTGTGTGTGCTTGGGTCTGGAGAGACATCAGAGTCACTTGGTTTTAATCTGCCCCATGGTGGTTCAGAATCACTGGGCCTGGTCCAGAATAGAATGGTGTCACCTGCCCCCCCCCCACACACACACACTGCAGCAAGCTAGTGAGGCCTTCAAGGGAGGAGAGAGATAGCATTAAAATCTCAAGAGGGGAAATAGTATCTGGTTTTAAAAAGCATGTTCAATGTGCTTCTGTTTTACTAATACAAATTGCTAAGAGTAAAGCTCCACAGAAATCTCTGTGTGGGTGTGCATTAGCAGACAACACAGTGAGTGAGAATGCTTTGCTCAAAGCTACCGGAACTTAAAAGTCATTGAGATCCACTGCCTGAGTCTTCCCTGTCCCCAGTGAGGGCATCAGAGACAGAGCAAGGCAGAGCGTGCTTCTGGGCCCTCAGTCTGCTGCCAGCACAAAAGCCTCAGTGATTGGGGGGTAAAATTGACTTCCAAGTAATTGAGTTCACAGAAAAATCTACTTGCATTAACCAGCTGGGTGCTGGAAAGATCTCCCTCTGCCTTATAAAAATTATTTCACTAACAGATGTCTGATCTGCACCTGAAAGGATTACTGAGCAAATAGCAGCTTTGCCTCAAACAGCAGCTTAGTGAGTCACCACTGATGTCAGGCAATGCACTAGCTGAAAACATTTGGGGGAATGTAGCTGCAGGGGGGCCAGCTGTGAACTCCAGTAAGGTGGCATCTTGATGGGGAGACACACGGTAGAATCTATGTGACTGGAATTTTAATGCAGTTAAATTTTCTACAAGGATTGTAGAATGTCAAGCTAGTTAGCTGCAAATCAGAGCATTGATTCCAGAGTTGAAAATAGTTCTTCCACCTAAAAAATGAAGAAGGCTTAATACCCTAACCATCTTTATTTGGCATCAATGTAAAGATTAAAAACAAAAAAAAAAGTGAAGTGCTCAAGTTTGAGAGGGACTTCAGAAGTGTTTTAGTCTAAGCAATCAAGAGGGCAACTTCTACAGCCCCCAAAGAAACAAAATCAGAGTAAAAGAGGGTGAAGGACTATTCTATTTAAACACTGATAAAAAGACCTATTGAACATATTGCAAACACTCCGCAGGTGCAAACATGACTATATGCAAATGCCCACACACGCGCACACACTTACACACTTCACACACATATGCACACATAGACTCTTTTGACCCTCCAAATACAACAACCTTGTTGCTTGTTAGAATTATCTGGGGAGCTTTCAAAAATCCTGACACTTAGTCCAGACTCCAGACCAATTAAGTTGAAAAGCTCTGGGAGTGGAACCCAGGCATCAGTAGTTTCAAAAACTCCCTGGGGTGATTCTGATGTGCAGCCAAGGTTAAGAACTGCTGCTCTAGAGAGAGGGAATGTATTAATTTGTTCATTCTTTCATTCACTCATTCATTCATTCAGTATGTATTTATTGAACTTTCAGTGTGTGCCAGGCACTGTACCAGATGCTAGGGGTGAAATGTTGACTACAAAAATCATATTTTTTTAAATTTTATAATTTTTGGATCTCATAGAATTTTCAATCTAATGAGAGGAGATTAATTAGCTACACAGTGAATCTGTCATTTAAAACTTACTAAGTGTTCTGGAGGAAAGATTGTGGTTCTATGAGCAGATATAACAAAGTGTCTGACCTGGATCAGAGGTCAGGAAAGTCTTCCCTGAGGGAGTGGACTTGCGACGAAAGTCTTCCCTGAGGGAGTGGACTTGCGACGAGATCTTAGATTGAGTGGAGCTAACTGACAAAGAAGGGGAGAGCTCGTTTTCTCTTTCTAAAGGGAGGAAAACAGGTGCAAAGAGCCTCTGGCAAAGGGGACTGACACAGTCAAGGAAGTGGGAAAAACTGTGGAAGGCACAGAATAAACAATTGGCAAAAGTGGTCTGGAATAACACTGGACGGGTTGGCAGGGTCCAAATTATCCTGGCCTTGTAGGCAGCCATGTCAGTTAAGGCCTAAGCAGGACAGCAGAAGCCATCCTTAAACCAGAGAAGTCATGCGAAGAGTTAGTTTCATAGGTTAAGGAAGAGCATGATGAGGCAACCCAGAAATTAGCAACAGCAGGAAGCCACTCTCAGCCCTAATCTGGGGGGACCCATGACAGGGTGGTGTCTCTGCAGCTGGGGGCTGGGCTCACCTGGTCGAAGGAAACCCAAATCTTTGTGGGTCTATGTATCAGGTCCACTCCTATGGCAATCCCCACCTCCTCCTACTGTGAGGCACTAACCACTATACGATGAAGATGCTTCTACGTCTTCCCAGCAAGGGGAGAACAAAGTCCCTCAGTCTTCATATCCATCTCAAGTCTCCAGGCAATGTGAAGTCTTCTCCACCAGGTCCATATGAGGCCCTGCGGAGGGCGAGGGTGTCACGGAATGGGTGGTGAAAGAGGAAACCATCATTTGTCCATGACCTCGAGATCAGCCAGCACCCCCACTGGTCAGAGCCCTCTAGCTATGCTGGCAGAAGAACTGTGGACAGAGAAAAGAAGCCCATGTCAGGATAGGTGCCCACTCTACCAGGGACAAACTGCTGTGCCCTCCATGAAGGGAAGTCTCTGTATTAGTTTCCTAGGCCTGCCATAACAAAGTGACACAGATTGGGTGGCTTAAACAAAAGGAATTTTATTTTCTCACAGTTCTGGGAACTAGAAGTCCCAGATCAGGGTGTCAGCAGTGTTGGTTTCTTCTGAGGCCTCTCTCCTTGACTTGTAGATAGACTTCTTTTCCCTGTGGCTTCCCACGGTCTTCCCTCGGAACATATCTGTGTCCAAATTTCCTTATAATGTCACCAGTCATACTGGATTAGGATAGTCTCTAATGACCTTATATAACTCAATTACCTCTTCGAAGACCCTATTTCCAAACACTGTCACATTCTGAAGTACTTGGGGTTAGGACTTCGACATAGGAATTTGGGGAGGACTAACTCAGCCCATAACAGGCTTTAGTGTAATTAACTTGCCACCTGAAGGCTGGCTAGTCTCCCAAACGCCTCTCCCCCGTTCCTGGGCTCAGCACTAGCCACTGCTACAGACAGTTGGGCACTTAGCAGTGATGGATAATCAGGTCAGCCTTGGGGCAGAAAAGTTCATGCTGTTGAGCCCAAACAGGTGCATTGCCAAAGTTCCAACCTGCTGGGAAGATCTCCTTCACCACTGTACCTCAAGGCCACCCCTGAGTGGGCCTGTACACTGTGATAGTCCACAGTGGCTGGATCAGCATGTTGACCAGTCCCATCTCTAGGGACAGGTGTTATGGGAGTCTGGGCCACTTGCTCTTGGAGCTTGCTTGTGTCTTCCAGATGTGCTTTAACCCCATCTCTTATATAACCACTTCCACTTGAAAACTAATTGTGCTGCATACATTATAATTTAGTAAATCAAATGGCACTCACTTTACAATGAACAGTTCAGGTCATATGGTCACTTGCTATGCCATGGTAAAGTGTTCAATCTCTACTGGGGCCCAGGAGCAAAGTAGAGCTGTTTTTAAAAAGGAGAACCAGCAAAAGAGGGCATGGCTTTGCTCCAAACCGTAGACTGGTAAGAGGCCCCATCAAGGGAGGTTCATAGAGAAAATTCTTGTTTTCCACCGACAATTTTTTTTTATTGAAAAACAATTGATTAAACATATTTGTGGGGTGCAGAATTGAATATCAATACCTGTGTACAGTGTGTGCTGATCAAGTCAGGATAATTACCATGTTCATTGTTACAAAACTTAACCAGTCCTGTGTCCATTAACCAATTTCTCACTAGCCCCCTTCCCCTTCCCCTTTTCTCACCTCTAGTAACCACAGCTCTGTTCTCTCCTTCTGAAAGTTTAATGCATTATTGTGATTGTTGTTTCTCTTTCTTTCTTTCTCTCCTTCTGCTCCCACTTATGAGTGAGAATATGTGGTATTTCTCTTTCTGTGCCTGGCTTGTTTCACTTACACATGATTTTCTCCATGCTCATCCATGTTGCTATGAATGGTAGAATTTCATTCTTTTTTATGGTAGAGTAGTATTCCATTGTGTACATATACCACATTTTCCTTACCCAGTTGTCTGCCAATGGACATATAGGTTATCTCCAAATCTTGGCTACTGTAAATAGAGCTGCAATAAAATGGGGTTGCAGGTATCCTTTCAACATAATGATTACCATTCCTTTGGGTATATACCCAGCGGTGGGATTACTATATTGTATATTTGCCCATTTTTAATCAGATTGTTTGTTTTTTTAGTTTTAAGTTATTTGAGTTCCTTGTGTACTCTGGATATTAATACCTTGGCAGATTTATAGTTTGCAAATATTTCCCCCCATTCTGTAGGTTATCTTTTCACTCTGTTGATTGTTTCCTTTGCTGTGCAGAAGCACTTTAGTTTGATATAATCCCATTTATGTATTTTTCCTTTTGTTGCCTGTGTTTTTGAGATCTTATGCACAAAGTGTTTGCTCAGTCCTACATCCTGAAGTGTTTCCCCTATGTTTTCATCTAGGAGTTTTAGTTTCAGGTCTTATGTTTAAGTCTTGAATCCATTTTGAGTTGATTTGGGTGTATGGACAAGAGGTACAGGTCTAGTTTCATTCTTCTATGCATGGATATCCAGTTTTCTCAGCACCATTTGCTGAAGAGGCTGTCCTTTCCTCAATGTACATTCTTGGTGGCTTTGTCGAAGATCAGTTGGCTGTAAGTATATGGGTTGATTTCTGGGTTCTCTAGTCTGTTCCATTGTTCCTTTTGTCTGTTTTTATGCCAGTGCCATGCTGTTTTGGTTACAATAGCTTTGTAGTATAATTTGAAATCATGTAGTGTTCTGCCTCTAGCTTAGTTTTTTTGCTCAGGATTGTTTTGGCTATTCAGGGTCTTTTGTTGTTCCATTTGAATGTTAGGATTGTTTTCTCTATTTCTGTGAAGAATGTCACTGGTATTTGGATGGGGATTGTATTTAATCTGTAGATTGCTTTGGGTAGTATGGACATTTTCACATTAATTCTTCCAATCTATGAACATGGGATGTCTTTTCATCTTTTTGTGTCCTCTTTAATTTCTTTCAGCAGTGTTGTATTGTTCTCATTGTAGAGATCTTTCACCTCTGTGAAATTTATTCTTAGGTATTTTATTCTTTTGGTAGCTATTGTAAATGGGCTTGTGTTCTCTGTTTCTTTTTCTGCTTGTTCACTGTTTGTGTGTATGAAAACGCTATGGATTTTTGTGTATTGATTTTGTACCCTGCAACTTTACTGAATTTGTTTATCAGCTCTAGGAGATTTTTGGTAGAGTCTACAGGTTTTTGTATATATGAACAGGGACAATTTAACTTCCTCTTTTCCAATTTGAATTCCCTTTATTCCTTTTTCTTGCTTGATTGCTCTGGCTAATACTTCCAATACTATGTTGAATAGGAGTGGTGAGAGTTGGCATCTTTGCCTTGCTCCTGTTCTTAAAGGAAAAGTTTCAGCTTTTCCCTTTTCAGGATGATATGGATGGTGAATTTTTCATATATGGCTTTTATTGTGTTGAGATACTTTCCTTATGTACTTAATTTTCTGAGAGTCTTTATCATGAAGGGAAGTTGAATTTTGTCAAATGCTTTTTCTGAATCTGTTGAGATAATCATATGGATTTTGTTGATATGGTGTATCACATTTATTGATTTGAGTATGTTGAACCATCCTTGCATCCCTGGGATGAATCCCACTTGATCACGGTATATCATCTTTTTGATGTGCTGTTGTATTCTGTTTGCTAATATTTTGCTAGGATTTTTGCATCTATGTTTATGAAGGATATTGGCCCATAGTTTTCTTTTTTTGTTGTGTCTTTGATTTTGGTATAAGGGTGATGCTGGTCTCATAGAATGAGTTTGGGAGAAAGGCCTTTGTTTCAATTTCTTGGAGTAGTTTGAAAAGAATTGGTGTTAATTCTTCTTTAGAGGTTTGGTAGATTTCAGCAGTGAAGCCAACTGGTCCTAGGCCTTTCTTTGTTGGGAGATTGCTGATTACTTCTTCAATGTCATTGTTCATTTTTGGTCTATTCAGGTTTTCTGTTTCTTCTTGGTTCAGTCTTGGCAGTTGGTATGTGTTCAAAAATGTATCCATTTCCTCCACATTTTCAAATTTGTTGGCATATAGTTGTTCATAACATGCTCTGATGATTATTTGCATTTCTGTGCTATCATTTGTAATGTCTCCTTTTCATTTCTGATTTTTGTTATTTGGGTCTTCTCTCTTCTTTTTTTGTTAGTCTGGCCAGTGTCTTGCCTATTTTGTTTATCTTCTCAAAAAAACAATTTTTTGTTTCATTTATTTTTTGTATCATTCTTTTGGTCTCTATTTCATTTAGTTCTGCTCTGATCTTAATTATTTCTTTCTGTCTACTAGCTTTGGGATTGGATTTTTCTTGCTTTTCTAGTTCTTTGAGGTGTAATGTTAGGTTGTTTATTTGAAGTCTTTTTATTTTTTTGATATAAGTACTTATTGTAATAAAATTCCCTCTTAGTATTGCTTTTGCAGTGTACCATAGGTTTTCATAAGTTGTGCTTATATTATCATTTGTTTCAAGGAAAATTTTTTGATTTCCTTCTTTAATTCTTCTTTCACCCTTTAGCCATTCAGGAGCATGTCATTTAATTACCATGAATTTGTATAGTCTCCAAAGTTTTGTTTGTTTTTAATTTATGATGTTATTCCATTGTAGTCTGAAAATATACTTGATATGATTTCAATATTTTTAAATTTGTTGAGACTTAATTTGTGTCTTAACATGTGGTCCATCCTGGAGAATGATCTGTATGTTGATGAGAAGAATGAATATTCTGCAGCTGTTGGATGCAATGTTCTTTATATGTCTGTCAACTTCATTTCATCTAAAGTACTATTTAAATCCAATATTTGTCTGCTAATTCTTTGTCAAGATGATCTGTCCAGTGCTGAGAGTGGCATGATAAAGTCCCCAACTATTACTGTGTTGTAGACTATCTGTCCCCTTCGATCCAATAACAGTTACTTTATATATCTGCATGCTCCAATGCTGGGTTCTTGCATATTTATGATTTTTATACCTTCTTGCAAAACAGTCATTAAAGACTTAGTAATCAAAGGCTATGTCTTGAGCAATAATCAGCAAAATCTTCTTGTAATTAATATCCAGAGTTCAATTTTAAAGATGAGCATGTTGTATGATACAGACTTTCACATTTTTTGCTTGCATACCAAGTATTTTGAAAACTGTGTACCCCTTCACATATTTTTAAGTTGACATATAAAAATTACACATACCAGAATGCCATTTCTGGTATATTGTAAATAATAACATTTTTAAATAAAACTAGTACATTATCCAATGAAATATAAAAATCATAATCATTTGCTACCCAACATAATTCACTTTTACAATATGAGTAAGCCTTTTTTTTAACATTTGGAAATTTAACCTCTTTCTTTTTTCTATTTGAATTCATGTTTCTATTCTGCTTTCTCACAAAAAAAATCTTTCCTAACATATTGTATGGTTAAAATTCTTTGACGGTTAAAACTCTTTGATCACTCCATCATATCTGCAATAAAAAATATGTATATTAACTGAAATGTAAACATTTAAAATTTTGATTTATTTCTTGTGACCTAAAGTGTTAAATGCTTAAAAAATTTTGTCAGGTTGCATTATCATAATGATAATTGTTAAATGCAATGATCACAATAAATATTTTTATAAATATTGATTAGAATAATACATAAAATCATACTGAGAATATATCTTCTAGTGACATGAATTATGAACAAACTTTTCCTGTATATAGATTTGGCAACCAGCACATAACTTTATTTTTGTTAACAAGTTAAAAATAATTTTAAAATTTTATAAGATGAAATAAGGATTGATTGTAACTGGAATGAATATTTCATAATATGATTTTATAATATAGGTTTTAACTACAATTCTGAAAAAGAAATTACATAAATGTTTTATGTGTGTTTTTGCTAATGCCTCTTGAAAAAACCTCCTGTTACATTTAAAAGAATCAGTATCACTACTCTATACTGTTATTCAGAGGTGACTTCTTTCCTAGCTATAAAGGAGTAAGCAATACTTCTTTGAAAATAGCAGAAAAAGTTTTTAATTTAAATGTCTTAAAAAGTTGATTTTTAGCATTTTATATTTCTTATTGATGGTCTCCACTGTACAAGACTCTCAATAGTCAGGGAATGAAAGAGGCAAGGTTATTAAACAAAATTGTCACTGCTACTGCCACCCCACTCTACCATGTATCTGAATCAGAACTTCCCAGCGTAGGGAATGTCACTCTCCACCTTTAACAGAAGTAAGAGTAAAACCAGGAATGACAGGAAACCGAGGGGCTCATGGGCCTTCATCACCCATCAAAGGAAGCCCCCCTTTGCCTGGCACTTGGTGGTTTTTACAGCCTGGGGCCACGTGCCTGTGGTCAGATTTGAAATGGATGAGGAAAATGAAGAGCCACTGTGAGCACAGTCCGTTCCCTGAGAAAGAATATCTCAACAAACAGGGCTGAACATCTTGAAGTTGATTTCCTTAAAACCATACATAGTATGCCTTTAGAACAAAATTTGCACACCCCAGAGGGGCGTGTACTCCAGTTTGAAGACCACTGAATAAAAGAGCTTGGTTTTTCAGTGAGTGATATGTGGTCCCGGTCCCGGTGCCACCGTCACTAGCCATTGACTTTAGGCAAGCTCTTAAGCCTCCCTGAGTCTCAGTTTTTTTATGGGTAAAATGGGGACAAACGGACATCTTATATCATAAAGTTATAGTGCCAGTTAAATAAGATGAGGGTACTTCAAAAAGTTTGTGGAAAAATAGAATTAAAAGATAATATGAATCCTTCCACGAACTTTCTGAAGAACCCTCATATGTGAAGCAACTAGTACATTACCTAGCTAATACAGTGGTAGGCCCTGAATAAATAGATTTTATTATCTAGTCATTATCATTATTATCTTTTTTATTTTGGTAAAGAAGTCACTATCACTATCCCCCTGCAGGATGCATAGGATTAGAAGAATAAAACAGGCACCAAAAGAGGATCCAGAGAAAAACTTAATCTATTTTGCTAAAGGCCATAATGACTGAAGATTTCACTGATTAATGGTGGAGAGAAACTAGTGACTGGAATCAGGATCTGTTATATAAGCATTTGGTATGATTTTTATTGCCATAATAAATGGATACCAATACAATGGATTGGTATTTCTCAATAATCCTGCTGCAGTCTTTGTAAAAGTATCTTGTTTAAAAACCCCTTTAGGATTTTACTTCATTATTATAATCAAGGTTCCAGTGCATGTAGATTGTGCAGTTGAGTAAGAGACCTCTTTACAATTTTTTTCCCCACAATGAGATGTAGACTGGAGGCCACTTCTTTTAGCCTGAGGGCTCTGGAGGCAGGTAGACCAAGGTCTAGGTCTAAGGACCACTCATTCCAGCTGCTGTTTACCAGCTAGGATGTTCACGTGGTTAAACTTTTTCCTAATTTGTAAAAAGGGTATAATAACAGTAACTTTTCAGAGTTCATAAGGAGAACATGTATAAAGCACCTAACAAACTACATGACATGTAGTAGGTACTCAAGAGATAGAAGTTAATATTATTAAAGAAGATAATACCAAAAAATGGCAGAATGTTAAATACCATGACAAGAAATCAAGGGGCTATGGTGGTAGAGAGAGAGAGAGAGAGAAAGAGAGAGAGAGAGAGAGAGAACAACTTTTAGCTCTGGGAAGGGGTGATGGGGAAAGACTGCCCGAAGGAGGTGGTGTTTGAGGCTTTCCTCCAAGGACTGGTGGAACGTGGACAAATGGAGATGGGCAGAAGGAACGTTCATGGTAAAGGGGATGAAATGAGGAAAGGGCAGAGGTGGGAAATTGCAGGGATAGACTCTGGAATGAGTAATCTAATAAGCGCGGGCAGGTGTCAGTGAGGGCTCCGTTACTGCCTTCTCTGTGCAGGTTCCCACCTCACGCCTCAGAGACAAAGTCACAGGGGCAGAGCGAGCCACGGTGTGCAGAGCCGTGAATGCCAGGCCTGGGAGGTGCAGCGGGACAGGTGTGGTCACAACTGACTCGGGCACCTCAGCTGCTTGCAGGCTCTTGACCACAACACGGAGGGAGGAGGAAGAACTGTGTTATAGTCCTTACTTACTCCTCATAGCACCCGGGTTGATCCATGTATGGATATATTTAAGAACACTGTTTGGGGAATGAAAACTTTTGGGTACTCTGAAAACTTTTAAAGTTAACACACACACCACAACATAGTCTACCGTGATCGCACAAATATGGGAAACACGATACTGTGTCCCTTTTTGCAAGCTGCAGTGCATATTAACATATTAAAGATCCTGAGAAGTCCTGAAGCAAATGAACCTTCTCCCTTAATTTCTTCCAACATTGCCCATGTGGTTTTCAGCACAGCATACTATCTTTACAGCACACCTTATAAACAGCTTGTGGAACAGGGTTCTATAGAACCTAGTTTGGGAAACACATCTTAAGCAAGATCTACCTGGGCAGCTGAATTATAGTTTTGGCTACGGGTTTGGGGAGAAGCAGGAAGAAGAGGGTGAGAGTGGACAGGGTTGCAGAGAAAATTGCTCATGGTGTGTAAAACCAAGCTAGCTTACCCAGGAGTCATGGCGATAATTTTCATGGTAGAAAATTAATGAGCAGATAAAAGAATATGATCATCCCAAGATTTGGCAAGAGTGAATAACACTTCCTTCTTTAAAACTGTAATCCTTTTAAGTTTTTTAACTAACTCTTCAAATTCTGTTTGCTAGCTCTTTTAAGAGCCAGAACTTTAGACCACTTTCTGCTTGTTTTGAAAGACAGTTCCATAGCCTGCCCCAAATTGAGCGTGAAATGGTTAAACAGTAAATCCAGGGTCGCAGCAGCCAGACCTCTTTTTAATAGCATTGTTCCCGGCATCTTTGACTTCTTCCAAATAACGAAGGCCTTTCGGTTTGGGTTTGCTCTCCATGGATTTCTTCCCACTAAAAATCCAGGGGCTATAAAGCAGGTCTCCCAAATCCCACCACTCTGTTTTCCCCTCCTCCTGCTTGGCAGCCTGTGGCAAAACTCATAGAAACAAGAAAGCATTCAGAGAAAAACAAAAATTGGCAAATCATTAAAATACAGAGAGAAGCCCCTTGTGAGAAATATGTAACTAGTAACAGTCATTTTTTCAAATGGTATTAGAAGAAAGCAACTTCTCTAGACTGCAATTTATAAATTTTCAGTACTTAAAATCCAAACCTCGAGCCACTGCAGGTAATAGAGACTGAAAATTCTCTATCATTAGCTTATGGCCCTTGATATACAGTATAAGCCATGAATAAGAGCATCTGCAGAGCCTGAGCCCAAGTGAGCAAACTGCACCAGAGCAAGGACGACTCTCCTAGACACACTTGGGAAGTATTTCAGTAATTCCTAATGTGTAGGCATTTGAGGGTAATACACGAACCACAATAGATAATATATGTTTTTTGTGGTAGATAGTTACTCTTGGTTGAGTTTGTAAGGCAAACTATACAGTCAATTCATATGTAAATTTAGTCATTCTGAATTAATGTTTCTGCTGTGTTTAGAAAGTCTGTAGTTAAATTATCTCTTTAAATAAGTATATGTATACCTACACCTATAGCAAGTAGACTTTTACTGACAATTGCAGACAAGACTTTGGTTCTTAGAATCAGCAGACCAGATAAGCAGCATGCTTTGCAATAGGCCCCCTTAGCCAGGCTTACTCTTGTCTGATATGCCACAGTTATGCTGCCATTTATTGGTGGTGTGGCTTTCTCCAAACAGCTATGGCTACACATGAGCTTTAGAAACTCCAGAACTGAGCCTTAGCTGCACTTCGCTAAAATGAAATGCTAAAGGCAGAACCATGGTTTTTATTCCAGATGCATTAATGTTCTGATCCCAAGAGCATTAAGGCCTACTGCTTTCCTCCTATTGTATGGGAGTGCTTATTATATCACAAAGTTGTTTTGACACTGAAAAATGGCACTGCTGTGGGATGCCCAACTCTCCCTCTGAAAAGTAGGACTATCAATGCATAACAGCAACTTTTCCCACCAACCCATCAGAGCTGATGGTAACCTTAATAAAATATCAGAGGCAGCCAGAAAGAGGCACTATGGATATGAAGTCTTAGGAGGGCATACAGGCAGAAAACAGTGCCTCCAACCACTACTCAAGCATCTCATTGTGCTGTTGACCACATGACTGATGTGAATTTCATTTTAGAGAAGAAAGGTCAGAAACAATAAGAATTGCCCAGGGGCACATGACAACTTAGACATGGGTGGCAAAAAGAGAGTTCCCCCCAACCACCAGCCTTCTCTCAGTTGACTATGCTGCTGTCACAGCCAGACCCTCTGACATGGTATTTTCTTTCCAGATCGTTCATTTTGCTCAGAGAATGTGGAGAAATTACATTTGCCACAATCAAAGCAGCATTTTTGCGGAGTAACTGCATGCCTCTGCTCTCAATGGCTTCTACTCATAGTGGACAGAGGAAAGAAAACTGGACCCAGGCACACAGTCTCTGAAAGGCCCATACAGAAAGGAGAGAGGCTCCAGATAAGCTCCAAAGCATAGTCCATTGGTCTCTCTCATTTCTGGCTCCTGTTGCAGAAATGTGAAATGCTAGCCAGCTTTACTGCAAGGTATTTTTCCTTTAGCCTTTATTTAGCAGTGATTCCTGAAAAAGAAACAGGTATCTAAAGAAGGCTTGCTCCCCTGGAGATACATTGAGTGCATCTGGCAGAGGAGGGGAATTTCTTTACTGTAAGACTTTCCTCCCACCCTGGGAGAATTTGATACACCCTTCTGAGGGCTCACTCAACCTTCTCCTCTATCTGCTTCTGTTGAGAGTCACTGTTTGGGGGAGATACTGGGTATTGCTACACAGCTACGCCAGTTGTAAAGATCCCAGGAGCCATTGGCAGATGACACGAGCTCAGTCCTCAGTCCTCAGCAGTAGCAACAACAGCTGACAGCAGCAGTAGCAGCCTACAGCAGCAGTAGCAGTAGAAGCAGCAGCAGCAGTGGCCTCTTGGGGCATCTCAGGGGCACTGGTAGCAACAGCCTCCAGCAGCAGGAGCAGCTTCCCCATCCCCCCGCCTCCAGGGGCATCCCGGGGGTAAGGGACAGTGTGGGTCACAGTCATTCATCCTTTATACGTAAGTCCATAACCCAGGACACCTGGGCACACACACGCAATTACATTAGTCAACAGCCAAGGAACTCCTGAGCGCACATGGATATTTACATCAAATGCTCAGCAAGATGCTGAACATCTGAGGGGCCCTGACCATTTTCCTATGTTTTCCCAACATACTGTTACTAACAAGATTGGGCATATCCCTGAACTGTTGAGTCTACAACAATGGAACAAGAACCATGGATATAACAACTCTTCACTCAACCTAAATTTGTGCCAAAGAGAAAAAGCTAAAGTTCTGCTAGAAGGGATATGACTAATTACAAATCTGAACACTGTCCAAGGTCAGGAGCGTCTAATGCAGACCACGATGGATATCTAAGGACCAAGCTGCCTGGTAGAGGAAGAGCTTGGAAAATGCAGAGCTATAAACAGGCAGCAGGGTTAGTGACACACAGAGTGGTGAGGCTCCTGTCATGGAACCAAGTTTACAGCAACGGGCAGACTTGGGAACGACAGTGGCTGAGGCTCTGGGCTGGAGCAGAGCCGAGCCGAGCAGAGCAGGCAACAAGGGCCAGCAGAGGAGAGTCAGACAGATGGACGCGTCTGGCTACTCCAGGGCTGAGTCTCACTCTTGATGAGGCCTTGTGTCTGGCCCTTCTGTGTCTCTGACAATTTGCCAGCTGGAACACATTCATGCTCTCAGGACAGCTCTGCTAACAGGTGTTCCCGAATTACCCACAGGCCTCAGGTGGCCCTGCTCAGCACCCTTAAGACAGTCATTTTATTTAAGGAAAGAAAGGCAAAGTTTTCCATTGTTTGCTTTTGGTCCTCTACGTAAAATCATTGCAAAATGTGTGTTGTTAAAAGGGCCACTTTTTACAACAAAATATTTCAATTTTCCTTATGCTGGATTTAATCCCATGCTTAGAGAACTCTGGCTTTCTGACGTATTCATGTTTCCAACTCCACATTAGCATCTTCATGTGAACTCAAAGGAAAAAAAAAAAAAAGTCCAAGCCCCCCCATGTTCTTTTGATCCCCTAACTCTGCAGGCCTGACACCTCACCCACCCTTTAGCTTTGTGCAGATGCAAATGACAGTAAGACGAATGCCTGTTCAGCCAGCACCTCCAGACAAGTGAAACAGCCAATGGCCAGAGCTGAGCTGTTGTGATACATCTGAGGAGTGGCAGGGTTCGAGAAGGAATATCTGGGCTCATGTTTTGCAATGTTTCCATTGCAAGGAAAACTGCAGTGTTGTGCCATGTGTCTCAATTCCAATTCATATCTAACTCTACAAGGCAGATTTAAGATAGAAGAGTGTCAAGCTAGGGCTAGGGCTCACAGACTCCTTGAGCCCATTGTCCACGCTGGGTCACAAACCCTCCACACGCAGGTCTACGAGCTGGGTAATAGGAAAAGGTCCTTGGAGCCGTGGGTGAAAAATTAATAGGCTGTATTCAGAGCTAGGAGCAGCTGCCCTAGTGGCTTCCAGAAGCATCCCAAAAAGCACAGTGTATCAGAGCCATTAGTCCTTTATAATTAAGTCCATAACTCAAAACACCTGAGTGCGCACACACACACACACACACACACACACACACACACACACACACACACACACACACACACACACACATTAGACAATAACAAGGAACACCTGGGCACACATGCATGTTAGATGCTCCACAAGATTCTGAACATCTGAGGGGCCCTGACCATTTTCCTATATTTTCTCTACAAAGAGCTTCTGCCCCAAGCCCCTTGCTGTCTGGTCAAGCCACACTGGATTTGGACCGTTGCTTCCGGGACTGCCTCTATGTCTTTGACCACAATTCACTGGATGAATTATACCTAGATCTCCCAAGTCTCACTCAAAGCAGAAAATAGAAATTCGTTTTACTTCCAAATCACCAAAATGGATCAGAGAAGGCAGAGAAAAATGTGTGAGATTAGATCAAGTGGTAATATGTGTTTGGGCAAGATTCTGACATGTATTTCAGTCTATACTGGATGCCCCCCAACCTCACTGAAGCTTATGTGACTGTTAAGAGGGTGGGAAGTCCTATTACGGTCACTGAAAGGTGGGGCCTTGAAGAGGTGATTAGATTGTAGCACCATGCAGTAGTGAATGGATTAATAATGGTGGTCAGGGGCGTGGTTCCGAGGGCTTTAAAAGGAGAGGAGAGTCTGTCTTTCTCTGCTCTCTCTGCTCCACCATTTTTACAATGTGACATCCTTCCATCACTGCCACCACCACCAAGGCTCTCACCAGAAGTGTTCCCTGGACTTTGGACTTCTCAGCCTCAGAAACTGTAAGCAACAAATTTCATTTTCTTACACATTACCCAGTTTTGTGTATTTTGTTATAAGCAACCTAAATGGACTAAAACACAGCCTCTGTCTTGAACTGCAGCAATAAGCACCATTATTAGTACCTTTAATTGTAACGTCTATAAATGCGAAGAAACTAGCCCTCTCATTTTCTTTGCTGGACAAAATGTGCTTCTTCATAAAATTATCAAGGTATCATTTAAGTTCAATATTACTTATAATTAATTCATTACGAAGTAACTTAGAAGATAAAATGATTCTTCTTACTACAAGGACTGCTATTAAAGTAAAATGGAGTACATGTATTGAAACCTGTCAGAGTCATGAAGTAAGGTCTTCTGATTACTTCTGAATCATTCCTCTGGTTAACAGACAGATGCCACTTATATTGGGACTATCAATTTCTGAATAATTGGAAAAATATAAAATACATACAAAAATTGTGCTGAATATAGTTTGGTCTTTCTGATTACGTAAGAGGAACTTTAGAATCATCATTATAAACATTCACTGAACTGGGGTTGGGTTAAAGTGCTGCAAATGAAGAATAAAAGTTAAATATCTAGAAATAAAATACATCCACTTGGTTTAAATGGCACCTTAAGTGACAGCCTCAACACATCCTTTCTCACATACCTCTAAGATACTCAATAAATATAAAAGCACAAAATCTCACATCACCACTTAAAACTATGACTCACAATCATGCTATTGCAAGAATCCTGGAGGCATTTTTATTAATGATAAAGCTGATAATATGCAATTTATAAATGCAATCAATGGCCTGTGTTTGCTTTGCTGCTGAAAACATAGCTAACTTGTCAATCTAAAAGAAGGTAGAAAAATGCTTTATGATTTTCCTGACTGCTGTCTTCAATTTCAAATAGAAAATTCTGGACCAATGTAAAAATCAGGCAGTAAAATCCAGAGGTAGAAGGTTGGGTTTGGGGATGTGATGGGTAAAGACAGTCATGGTCCACACAGTAGCTACACAGTGCTCTTTAGATCCACAGTCAACATTTATTAGAATCACCACGACTTTCACGTGGTAAGCTCGTGAGGGCAGGGATTCTGTTTCTTGTTCACTGTAATATCCTCAGGATCTAGTAGAGTGTCAGGAATGCAGAACATGCTCAGAAAATAGTTGAATGAATGAGTGGGCATGGATCCACTTATATCCAACAGTAAGAATCTAACACTCTTTGGAAGACATTTGGCCTAAAATATTTTCTCACAATTAGAAATATCTTTGAAGTACAAATCCTAATTCTGGGGAAATTATTTTGAGACAAACTTCTTCCGTTATATCTGTGCAACTGCGTATCTAACAGGCAGTGTCGTGTACTAGCTACACACCCACACCACACATGGTAAACTTGCCTGCATTTGAAAAATATGCATATGTACTTTTGATGACTCCATTCTATTCTATATTATTCTGCTATATTATTATCGTATCTAATCAAAATATAATGAACAGGCAAAGACTTCTGACCTGATTTCTCTGTGCCTGTCTCCTCTCTTCAGAGACATTCTCATGAGGGATAAAATGAAACCTCCCTGGCTCATCCCCACCTCACTCCATCTGTAACCCAACTTTAAGGAGAGAAATTCAGGAATCTGAGAGATACCATGTGAAGAACTGTGCCTTTCATTCATGACAGCTCAAATAACAGCATTTGCATCGATGTGGGGCCCTCCGTAATGAACACAAGGTGAAGGGACCTCTGCCATAACAAGGCCAGGGCTACCATTTCATAAGAAGTAGGATCCAAATCACATTGAGGAAGGTCAATGAAATGCAAGGGCAGTTCTCCCCATGGCGGGGCAGGACTGCTCTGGGGTAATGTAAGAGATAGCAGCCCTGGTAGTTGCTGGTGGAGGGTACAGGCTCCGCAGGGCTTCCTCCACCCCATCCGTACACCTGCGGCTGCGGTGAAGGCCAGCTCGGCCACCCTGCCCTGCAGAGCCAGTGGAGGCCCGTGGCGAGGATGTCACTGGTGCACAACTGAAGCCACAGGTGGCCAAGTGTGTAAGACATGGAGAAGAGGGGCTGGGATACCTCCAGCCTGTGGGAGGTACAGTGTGTCCTCGGGAAGAAAGGGGGCTTAAGGGGAGTCTTTCTCACATGGGAAGAGCGTGTGAAGATTGGGGAGATAAAGTTAAGGGTGACAGATGACTCAAGGAGCCTCGCACTGCCCTCAGCTCACCCTGCCTCGTCCATCCTGGTACACAGTAAAGGAGCAAGTTAGCTAAATAAACTCACAGCTCCTGCTCCTGCACTCTGTGACGCTTTGGGACACTGGTTTCCATGCGTCATTCACATTTCAGTGTGTGACTTTGGTCTGGAGAAGATGAAAAAGGCAGCAGTCAGGACCCTACTCAGTCATCTCCTGAAGGCCGCACACCTCCCCCCAGTTTCCCAGGCCCACTGGCCCCCAGGGGAGGGTCCATTGACTGGTGATGCTCTCTGCCGAGTCATGTGCAAAGGCCCAGGAGAGGTCCGTGGCAATCTTTCCCCATGGAAGAGAGGAAGGGTCATTCTCCACAAGACAGAAAGGAAACAGTCCCAGAAACTCTTTTCCACACAACTCCTGTGCCACTTCCTCACAATCAGGGAGGGCGAAACGGTGTAGCTGACCCTTCTCGCACATGAGGACTCTGTCCTTTAACTCCTGCTGTTTGAGAAAAGAAGTTTGGATGGCCATATGTGGGAGATCAAAACTGGTCACAATTCTTTCAACATCTCACATCAAAAGGTAGAGTGTATTTTCTTATTCCTCAAATCTGAATTGGCCTAGTGACTTGCTTTGACCAATAGAGTTTGGCAGAAACGACATGATGCGAGTTTGAGCCAAGGCACCACAGCTTCCACTCTTGCCTCCCAGAGCATGATACCGTGTGAACAAGCCCAGGGTAGCTGCCTCGAAGACAAGAAAGCACATGGGGAGAGAGGCCCCAGATGTGAATGAGCCGCCTCACACCACACAAAGTGCAGGTGAGCCATGTGGTGGTTTTTTAAAGAAATCTGCAAATTCTCTGATACACCTCACATAACATGGAGGAGATTAATTACCTCCCCTTGGGAGAGATCAGAACTGAGGCCACCAGAAGTGGGGAGGGAGGCGGAGGTTAGCAAGAAATTGGCAAAAGGTCACAAAAAATGATTACGTTATGTAATGTTGAATATACTAGTTATCCTGATTTGAATATCAGTATCACCTATTGCACACAGGTATTGATATTCAACACTGCACCCCACAGATATGTACAATCAATTATGTTTCAATAATAAAAAACATTTATCTTCCCTTTAACATGGGTTGACAATATTCAACCCATATTCACTTGCTTTTAATGAATATAATGCAGTGAAAGTTGACACTGTGTGACTTCTAAAGTTGGGTTAGAAAGATACAACCTCTACCAAGCTCTCTCTTTTGGGACACACACTTTGGGAGCCCTGAGCCGACATGTGAGGAGTTCAGTCACCCTGTAGCTGCCCTGCTGGAGAGAACACATGGGAGCAGAGCAGGATGCTGGAGGAGCCTCAGCTGCCTGAGGCAGCCAAGCATCATCCAAAAGACCTGTGACGAGCAAGAGCCTTCAGAAGATGCCAGACCTCAGTCTTCAAACCACTCTAGGCTGATGCCAGGTGGAGCAGACAGGACTGTTCTCACTGTTTCTGCCAAGCTCTGCCCAAATCGCAGATTTACGAGCAGAATACATGTTGTTACGCTAAGCCACTAAATGTTGGGATGATCTGTTAGGTAGCAACACGTAACAGATACACTATAGCATTTTCTTAATCTGCTCTGTCATAACTTGGCAGGTTCTGGTAGGGGGTAGGTTTAAGCCTCAGCAGCATGGGTCAGTGAGGAAGAAGAGACCGAGAACAAGAAGCTAGAATTAAGAGGAATGAGGGCTGGAAACACCTGCCTCGGCTGCAGAGGCTGCTGAGGGGTCCCAACACATGATGCTTAAAGGTCAGGGGAACTCAAATGAAGGTGGAGGAAGGAGGAGGGACAGGCCAGCCAGTGTAAGAGGACAGCATACACTTCAGGTAGGCCAGCAGAGACCACACGGTAGCCACCCATGCCTGGGACCTCCTCAGGGATAGGGGCACGGGGAAAAGAACTCTCCCTCCCGGTAAAAGGACTTTCCTTCTGTCATATGACCCAGATGAAGAGGCAAAAATAACATAAAAGTAAATAACAGTAAAAGAGGGATAGTAAAGTGCCCAGTTGTTTAGGCTACGCGTTCTGAGAACAGAAAGTCTTAGTGCATTAAACATTAATATGACCTTCACACAAATCTATTGATATTAAGTCATCACCAGGTGACCTCGTATTAGATGCAAAGAGCTGGTGAAGCTGGCTCAGAGATGCATTCTGTGGCTGGAAAACAATACCCAAAACGAACTAGATATGAATGAGAAGGATTTGTGAGAATAAACCACCACTCTTCAGAAGAGAAAGGTTTAGACTCCGCAGGAGTTGGAATGTGACCGTGAAATATCTCTCAGCCAGCCCCAAAACATCATCTTCCCTCCCAGCGGTACTTTTTGGAAATCCATTGTGCACTCTCTTTTCTTCATGAACTATTCACCCAAGCATCAGCTCCATATTTTTGTATAGGTTGGACTGAACCTCTAATCATGACAGAACCCGTGTTCGGATCAGCAGGGATGGAAAACAAGGGTGGAATCGAAGCCACAGATACTGGGCATTTGTTAGAGGTTGAAGGGTAATTTACCTTGTGTCTGTGGCTGTCTGCAATAATCTTATATTGTCACTGTGGGATGTTGCTATAGATTTTCTACCCATTTTCCAACAAGAATGTAGAGAAAGAGACCAATGTCGGAGACTGTGTTCAAAGTAACTATCTGTTGCTATCGGTAACTAAGACTCGGAGAAAATTGAACTGTAGGAATCTGTGCCTCTTCTTGATTTTCAGATGGTTGACACTTTTAGAAAAGGGACTTAGTTTATTTTTGGTTTTTATGATTCAAATATTCCTCAGAAGGTCAGTAGGTCTTGGGAAGATTTATATTCCATATTTAGATTACTAGAGCTATGTTTTAAATAGGAATGTTTGGGGCTTATCCAGAAATTAAACTTAAAGTTAAGTTGGAAGATAAGTAGGATATCAGCTGCTGACCCACCTCTTGTGTGTCCCCACTCAGGGGCGTCACCATGGATTCTGTCACTTCACGGCAGCTATTGCTCACACTCCACAGACCTTCCCAGTGTTCTCTTACGATTTGTTTGGCTTTTTCTCTCAATCCCTCTGCACTTGATGAAGGAATTTGGCTAACCCCATGTACACTTTGGGATTTCTGCAGTTGCATGTAACAGATTATTCAATCCAAACTAGCCTAAGCCAAAAAGGGACTGTATTGGAAAGTCTGTGTAATTGGCAAGTTAAGAAGTTCAGGCACATCATGGTAAAGGAACTCAGATGACATCTCCAGAACTCACTTTCTCTCCGTCTCATGACTCGACTTATTCTATGTTGATTTCATTCTCAGATAGGCTGTCTGCCTTTGGCCCCAAAACGGCTGCTACCTACTGTGGGAACAACTTCCTTCTAGGTTCAAATCTGGTAGAAAAGAGTGGATGCCTTTATCTTTGTCTTTCCAGCTTTGACCATTAGCTCCTCCTAGGCTCAAATTGCACTCAACACTCCATCCATAATATTGAACTCTCTGTTCCCCTGCTGACACCGGGGGACAAACCCAATCTCTCCTAGCTATCCCCCTCATGCTAGTCTGGAGAGAGGAAGAGGGTGATAGCTAAAGAAAAACTGCTTGACCAGGCAGGATGGGCTGGATTCCTAGAAGTAACAACAATAAGGGTAGAGTTGATTAAAGAAACATCCTTAGGCTAAGACTTGATCTGGAGGTCAGAATGATTGTTCCTTTAATAAGTGCCTTGTGGCTTAGAATAATATCTGTAACAAACAACTACAAACTTGCTTTGAAGCACACACACCCTGGATCCTAAGGTACCATAGAAAATATCAGTCAAGATGCCAGAAATAATGATGCCTACCTCACCACTGACCATTCAGATTCACACACAACTCCTGGGACCCCCAACCAGGATTTTCATCTATAAATGTTTGTGACTATAAGTTATCAGTGAGCCTGAGGTCTTGAAAGCTCCCTTGGCTACCATGGACTCCTTTGAATGGCATTCAAATAAATGCTAATTATTAACACCACAAACTTTGGCATGAGAGATTTCTTAAATGTTTGTGCAGTGGATGATGAGCCCTCTCAGGTCAGTGTTTTAGTCTGTTTTGTGTTGTTATAACAGAAATACCTGAGACTGGGTTATTTATAAAGGAAAGAGTTTTATTTGGCTTACGATTCTGGGACAGCTGCATCTGGCACTGGCCTCAGGCTGCTTCTACTCATGGTGGAAAGTGGCAGGGAGCCGGCGGGTACAAGCAGGTCACATGGCGAGAGGAAGCAAGAGAGAGAAGCAAGAGAGAGAGAAACAGAGGAGGTGCCAGGGTCTCTTAAACAGCAAGCTCTCGCAGGAACTAATAGAGAACTCACTCATTAATCCTTCCTCCCCCAGAGAGAGCATTAATCCATTCATGAGGGATCCGCCCCCATGACTCCATCAGTTCCCAACACTGGCACATTGGAGATCAAATTTCCACATGAGTTTTGGGGCGGACAACCCATCCAAACTCCATCAGTCAGTAACATGAACTTGCCATGCTGTCTGTCCTCTTTGTGCCATCCCACATGCTGAGATACATGCAATGGAGTCTGGGCCTTTTACTGCCTATCACAAAAAAGTGTAAATGATCTTACAGTAAGACATAGATACATAATTGAGGCCATTGGACTCCATTCAAGAAACACCCTAGCAACACCAAAGACCCATAGAAATGAGCATTGTTGCTTCCAAAGTGTGTTGATCATGCAAACTGAAGCATGTCTAAATGTTTAAATCTATCTTGAAGTAGGAAGAACTTGGCTAGTGAAGAGGACTAGAATATATGACACCCCAAAATAGGCCCCTTTAGCATTAGAGTTATTTTGAGCTGACGGCAATTGAGGAGCAGCAGGCCCGAGAAAAGCTCTGGAAATGGAGCATAAGTTTCCCTTTTGTAAAGGAAATTTGCATTTATAAACGAAATTTCCATTTGTGAAGGTACCTCCCTTTCCCATACCAGGAAGGAGGATGACTCTTCACAACTCTTATCAGTGGAAAAGGCACCAATTTAAATCTACATAACAAACAGTAATAAACATCCCCTGTTTACTGTACACTTCCTGGCTGCCTTCCCATAACTCACCTCCCCCATCAAGCCCAAAACACCTTTTTTTCCCTCTAGCCTAAGATGGTATATAAGCCCAAAATTCTGGCTATCTCCTTGAGCCACCTTTTTCTTTGTGAACCAACATGCATACATATGTAATTAAAACTGTTTTGGTTTTTTTTTTTTCTCTTGTTAATCTGTCTTTTATCAGTTTGATTCATGGGCCCCAGTCATGGAAGCTGGGAGGGCAGAGGGAAAAGGTTCTCTCTCCTCCACAGTGGAATGTCTGCAGCAAGCCTGTAGTGCCCAGAAGCACTTAACGTGGTGGCCAATAAAATCTGAGATTGCATTAATCTCTGCTGTTTTAAGAATACTTAAGGAATTATCCTCCAAGCAATTAATCCCTTTGAGACTACCAGGCACCTGACATGATTGTTCAGCCTAGAGAAAAGAAGGTCGACTTCAAGTATATGTAGGACCACGAGCTAAGAAGTCAGGTGAAAGAAACAGACTTATTCTGTGATTTTTTAAAGCATATGAATAGAACTAAAAGGAGAAGTTCAAACAGAGCACATTTCATTCAACATATATTCATCAAGAGTTGCTAAGTGCCAGAGCTGGGTACATAACACTAAAATTATAGAGATAAGATCCCTGCTCTCAAGGGGCAAGCAGTCTAGCAGGAAACAGACAAGGGAACAATACACACGTTAACAAATGCCCCAAAGGTGGCAGTAAGCCTGCCTGAGAGCCCCTGCACCCTTCCCACTTCTGCTTCAACATTCCCACCTGGAAAGTGGTGAGCAGGCATGTGCTGTGCACATTCTAGTCTCCGCTTGGTATCTCCCAACTGGTTACTCCTCCTCCCCTACTTTTCCCTTCCCGTTAAATCCTGCTGCATCAGGACCACCCTGGCACTGTTGCAACAGGCCTGTGAACTGGAGGAAGGCTCTCTTGATAATTTAAAGGCAGCTTCTCACTTCCAGAAGGAATGCTCTAGGTACCTAAGATAGCATCGTGCCACCGAGTTTTCGTCTGCACCTGAGGCAGGCATGCACCAGTGGTGGCTTTAGCTAAAATAGCCAGTGAATCAACAGCAGCACTAACTATCCCAAATATTTCAGGAACTGTGGGCTTCACTGAGAGTTGAGGGTTGATGCTGTGTGTGGAAGAGGAGCTGGTTAGGTTAGCTGGTCAGCTGTAGGAGGACAAGAAATGTTATTACTAAACTGTGCTATAACAACACATTCATGAAGAGTTATGTGGGTTTTTTAAATCAAGTATAGAAGTTTTATCTACCAGCCTCTTTATTGTCACCAGGCTCTCAGGCATTTCAATAAGTACCGTCCCCAGGGAATTCAGAGAAACACAAGTCATTAATACATTTGAGTCCTAGATAGAAGCAAGTGAGACTAGTTCTGTAAGGAAAACAAAATTCAGGGAGATATAGAACTCCCACAATAAGCTTTGTTCATTCAAATCCCAAACAAAAATTTTTCCAAAACATTACTTAAATTAAGATCATATATGCAAGATTTCTAGGTGTGACCACTGAAATGTGCTGAGTTAGGGCTAAATATTGAATAGAAGCTAAAGTCAGAGGAAGAACAGAAACAAATCTAAGAAACAGAGTCCTCTTTCTATCCTCCCTGTGAAGGTTGCTTTTATTAGTTTAATTAAGCTCCTGGATTAATTTAGGTAAGCCCATTCTGATTAATTCCTTGATACAGGAAACCCAGCAGTAGCCTAAGCTGGGTTCACTCTAGGGCTCAGGCAGGTCAAGGCATGTTGCAAGGACTCGTGAGTAGGTGGGAGATCCAACAAGGACTTGGTTGTGGCAGGGATAGAAGGACCTCTGGAAAGGCTCCTCCTCAGGAAGGAGACCGCTAAGCCAGACAGGTGTGACACAAGGACAGCAGTCCGGAGTGGGAGGGCAAGTGGGCAGAAGAGGTGGGGCAGGGGCTTCTCAGAGGTTGAGGGAGCCCCAAATGCCTTCTGCTTTTAAGACTCCTGAAATTTTACATTAAGAAATACCAAAACTGGGCCGGCCCTGTGGCACACTCGGGAGAGTGCAGCGCTGGGAGCACAGCGGCGCTCCTGCCCCGGGTTCGGATCCTATATAGGGATGGCTGGTGCACTCACTGGCTGAGCGCGGTGCGGGCGACACCAAGCCAAGGGTTGCAATCCCCTTACCGGTCACACACACACAAAAAAGAAATACCAAAACTGGGTAATAAAAGCAGGCGTATTTTACAAATTTACATTAAACATATTAATGTTTTTAACACCAGAATAAAACACATCGCAAATAGCTGTGTTCTTCACAAGATCCTTAAGGATTTATAAGTATTACTAATTCATAATTCAGCAGAGGTGATGTGACCCAGCACAGGGAGACAAGAAAAACACTGCATGGTGGATGCTGTCTTCTTTCAGTTCTGGTGGCAGCTCTCTGAGATGGCAGGAATCACCTCATTTGGAGTTATTCTCATCACTGACCCGTGGGTGGCTCTGTCTGTCCCTCAGCGTCCTTCTGCTCCGTCCTCACTGACAAAGCCTGAATCTGTGCCTGGGGGATGTGGGAAAAGAGTAAGTAGAAACCACAAGAGCCCTTCATCTGTAAGCTCTGGGAGATGCTGAGCATGCAGACCTTCTGGTGCCAACAACTTCAGCAACTTTGGTGACTGGCAACCACGGGAGTTGGCTCAGCCTTTATCACCTTGACCAGGTGTCAGTAGCATTGGCACAGGTGCTGCTGGACCATCACAGCCATAGAAGTGCTCCTGACTGGCCCCAGCAGTGGTTGTGTGTTCCAGGCGTACTGACAACATAGCTATCACTCTCAGTATTGGTTACAAGAGAAATCAGCGAGAACGAGGGTGTTAGGAAAACTGCAGTAGCCACGCGGTAACCAGGAGAACCTCGTTCAGCCAAATAACCCTTCCCTGCCCTAACCCTTGTGGGCTAGCCTTCCCTCAGAAAGCACACACCCTGTTTTTCCATTTCTGATTTTATAGGGACAGACCATGTAGGAAATCTGCCTATGATTGGATGAGTGAGTCTCCTTAATGCTGGGATTTAATATTAAAAAGCGCACTAGTTCATAGATATAAGGCTCATTCTCCAATATAAACTTTACCAGTAATTTTCTAAATGTTATAACTTTGTCTGCATATTGCCAGTTCTTTTGTCTTATTTCTAGATTGGTTCATAACTCAGGAAAGAGAAGTGCTATTTATTGAGTCTCTCAAACACTCATACGAATCATCATTGTTACCATCATCATCATCAATTGTTATTATTGTATTCCCAGGGTCTGGTATATTACTTGGCCCTAGAAGACACCTAAAAATACATTGAAGGTAGTGAATGAATGAGAAAATATGCAATACTCACCCCAGGACAATATCAGAAATATCTGGTTGGAATTTTAGGGGTATGTAATGAGAAGGCATATCCAGAGAAAAACTGTTTGATGATTGCTAAAGTCTCAATTTTTTACCTAAAGGCTGGTATACCCTAGGAAATATAGCTTATTTATTGCCTGATTCACACTTTTAAGGAACATTTTTTGAGCATTTAACATGCACCAGGCATATAGAAAGAGAATCTCTATGCTTGAACCGTTCATACTCTAGTTTGGTGCAAGTAACTGAAATTCAATATGACAAAGAATTTATTAAGAATGTAAACCAGTTATTATAGTAGTATAGAGGAGATGACAATTAATTCTATCTGACAAGAGACTTGGGAAAGTTTCAGAAAGCTGAAGACCAAAATGTGTCAACTAAAGTTTGTTGATTCACAATAAAAAGAAAGAACTGCTTAGGACTTTAAGCAAATCACCAGTTAGTTGGCAGTTCTTCTTGAAGCCGGAAAATGGAACAGACTCCAGTTCAAATAAACCAGGGATCCATTCATTCCGTGAGTATTCCTTGAGGGCCTATTATGTACAAAGAACTGTCCAAGGCCTGTGGTAGGTGCAAGTATTACAGAAAAGAGACCAAGACACCTAGAGTTAGATAGAAAGTGGAGTGTAGCCCTTCCCTGGCTGTGATCTAAGAACTGAGCTCTCATTACCAGACTTTGTGCTTGGAAGATGCTTCCTTCCCACAGGGATTCCTGCAGAAAGAGGAAAAACAAAAAATTTGAGCTTCAACCCAAACTTGAACCTATGATCCTGAACATCTTAATGAAGAGAATCAAATCCAGAAAAATATCATGAAACTCTTAATCAATATCCTGTATCATAAACAGCAGAATATGAAATTATCTTTGGACAAGAATTCATTTGGTCTGGAAACCTCAACTGTCATGTAAATGACCACCCCAACTCACAAGGCATGCACTGGCAGAGATTTTTATACCCCATGACCCTTTCTTCCTGGCTATAGTTAATAAAATAAAGTGTGACAATCTAAGATGGACCAATCTCTCTATAGAACCAGACTGGGGCTGATACACTTGTAAGTTGCTGATGTCTACTTAAACTGAAGTAATATAAACTTGAGCACCATGCAACCATCCTCCCACCTTGCATGTGGACAAGTAGAGGCCAATTTGTGGAGAGAGGAAGTTGATGCACAGTGAGAAGGAGCACCGAGGAGCCTCGCTACTGATGACTTAAGTCCCTATGAAATAGCTTTGCCTCCTACCCTTGGATCCCATTGCCCTCTAGTCAATACTCCACACACCTGCTTTTTTTCTTGTTAATTTAGTGGAATCATCTTATTTGTCACTAAAAGCACCTTAGACATTTTTTAAAAAACTTAGCAGAGGCCCTCTTCTAGGTTGTATGGTTTGTAACTCTCCAGCTGCAAAATGTTCTATTGACTTGCATGGTCCTATAAAGTCTATTTCATTGTGGAGAGAATTGCTAAATATGAACTTAGACACATCATCCTATAAATGATTGCTTGATCTTGGGAATGCAGTTGCTTAAGAGGACTGGCTGCTGAGACCCCAAAAGATGCTGACAGGGATATGCAGGCATGGTTTTACTTCAAACAGAAGAGGGAACTAAAAATCAACTTGACTGAGTTTGGCAATGCTTGCCCTAGAGTACACTGATTATGCCCCTCTGGTAGTGTTATTTTAACCCACTTGAGGAAGCAAACTGATGTCCAGTTCTTATGTTCTAAAGAGTCTGTGCTTCTGAGCATAGAGGCCACCTTCTATATGTTGGAGGTCGCATTTTTTCCTTAAGGAAATAGAAATTCCTGGGACCTATCATATTGGGATGGGCCCATCCAGGCCAGTCTTTTATTTAAAAGACTCAGAGTGCAGGGAACTTTTTACCTTTTGAGGGATTTGGGGACACAGGCCTGTGGAGACAGACTTGAGGTCTCTCCCCCAGGATGGGAAGAGGCAAGCTGGCCTCCACCACTTTGAGGCAGACCAGAAACCATGCAGGCTTTAGCTAGTGCTTTCTAAAAACAGTCATATCTAATACCAGTTTTACATCTCTCTGCATTGTAAATTCCTTCTGTGATATTAAAGTCTTCAGTAAAGTGTCGTTTCACAGCCTGGTGTTGACTTGGCAGCAAGTAATGGAAGGATCTGTAGTAAAGGGAGAATAGACTTTTCTCATTCTGAGATCAGCTTCATGACAGCAGCATTAATTGAAGGGAGGTACAAGGTTCTGAAATTGCAGAAAGTGGCCAAGAGGAAAGCAAACGATGGTTCATGGTCAGGTGAAGTTCGCCAGTCTAGAACCAGGCAAAGCTAGAGGAATAGGCACGGTGTGACTGGCCTGGGAACCCACAGGTGGCCACTGTGCCCTACCCACATCCTCCCAAGCATGCTAGAGGGAAAGGAACAATCATAGCAGAGACTGGCTACACGCTCGACACTATTGTTTCCTCCTCTGAGAACACAGAAGACTGCATCTCCCAGCCCCCTTGCTTTGGCCAAAGGAACGTGACTGGAAGAGATGTAGTCCACTTTCAGGCGTGGACCCTAAAATCTACATGATCTCCTCTGCTTGATCTCTCTTTGCTTGCTGATCAGCTCAATTCAGATGACCTGCAGAGGACTCCAAGACAGCCGCAGAAGACAGGAAACTCAGAAGACAGACGGAACCTGAATGCCTGAGTCATCACTTAGAGGAGAGCTGCTAGAGCTTTTCTGAGTCGTGATGAGAACAAGTAATGAACATTTACTGTGCTACACCACTGAGATTTCGAAGTTGTTTTGCTTCTGCAGCTAACATGAATTACGCTGACTAACACAGCAACATGAAAAGATGTCTGAATTCTCCTTATTACACAGACAAGGGCCTTTGAACCATTAGAGATTCGGATTACACAAGCATGAGTCAGACAGATCTGTCCCTCAAAGAGGTTGCAATCCAGTATGAAGCTTAGAGAAAATGTGACAATAGAAGGATAAACAGGAACCTAACGAATGACTCTGTATTTCTGTGGTAGACATTAGTGATGAGGCACAGAGCCCCAGGAAATGTGGAAGCAAAGATTCTCATAGTACTGTACCCTTGACTGAATTGCCAAGAGTTGAGAGTTTGTTTTACAAGTAGTGAAGTCACTGATATCTCATCCATGTAGCTCTCTGATCAGCTCATAGGTTTTTGTTTATAACCTTTATTTCTGCATTGCCATGGTTATGTCTTTTACATTCCCATGGCTATCGGAAAATTTAAAAAATTTAAGAAACAGTGTACTAGGTCAGTTCTTACTGAAGCAAGACCTTGCTAAAACAATGCTCTTTAAGTCCATAAGTAGCTACAAACCAAAATATGACTAAAACTTTAAAAATAGTTGACCTGGCACTCCTGGAGGAATAGCTGTAGACCTGGGACAGATGGACTTTCTTTCTTTCTTTCTTTTTTTTTTTTTCTATACCCTTTGTCCATTTCCTAATGACTGGATAAGGTACCAAATCAGAGGTTGGCGATGGCAGGTATTTCAGGGATCACCAAGTAAAACTGGGTGGAAAGACATATCCAGTCAGGTAAAGCAGGCCTTTCCCCTCAGTTTTTTTTTTTTTTTTTTTTGTATTCAGAAGTGACTTATGATACATGCTACATAAGTTATAAACCTTGGAAACATTATGCTTATTGGAAGAAGGCAGACACAAAGGACCACATATTATATGATTCCATTTATATGAAATATCCAGAATAGGCAGATCCATCAAGACAGAAAGCAGATTAGCGGTGGCCAGGGGCTGGGGGAGAGAGTGTGGGGGAGGGACTGCTGCTTTCCATTAGGGTCCAGGGTTTCCTTCTGGGATGATGAAAATGTTCCGGAGCCAGATAGTGAAGAAGGTTACACAACCTTGTGAATTTACTAAATGCCACCAAATTGTACACTTTATAATGGTTAAAATGGAAACTTTCAAGTTATGTGAATTTTACCTCAACTAAAAAAAACATTCTGACTTTTTAAAAAGTAACTTAATATTATTTTTTGCCTTGCTTGCCCCATGCATTCCTGCTCTGTCTCCTACTCATCCTTCCTGAAGCTAAATATTAATAATGGTAGCACTAATGACACTAGAAATTAAATACTACTCACTGCAACCCGACTGGCAAAAACACAAAATTTAACTGTAGGGCTATTGACTATCTGCCAAATCAACAGAGAATCTGAAAGGGGAAGTCATGCTCCCTGCAGTCTCATCCCAGGAGAGACTGCCCTTCCACTCAGAGCAGATGTAGTATTATAGGTTCCTGGATGGGGGATTAATAAACACAGAGCAAAAAACATATCTGGGTCCTTTCTACTCCTTCCTTCCAAATGCATATTGATGCTATTTGTAGGTTTGGTCATTTTTTAAAAATCTTCTTACCTCCCAGAACTGGTTTTTATGGCAAACCAGACTCAGACAGTGAAGAGTAGTGACTGAAGGCAGAAAAGGAGCTGGGGTAGGATTGTCACTGTCATGCTGATCCCTGGACAGTCACCCTGTCCACGTCACTGATGCTGTGTCAAGCAGATGGGCAGGAAGACACGAGGCCTGAGGAAATGGACTGAAGAACGCGTGCTTCATACTCCTGCCTCCTGCCTCCTCAGCCGTGGCTTCTCCTCAATGACAGGATGGAGCATCTCCGCCTGAGCTGGGAAACAGGGGCATGGTCGGTGACAGGTTGTGTCACTTTACAGAGAGTCTCACATCCCATCCAGAAGAACAGTCTGTTCTGTTGGATGGTTTCTTGGCATCTTGGAATGTAAAGTTATCGAGATGTCAGCTGAGTCCCCTGGTCCAGCACAAAAGAGAGCAAACAACATTTGGTGCTTTTGGCTATAAAGTCCTACATCCGAGCCCTGCCCCAGAGAGGACAGAAGAGAATCAAGCCAGGTGGCTGCCAGCCCCAAAGGCAGAGGTGGAGCCAGCTTGGCTCTCGGAAGCCAATTGTTAAATTTTCAGGATTTTTGCAAGCCAGCTCTTAAACAAAACCATTATTTAAAAACAAATTATATTACAGATGTTACTAGAGTTGAGAGAACTCTCAGTCCGATGGTTACAATTTGTATGAGGGTGATAAATAGTAAATAAACTGTAGATTATATAAAAGATGTAACAACACTAAATTTATTGGGAAATGATTTAGTGGACTGGGATACAACTCTACTTGTATCGTGGGTGAATTGCAACCATAGGTTAGATATGGATATATGAATTCAGCAAAAATCAACATAAGCGTTTTGTGAATCAATTGGCTATATGAAATTCACACGCGTGTTATACATTTCATTATTATTTCTAAATTGTGTGCCACACACACTTTACATCAGTAAAACCCATAATAAACTCATAAACTTAAATTTTGTTTCAGAGAGCCAGTTTTTAGACATTGCCACCACCTCACTGCCTGAGGGTCTATATCCCTAGGAGACCTGAACTAAGTCGTTTGTTCATCTTCCACCTGTAACAGGAAGGGAGGGAGGGACATTCTAGACAATCCTGCTCATTGCATTTTAAATCTAAAGTAGTGAAGAAAATAATAGTTATGAAAAATACGAGCTCACTCTGCACAGGTGGAGCAGGTGGCCTCCTATCTGGTATGATTCGAGAGGTACTCCGGAGCTGGCCAGCCCAGAATTATCTACCTTCTGGCTTGCCTGAGCCTGTTTCTTGAGATTCACAGAAAGTGAGTGTCATTC
This sequence comes from Cynocephalus volans, assembly GCF_027409185.1. Lineage (NCBI taxonomy): Eukaryota > Metazoa > Chordata > Mammalia > Dermoptera > Cynocephalidae > Cynocephalus > Cynocephalus volans. The sequence goes on from NC_084470.1 coordinate 106,310,697, forward strand.
CTTTGGGTAAGTGCTATCTCCCATAGCTTTCTTTTGCCTCCAGTAGCACTTTATTAGCACCTTAGCCCACAGTGGTGTATAAATAATTAGAAGTGACCTTAAAAAGCACTGATCTTCTTCCCAGGAAAATGAGAAGTAATAAAAAGTTCTGGTGTGGGGGAGCTGAAAAAGTTCCAAATATTGGACATGCCTTGGCAGTACAGGACATAAAATGGGTATCTCAGACAGCACTAGGGCATGGGCACTGAAGGAACCATTGGGGAACGCACAGGCTTTGAAAGGGAGGTGGAAATGCCCAGGAGGCTATGTCACCTCTGGGCCAACTGGGTGCAGACCCTGGTATTGAGCTAGAGCGTTAGACCCCATGTGAAAAACCAGGGGGTCAGAGTGAACCCTAATGTAAACTGTAGACTTCAGGTGATAATGACGTGTCAGTGTAGGTTCATTGATTGTAAGAGATGTGCCACTCTCCAGGGGCCCAGGATATGGAGCTGGGGACCAGACCCCCCACCCACACCCAGGCACACTGCCAGCACCAAGGAGCATGTCGAAAACATCACCTCCATGTGGGTGGCCCACCACAGTAACCACAGTTGCCACGAAAGTGGCTAGATGCCACAACCACCAAGCAGATGGTCCGCCAGCCACTGGAGTGCATTGACACAAGGACAGTCACCAGCAGAGACCAAAGAAAAGAAGATGATGTCTCTCTCCACAAAGCCCATTCCAAAGTGACAGAAGAAGCATCTGCTCTATGATAATACTGGGGGACCTGAACACACCTTTCAACATTGGACAGACCATCTAGGTAACAAATCAACAGAGTAACCATTATTCTTTCAGAAGGAGAGAAGAAATCTAGGGTTATCAGAGGGGGGAGAGGGAGGGTGAGGGGGATGGGGAGAAATTGGGCAAGGGGCATAAAGAATAAGTACAATTTGTAACAATATACATACTAGTAGTATTGATTTTATCAACACATGTCAACATTAAATCCCAAAAATATGTATAATTAATTATGATTCAATAAAAAAAAACAAAAAAGAAGTGTGCCACTCTGCGGGGGACACACTGATGTGTGTGCAGTGGGGGAGCTGTGCCTGCATGGAGGACAGAGGATGTAGGGAACTTTCTGAACTTTCTGCTCAATTTTGCTGTGAACCTACAACTGCTCTAAAAATAAAGTGTACTTTAAAAAGGAGGGTGGGGTGGAGTTAGGACCCTAAATGTCTACCCTGTTGACAGTTGTAGTCTGCAGTGTCCTCCGACATATCCCCTTCCCCAGCCCCCAGCACTTTCACCAGCTTCAGTATCTCTTACCATGACAATAACAATTGCAACCCTTGGAAGGACATAATTGTAACTTAATAAATTAATAGGCATAAACATGTGGATTTATGTAACCAAGGAGGTAGGAATGATGAGAGAAAGCAGCCCCCACTCCTCACCCCCAAAATCAATTAACAGAACTAATAAATACTTAATGTTTTACTCAAGGCCAACCTCCCCTCTGCCCTTCAGATCAAATGCTGTGACTCCCCTTTTTTTAAATGCATATCTCAGTCTATTTTCAGATGTACGTTTTACCTTGTTTACTGTGACCACCTTGCTTTTCAAAATATATTTTGAATCTCTTTTCAAAGGTTTATTCGACTTTACTTCCTATTACTCCTCCTCTTTTCCAAATGTGTACTTGGCTACTCTTCAGTGCTATCATCAAACCTTTGAAGTTTCCTCACTCATGGTATGAAGGTCTCCCTCCCTTGCATGATCCTGGAGAAGCTGGAGAGTCAGGAGAATATCGGTTCATACCTATGTGTAAAGCAGTCCTGTAGTGGATTGAATTATGTCTCCCCAAAACTCACTGAAGTTTGAATTGTGTCCCCCAAGTTGTATGTATTAGAAACTTGGCCCTCACTGTGACTATCAAGAGGGTGGGAAATCCTATTACGGTAACTGAAAGGTGGAACCTTAAAGAGATGATTGGATTGTAGGACCATGCAGTAGTGAATGGATTAGAAATGGTGGTCAGGAGTGTGGTTCTGAGGGCTTTAAAAGAGGAGAGTCTGTCTTTCTCTCTCTGCTCTCTCTGCCTCCACCATCTTGCAATGTGAGACCACTGGGTCACTGTCACCACCACCAGATGGACTTTGAACTTCCCAGCCTCAGAAACTGTAAGCAATAAATTTCATTTTCTTTATAAATTACCCAGTTCCAATTATTTTGTTAGAAGTAACATAAACGGTCCCTAACAAGACCCTAACACTGATGTGAGAGTAGCCTGGCTGGTCTTCATTCCCTTCGTCTCTTCCCACATGCATATATATTTAGCAAATGGTGAAAGTCATGTATTTTTAAGGCGGGGGGCTGGTTATGAATGACTCACCAATGACACATAGGGCAGGGTGGCTTTTAGTGGCCACTGTGAATGGCTGGATCAGCTGTGCCAGGTCGAAGTTGTCCCAGGCATGTGGCTCACACTTTCCCTGGGCTGGGGCTGATCCCTGTCCTGCTCACTGCAATGTCGTTCTTATGAGGCTTAAGCCTGCATGTCTGAGCCTGCTTCGTTCGAGAGAGCTGTGGGAGGGCTCCGGCCACCACAGCACCCCTCTCCACCTGGATGTCAATCAGCACCCCCTCAGCATCCAGATTTGGGTCCACCTGAACCAAAACCACAACCAAGTGGTCTAACAACATTGTTGGGTTTTTTTTTCTTTTTTTCTTTTTTATTGAAATGTGTTGATTATACCTGTTGGTAGGGTACAGAGTTGAATATCAATACATGTATAAAATATGCGACGATCAAATCAGGGTAATTAGCATATTCATCACTACAAGACAATCATTTCTCTGTGATGAAGACATTTGATCTCTCTTCTAGCCATTTGATAACATGCAGTAAATTATGGTTAATTATAGATGCCTAGCTCGACTGTACACCATAGAACTTATTTTTCCTAACCAGCTGTTCTGAGTCCATTAACCAGCCTCTCACTATCCCCAGCCCCCTTCTCCTTTCCCACCTCTGGTAACCACAGTTCTGCTCTCTCCTTCTATTATTCTATCTTTCTTTCTTTCCAAAATTGTATTTTTGATGTATGTATGTTTTTCCCTGCTTGAAAGTTCTTACAAAGACAAATTAAACCTCAGTTCCATATTTTGTGAACAACTTTTACTGAAAAAAAAAAACAGTTCACCAAATTGGGGCTATTTTAGGAATCCTGAATGTATCACGACTGTGAGTTTCTTCTCTCACAGGCTGTTGGTCCACAGCGCTGGCATCCATGGGCCCTTCACTCTGTGATCAGGTGCAGAGACGGGACCAGAGGGCACACGCCACTTGCCTCCCAGACTGCCACTGACATCAACTCTGACAAGCTACTGCACACGCCATGTTTCAGTGCTTCATCCCTCAAATTAGGTGACGGATCTGTCTCCCCAGGCATTAGCTCTCAAGTGGATGCTTTCTATCTATTTCGCCAACATCATAAAGGAAACAATCCAGTATAGATCAAGTACCTAAAACCTGAGTTAAATTTTTGACAAATATCAAACTGTTTATATTTTTATTGGATAACAGGAGAGATGATGACTGCGTAAAACTATTCTTCGTTAACAGGTAGAAGCCAAAAACATAATAGAAGTATGATTACTGGTGGATCTTCCGTTGCTTACATGTGGTCAGGTGGTTAAAGATAAATGCAATTGGCCAGCACCAAAAAAAAAGAAAAAAGGGTAAGTGCATGGCACGTCTCTGGGAACCTCCCTGGGAACATCACTCCTACAGCTGCCAGACAGAGGAACCACACGACCCCAGTGATTATCTCCTTGGCTGACTGGTTCTCCAGATTTCCTGGATCTGAAAAAAGGCAATGGAAGAAGAGACCGGGAAAGGGATGGTCTGTCTGTGGGGCTGGACTGGATCAATAGTGTGTGGAAGTCATTTGTCTGCACAGGCTCCTCTTCACTCGGCTTGCTGCAGACACTGATTTAAAGCCTGCCGGGGCAGCATTGACAGGTGTCATGAAATGAAAGAAACATCCCTTACAACTGAACTCACCTCAGCAAGAGTGTTAGAAAGGGCTGTGCTGAGCAGCTATCCTTTCTGAGCCATGGCTTCTGGGCTGTGGGGAGACCCCAGCAGCAGAAACTAAACCACGAGAGAGGAAATACAGAGGCCGGAAGCAACTACATGGTTCCATGAGTGTCCGTGATGCATTCTCTTCCGAGTCCTGTCCTCCAGACCACTAAAAATAACAATAATATAAAGTGGCAGCTGCCAGTTTACTTCTGTGGCTTTCATATCTACTCACTCTGAAAAGGCTGTGCTCCTCCAGAGCTGCAATTAGCCTGGCTCACCCGGGAGCTGACAGCCACTCCAGACCACCCACCATCACTCCTGCGGGCGCACCTGCTAGCTGGAGAAATTCCCTGCTGAAGAAGCACAGGAAGGAATACCAGCTCATTCCTGGGGGAGTCCAGATTTCCAAAGCTTCTTGTCTTTGACCTTGTTTTCCTAACCAAAACTTATGACACATGGTCTAGAAAACGATTTTTAGGCTGCTTCCAGGCGCATGAGTCAGCTAGGCAGACCATGGTTTAGGAATACAAATGTTAGCATTTCTAGGACATTTTGAGATTACACATAAGAGAATAGCAAGGGAGACCAGTAGTTTGGGAATCTAATAGATGTGATTAAAAATTACATCTTCACTACTTAAAACTGTGCAGTCTCAGAAAAATTATTTTACTGTCATTCAGTTTTCTCTCCTATAAAAGGGAGTAATGACACCTATCTCATGGGGTTGTTCTGAATGTTGAGATCATGTGTGTATTTGGGAGAAGAGAAAAAGCGTCACTATAAATTACCACAATTGCTTTCTAAGGAAGGGGGAACCTGTATGCGAGGCCACTTTTGCTCTTCTGAGCTTCTTGATAGGTCTGCTTGGCTTTGCTTATTAAAGAAAGGGGAATTTGGATTTTATGGAAATAGACCTGAATGAAGTTCCTGGGGAAGGGGATGGAAACAGGAAAAGAAGAGAGGATCCAGTGAGATGCTGTGAGGTGAAAGAAGGAGTTTCTTTTTTTTTTTGTGACCGGTAAGGGGATCGTAACCCTTGGCTTGGTGTCGCCCGCACCAAACTCAGCCAGTGAGCGCACCGGCCAGTCCTATATAGGATCCGAACCCACGGCCTCAACACTCCAGCGTCGCACTCTCCCGAGTGAGCCACAGGGTCGGCCCCCAAAGAAGGAGTTTCTAAGCTCAGAGGCTTTAAGGTTACATAGACTCAGGTTCAAATCCCACCTCTGCCACTCACTAACTGGCACTTTGGGCATGTCTTTTAGCTTCGATTAGCTTCAGTTTCCTGGTATGGAAAATTGGGATAATAATACTTCCCTCTCAAAGTTGTTGTGAAGATTAGATGAAATAATCATTGTGAAATGCCTACTACAGTGTCTACTGTTGCTATTGCTGTGAGAACATACAATCTGACCTCCATAGCAGAGAGCACCTTGGCAAAGGCACATTACCTTCCTGCTCAGGTAAGAATGGGCCCATTCTTGGCTCAACATCTCCAGAGCCCGGCGTCAGATCAGATATGGTCGAGAGAACCCAAGGAACATCTTCAGGTTCCAGTGGGAGCTACCTCAGCCTAAGCCCCCTGCCATCCCTCCAGTCTTTCCCTTCTCCATTCTCCCCTTAAAACTTTTCTGACCCAGAAAAGCAGCTTTTGCTTTCTGTGATTGAGGTAACACATGTGAAAGAGCTACATTTATGTAAATTTATGTGAGTTTTGTAAACAAATTCAGGTCTGTTACATAAAGGTAGGGCATTAGGATTATTATTACCAGAAGGAAGAGGCTTAATAAATACAGGGCTAGATATTCTTCCTTAAGATCAAGGACAGTTTTCTTCATATACATCATCTGGGCATTAAGGGGGCTAAAAAAAATCCTCTCTGGAGCTGCACCTAGTTTCTCCAGGGTAACTGAATAGTGCCAATTTTCATGTGGAGTAGTTGTGAGGTTTCCTTGAGGAGGTAGAGTGGACCTCCCTGTTGTGCCCTGGAGGTGGATCATAGGGCTGTGCCCCCCTCCTGCACCCCCTAACCCAGTGGTGTCCCTTGTCCCAGTGGCTGTGAATATCTGCCAGGCCCAGGGCTAGGAAACAGGCAGGAGAGTGAAGGTCTCTGCCACAAAGACACTTACTATGGAAAACATCCGAAACAAACAAAAACTTACATAATATTCATTTACTTCCTTCTCAGTGACAAGCAATACAAAGTTAACCAACAGAAGTCTGCATATGAAGATGAACAAGTCTGAGAGTTTGGGCAAAGGCTTATCTGAAGAAATGATCTTTACACTGTAGCAAGATTAGAGTGTGCCAAAGGGGAAGAGAGACCAGTCCCTCTGGGAAGAAGGGGCAAGCTGGCAAAGGCTCATAGGCAAGAAAGAGTCAGTCCTGTGTTTGAGGATATGAAAGAAGGTCAGTGTGTCTCAAGCCTATGAGCAGATGGGGCTTGTGGAATGGTGGCCAGGGCACTACTAGGAATGAATCTTCCAGGCTGTTTACATTGGGCGATGGTGGAGATAAACCCTCCCACTCACAACTAGGGAAACAACCATTCATAATAAATAACAGAGAGGGGTGGCAGAAAGGTGAGCTGTGTGAACAGACACTTGTCATGAACTGTGTGCATAGTTTATTCAGCTAACTGGAGCACTGGAGCCATTGGGCCCAAGGTCAAGGATTGACTGACTGTCTGAGCTGGCCAGTCTTCCTCTACTTCATGGCCAGCTTGCAAACACTTGGGCAAGAGAAAGGCTGTTTGAAACTGGGAGTTGTTTTGTGCAAATGTATTTCCACTAGTAGGAACAGACTGGAGTCTGTCTGAGACTTGAGTACACCCTATTGATGATGCTGATGATGAGAAGACAGCATTATAATTTAGATACCAACCAAACGTGTTGTCGTAAGTGTTCTGGACAACAGCACACCTAACTACCGGGCCCAACCCTGCTCCTCAGGTAACTCCTGTGCTTCCAGAGGAGTTCCCACATGGTGACTCACTCAAGTGAGCATGTCTCCCTCTCAAGACCTGCTTATTTTGAAGACATGAGAACATAAAAGTCTCCAGAGCTGGCCACAGAGTTGGGTCCTCCTGCTGGGCTATCTTTGGGCCTATGACCCATCCACCCTGGGGCTCAGTGCCTCCAGGGCAGGACGCCCCCACATGTGTGCCAAGTGGAAATCATCTCATTCCAGCAAGGAGGATCAGGAGGAAATCATCTCCCCCTCCTTTAAGCTCACAAGGGAAATACTTGTTCTTAGAGATTCTGCTGAGAAACCTCAGGACCTTCCAACCCTCCTCCTCTTTCTCATTTTCCTTCCTCTCCTCCTATTCCTCCTCTTTCTTAGCATTTTTCTATATATTACAATTTTTCTGAAATGAATGTATCATGTTTCAATAAAATGAAAAAGCAAAGGGGGAAAACTGAATGGAAAGAAGTGGGAACTCAATCCCCAAGTCACCTAAGAAAGGTGCGGCAAGAACGTGGCTTCTGGCCCTGAACCTTTCACTAATGATCTCTGTGACCCTCAGCTCCACATGAGAGGGAAGGATTCAGATCATTTCTAAAGTCTGTTCCAGGTCTAAACTAATGGAACGTGTGAAAAAACATGTGAACAAGTTTGTTTCTTACAGTAAAGGAATCCTTCAGGGACAAGAGGTATTTTCCAATAATTTCATTATAGAACAGTGAAACAAAAGCAAAACCCAAAAAAACAGGCTTAAGCAAGGCTCTTGGATGCATCCAGTGACCTGTTATTTAGACATGCTAAAAAGATTTAGTGCTCAGATCCCAATATAATCCCACCTCAGAGGCAGAGGCAGTGAACACACACACACACACACACACACACACACACACACACACACACACACACACACGAAGTAACACACGGGAGGACTGCTGAGCTAGAAGGATTTCTTTTATCACTGGTATGCTTCATGTTTTGTTTAAATTAGAGTCCTGAAATAAGTTTCTTTTGCTCATCTTCAGCTTTAGGAATAAGTAGAATTATGTTGTTAGTAAATAGGTCCTGTTGAGTAGGACCATTATTGATTAATTCCTTCTGTATTTCTGAGAATTTATTCATGCCCCACCCCTGAAAAAGTCTTCCACTCCTTTTCGTATTTGGGGAGCTCTAATGAGCGGATGGCAGCAATCCCCAGCCTCGACAGAGAGTTTCTCCATATTCTGAGGAAGAGACAGGAATTTTTTTTTCATTCCTTTGACAGCAAATGTCTTCCTATACCTCACTCTACCCCCCAGGGAGTCAGATCCCAGAGGCCTAGTAATAGAAGCCAAGCTAGAATTTACCTAGTCGGCTGTGAGTTTCTGTGGGAGCTTTATTTCATTTATTTCTCATGTGAGTGCCACAACGAGGTTCCCTGCCGCTCTCTGCCTTCTGTAGATCATGGCTGTCCCTCACCACCACCGCCACCACTACCTGCACATCCTCAGTATGGGAATTTGCTTTAACTTGGGAACGGTGACTTATGGATGCCACCAGAGGGCTTGAATCTCAAAAACCAATGCAAAAAACTGACAATTTGCAAATCAAATGAGAAAGCTATTTGCATATTTGGAATTTATGGTTTAGTTACGTCATTTAAACTCCATAATAGACCACTTCTTATTAGCATTCCCATTTTATAAATCAGGAACCTGAGCCATTAGTTATATCAATTTACATGAATATTAATCCTTACCTTTAATAGTAAGTCTAAAATAACCAAGACTAATAGATCAAATAAAGACAGAAAAGTTAAAAAGAGAAAACAGGTCTATCATGAGTACTGTGGAGTTTCAGCAGATTTCAAAACTCCCTGAAATCCCTAGGCCTTCACTGTCTAATAGGATCGCCACTACCCACATGGAGCTATTTAAATTTAAATTAATTAAACATAAATAAAAGTTAAAATTCAGTTTCTTAGTTACGGTAATCACATTTCAAGTGTTCAATGGGCACACACAGCTAGAAGTTACCATATTGAACAGCACAGATTTAAATAGCATTTCCATCATCCCAGAAAATTCTACTGAATTTTAGAATGTGTCCTCATGAATGATGGGGTCTATTCTTAGAAGATGATAATTTTTCAAATGTTTCTGTCTGAGCTGTACTTATGCTAGTTCCTAGAGAGCAGCAAGAATCTGCTTCCCCCTATTAAAGGGACAAGAAGCAGCAGACAGTCTTTGTTTCCAGTCTTTATAGAACTGCTCACATGCTCAGGAGGCAGAGTTGTTCCAATGGACAGAGGATGGGGTCCCTCTGGTCACATTGTCACACAGTCTTCCTCTGAGCTCTGTCTTCCACTCATGCCACTTGATGGATAAGTGGACTAAGGGCCACCCCTCAGGAGGCCAAGTCAGGTCTCGCTCACCTTTACATCCTCCTGTCATGCAGCCAGCCAGAGGTGGGTAAGATCCTAAGCTTTAGGTTTAACTCAGAACGGAGAAGAGGGAGGAAACACAGGATAGGAAATCCTATTTATACCTCCAGCCTAAGCCAGAGGTCCACCTATCCCTACCAAAGTTTCATTGACAGTTACTGGCGTTAAATTGGCCTTTAATAAAATTGCAATTTGATTCTCTCATTTGCAACAACATGGATGAGCCTGGAGAAACTTATGTTGAGTGAAATAAGCAAAGCACAGAGGGATAAGTGCCGCATGTGCTCACTCATAAGTGGGAGCTAAGAGGGAAAGAAGGAAGGAAAGAAAGACCACAGTGGTGCTTTGGACTTGCAGAGGGAGAGAACATACCTAGGGATACAAAATGGAGTGGGGAAAGGGGGTTGTGGAGGGAGGTTGGGGATAATTGGGTGGGGGACACGGAGTATAATTGCAATTTGTGGTAATGGGCATGCTGCTAGTATGGATCTGGCTATCACATCTAGGGCACAAGTGGTGACAATCAGCTTTGCACCCCATGAATATTCATAACCAATTAAAAATAAATAAATAAAATTACAATTTGATGATATTTGATATTCCTATGTCTACCACTCCTTAGGGAATCTGAAAGATGAGGTTAACAGGAAGGGTAGGATGAGGGTGTGTCTTGGTTGCTAAACATTAACTATTGTTGTCAAAACCCCACCTGCTATGGTTTGAATGTGTCCTCTCCGAAAAGGTGTTGAAACTTAATGGCCAGTGTGATGGTATTAAGAAGTGGGGCCTTTAAGAGGTGATTACATTGTGAGAGCTCTTCTCCTCATGAATGGGATTAAGGGCCTTATAAAAGAGGCTCTACACAGCACTGGGTTCTCTTGCCCTCCTGCCTTCCACCAGGTGAGGACACAGGGTTCCTTCCTTTCTATAGAGGTAGCAATAAGGTGCCATCCTGGAAGCAGAGAGCAGCCTTCACCAGACAAGCCTTGATCTTAAACTTCCAGCCTCCAGAACTGTGAGAAAATACATTTCTATTCTTTATAAAATACCTAGTCTCAGGTATTTTGTTACAGCAGCAAACAACAGACTAAGACACCATCTCCCAGTCATTAACTCTTAATCCATTTTCTTTCTGTGGGACATGCTGAGCATTCTCTCCTTTGGAAAGTCTCCTAATTTAGCTTCAAAGACAGTACTCTTTCTTAGTTTTCTTTCTATCTTTTTGGCTATTTGTAAAAAATGTTTCTAGTCCTAAACTTCTTTTCAACCCCTTAAATGCTGATATTTCCCGAGATTCCACATTCAACTCTTTCCCTGTTCTGAACTCTCCATGGACAATAACACCTGTGCTCATGATTTTGCCTTCTCACCATTTATTAAGACTCTGATGTTCTATTTACATCTCACAGTCTCTACTGAGCTCCACACAGATATCCAATGACCTACTAGATATCATCACATGGATGTCTCAAAGTCAGCCCAGAGTTAGTTTATCTTAAACAGAATTCATCATATTCTCTTCCCATTGCCCAACCTTTTTTTTCCCAGTTTCAGCTGAGGCTATTCATGGCCAGCACCATCCACCTTTGCTAATTGATTTTAACCAAGATTTTGCTTCTGTTATCCTAGGCTTCCTCCAACAGCCTGAGCCACAGAACTCCATGAAAACACTTAACAATATATCAAATGTTTTTAAAAGATAATATTCAGTGCTGGTAAGGATACAATGTGAGGGGCACATACTCTTATGGTAGAAGTGTAAATTTACACAGTTCTAGAAAACAATTTTACAATAAGTGTCTCCTTGGGACACTCTTGGGTCCCTGAAATAATGTAGTGGGGTGGAGACAAGTCTGGCGTAGAGAATCTTAGTAGACTATATGCCCTCATGATACCAAGTGGCACTTCTGATAGCGTCACAGGAGTACACAATGTGATGTCTTAAGACCAACTTGTCAGAATAATTTTTCACAAAATTTTAAGCATACTGAATCTCCAAATCTCATCATCCCTAATAGCCTCCAGAGCCATTGGTCTTCCATGATTGTAACAATCACTATGACTCATTACACCAGGAGTCAGGGCCGATGATAGAATTTAGGCTGCAAATGTAGACATGCCTTCCCAATTTGGAGGGGTTTGTGCCCAGGAGTCTTATCTAGTGCCAGTTTCTTCCTCTTGCAGGTACTTAGAATGCTAGATAGAAAGCCCCAGTCAACCAGAACTTTAAGGACCAGCCCCAGACTCAAGATATTTTAGTTGTAGTGAGATTATACAGATCCTTAGTAGCAAATATGGAGACAGCAAAAAATTCCAACTCTATCAAACCATACCCCAATCACAAAAGGAGGTTATAAAACCTTATAAATAAAATGTAATGCAAATGCCACCAGGCACCATCAGAAAGTGCACTTTCAAATAGGCAGAAAGGTCTATTCAGGGAAATCAAAGAATGCAGACCAGTTGGTGAGTGAAGTGGACACATAATGCAGTACTGTAGCCCCCCAGGCTGGGTGCTCAAAGTTCTGCACTCCAGCTCTGCTTATGCATCTCTGTTCCATTTCATGTCTTCTCAACATGCAATAGGAGTCTCCAAAAATTTATTCTCAATTTCTCTTAAATAAATTTATCCTAAGTCAATAAGTAGAGACACGGGTAAAGGTTTATGGCCTAAGATTTCAAAGCAATATTATTTATAAGAAATAGAAAATATTGGAAACAATCTAAATGTCTAGTCATAGATAATAATAAATTATGATACTGTAAATATTATACTGCCATTCAAAATTATGTTTTGAAATAATCTTAATGTCATAATAAAATGTTCATAATATTCAATTAAAAAACAGGATATACAAGTGTATATAAATATAATTCAATTAAATGTCTAAATGTATATATGTGTGCATTGAAAAACAAGAATTAAAAGAAATATAACACATGATGGGATTAAAGGAAATGTTCCTATGATGTGTAGTTATTATCTTTAGAATAAGAAAAAAAATAAAAGAGATATTAGGCTGTCTTTGGCTTATTAATTAAGTACTCAGTGACATACAGCTTCTATGTATTTACGTGATCTTTTTCTCTGATTAGGTTTGAGTATTGCTAAGAGTAAAGACCCTGTCTGCTACTTGTTCTGTGTTTCTCCCTTACAGTGCAGAGCTTCTTGCACATGGAGGCAGTCAGCCAGTAAGTCTGAGAAGGAGCAGCTGATACCATCAGTTCGATATCCCTTCTAAGAAGGCCCTATGATCAATCGGTCAACAAAAGGATTGGTGGCTCACAGGGCAAAATTCTACTACAATGAAGATGCCAAAATCCCCAGTGTAGAGGAATAGCAAAAACAATTAGGGGCAAGCATACCTCCTAAGTCCCAATTCCAACTTCACCACTCAATGGGTAAGTAACTTTGACTAAGTTACTTACTTCTAAGTTTGATCCCCAGCAATAATGCCACTCCTTCACATTAGTTATGAAAATTAAGGGAGGTACAGTGCCTGGCAAATTGTTGGTATTTCCCTTTCCCCTTTTGAAGCATGGCTCATTTTACTAAGAACAGGACAGTGTGAATAATTAAAATTGTCATCAGCTCCCCCGGCTCATTAAATATCTTCTTTTGAAGAACCCAAAGGATTTAAAATTAAATTTTAAATGGTATCTGTGTGAACAGAACCCGCCCACATCTGGAAAACTGGAGGTTGAATCTTTGTTCTTGATGCCAGCAATTAGATTTTTTATTATTTCCCTGAAAAACACTTGCTGTTTCATCAAATCTGATTGGCAAGGGACACCCAACTCCCCAGGGGCTGGGGTTAAACATTAAATACAAAAATCACATAGGGACCAGGAGAGATGGGTAATATGTCTCAGCTCATTTATTTTCAAAAGCTTTCTGAGGCAGGAAAAAAGGAGGATGGGAGGAACAGCTAAAGAGGGACTGGTTTTATAAGGAGAAAAGATATGATTTTATAACTTAATACCAGGAAGTGAGATCGTCTTTAATAAAATAGTGTTCTTAGAGCTGGAGTTAGAACTGGAGTAGCTGCTGTTCCTTTTGCATTTCTCTCTTACAGAGCAGGGACATTACAACGAATGTTAACAGGGTCATGTGAAAATGTATTTCGTGCCACTCCATCACTCCCCATCTCTCCCTGTGCTGTGACTAGTCGGTTAAGAAGTGATTCTCAAAACATTTTTTTCTTCGTTATCTACTATATGTTTTTTCATATTATCAAAACAATTCTATATTATTTCATTTTGATCCATGAAAAATTGGACTTTCACATTGCCCCTTCTGTTGTAAATGAGGAGATAAGTCCCCCTTGTGGAGTCTTTCAGGATCACTCTGACACAGCTGCAGAAATTACATTGAGAGGCGTATGAAATTAAAGGATTTATTATACTCACGGGTTCTAGAGAGGGAGTCATGACAACACCATGCAGGGGGCCACATGGGAAGAGTGCCAAGAGAGGGGGCTCAACCAAGCAGGTGAGAGCCCCTGCACAAATTCCAGTGCATTCGAATGTCACTAAGTCACAGTCAAGGGAGGGTGAGAAGAAGAACTTGTAGCAGGGATCAGCCTCAAGCCACTGGTGCTCCTGGTGGCCTGGGCAGGGTGCTCCCAGCCTGTTTATAGGGATGTTGAAGCATCAGGAGAATAGGAAGTTTTAAAAATTTATACAACACCCTTACTTTGAAGGGACATTCAAAGATGGTGGCAATAATTAGCTTGGGCTATTTGTGCATTAAGCAAGCCAGTCATTTCACTGGGGGAAGAAAAACAGTAATAATGACTGACTGAATTTTAGTGTCTGTAATTCACTGTTATTTAATGCTATATCTAGGTATAGTTCCATTGAAAATGCCTCTTTTCCTACTACCCTTTGGGAAACACTGCTTGTGTCAGTTATCATCTCATCCATGTTCCAGAATTCTTGACCTTACATACAAAAGCCTTACGATGTGGCTTTTGTTCTCACAGTCTTAAGATGGCTCCTCTATGTCCTCCAGATACCTTATCCTCATTCCAGGCAGGAGGAAGGGGTAAGGAAAACATGGCGACTGTGCCAGCTAGTCTTTGATTTTTCCCTAGAAAACAATAGTTTTCCTAGAATTTCCACCCAGTAGAATGCAGCTTGCATCTCACTGGTAATTATGCCACTTGCTCATTCCCAACTGCACAGGAAGCTGGGAAATCATCTTCATGAAACATTTTTCCTCTGCAATTGTATCAGATATTGTATGAGATACATTTTTTTCCCTGGAGACATCCCTCCTAGTATGCTTTGTTCCCTTGCTATAATCTGAGCTGGACATGCTGTAGGCTTGACATTCAGCCGGGAACCCAGGACATTGACATTTCCACCACCCCTACATGTCAACCTGTTTCTTGGATGCTTGGCTCCTGGTTTACTTCCTTGTTTGCTGGTGGTGTACATCCTTTAATAGATTTTGGACACAGAAAGTAAATTTTTAAGACCTTACATATCTGAAAATGTCTTTTTTTCTAGTGCTACACTTGAATGATAGATTGGCTGAGTAGAATTTTAGGTTGACAATCACTTTTCTTTGGCTTTTGAAATCACTTTCCAATGATGCAGCTGAGAAGTCTGATGCCATTCTTCCCCAGAACTTATGTACATTTTCTATTTTTCTCTCTGAGGACTTTCAGTATGCTCTATCACTCATGTTCTTAAAGTTGACTTAAGGCCACTGCAGAGGCCCCGAGGGAGAGGCCCCAACCAGGAACCCTCTGTAGGAACCCTCTGTAGGAACCCAGCCAGATGAGACCCCACCCCCAAGAAGCCCGCACCACCGCAGCAAAGGCCCTGAGGGGAGCAACAGGCAGCCGAGCATCAGCAACACTCCCTGCCACTGTTGCTAACACCAGGGCAGAACGAATGGACCATGACAGCCTCCACCACAGCAATTGCTTCTATAAGGACAGCTTGCTGCCAAAACAGCAGCCACTGCTACCTTACAGGTTTCTTCGTGACCACTCAGTGGCATAGACAGAAAGAGTGACACCAGTGAAGCAGAGGGAAAGAGGAAAGAAAAAAAAGAAAATCTATTCAGGGTCACCCATTCAAATTGAGGAGCACTAGTATACCCCAGTGCACCCAACAGAGTCAGGGTAAGCTAGCCACAGTACCAACAGTGCTGTCCAAAATCACCCACAATAACCTAAGAGTGACAGGATTCCAAGGCAATATCCACCCAAATTTAAGAGTTTGCCCATCTCCTGATGACCCAATATAGTGTCATGAACCTCAGCAAAGAAATAATGTGTCCTAGGGAACAGGTCACAGAGGCACTCTTACGCAACTCCAACACAAAATTTGGCCAAAATACCTTCACAGACACTAAACTACAGTGTCTACCTGGATCTAATACTAAAACACCCCATTCAACCATCATTATAAAACACACCTGCAAGAGGAACACCCTCTCTGCTAACCCCACCCCACAGTAACTTCTCTTCCAGATGACTAAACACCAACAGAGAGATACCAGAAATATGAAAAAACAAGAAAGTGTCATACCACTAAAGGAATATAATAATTCTCAAGCACTAGATCATATAGATGCAAGGAAGTCCTTGAAATGACTGACAAGGAATTTCAAGCAATAATTCTAAGGAAACTTAATGAGATACAAGAAGACTCAGTTAGACAACAGGACAAAGTGAGAAAAAGTATACAGGACGTGAAAGACGAATGTACAAAGAAATCAATTTCCTAAAAGAGAATGTAGAAGAGCTTCTGCAGCTGAAGGTTCATTCAGCAAAATAAAAAACACAACAGAGAGCTTAGACAGCAGAATAGAGAATTAGAACAGGCAAAAGTGAAAATTTCTGCATAGAACAAGCAGAAGAATTTCTGATTGTGAAGATGGCCTGTTCAAAATAACACAGGTGGACCAAAAAAAAAGAAAAAAGATTTTAAAAATTGAAGAAAATCTAAGAGAGATAACAGACAACCTTAAGCACTCAAATATCCAAATCAGGGGTATTCTAGAAATGGAGGAAAAAGGAAAAGGCATTGAAAATATATTCAATGAAATAATAGCAGAAAACTTCCCAGGTATAGGGAAAGATATAGATCTTCAGATTCAGGAGACTCAAAGATCCTGAAGCATAGTAAACCCAAAAAGGTCTTATCCAACACACATTCTAGTCAAATTGGCAAAGCTCAAAGACAAAGAGAGAATCTTAAAAGCAACAAGAGAATCCCACTGTTGGGAATATACCCAGAGGAATGGAAATCATCAAGTCGAAGGTATACCTGTTCCCCAATGTTCATCGCAGCACTCTTTACAATAGCCAAGAGTTGGAACCAGCCCAAATGTCCATCATCAGATGAGTGGATACGGAAAATGTGGTAAATCTACACAATGGAATACTACTCAGCTATAAAAACGAATGAAATACTGCCATTTGCAACAACATGGATGGACCTTGAGAGAATTATATTCAGTGAAACAAGTCAGGCACAGAAAGAGAAATACCACATGTTCTCACTTATTGGTGGGAGCTAAAAATTAATATATAAATTCACACACACACACACACATACATACACACACACACACACACACAAAACCGGGGGGGGGGAGAAGATATAACAACCACAATTACTTGAAGTTGATATGACAAGCAAACAGAAAGGACATTGTTGGGGGGATGGGGGGAGGGAGAAGGGAGGGAGGTTTTGGTGATGGGGAGCAATAATCAGCCAAAATGTATATCGACAAAATAAAATTTAAAAAAATAAAATAAAATAAATAAAATAAAATAAATAAACAAACCAAAAATAAAATCCATTATCTTGTAAAAAAAAAAAAAAAAGCAACAAGAGAGAAGTGTCAACTTACCTGTAACCCACCTATCAGACTAACTTCAGACTTTTCATCAGAAAACCTAAAAACAAGAACAGAATGGGATGATATATTCAAAATACTAAAGGACAAAAATTGTCAGCCAAGAATACTTTACCCAGAAAGGCTATTTTTCTGAAATAAAGGACAAATAGTGTATTTCCCAGTCAAACAAAAACTGTGGGAGTTCACTACCAAATGACCAGACTTAAACAGAGAGTACTATGTCGGGTATCTGAAAAACAACCATCACTACCATGAATACTCAAGAAAGAACAAAACCCACCAGTAAAATTAAAATGCTGACAATAAAGAGAAAAGAAGTTTATCTACCATCCCAAGAAACCAACAAACACAGAAGACAAACAGTAAATTGGAAAGAAAGGAACAAGAGATATGTAAAACATCTGAACAAAAATCAAAAAAATTTCAGGAATAAATCAACACCTTTCAATAACAACTCATAATGTAAAAGGATTAAATTCCACACTTAAAAGACACAGACTGACTGATTAGATTAAAAAGATGGACCCAACAATATGCTGCCTTCAAGAGACTCATCTCATCTATAAAGACACACAGACTAAGAGTAAAAGGATGGAAAAAGATATGCCATGCAATAGAAATGAAAAACGAGCTGGAGTAGATATTCTTATATCAGATAAAATAGACTTTAAACCAAAAACCATAAAAAAAGATTTAAAAGGCTACTATTTAATGAGAAAAGGATCTATCCAACAAGAAGACATAACAATCATAAATATATATGCACCCAACATCAGAGCAGCCAGATATATAAAGCAAACACTGTTAGACCTAAAGAAAGAGATAGACACTAATACCATAATAGTAGGGGACACTCACTCTCAACATTGGACAGATCATCCAGGCAAAAAATCAACAGAGAAACCTAAGATCTAAACAACACTTTAGACCAACTGGACTTGGCAGACATCTACAGAACATTTCTTCCAACAACCTCAGAATATTCATTCTTCTCGGCAGCACATGAAACATTCTCCAGGATTGACCATATGTTATGTCACAAATCAAGTCTCAACAAATTCAAAAATATTGGAATTATTCCATGTATTTTTTCAGACCACAATGTGTTAAAACTAGAAATCAGTAACAAATGAAACTCTGGAAACTATACAAATACATGAAAATTAAACAACATTCTGCTTAATAATAAATGGGTCCAAGAAGAAATTAAACATGAAATCAAAAAAATTATTAAAATGAATGAAAATAATGACACATCATACCAAAACCTGTGGGATACTGCAGAAGCAATACTAAGGGGAAAATTTATTGCAATAAATGCCTACTTCAGAAGAATGGAAAGATGGCAACTAAACAACCTAACACTTCACCTTAAAGAACTTGAAAAACAACAACAAATCCAAAGTCAGTAGATGGAAAGAAATGATTAAGATCAGAGCACAACTAAATGAAATTAAAAAACCCCAAAACAATGCAAAAGATCAATGAAACAAAAAGATGGTTTTTGAAAAGATAAATAAAATTGACAAGCCATTAGCAAGGCTATCTAAAAAAAGAAGAGACAAGACACAAATAACAAAAATTAGAAATGAAAAAGGAGATATTACAACCAATACCTAAGAAATATGAGGAATCATTAGAGACTTCTATAAACAGCCCTACACCAACTAATTTGAAAATCTAGAGGAAGTAGACACACTCAAACTACCAAGACTGAACCAAGAAGACATATAAAATCTGGACAGATTAATAACAATTAAAGAGGTTGAAACTGTAATCAGCAATCTCTCAACAAAGAAAAGCCCAGGACTAGAAGGCTTCACTGCAGAATTCTACCAAACCTTTAAAGATGAATTAATACCAGTTCTCTACAATCTATTCCAAAAAAATTGAAAACAGGCCATTCTCCAAAACTCATTCTATGAGGCAAACATCACCCTGCTACCAAAACCAGACAAAGATACAACAAAAAAAGAAAACTACAAGCCAATATCTTTCATTAATATAAATGCAAAAATTCTCAATAAAATACTAGCTAATAGAATACAGCAACACAAGCATAAAATTATGCACCATGATCAAGTAGGATCATCCAGGGATGCAAAGTTGGTTCAACATACACAAGTCAATAAATGTGATACACCACATCAACAAAATCAAGGACAGAAACCATATGATCGTCTTTATAGATGCTCAAAAAGCATTTGACAAAATTCAACATTCACTCATGATAAAGACTCTATAAATTAGGTATAGATGGAAAGTATCTCAACACAGTTAAAGCCATATGTGACAAACCCACTGCCAATATCATCCTGAATGGGGTAAAATTGAAAGATTCTCCCTTAAGAGCAGTAATAAGACAAGGATGCCCATTCTCACCACTCCTATTCAGGATAGTCTTGGAAGTACTAGCCACAGCAATCGGGGAAGAGAAGGAAATAAAGGCCACCCAGACTGGAAAAGATGAAGTCAAATTGTCTTTGTTTGCAGATGATATGATCCTATATAGAGAACAACCTAAAGACTCTAGTTGATAAGTCAGCAAAGTTGCAGGATACAAAATCAACACACAGAAATCAGTAGCATTTTTATACTTCAACAATGAACTACCAGAAAAAGAAATCAAGAAAGATAGCCCATTTATAATAGTCAGCAAACAAATAGAATACCTAGGAATAAAGTTAACAAAGGATTTGAAAAATCTCTATGATAAGAACTACAAACCATTGTTGAGAGAAATTTAAAAAGACACAAGAAGATGGAAAGATATCCCATGCTCTTGGATTGGAAGAATTAACCTTGTGAAAATGTCCATACTACCCAAAGTGATCTATAGATTCAATGCAATCTCCATCAAAATTCCAATGAAATTCTTCACAGAAATGAAAAAAACAATTCTAACTTTCATATGGAATAGCAAAAGACCATGAATGGCCAAAGCAATCTTGAGCAAAAAAAATAAAGCTAGAGGAATAACATTACCTAACTTTAAGCTATATTACAAAGTTATAGTAACCAAAACAGCAAGGTACTGGCATAAAAACAGACACATGGATCAATGGAACAGAATAGAGAATTCAGAAATCAACCCATACACCTACAGTCATCTGATCTTTGACAAAAGCACCAAGAATATACACTGGTGAAGAGACTGCATCTTCAGTAAATGGTGCTGGGAAAATTGGACATCCATTTGTAGAAGAATGAAAATAGACCTGTACTTCTTGCCATATACCAAAATCAACTCAAAATGGATGAAGAAATTAAATATACATCCTGAAACAACAAAACTCCTTAAAGAAAACATAGGACAAACACTTCAGGAAGTAGGATTGGATACAGACTTTACAAATACAACCAGAAAAGCATGGACAACCAAAGGAAAAATAAACAACTGGGATTGTATCAAACTACAAAGTTTCTGCACAGCAAAAGAAACAATTAACAGAGCAAAAAGACAACCAACAGAGTGGGAGAAAATATTTGAAAAATATACATCTGACAAGGGATTAATATCCAGAATATACAAGGAACTCAAACAACTTAACAGCAAAAAAAACAAGTAACCCAAATAAAAAAAATGGCCAAAGGAGCTTATAGGCATTTCTCAAAGGAAGATATATGAATGGCCATCAGACGCATTAAAAAATGCTCTACATCACTCAGCATTCAGGAAATGCAAATCAAAACCACTTTGAGATATCATCTTTCCCTGGTTAGGATGGCTAACATCCAAAAGACTGAGAATAATAAATGCTGACGAGGATTCGGAGAAAAAGGAACCTTCCTACACTGTTGTTGGGACAGCAAAATGGTGCAGCCTTTATGGAAAATGGTTTGGAGGTTCCTCAAACAATTATAGATAGATCTACCATATGACCCAGCTATCCCACTGCTGGGTATATATCCAAAGGAAAGGAAATCATCATGTTGAAAGAATACTTGTACTCCCATGTTTATTGCAGTGCTATTTACAATGGGCAAGAGTTGGAACCAGCCTAAATGCCCATCATTGTATTAGTGGATATGGAAATGTAGTATATCTACACAATGGATTACTACTCTGTTGTGAAAAAGAATGAAATACTACCATTCACAGCAACATGGATGGACTTAGAGAAAATTATATTAAGTGAAATAAGCCAGGCACGGAAAGAGAAATACCACATGTTCTGATTTATATGTGGGAATTAATAAAAATAAATAAATAAATATACAAACAAATAAATGAGGTGGGGGGAGGAAGACACAACAATCACAATAATTCCCTGAACTGGTTAAGATAAGTGAACAGATATGATGTTGACGTGGGGGGAGGGAGGCAGAGGAAAGAGGGAAAAGGAGGAACTGGTAAAGGGACATAAAAATCAACTACACTGTATATTGATAAATTAAAATAAAATAAAATCAGTAGGACCAAGGAATTTATCCTTTTATAAAACTTTTTAATAACATAAATAATGAAATTCATAGAGAGAGCTCAATCACAAATGAAATAAATTGAAATGCATTATACATGATGTAAAAAGTGTGTATTACATATAGTAAAATTGATGTGATGCAATAAACATATCAACAAATGAACTAAAAAAAATAAAATAAAAGTTGACTTGATTATTTATTGTGTTGGGCACTTGTGAGTCTTTTAAATCTGAAGATGTATGTCCTTCAAGTCTAGGAAAAGTCCTTATATTATTTATTCGATCATTTCTTTCTCTCCATTTTCTCTGTTCTCTTTTTTCTGGAATGACTATTAATTAAAGATTGCACTTATTGAATTGCTCCTTTCACTTTCTTGTTTTTATTTTCTCTCATTAACCATATATATACTTTTTATTCTACTTTCTTATTATTAGTATTTGCATAATAAATATATCATTTTACTTTTAACTTGTCTGTGTCTATTTAATGTATATCGTTTATAAATAAATCTCTTATATGTAAAGCAAGAAGTATCTTGCTTTTTATCCAGTTTGGCAGTATTTGCCTTTTAATGGCTTTAGTACATTTATTTACATTTAATATAATTATTGCTATGGTTGGGTTTAAGTCTTGCTATTTGATTTCTATTTGTCCTGTGTTTGTTTTCTCCTTTATTTGCCTCATTTCCTAACATCTGTTGAGTTAAGTACTTTTGGTATTGAATTGTATCTATTGCCTTTTTAGTTATACTTCTTTGTTTATTTTTTGTTCTACCATGAACTAACATTATATACTTCAAACATAATGTAAGAACCTAACAAAAAATGCTTTCATTTACCTCTTCCATGTTCTCTGTGCTGCTTTTGTCGAACATTGTAGTCCTACAAATGTTATAAACCTCACAATATCTTATTATTATATTCATTTTAAACAGTCTATTGTCTTTTAGAATATAAAGGAACAAGAAAAAACATATTTTTAATATTTGCCCACATATTTACTATTTATAGCACTCTTCATTCCATAAGACAGGTTTGAGTTTCTGTCTTGTATAATTTCCCTGCAGCCTGAGGAACTTATAGTAACATGTCTTGTGATAAATGTTTGCTGGTACTAAATTCTCTCAGCTTTGGCTGTTTTGAAAATATCTTGCCTTCATTTTTTAAGAATATTTTCTCTTGATATAGACTTTCAGGCAGATAGTTTATTTTTTTTCTTTCAGTACTTTAGGGATGTTATTCAATTGTCTTCTTTCTTACATTAGCTCTGATAAGAAGTTCAGCAGTCATCCTTATCATTGCTTCCCTGTATATAATACATATTTTCTTCTCTGGTTGCTTTTAAGATTTATCTTTGATTCAGCAATTTGATTAGGATGAGCCTTTGTGTGGTTTTTCTTATCCTGTCTGAGGTTGGTTGAGCCTATTGGATCTATAGGTTGATATTTTTCATCAAATCTGAATAATCTTTAGCCAGCATGTCTCCAAATATATTTTTCTTTCCCTCTTCTGCCTGGAACTCCAATTACACATTGTTAGACCACTTGATATTTTCCCACTGCAGGTCACTGGGGTTGGCCTTTGCCTCCCTCTCTGTGCTTCTGTCTGTAAAGTTTCTAGTGATGTGTTTTAAACTTTATTGATTGTTTTTTTATTCTGCAGTGGTCAAATTACTGTCAACCTCAATTGATACATTTTTCATTTTATGTATTTTATTTTTCAGTTCTTGAACTTCCACCTGGGTCTTTTAAATAATTTCTATTTCTCTGGTAAAATTTCCCATCTGATCACTCATTTTTTTTATTTTTCTTTACATCCTTGAACATATTTATAAAAGCTGTCTCATAGTCTTTGTCTGCTAATTCCAACAACCATGTCATGGGTTTGTTTCTTCTAAATGTTATTTCTCCCAATTATGTTTCATGTTTTCTTTTCTCTTTATATGGGTAATTTCTTTTATTGTAAGCTGGACATTGTAGATAATACAAGGATTTTGTTGTCTTCTTTTAAGTGTTCTAAATTTCATTCCAGCAGATAGTTAACTGGTGATTTAGCTTAATCCTGTTGAAGGTTAGTTTTACCATATAATAGGCCAGGTGCACAGTAGCATTTACTCTATGACTAATTTAGCCCATCCCCTATTGTGTATCCTTTCTATGATCTCACCTAAATATCTAGATTATATAGTAAAGTCTCTTCATTCGGACTGGTTAGAATTCAAGCTTTTTTCCAGCCTATTCAATCTCCAGAATCTCCAGTCAGTTCATTGAATCTCCCCATCCATGTGCTGCTTGGTGTTTGGCCAAAGATTTAAGAGGACTCATTTGAAGATTTCTGGGTCTCCCTCTCTATGCAGCTTTCTCCTCCCCAGTAACTTGCCCAACAAATTTAAATCCCAATTTTTGTTTTCTCCGTTCTCTGGCTCTATTCCCCAATGTCACATATTAGAAATGGCTCCCAAGCAAAAACCAGGGTGAATGTGGAGGTTATTTTATGGGTTTCCCTTTTCCCACTAAGCATAGCCCTGCAATGTGTGATATTTAATAACTAAAAAGTTGCTTTATATATTTTGTCCAGTTTTACAGTAGTCTTCTATAGGAAGGTGAATCCATACTAGCTACTTCATTGTAGCTGAAACTAAACATCTAATTGACTTCATTTTCCACTTTTGACTTTATATTTTCAGTGCACATATAACAGAACTTAATTCAACACTTTAAAAAGGGACAAATTTTATAGTGTTGCTGATTCTACCCTCCTTCCCCAGTATTCGGGGATGAGGATAGGAAAAAGAGAGGGGTTTTAAGTGAGAGTGGGTGATGTAAACACTTACAGCATAAATCCTAGTAACATTGGGTTCTCACTGTAAAATGAGGCATGGCTCAAAAAATATGTTTTGTCTCTGGATTAATCCAGGTCAGGTTTGGATTCCTACCTTGAATGACTTCCCAGAAACTTCAAACATTACCTCCAGAAAAATGGTTCCCAACTTAGGAATGGAGAGAAGATTCTGTCAGAACAGATAGACATAGTGATGAATATTTTCTATTGTAATTCTAACACTTATTTAAGTGAAACAATCTGTCGGACCCAAAAGCTTCAATAGATAATGAAAAACAATGTTTAAAAGAAAAGATCATTTATTCAAAGTCTAACATGTGCAGTGAATAGAAAAATAGGTGGATCTGTTTCTAAGAGCTGTAGAGCTTTATGAGCCTATACTTCTCTGATCTGGAAGGGTATCAATATACTCCTCACATGCCTACAGATTCTGGCTTTGCCCTTTTCAGGTATCTAGAATCTAGCACTAGATAGTCTCTCAGCAAATGAATGCTGGGATCAAAGTAATATTCAAGGTTCCAGCTGCTCCTAAAATTTGTGTGACCCTCAGCCAGTTACCCTCTCTGAGCCTCAGTTCCTCATCTGTAAAATGGCAAAATTACACTGCTTTACCAGACATCTGCTTCTTCCCTGCCTAGCTGCTGGCACTAAAGACACATTACATTTTTTGCTTGTTTTATTTTAAGCAGCTTTATTAAGGTATAATTAACATACAATAGGTTGCACATACTACAATCAAGATAGTGAACATAACTCCAAAAAATTTTTTGTGCTTTCCATGAACACTCCTTCCAGCCCCTCCTGACTCTGCTGACACCCCTACCAGGCAACCAGCTACTGTCACCATAGGTTAGTGTACACTGCTAGACTTTTATGTGAATAAAACCATGCAGTGTGTACTCTTTTTTATCTGGCCTCTTTCACTCAAAATAATAATTTTTTTTTTTTTTTTTTGTCTTTTTCGTGACCGGCACTCAGCCAATGAGTGCACCGGCCATTCCTATATAGGATCCGAACCCACGGCGGGAGCGTCGCTGCGCTCCCAGCGCCGCACTCTCCCGAGTGAGCCACGGGGTCGGCCCCAAAATAATTATTTTGATGTTTATCTGTTTTCTTTTTTTATTGAAACATTGATTATATATATTTATGGGGTACAGAGGTATATTTCAATATGTGTATACAATGTGTGTTGATCTATTCATGGTTATTAGCCTATTCTTTATTGCAAAACTTAATCATTTCTTTGTGATGTGCACATTTGATCTCCTCTCTTCTAGTCATTTTATTACATGCAGTAAAACATTATTGCTTATAGATTTCTCGGTTGACTGTATACCAATAAGGCTTATTTTCCCTATCTCACTGTACTTTTGTGCCCATTAATCAGCTTTTTACTATCCTTCCACCCCCTCCCCTTTCCCGCCTCTAGTAACCATAGTTGTTCTCTCTCCATTTAACAGTTCAACTCACTGTTAGCAGTAGTATTTATTCATTTTTGTTTGTTTTCTTATTTCTTCTTGTTCTCTTTTTTCTAGCTCCCACATATGAGTGAGAACATGGGGTATTTCTCTTTCTGTGCCTGGTTTATTTCACTTAATGATTTTTTTCTCCAAGCTCTATCTCATTTGTGTATCTGTTCTACTAGTGGTGTTTATTCTTTCTTGTGTGTTCATGATGATAGTTATTGTTCTTTTGATTCCAGATGTAAGACTTTTGAGGATTCCTTGTAGGGCCAGTCTTGTGGATGTGAATCCCTATGGTTCTTATTTGTTTGGGAAAGATACTACTTCTCCTTGATTTCTGAAGGATACCTTTGCTGGGTATTCTTGGCTGGCAGGGGTTTTTTCTTTTTGCACTTTAAGTATATCATCCCACTCTCTCTTGATCGTAAGGTTTCTGTTGAGAAGTGTGCTGTTAGCCTGATGGTGAGTCCCTTATAGGTGATTTGACACTTTTCTCTTGCTGTATGTAGAGTTCTTTCTTTGTCATTGATTTTTGACAATTTGACTATAATTTGTCTTGGAGAGGTCCTTTTGGGTTGAATCTGTTTGGGGATCTTTGAGTTTCTTTGATCTGGAAGACCGTATCTCTCCCAATATTTGGGAAGTTTTGATCTATTATTTCATTAAATAGGCTTCCAATGCCTTTTCCTTTGTCTTTCCTTTCCATCCATAAAAATGTTGTTTGTACACTTAAGGTTGTCTGATAGATCTCATAGGCTTTTTCACTTTTTAAAATTCCTTTTTTCTTTTTTGCTCTATCGGTGTTAATTCAAAAAGCCTGTCTTCTAGTTCAGAAATTCTTTTCCACACTTGTTCTAGTCTGTTGTTTAAGCTCTCTATTGTATTTTTTATTTTGTTGAATTAATTCTTCAGTTCCAGGATTTCTACTTGGCTCTTTCTTATGAATTCTATCTCTTTGTTGAATTTCTCATAAATCTCCTGGATTTTTTTTTTTTTTTACTTCATTGTGATTTTGATCTGATTTTTTCTTGCATCACTTTGAGTTTCCATAAGATTGCCATTTGGGATTCTTCTTCAGGCATTTCAGTGTTTTCCTGTTGTCTGGGGTCTGGTATTGGAGAATTATTGTCTTCTTTTGGGGGAGTCATGTTTCCCTGTTTTTTCATACTTCTCATATCTCTGAATTCATGTCTGGGCATTTGATGGTATAGTTGCTTCTTTCAATTTTCGGAGTAGTTTTTGAGAGGAGAGACTCTTACTCTCAGAATGCTCTATATTTATAGTCGGGTTGGGCAGCGTAGGTTTTGTTCCGGATGAGCATGGTAGTAGGTGCCAGCTCATTCTCGGCACCCTCTCTGCTGGTGCATGTGGCCCCATTGTGTCAGGTGGGACTTTGAGCATTCAGGGAAGGTGGTCATGGATCTAGGCAATCTGCGCACTCCCAAATGCTCTTTGCTGGTGGAGGCAGGCTTGCTGGGTCAGGTGGACCTCTGAGTTCCAGGTGTGAAGGACAGCATTGATCCAGATGACCAGCACAGTCCCTGCTCACTGTCTGCTAGGGCAGGGCTGGGGGTGCTGAGTCATGGTTGGCTCTGAGCTCCCAGGGGTAAGGAAAGGCTGGATCCAGGCATCCAGTGCACTCCCCGCCACACTCTCTGCTGGTGCAGGTGGGCCTACTGTGTCTGGAAGGACTCTGAGCTCCCAGGGGGAAGGAGGGCATGGATGCAGGTGGCCATCATGCTCCCCTTACATGCTCCACTGTTGTGGGTGGATCTGCTGTGTCAGGAAACCTGTCACTTTCAAGAGGCAGTAGCTGGGCCACTGAGAGGGATATATTAAAAACCCTTCCTCTCAGAAGGGGGAAACCAGAGCTGATCTAATGTACATACACCTGCTACCTGACTTGCCTGGAGTGAGTAGCAAACTGCTATGTCCAATATAGGCATTGACCATAGACAGCTTCACCTACCAGACTGCTCTTATTCCTTGACTATGTTTTACTCTTGTTTGCATCCAAGACTACATACAGGCTGTTTACTCTGATGCTCCTTCCTTCTCCCATTCCCAAATCCTGTTTTCTGGTTAACTACTACTCTTTCTTCAGATTTCAACCTAAACATCTCTTTCCCAGGGAGACTTTCCCTGACCTAGACTAGGTTCAACTTCTTATGTGGTTCCATAAAAACCTGTGTTTCTCCTAATATAGTGTGTATCACAAATGAAATTACTTGTTTAATATCTGTTTTCTCTGCTAGATTATGTACACCATGTAGATAGGGGTCCTTGCCAGGGATCTCTAGGACCTAACCCTGAGATATAGTAGATGCTCAATAATCTGCTGTTGACCTGAGTTGTTAACTTTAGTGGTGATGCATGTATACATATATATTTTGAGTATGTTGAGTGTTTGAGGACACAGTATGGGAAATGGGAAGACGAGGTGAGAGCTTAATATGCAGTCCAAAAGAAGGGTATTTTTTACAGCACAACTTTTTAATTAAAAGCTGAACTCATAGAAGGAGTCAGATGTCCCAGTAGAGACTGACAAATTCAGAGTTGAACAGCTAGGTACTCTGCCTGTGAAGTTCCTTATGTAACCTTTGCTGAGTAGGAGACAGAACAGGAGACAGAACAAAAAAGCCAGTGTCACAGAACAACCTCTGCTCATCTGTGGTTGGTAAAAAAAAAAGATGGAAACTGAAAGTATTTGAATTCTGGCCATTGTCCAGTTTGTCCAGGACCCCAGATAAGTCCTTTTACATGCCTGGTACTTCCTTTTACTCTTTGATGAAAAAAAAGAGGCAGACAGTGTGCTTACAGCAGTGATACCTGTCCTATTTTTATACTGGGAGGGTAAAAAGTACACATAGTTCTTCTTTACGTGTGAGAGAACCAAATACAAGAACACACTTCTTGATTCTGAAGAAGAGATTCTCAACGTGGGTGAGAGGATCAAGGAACAGAAGCGGCAGTGACATTAGGTTTGAAAAATTTTGATAGTTTATTATAACAGTTCAGAAAATTCAATAGATAGATTGCTTGATTTTTCTCTGTAGGTAATGTATATGTTATATTAACTAAAGACGTGTGTGTGTATCTTTGAGTAATCTAAAGACATAAGAGAGAAAAATAAAGCAAATATGGAAAAATATTATGAATTGGTGGGTCTAGGTGAAGAATATTCTTTAAATATTCTTTTAATTTTTTTGATAGATTTGAAATTTTGCAACTAAATATACCATCATTATTAAATAAAGGCAAAGCTTTGTATTTCAAACATATCATATTTAGTCCATCCAGAGGGCTTGTAGAAGCTCCCTTTACTGACTTCATGTTCCTCTCCCCAAGATTCTGTCTCTCTGCCGACTAGAATGCGTAAGAATCTCTGCTGGAGAGACATACCCAACCCTTCCCCCTGGCCACCCCTCCTGACGTCTGGCTAGTCCAGCTGAAACTTTAGTGCTAGTCCACTGCTCTAAAGGTAGTGATACCGGAGCCACTTACCAAAGCAAGTTATGCACTATCATTCTCCTGAGATTTTTACATGCTTTGAAGTTTTAGGCGTGATCATCCTTAGAGGCAGAAGGTGAATCAGATAAAGCCTGCCAAGGTCCTTTCTATTATAAATTTGGCTAAGTGCTAAAGGTTTAGAGTCTTTGGACTGAATATTACTACTCTCTTTCTTCTCCCTTGTGATTTAACTACTCAGATTTTTGAAGCTGACATATAGCTTTTGGGTTTTTCTGCTCATTTTTCTTTTCTGTCTCCTCAAAGAGCTTTGCTCCAGTATCTGCCAGGCAAAGTTGCTTTCCCAAAGGCAGCATTCCTGGAAGCCCCCTGCTCCGGATGATGTCACATCTCATGTGACCAACCACCACATGTCCAGAAACATTACATCATTCCAGGACATGATTCTTTCTAATGCAGACCTTGCTGCTGCTGCTGCTATGAGCAACAAGCCATAACCTCAGATGGAGGCAGCTTTATGCAGGTCAGCAGTCAAGGCTAGGTTTTGCCCCCACCGAAGTGCAGTGACTTCTGGGGCAGGCCACAGCCACATTAAACATACATAAAACGTTCCACAATTGAACAGGAATGGGAAAAAAGTGGCTTTTTCCTGGCAAGATATGGTAGCATGTGGTTCATGGTTTCTGAGTCAGATATTTTGGTATATCAGGTTTGGGCTATGTCGGCAAATGTTGCAGTGAATTGTTCTCATTGATTGGCTGAAGGCAACTGCCTCAGTGTTTACCTTGCACATGTTCAGGAATGAGACAAGAAGCCTTTAGAAGGGCATCAAAAGAAGATGAGGCCTACATTAAAGACATTTGTAATCCATAATCACTTCAAAATCATTATAGAGGCAAAATCTTAGGGGCGGAGGGAGCAGATGCATAGCCTGTACCCATCAGTGAAGACATTTACAACAATAACGATATTAACAACCATTGATTGAACTCTTAACATGTGCCAGACACTGTATCGAGCAAACTGATGGCCTTGCTATCAACATGTACAGGTAAGGTATCTTTGCCGTGTAGGGGTCTTAACCTTGTGTCTTAGGGGGGTCCCATCCAGGTCCAATTGACCACTGCCCTCATTCAGTAATGCTGAGCTCTTGCTATCCCGTGCAATTTAAATGTATCTGTATTTGGATCAGTGCTTCCCAGAGACAAGCACAGGACCAGGAATGATGGCTTCTGACAGCTACATGGACCTTAGCAGTCCTGCAGGCACCCGCCCACCATGTAGAGTCTGAGTGAAGCAGGAAACTCTTAGTCTCACTCAGGTTCACTGGGAGCTTCAGTCAAAATGACTTCTGGTTTTATCTCCTCTGAGCAACAAGCCTTCAGTGCCTTTGCCGCTGACACAGCCTCATGCATCTTACATCCCTGCCTCTTGTCTAGAAGCTCTTCCCCCAAACTTCCTCCCTTCCCTTCCCTTCCCCAACCCACTTCCCCGTGTGCTTGAGCTCAGTCTTCTAAAGCTAGATCAGGAGGCTAGGAAGTGCTTACTTCCCCTCCTGCTCAGCTGCTGTGTTCACCTTTCCAGCTTGCCCCCCTAGCCAGGCCCCAGGTCACGGCCGCCTGTGGCCCTGGTCTCCCAGCAGGCTTGACTCTTCCCAGCCTGAGAGGTTGGTGTGTCAAAGGGAACCTGGGTGGCAGAGGTGAGAGCCTGAGGAAAGCTCTTTCTTCTCAGACCCTGAAGTAAAGAATTGCTGTTTCACAGTAATTAATGTTTCAGAAGAAGGGATTCGCTTTCCTGGCATATCTAAGACCCAGCCCTAAGGGTAACAAATAATTTGCTAAGGAGGGCAGGTGCCAAGAGCAGAGAGTTCTGTTTGAAAGATACCTGATGATACCACACCTGGCTTGCCTGAAGGACTGATAGAAAAGTAGTGGAGTTCAGCATGATATCTTCTTGGTACAAGAACAGTTAGACCGACGTGCCATTCATAGGATGCATTCGAGTTGTTCCTTGATAATGTAATTTGAGAGCCAGAAGGTATCTTAACATCATGTCATTCAAGTATCATATTTTTCTAACCTGATAAACTGAGGCCCAGAGAAATTAAAGGACTCACCCAAGAATCTCTTCATAAGGGAAAGATGGAGTTGGGACTAGAGTGCTATCTCCCAAGGCTCAGTCCAGGGCTCCTTCTGTCACCCATGGTGCCTTCCAGAGTCAGTGCAGAAGGACACACTGGCTCACATCACTCAAGGGCATGGGTTGCAAAACAGCTGGATATTTTGCAGGTAAGCCTGTTTCATAGACAGAGCAGAACTAACCGAGCCACATGACCTGTGCTCTTGGCCTCACTAGCAGCTTGTTTTTCCTGTTTGAGCTGACCAGGACAGACAACATTGAGGAAATACAAAAAACTATTCACTACTCACCCATGAGGCTGGTGTTGAAAAATTGACTCTTGTCTTGACTCTTACTTTAGGGTCAGAGGAAAGGGGACATTACACTAAACCCACAGTGATGACAGATGAATAGCCTGTTTACTTAAAATAGAAGGTATTTTTTGGTAAGTTTTAACAGTCTAGAATTACTAGTCAAAATTCTTCATTGTGAGTGACAAAAATTCAACTCAAACTATCTTTAAACAAAAAGAAAGGGAATTGATAGTGTCATACAGCTAGGCATAGTAACTTAGGGTAACTCAAAGAGCCTGAGAAGAGCTGTTGGTGCCAGAGCTGAAGGATTCAAATTGCAATTCAGTCTTCCACCCAGCTTTTCTCTCTGGGTCTCTGCTTAACTCTCTTATTTGTTCCTATAGCAAGTCTTCTCTGTTTGGTTAGAAAGATGACCACAGTCCTCTAACTTCATATGTTTATGGCACCATGATCCCAAAGACAAGACAGTTTCCCCAGCTTCAAATTGAGAAACCCCAGGGAAGGACTCTGATGTAGTTTGGATATGCTGTCTCCCCAAAGCCTGTGTTGAAATCTGATCCCCGATGTGGCAGTGTTGGAAGGTGTTTGGTCATGAGGGCAGATCCCTCATGAACAGATTAATGCCCTTCCTGTGGAGGTGAAGGGTAGTGAGTGAGTTCTCACTCTATTAGTTCCTGGAGAGCTGGTTGTTAAAAAGAGCTTGGCACCTCCTCTCCCTGTCTCTCTCTTGCTTCTGCCTTTCTCACAGTATGATATCCTGAGGCACTGAAGTCACCACCGAAAAAGGCCCTCACCAGATGTGTTCCCTGGACTTAGGACTTCCCAGCCTCTTAAACTGTAAGCAATAAATGTTGTCTCTTTACAAACTACCCAGTTTCATGTGTTTCTGTTATAAGCAACAGAAACGGACTAATACAGACTTCAATAGACCCATCTGAGCTCATATCCTCCCCTGAACCATCACTGTGTCAGGAGGAACAGGGAGCTGTGAGTAGTTGGACTTGTTACAGGTCCGTGCCTCTGAGAATGGCAGAGGAGGAGGCAGGGTAGTTACCGGAGTAAGAGGTGATGGGAAAGCTTGCTTGGATGACAAAAAACACTAGCTAGCACGGGCCACCACATCTTGTTTTCCACAAGTGCTGGCATTGAGCACAGTTCCATTACCTCATGCTACTCCTCCCTCCAGCCCACACGCATACATATGGACCATTAATAAATAAACTTGGATGATGACATTGGCAGTCTAAGGAATTCTTGGTGAGTTAATCAGCCTTGTCAAAATTGATCCATATCAGTGGACACTGCAAGAACCCTCCAAGGACTGATGGCTAGAGACACTGTGCTACAATGAAGAGTGCCGGAAGTGAAAGCCAGAGATCTGGGGTCTAGTCCTGGTTTTGTCACTGACCAAATATGTAACCTTAGGCAAGTCCCTTCATCTCACTGTTTATAAAATGGGAAAGTGGGCCCATGAGGTCACTAGCCCTAATATCCTACTGTAACTGCAGTGCAGCAACAGAGCATGTTACTGCCCCTCTAGTGGTTCATTTAAAGTAGGAAAAGAGCTCGGAGTATCTCGATTGCTGCTCAAAGAAAGGAACGACTTTCTCCACAGGGTCTGACAAGCATGTTCCCACAGAACAAGGTTAAAGGGACAAAAGGATACCACTGCTTTATCAACCATAGCCCTGGAGAAGTGCCAGAATGAGAGACAGCTCTCCTGTATAGAAATGTTGTAGCTACCCTGACATCTATTCACCAAGACACCATGTGTCCGACCTGTAGGTGGTAGAAATAGGAAACTGACAGTAGGGAGAAAAAAAACAAAACAGTTTGGGAGGGTGGAAGAGCTATGTAGACAGTAGAAGACAAGGGGAGAGAGATTAGTCTTACAAATGCTACTGATCAAAACTCGTTTATTCCAGCAATGTTTATTGAGCATCTACTGTGTCTTAGGCACTGGTTGTAAATTATAGCACCAAGGATAAGAGAATTCAGTTTCAGCCCTCTGGAGCTCATCTTCTAGTACAGAACACAAATATTACATAAATACAAGTACAGTAAGTTCCGTTAACTAGAAACCTAAGGTGCTCTCTGAACTCACGACAGGAGGCGCAGACCTTGACTTTGGTAACAGAGATCTCCCTGCGGAGGTGATCTTTAAGCTGAGTTTTGTGAGTACTAGGGGGTACCAGGTCAATTGTGTGGGGTGGGTAGTAAACAGAGCAAACGGAATGCAAATTGTTTGTGAGAAACCATTCAAATGGGGATGCAAAAATGAATAAATTAGAATATTCTTGTCCTCACAGACAACAATCTGTGGGTGACAGAGAAGAGGGCTTGGAGCCAATAATAGCTGTATTCCCGGAAGTCTGTGGTTGCAAATCTAGCATGGTTATGGTGTTAATAGAAACGTGGGGAATATGAAAGGAAAAGTTTGTCTTAATAACCACCATACTGAGAGACTTAACCCTTCCTGGACATGCATTTGATAGCGTGTGCTCCTGCAACGGCTGAGGAAGTGAGGCAGCCTCTGTCCCAGACTACACATGCTTGTCAAGTGCCGCGTCCCAGTGTGGCGCACACTGCGCTTGATAGATGACGGATGAATGAATCATGTTGCTTCCCTCAGACGCTTCAGCCTAATCTGCTGAATCCATTTGGAACGCGTAGTATACGTGGACAGGGAGACTGCGCAGGGAGGAAGCGGTGCCAGTCAATGCCCGGCGCAGAGCAGGTACCGAGCAAGTGCTGGACCAAGGCATAGGTGTGAGAGTGAACTAACAGCTCAGACTGGTGGAGTGTTCAGCAGCTAGGTGATGAGAAGGGTGTGATGTCCCTCAAGGCCTGAACTGAGAACCTGACGGCATTTTAAGACTCAACAGAGACCTTTAATTAGAGGCACAGTCACCTCCATTCTTATTGTCAGCCATTCTCACTCCTTGGCATCCGGGCTTGGAACCTTCCTGTCTACAACCAGTCTCTGGGACACTGTGATCTGTGTGCTCTTCCATCACTCTAAAGGTGAAGAAATCCCATCCCAGCTCAGCAGCTCCTGGGCTGGGGACCACTTAGCAAGGTGCTGAGGTAGAATAGGCATTAAAGTTACGTTTTCCTTCACCTTTAGACTGTATTTCACAGAGTCAGCACTTACATGAAAGACTCAGAAGGAGAATATGTTGGGAATTAATCACTTTAGATAAACTAGAGGTCTCATCATCTGTCAATAATTTCTTTTTTAAAATTAAGGTTTCTGACTGTTTCTGCATGTGGACTTTCACATTGGGTTTTCTTAAAGTGTCTGGTTGACTTTAAGGCTTAAATTTGTGTTAGAAAACACATTTCAGTTTCTAAAAAAAAAGTTTTAAGAAATCATCATCCCATATTGTAGTAAGGATTCTTTGTTGTAAACAATCAAAAACAACTCCATCTGATTTAAGGAGAACAGGAATTCATTAAAATGATACGTATGTTACAGAATCACAAGTAAGACAGAAGAAACATCCAGGGCAATGAATCAGTAAGAAAGCCTCATATCACACCATGGAACTGGTCCCCTGCAGCCTGCATCCTTCATGTTGCAGCTTATAACACTGACAGTGCATTGGTTAGGATTAACTTCAGCAGCAAGTGACAGGGACCCAAATTACCAAACCTTAATTAAGAAAGAGGTGTACTTCTCTTTCTCATATTAAAGTCTGGAGGCCTAGGGCTGATAGGTGACCTCTGCTCCTTGGAGACCTCAGAGATGCAGGCCCCTCTGTTTTGTTGCTTCTCTGTTATTGCGTTTACTTCGTGGCCCATGAGAGCTGCTCCAGCTTCAGCCACCCTGATCCCCATTCCAGCCAAGAGAAAAGAGGAAGGGATGAAGACCAAGCTGTTCTTTAAGGAAGGACCCAGGAGAGGTCAGGTAACCCTTCTACTTACACCTTATGGGCCAGAACTAGCCAAACCTAGCCTCAAGAGACAATGGATAATGTAGGCTTTATTCTGAGTGGCATGTGCCCAGTTAGAAAACAAAGGGGGGTGGGTTGGATCCTAAGATGGCAGTGGCTGCGGCGGTTGGCGCTGAGTAGCTGAGGTGGAAAAGGCGGCCACTGGGCCTTAGGCAGCCGGGAAACTTGTGGACCTTCCTCTTGCCGTCTCTTAAGGGAGGACCGCTGCTGGTGGCCGGTCGTGGGGGCTGACCACCACTTTGCCCTTGGCAGGAGAGGCTGCCTCGTTTACAGGCAACAGCTTTGAAGTGTGGAGCAGGAAAAGAACTGTTTCTTAGCTGCAGCGGCCAGCTGCCCTATTCAGGATTCGAGCTTTCAGGCTGACATAAAAGAAGATTCCTGGGAGCGCCCGAGCTGCGCCGTGGGACCGAGTGACCAGCCCGAGGCGGCAGCGGCTGAGAACGAGGATGGTGACGACGCAGAGGCAGAGAGGGAGCCGCCCAGCCCAGCCCAGCCCCATGAGTGACCCCTGGCCCGGCCCTGCTCAGGGGCGGATGCCCGCCTGGCTTCCACCTTCCCCACCGGGCCACTCACCAGCCCCGGGGCTGCCTCCATTTTCTCAGGTGGTGGCAGCTCCAGCCCGGCTCGGCCGGGCCTGTCCTCCTCACCCGACTCAGCTCATCACTGAGCCTTCCCACTTGCTTGCCACGACGCAGGGCTTCCCGGGGCCTGTGGGACGGCCTCCCCTCCCACTCCCTCTGCGGTTCTCTGGCGGGGCTGGTGGTGTGGAGCATCCCCGGCCAGTGTCGGGAGGGCAAGGCAGTATGGGCTGGGCCGACTGTCACTCCACCGCACCCTGGGCTCCAGCCCCCGGTAAACTTCCTGTTACTGGGAGGCAGATACCATCTCTGCAGCCACCAGTTCGGAAAAACGCCTAACCAATTTCTGGTTAGGAATAGTGTGGTCAGAGCAATCCCGAGTTCGCTTGAACCTGCCGGAGAGCTGACTGCGGGCAGGCACCAGAGTCAGTCCACGCCAGGGGGATTCAAAGGTGAACTGTGTGCTGCGGGCTCCTCCCCTGAGGAGCTCACGCTCTGGTGTGGGAGATAAGACAAGTACACAAATAACCACGATATCAGGAAGAAGGTGATAAGTCCCAAGAAAGATCTACACAGTGCTACAAAGGCACCCAGAGCGACCAGTCGTCTCTGCCTAGCAGAAACTTGGTAGACTTCCTGGACGAGGTGGTGCCGAGCAGGGTCTTGAAGGCCCGGCCAATAGACAAGGGTTGCAGAAGACACGTCCCAGTCCAGCCCAGTGCGGACAGAGTGGGAGACATCCGGCTAGGGAGGCCGAAACTCGGCAGAAAACACTCACCTTTTAGGGACGTCACTGCAAGATCCAGCAGCCCAGCCTAATGTGCACAGAGTGGGGAGACATCCAGCTAGGGAGGCCGAGACTTGACAGAAACCACATACCCTGTGGGGCCACCACTGCATGATCCAGGAGCCTGGGCCAGAGCGCACGGAACAGGGAGAAGTCCTGCATGGGATGTGGAAGCTCAGCAGAAACCACACACCCTGTGGTACCGCCCCGTAATCCAGCAGCCTAGCAGAGTCCAAGCTGACCAGAGAAGTGGCTCCCCGGAGAGGCCCAAGACCCGAGGAAACCACACACACAAGGCACTAGAGGCCAACTGAGCAGTCATGGAGGTAGCCATACCAAATAGGCAACCACAGCAACATCTTAGTTAGTCAATAATCTCAAACTGGTGGACTGTGAAACCCCCTGCCACAATGAATAAACATCAAAAAAAAAGATACCAGAAATACAAAAAATCAAGAAAGTACACCACCAGAAGTTAATAAATCTCAAACTCTAGATCCTATAGAACAAGAAGCCCTTGAAATGACTGAGAAGGAATTTCGAGTGATAATTCTAAGGAAACTGAATGAGATACAAGAAAACTCAGCTAGACATCATGATGAAACGAGGAAAAGTATACAGAACCTCAAAGAGGAAATGTACAAGGAAATCAATGTCCTGAAAAAAAATGTAGCAGAACTTGCCAAACTGAAGAAGTTATTCAGCGAAATAAAAAACACAATGGAGAGTTTAACCAGCAGGCTTGTGGAAGTTGAAGAGAGAACCTCTGACCTTGAAGATGGGCTGTTTGAAATAACACAAGCAGACAAAAAAAAAAAAAGAATAAAGAATCAAAGACATTGAAGAAAATCTGAGAGAGATATCAGACAACCTCAAGCGCTCAAATATCTGAGTCATGGGTATTCCAGAAGGGGAGGAAAAAGGAGATTGCATTGAAAACATATTCAACAAAATAGTGGCAGAAAACTTCCCAAGTATAGGAAAAAACACAGATCTTCAGATCCAGGAAGCTCAACGATCTCCAAAAGTATTCTACCCAAAAAGGCCCTCTCCAAGACATGTTATAGTCAAATTGGCAAAACTCAGAGACAAAGAGAGAATCTTAAAAGCTGCAAGAGAGAAGTGTCAAATCGCCTATAAGGGAGCCCCAATCAGGCTAAAATCAGACTTTTCATCACAAACCCTAAAAGCTAGAAAGGAATGGGATGATATATTCAAGATACTAAAAGACAAAGATTGCCAGCCAAGAATACTCTACCCTGCAAGGCTATCCTTCTGAAATGAAGGGCAAATAGTATATTTCTCAGACAAACAAACACTGCGGGAGTTCACTACCACATGACCACCCTTACAAGAAATCCTCAAGGGAGTACTGGGTTTGGTTCCTGAAAAATAACTACCACTGCCATAAAAACCCAAGAAAAATCAATACCCACTAGTATAATAAAAATGGCATCCATGAAGAGAAAACAAGCAAACAAAAATGCTATCTACAACCTAAGGAACCAACAAACACAGAAACCAAACAGTAAATCAGAAAGCAAGGAACAAGAGACACCTAAGACAACCAAACAACCAATAAAATGCTAGGAATAAATCAACACCTTTCAATAACAACTCTTAATGTAAAAGGCTTAAATTCCCCAATCAAAAGACACAGACTGGCTGACTGGATCAAAAAAGGAGGACCGAACTATATGCTGCCTACAAGAGACCCACCTCACCCACAAAGATTCACACAGACTAAGAGTGAAAGGATGGAAAAAGATTTACCATGCAAATAGAAAAGAAAAACGAGCTGGAGTAGCTGTTCTTATATCTGACAAAATAGACTTTAAACTAAAATCCAGAAAAAGAGACAATGAGAGACACTACTTAACGATAAAAGGACTGATCCATCAAGAAGACATAACAATCAAAAATATGTAACACCCAATGTTGGAGCAGCCAGATTTATAAAACAAACTCTATTAGACCTAAAGAAGGAAATAGACACTAATACCATAATAGCAGGGGACCTGATCATCTAGGCAAAGAATCAGTAGAGAAACACAAGATCTAAACAAGACTCTAGACCAATTGGAATTGGCAGATATCTACAGAACATTCCATCCAAGAACCTCAGAATATTCATTCTTCTCATCAGCACATGGATCATTCTCCAGGATAGATCACATATTAGGTCACAAATCAAGTCTCAATATATTCAAAAAAATTGGAACTATCCCATGTATTTTCTCAGACCACAATGGATTAAAACTAGAAATTAATAACAAATGAAACTCTGGAAACTATACAAACACATGGAAATTAAACAGCATTCTACTTAATGACATATGGGTCCAAGAAGAAATCAAGCAGGAAATCAAAAAATTTATTGAAACTAATGAAAATAATGATACATCATACCAAAACCTGTGGGATACTGCAAAAGCAGTATTAAGGGGGAAATTTATCGCATTAAATGCTCACCTCAGAAGAATGGAAAGATGGCAAGTGAACAACCTAACACTTCACCTTAAAGAACTAGAAAAACAAGAACAATCCAATCCTAAAGTTAGCAGACGGAAAGAAATCATTAAGATCAGAGCAGAACTGAATGAAATTGAAACCCGAAAAACAATACAAAAGATCAATGAATCAAAAAGTTGGTTTTTTGAAAAGATAAATAAAATTGGCAAACCATTAGCATGGCTAACAAAAAAAAGAAGAGAGAAGATTCAAATAACAAAAATCAGAAATGAAAAAGGTGATATTACAACTGATTCATCTGAAATACAAGGAATTATTCAAGACTACTATAAACAACTATACGCCAACAAGTTTGAAAATCTGGAGGAAATGGATAAATTTCTGGACAGACACAAGCTCCCAAAACTGAACCATGAAGACGTAGAAAATTTGAACAGACCAATAACAATAAAGGAGATTGAAGCTGTTATCAGAAGGCTCCCCACAAAGAAAAGCCCAGGACCAGATGGATTCACAGCAGAATTTTACCAAACATTCAAACAGGAATTGACACCGATTGTTTACAAACTATTCCAAAAGATTGAAACAGACGCAAATCTCCCAAACTCATTCTATGAAGCAAACATCATCCTGATACCAAAACCAGGTAAAGATATAAACAAAAAATAAAACTTCAGGCCGATATCCTTGATGAATATAGATGCAAAAATCCTCACTAAAATACTAGCAAACAGAATATAGCAACACATACGTAAAATTATTCACCACGATCAAGTGGGATTCCTCCCAGGGATGCAAGGTTGGTTCAACATATGCAAATCAATAAATGTGATACATCATATTAATAAACTTAAACATAAGGACCATATGATCATCTCTATAGATGCTGAAAAAGCATTTGATAAAGTTCAGCACTCATTCATGACAAAGACCCTCTATAAGTTAGGTATAGAGGGAAAGTATCTCAACATAATTAAAGCCATATATGCCAAACCCACTGCCAATATCATCCTGAATGGGGAAAAGCTGAAAGCTTTTCCTTTAAGAACAGGAACTAGACAAGGATGCCCATTTTCACCACTCCTATTCAACATAGTGTTGGAAGTACTAGCCAGAGCAATCAGAGAAGAGAAGGAAATAAAGCGCATCCAGATTGGCAAACATAAAGTCAAACTGTCCCTGTTTGCAGATGACATGATCCTATATATCGAACAGCCTAAAGCCTCTACAAAAAAACTCTTGGAGTTGATAAATGATTTCAGTACAGTAGCAGGATACAAAATCAACACACAAAAATCAGTAGCATTTCTTTTCTCCAATAGTGAACATGCAGAACGAGAAATCAAGAAAAACTGCCCATTTACAATAGCCACCAAAAAAGCAATGCTGAGCAAAAAAAAAAAAAAATAAAGCTGGAGGCATAACACTGCCTGACTTTAAGCTGTACTACAAAGCTATAATAACCAAAACAGTATGGTACTGGCACAAAAACAGACACACTGATCAATGGAATAGAATAGAGAATCCAGAAATCAACCCACACACTTACTGCCATCTGATCTTTGACAAGGCACCAAGCCTATTCACTTGGGAAGGGACTGCCTCTTCAGCAAATGCTGCTGGGATAACTGGATATCCATATGCAGGAGAATGATACTAGACCCATACCTCTCACCATATACTAAAATCAACTCAAAATGGATTAAGGATTTAAATATACACCCTGAAACAATAAAACTTCTTAAAGAAAACATAGAAGAAACACTTCAGGAAATAGGACTGGACACAGACTTCATGAATACAACCCCAAAAGCACGGGCAACCAAAGGAAAAATAAACAAATGGGATTATATCAAACTAAAAAGCTTCTGCACAGCAAAAGAAACAATTAACAGAGTTAAAAGACAACCAACAGAGTGGGAGAAAATATTTGCAAAATATACATCTGACGAAGGATTAATATCCAGAATATATAAGGAACTCAAACAACTTTACAAGAAGAAAACAAGCAACCCAATTAAAAAATGGGCAAAAGAACTGAGTAGGCATTTCTCTAAGGAAGATATACAAATGGCCAACAGACATATGAAAAAATGCTCAACATCACTCAGCATCCGGGAAATGCTAATCAAAACCACACTGAGATACCATCTAACCCCAGTTGGGATGGCTAAAATCCAAAAGACTCTGAACGGTAAATGCTGGCGAGGTTGCGGAGAAAAAGGAATTCTTATACATTGTTGGTGGGACTGCAAAATGGTGCAGCCTCTATGGAAAATGGTATGGAGGCTCCTCAAACAGTTACAGATAGATCTACCATATGACCCAGCTATCCCACTGCTGGGAATATACCCAGAGGAATGGAAATCATCAAGTCGAAGGTATACCTGTTCCCCAATGTTCATTGCAGCACTCTTTACAATAGCCAAGAGTTGGAACCAGCCCAAATGTCCATCATCGGATGAGTGGATATGGAAAATGTGGTACATCTACACAATGGAATACTACTCAGCTATAAAAACGAATGAAATAC
Organism: Cynocephalus volans; assembly: GCF_027409185.1. Taxonomy (NCBI): domain Eukaryota; kingdom Metazoa; phylum Chordata; class Mammalia; order Dermoptera; family Cynocephalidae; genus Cynocephalus; species Cynocephalus volans. The sequence continues at coordinate 106,353,000 of NC_084470.1, forward strand.
TGCCATTTGCAACAACATGGATGGACCTTGAGAGAATTATGTTAAGTGAAACGAGTCAGGCACAGAAAGAGAAATACCACATGTTCTCACTTATTTGTAGGAGCTAAAAATTAATACATAAATTCACACACACACACAAAAAAAAACGGGGGTGGGGGAAGAAGATATAACAACTACAATTACTTGAAGTTGATACGACAAGCAAACAGAAAGGACATTGTTGGGGAGGAGGGAGGAGAGAGGGACGTTTTGGTAAGGGGCAACAATAATCAACCACAATGTATATTGACAAAATAAAATTAAAAACAAAAAGAAAAAGAAATAAAGAATAGAAATATAAAAAAAAAAAAAGAAAGTTTTGTTACTGTGTGAATGTATGCAACACTACTGTAGCGTGCATTTAAAAATGGTTACAGTGGTATATTTTATGCTGTGTGTATCTCACCACAATCTTAAAAAGATAATAGTACTATTTTCATGATGCACACAGCAGTAGCCAAGATTCTCAACTCCCTTGGTAAGTATCTTATCTAGAATGTGAGACCACTTAGTAAAGAGAGACAAATAGTAAGAACTGTGGCACCCAACCCAGATCATTGAAGTCCTTGCTCTTGGATGAGAAAAGAAAGGGGCTCTTCTTCTTTAATTTAATGGCATTTATCTTTTATGGACATAGAGAATAATATTTTCAATTTACTTGTTGTTTTAGTATTCTGTGATGGGTTTAATCCAGCCTTTCTCTTTCATTGAAAAAAAAAAGTTCTGGGATTAAAATATAAGCAAATGAGTAGGCCAGACCTACAATTTTCAGAAACATTTAAGTGCAGGGAATAAAAGCAGGTGACAATTCACTAGTCCCATCACCACCTGAAAGTGCATAGCAGTAACTATAATCTGCATCGTGTTTCATAGTCCACAGAAAGATTTCACCTACTGTACATTATTTCATTTGAACCTTATAATAATCCTACCAGGGTTATTATAAGTATCATTGTTCCTGCTTACAGATGAAAACTAAGGATGTCAGAGGATTAATTATATATCCAGGGTTAAATAGAGAGGAAGAGGAGGGGTAAAGATTCAAACTCGAAGGCAACAATCTATTTCCTTCATTTGCATTTTGACACCTCCCTTAGCTCTTCGAAGAGCAAGCTGGTTAATACAAAAAGCAGGCTATGCTTTTTAAATACACATACTGATTCAATTTTCATTCAAGTTTTGTGCTTTGCTCTTTCATAACATTTTCTTCCCAATGGAAAAAAATATCTCAAAGCTTTGTTTTAAATAAAATCCAAACTTAAAGGCTTTAGTAAGAACTTGAGACAGTTCTGGTTCCACCTATAACAAGGTCTAAAAATATCTGACAATCTTTCAGCTATAAGCACCTAGAAATGATGAATAAAATGTAACAAATACTCTTTTAAATCATGGCTAAGGGCACCAAAACAAGGGGAAAATCCTACATGCTAGAAAGGAAAAGGAAGACTGAAAAACAGAAGTAAGCTTGTGAGCTAATACAGAGACTATGCTAGAGCAGAGGCAGAAGCAGCCTCAGCAGTCTAGGGAGCGTTAGTGCTCACTTGGGAAATAATGATTATGTCCTGGGCTTGCTCAAAATAGAGTTTGGAACTGAGAACCTCTTTCATAAAACCAGGATCATAAAAGGTCCACCCTCTCAGTGAGAGAGCAGTTTAGAAAAGCAGAGGGAGTTAACAAGAAAGTTTGAGTAGTCCTAGCTCTGTGTGGGAAAAATTCTTCCTAAGAGTTTAACAACCATGGGATCCACACTCCCCCAGCCAAGCCAAAGAATTAACATAAAAATTGGTTCCAAGCTTCTGATAATCCCTGACATTTGACCTGAGCTAACCAACACCTGCTCCAGAGGACCATGCCTTCAACCCAGGCTGCACAGGATTCCCACACATAAGTTCTGCTAAAGACGAGATAACAGTCCAAAATTATAAAACACATGGAGAACAATCCACCCTGAATATCAGTCAGAATAAGAACCCTAAGAACATTTGATAGAGCAATCTAATGAAAACCATAAAACAAGTATGTTTAAATTTATTGAAGACATAAAATAAGAAATTAGAATAAAATAAAATAAAATTACACTGTTAAAAAAAGAGGGTTTTTAAAGAACCAAAATGATTTTCTAAAAATTAAAAACAGTAATAGAAATTGTAACTCACAGTAATTAAGTTAAATAGTTAGTTAGATACAGATAAAGAGAGAACTAGTGAACTTAAAGATAAATCTTAGGAAATCACCTAAAATATAACTCAAACTAAAAGAAGAGGGGAGAAAAACGAGGGGGGAATATGAAAACACAACACATATTAAATAGAAGTTGAAAAAAAGATACAGGCAATTTGGAAAAGCAATAAAGAATTACTGGCCAGAAATTTTCTAAGATTGATGAAAAGTAATGAATCTCTAGGCTCAAGAAGCCCAGTGAATCATGAACTACATAATATAAATAAACCTTCATGCAGATACATCACAGAAAACATTTTCAGAACACTAATAACCAAAAGGTGATCTAAAAGCAACCACATAATAAAAGGTATTAAAAAATACCTTTAAAAGAATAAAAACTTACAACAGACTACTCAACACCAAACTTATGAGGCGGAAGACAGTGTAATCCCTTTTCAGTAATAAAGTAAAATAACTCTCAACCTAAAAGACTGTAAGAACTTTAAATATCTTTTAAGAAGAGAATGACATTAAGACATTGTCAAACACTGAGAGAATTACCATTCATGTATCCATGATGAAAAATACTAAGGATGTACTTTAGAAAAATAGAAAATTAAACTCAGATGGAAGGAGAGAGATACACAAAACAATGGTTTCTGTTATATTAGTTTCTATGTTTTGTATGTTTGAAATATTAGATAATTTTAAACAAATTTTGGGCTGGCCAATTAGCTCAGTTGGTTAGAGCATGGTGCTGATAACACCAAACGTCCAGGATTTGATCCCTGTACTAGCCAGCTGCCAAAAAAATACAATAAAATACATAAAACAAAAAAAATTTTTTTAATTTTTTAAATATAATAATTAAATCCAAATCCACAAAAATCATAAATCTTTCCACCTGTCACAAGTCTCATATTTTGCTTTTTACAGTGAATTACAGCCAGGACTCGATGGTCTCTAGATTTATTTCCAGCTCTAAATTTCTAAATTTCTATGATTCTAATGTAGTACATAATTACATAATTACTTAATTACCTTTTGTTAAAAGACTGTTTTCTCTAGCCAAAGGAATTGCATTTAAATTCTATATGTTGTGTGAGAAATGTTATGAAGTGTTATATTGTATTTACCTATATTACTCCTCTCCACTGCCTTAATATCAGTTTATTTAGTTGCTTTACATTAAGCCATATGTGTGTGTGTATATATACATTCCTCTTCAGGGGAAACACCTCAGAACATTTGATAAGGTAAATGTTCTTTTTTCAAACTTTGGTTATTTAAAATGATTACAGAATTGTTAATAATTGTGCTGGGGAATAAGTGCTTTTAATGTATAGCTACTATAATTTATGACTATGCAACCTTCCTATAGGCAAACCAATTGTATGAAAATAGAATAAACTCCTGATTACGTGGTTGCCTTATTAAAATAATCTCATAAGGATTTACTTCAAATAATGAGGTCCTCTAAATGTGATTTTGACAGTGTTCTGTCACAAAAAGCCTATCAATAAACTGGAATGAAATATTCACTACATACACACACACACACACACACATACATACATACACACACATGATAAAGGACCAGAATATATAAAGAACTCTTATAACTCAACAACAACAAAATAATCCAATTAAAAATGGGCAAAATCCTTAATCAGACAGTTCACAAAAGAAGATACATGAATAGCCATTTAGCACATGAAAATGTACTCAACATATTTAGGGAAAAGCAAGTTAAAACCTCAAAATAAGATACCACTAGAGACTATAGCAATAGCAGGTGTTGGTGAAAATGTGGAACAACTGGAACTCTTACACGTTGCTGGTGAGACTGTAAAGGTCAAAAAAAAAAAAAGTAAACAAAAAAAACCAAACCTATCTTATGACAAAATTCCAGCTCTAAGTATTTACCCAAGAGATATAAAAACATATATCTGTAAAAAAGTTTATGTGTGAAAATTCAAAACAGCTTTATTTGTATAGCCCCAAACTGGAAACAACGTGAAGTCTGTCAATGGGTGAATGAACAAATTGTCATATAATCAAACAAATGGATACTTCTCAGAAATAAAAATAAACAAATTTCTGACATACACAACAGTACGGATAAATCTCACAGAAATTAGGTTGAGTGAAACAAGTCAGACATAAAAGAGTACATACTTTCTTATTTCATTTATATGAAGTTCTAGAATAGCCAAAACTATTCTGTTGTGACAGTAATCAGTGCTATTCAGGGGTATGGTTTGGATTAGTGTCAAAGGAACTTTCTAAGGTGATGGAAATGTTCTATGTCATGGTTGGGGTCAAAACTACATGGGTATATTGGTTAAAACTCACCAAACTGTACACTTAATATCTGTGCATTTTATTGTATATAAATTATACTTCAGTAAAGGTTGACTATACAAGAATGATCCCCCAGACTACCAAACATTTTTTGTCTTCTAAAATGAAAGAGTTTGGAGACTTTCCTATGTTATGACTCCTAAGTTTAAGTTTTTTCTAGAAAACAAGTTACCATAAAACCAGTGGTTCTCTATAGTGGGTGATTTCGTCCTCCAACGGATATGTGGCAATATTTAGAGATATTTTTGGTTGTCACAACTTGTTAGAAGTGCTACTTGCGTTTAGTGTGTAAAGGCCAGGGATACTGCTAAACATCCAACAATGTACAGGATAAGGTAACCCCACAACAAAGAATTATCAGGCCCAAATTGTCAAAAGTGCCATGCTGTAAAACATTTTCTGAAATTATATTCTGCTGTGCACATAAAGATCGGTGAGATTACTAAATGCACTCACTGAATATGAGCATCTCTATGATAGCACTAGTGTGCAGTGAGTGATCAGAGGGATGGTTCTGCAGTTGACAGTGCTAATACATTCTGCATCCTACACAACAGTGTTAATTTTTTAAAAACGCATTACTAAAGGCTGAAATAATAAGGTTAAAATCTGAGTTTAAGAAGTCCATCTGAAGATGACATTTCAGGGACATATGTACAACATAAAAGAGGCTGCAAGTTTAATGAAACGGCAATGATCCTCTTAATGTCTGTGTTCAGAAATCACCTTGACAATCTATTCCAAGTGAAAAGAGTCCTAATCAATACAAAAAAATCAGATTTAAGGTGTGATAAATATACATCTTTGCCTTTAAAGGTTTTGCACTATTAATAAATTAATTTATTAAAACTTCTCAAAGTGCCCTTTTCATATTTATTAGTGACTTTTGTTAAATATTTTATTTGTAGATCCATGATCAATAATACTAAATAAATTGTAACACATGAAACATTCAGAGAATTTCACTTACTAAGATATTAAAGTGCATTAACCAGAACTCCATTTAGCACTGAAATATTTATTAATACGTTAATAAATTATTTATTCCTTTGTTTCATTCATTGCTTAACATCTCAGCACTTTTGAGATTTAATTTCTTTGAAAAAAAAATCTCAAAATGGATTTTGCCAGTTTAGAGTTTAATGTCATACCTCACAAAAAATGTTATTCTCCAAAGGGTGAGTTCTTTTTTAAGAAATACAATTTAGCTAGAACGGCTGAGCTTTACCAAACCTGCTTATAGTATAATGTCATAGACACAGAGAGTACACAATTAGTGTTCAAAGAATATGTGATGATGGGGAGGGAGAAAGGAGAAACAGAACAGATAAATGAAAGTAGAATGCAAATGAATGCCAAAGGATTAATACTGTGTGGCTAAGTTAGTTAATAAAATGTGAGATGAGATTACACATATTAAAAAAATAATAATGTGGATGGCTCATTTTTGCACATAAACTCCATACTGATTTTGAATTACCAGTGATGATAATTTGAAATTAAGCATTATTCTATATACTGCACAATCAGAGTCTTTTTCTGATTAAATGAAGGCTGGCAAATACTTTCCTTATCTGAAAGGTTAAGGGGCACTTGTGAAACTGGCAACAACCCTGAACGGACACTCCCTCACTCAGAATAAAGGACTCAAGAGTCTGATGTTGATGCAAGGTTGAGAGTGGCATGGTCCATGCCATGGCGGAGTCCTGAAAGGAATAGCTTGGGCTGCCCTCTCTGAGTTGGCAAGGCCGCTGGAGGGAGAGCTGCTGGCAGGACCGTGGCTACGAACACTTGCTTTCGCTGTAAGGATCTCTGCCTTGGCATAGTGGTACTGCTTTTACTTTCTCTTTTGATGTTTTGGTCAGCGTGGCAGTTTCCTGAGTTTCCAAAAGATGCAGAAAATGACACACAAACAGTTGTCATAAAATTGGATAGTCCCACCAAAGATCTGGGAAGATTGAACAATTCCAAATTGTCCCTTTTGAGTCAATTAATTATGCCAATGGGTGTTTCAAAAACATCAGTTACAATTAATCATGAGCAATTGCCTTTACCAGAGAAATTAATAAATAAAAGAAGTCCCCATCCTCTTCCCACCATCTGGGTATATGGTTACATGAGATATAAAACCAGAGAAATTAATAAATAAAAGAAGTCCCCATCCTCTTCCCACCATCTGGGTATATGGTTACATGTGATATAAAATGAGAAAGGGAAAAGATTGGTACCCTCCCAGGGGACGTCCAAAATATGATCTAAGTTGGCAAACATCATTTACTGGAGATCATATTAATGGCAAGAGAATGGTTGGCATTAATGAGAAATTATATGATTGGGACAAATTAAGTATATGGGAATGAAACTGTAGAACCCCCTTTACTTGGTGGTGTCCAGTTTTAATAAATCATTAAAAATCAGGTATTGGGATAAAAATATATGCTGTAAAATTATTAAACCTGCAAAACTAGATCTTAGAAAAATAAAAGAGTACACCTAGTTTTGTGAGGGATGGTGCTGTGCACAAGGACACTTTAACATTTAGATCAAGATTACAGGGCTACAGCCAATGCATATCCTTAAAATGTGCATGATAATGCTGCTCAAATATCCACTGTTCTTTTTACATTTGGCTCCCAGCCTGTTAACAGGGTGGATATTAACCACAGCCTGCTAACAGAAAAAGGTCACAAGATAACTTCAAGACAATGAAGGGATGGTTTGAATCTGATAACCTGATTCCAGGAAAAAGAAGCACAAGCACGAGTTGATCACCTAAGACCTGCTGACCTCTAAAAAAGTTTCCTCCCTGCTTTTTGGATTATTGACTTGCTGATACAGTAAAAATAGTACCCAAAACCCCCCTGCAGAGAAAAATCTAAATAAAAGGCATTGTCATTTTTTGTTAAGGCAACCTCCTTATGTTTTACTTCATGTGAATGTTTTACAATCCTGGTATGCTGATCCAGGATTCGCCGCTTTGCAAAAGTTAGAATATGCTTTGTCTCATCCTAAACGTTTTATTGCAGCTTTAATTTTAGGAATTTCTGCTTTAATCGCTATTATAGGGTCTGTCGCCACTTCTACTGCTGCTTTGGTACAACAAGTTCATACAGCTGAACATATTAATAATTTCTCTTTAAATGTCTCCACAGCTCTTTTCAACAAGAAAAGGTAGACAATTAGTAGATAGGATTAATGTATTAGAAGAAGCAGTTTTATTTTTAGGACAAGAGATACAAAACATTAAGGTTCAACTTACAACTGCTTGTCACCATAATTATAAATAGATTTGTGTTACATCCCTTCCTTATAATGATTCTCATGCTTCATGGCAACAGATTCAGATGCATATAAAAGGAATTTGGGATCATTCTACTCTAGGAGTAGATTTAACAAATTTATATCAAAAGATATCCGACCTTTCTCATGCCCATTTACAATCTATAGTCCCCGAAGATGTGGCCAACAGGATATTCCAGTCCCTTCATTCTGCTTTTATGAGTACTTCCTTTTGGTCTTTGATACATTCAGCTGGTGTGTTCATAATTATAATTATTATTATTATTGTTTGTTTTCCAGTCCTCATCAGATACCTCGGATCCACAATAAAGACAAAACAATGAGAACTCCTTGCTCTAAAATTACAAAATAAAAAAGGGGGAGATGGCCTGGTCCACACCATGGCAGGATCCTAAAGGAATCAGCATGGGCTGCCCTCTCTGAGTTGGCAACGCCGCCAGAGGGAGAGCTGTAGGCAAGGCCACAGCTACAAGCACTTGCTGCAACTGGAAGGGCTGCCTGCCTCAGCTTCATGGTACTGCTTTTACTCTCTCTTTCGATATTTTGGTTAGCGTGACAGTTCTCTGAATTCCCAAGAGATTATAAAAATAACACAAATAATTATGCGGTCATTGAACTAAACATTCCCACAGAGGATCCAAGTAAATTGGACAATTCAAAATTATCCCCTTATGATAAATTGATCACAGCAACATATGTTCCAAAAGCACCGCTCATGACTAAATATGAGCTGCAGCCTAATGTAAGTGGGCAAACATCATTTACTGGAGATTATATTAGTGGCAAGAGAATGCTTGGTATTAATGGGAAATTATATGATTGGGATAAATTTAGTATATGGGAATGAAACCATAGAATTCCCTTTACTTGGTGGTGTCCAGTTTTAAATAAATCATTAAAAATCAGGTATTGGGATAAAAATATATTCTGTAAAATTATTAAACCTGAAAAATTAGATCTTAAAAGAATAAGAGAGTACACCTAGTTTTGTGAGGGATGGTGCTGTGCACAAGGACACTTTAACATTTAGATCAAAATTACAGGGCCACAGCCAATGCATATCCTTAAAATGTGCATGATAATGCTGCTCAAATATCCACTGTTCTTTTTCCATATGAACAGTAGGTTCATTCCATTAGAACATAAGATCATTAGACCCCCATTAGAATTTAAATGTTAGCATTGTTCCTTTTAGCAAATTTGTACTTACATTTAGCAATAGACATAGGTCATATGATAGTACTGTCTATCAGTTTACAACTGCAATAGTCCCACCCTGTTAATAGGGTAGATATTAACCACAGCTTGCCAACTGGAAAAGGTCACAGGTTAACTTCAGGACAATGAGAAGATGGTCCCAATCTGATAACCTGATACCAAAAGGAGCTAATCACCTGAGACGTGCTAATGAAGGAAAAAAACTGGCTTCCCCTGTCCTTTTAAAATTATTAATTCAAGCTTGCTGATGTAATAAAAATAGTACCCAAAAAACCCCTGCAGAGAAAAATCTAAATAAAAGGCATTGTCTCATGTTCTACTGTGCTCCAGCTGCAACACACTGACAGCCCACAGAGAGAGAACGTGCATATTGATGCATTGAGGTCTCTGTCTGTGTTTGTTATTTTTGCCGGCTTCTTCATCCCTCTTTCAAGGACCCCCAAACTCGACTGGAGCTGGTCTTCGGCATGAGAGTTTATTATCAAGAAGTGCAACCTGGGAGACAGTTTGGCTGTAAACTGTCTCAAAGGTTCAAGAGCCTCAGCAAGGGTTTTTAAAGCAAAGAGTGTGGGAAACAAAAGTTGGAGGTTGGTCCCATCAGAAAGCTGCTACATGAAATTTTGCAGGTTCTGGGCTTTCTTCATTTTGGGGCCGGTACTTTAACTCTTGCATCTGGTCCTGTAACTCTTTCATTCATCCTTGGAATGCAGGTGTTATCTGGCTCCCGTAAGCTAGTTGATGCCATCTTGTTCCCAGGCAGCTGTGATGCCAAAGGAAGAACAGTTAGTTCACCAAGTTCCTCATTAGCTCTTATTATCTTGCTCCTCCTGAGCACCAAGTACTGCAATGTTTTCCCATGAGCTATGCTATCAGCCAAGGTTACAAAAAGACTTCTTTATGGCTAGCATTCTGCTTACAGCTGCATTTTACGAAATGGCTCTTCTAAGGCCAATTGTCCATGACTATTTGCAGTGGTGGGCCCTCACAGTATTAACACCACTTCTGATTTTATATAAACTGACTAGCACATCAGAATAAAGTAGAGCTTGAGGTGCTGATGCCAATAAACTAATTCATTTGAAATACTTTTGAAAATATCACAGAAAAATAGGGTACTATCTATTTTTAAAAAGAACTTGTGTCCCAAAAGTTTAGAAATAAAGACAAAACAAAATCATAGCAATATTTAGATAGAAATGTCACAAAATAATTCCAACAGGATCTCTTTTATATTAGTTCAGTTCAGATTTCTCTAAACTATTCCCACAATAGATGGAATCTATTGAGAAAATTTCTCATTGTCAGATGTTCTAATTGTAGAAAATACTTGAGAGCTTACTGTCATATATCATTAATTCTAAGATATGTTTTTCCATCTTTTAATACCTCTGAAATAGAGATGCATTTTACAAAAAATAATGCTGTGTTATGGTTTAAGTGGCAATGTTTCTTATTTCTTTGTGGCACATAAAATAAGAATCTGTGCTAAATGGAGTAAATGCATTATCTTTTCTAATCTTCAAAACAGGTACAAAGTAGATAATGTCAATATACCCATGTTACAGGTGGTAAAATTGAGATTAAAGAGACTAGAATAACTTTGCCACTTATGTTACTAAAAAATGGTAGTGCTGTAACTCAAGCTTAAGATGTTTTGACTTCAGAGAAAGCCCTTGCTCAAGCCAGACTACACCATCTCACACATTTGTAGAAGGCTTAGCAAGAGAGGGCCAGCAATTAAGATATGTACAGAACAAGATCAGTTTTATAGAAAAATAAATGTCAGTTGATCATGAAAGCCTATTTGAGACTTTTTAAAAGCTATGTATTAAGAAAACATATTAAGTTAAAAACTTTTCTTTAAAAAAGTTACCTTGATCACATTCAGTAGTGTGCTGGTAAATGTTTAACAACTGGTTTTAGGAGGAGAAGAAAAGGTAAATCCTAATTTGTAGTGTTTGATTTCTGTGGTGTAAATATTCCCACCATGGCAGATTTCAGGATACCAAGATGAAAGCAATTGACTTATAAATTCCCTGAAAAGTTAACAATCAGTTCTGGCAAGCTAGCAGGAGCCGGCTCTAGCACATTATTGCCAGTAAATGTTAACTAATGAAGAAAATACTTTATCTAAAAATTATACCTTATTAAATCTTATTTGTGATATTAATTCAAATTGACTTGGAAAGGAGGATTAAAAACTGACCAAATTATCATAAAGAAAATATAATAATATAGCTAGCCTGTTTAAAGGGAGGTTGTTGTGCAAGGGGGAATAATATATCTGGTCTTGATATTTGTTTTGACGTGTTTATTTGAAATTATACAGTGAACCCAGCACTTTAAAGTCATAGTCCACATATAAATGAATGTGGTGATCAAACTTTAACTAGAAGTTTTCTAGGAGAAAAGAAAGCTCAATAATGAAATTTAAAGATTATTCTAAATTTAGGAGTACTGCAAACAATAGCAAAGACTGAAAAAGAATGCCAAAAACTAAAAAAGCTTAAAAGACAAAGAACCCTATGAGGATAAAATGTTTCAATTTCATAAAATGTGAACCCTTAAATTTAGAGAAACTTTCCACACACTAAAATTGGAAAAATAAAAATTCAAAGATATCCAACTGGAATATGTAAGCTACAACCAGAAAACTTGTTTACAAGATGATAGGCAAAAATGCCAGTACATCTAATAGAAGACATAGCTAGGAAGGTGCAAGTCAAATTCCATTACACAGGCTTACGGAAATGCTCACAGACTTTTGTTGTCCCAGAATTTTCTCAGTTAAATATTGCCTAAAATGTGTAGGGTATTGGCTGCTTGACAACTAAAACAAAAAATGATCCTGTTTGAACATTGCATTTATTTTAACTAAACAATTAACATTGAGCACATTTTGTGTTCTGTACACTTTTTTGTTTAAGAACTCACATCCACACCATAAAGTATATTCCATTCAGGTCAAGTATATGAAGCTGAGTCTCCTCAGGCTCTGATTCTATGAACAGGCTTTCCTAGACAGGGTCCCCTACCCCATGTTCTATGGCCTTTCAGCAAACACCTTGATCTCCTCAAAACAGTTCTTAATTAGATAGAAGTTGATAGAAAAGGAACCAAGAAAAGTGTAGAATGTGCTATGGTTTAAATATCCCCCCAAACTCATGTTGGAACTTAGCCTCTAACATGGTGATGGAAGGTGGGGTGTCGGAGACCAGCTCCGCAGGATTCGCTGGACCTGAATAGGTGGTGTGGATTCGGTGAAAAGGAAGAGACGGACCACAGATGTATAGTGCAAGTGTGGACAACCACAAGAATCTTGTTTTATTTATATTTTTTACTTAACATTTTACATGATGATTTATCTTTTAATCAAAACATTTTTTAAATTTTATCTCTATAGAAAAAGAAAAATCAGAATGTTCCGAAGCACTCATGCTGTGGTAAAAGCACCCACTCATGCATCAATAGTTCACCTCAAAGCCTGTGGCTTGTGGCCAGGAAACTATACAATAGCAGCATGCTCGGCTTTAAAGAGCCTTAGACTTTTAGTTTGAACTATAATTCTTAACCTTCTTAACTTACAATTTAACCCTTTTTTAACCTTATACTTACTATACTTGATTTTAATAACTTTGATTAGTTATGGTTAACAATTTAATATTGCTTATACTCTATATTGATCATTGTAATTTATAATCAAAATCACAATGTTTATACCTTTTATTTCCCTGCCAATAGACTCTGGGAACAGCACAGGGGACAAAGTGAAAAGTTAAATGATCCTACTTAAACTAACAAAAACACCCTATACCATTCTTATTATTACTAAGGAAAGAACATGTTCTTGGTAAATCAAGTGAAACTGTGGGAGTGGGGAGAAACAAAGAAATCTGTAACTGGTTGTGATCAGTTAGTTATAAACATTACTGCACCCAGACCCACCATCTCTCTGGGGGAATGTGGATAGAAATTCAACATAATAACTTCATTCCACATGTACAAAAGCGTGACCACAGCCACAATGGGTCCATGCACACATCACTAACAAGAAAGATCAATAACAAAATTAAATCGAGCCAACCCATACCGGGAACATGCATCAAAAACACCTTTAGTACTGACAATGCCCTTTAAACGAACCAGTTAATTTTGATGTATTTTAACATGTCCTTTGAGAAACTCCAGGAATTTCCCAAAGCCATACTAAGCCAAAAGGTTGGCTGTTTAATTCTGGGAAGCCTTGTCAAGCAACCAAAGGTGAACAAACAAGAAATTCCACAAAGCCGTGCCACACACATGGGACCCCCTGCGGCCTGCAGAACAAGGGGCATTACTCCTCAGCCTCCCATGCCGTTCCCTACAGCAGGACAGCTCACGGCAGTGGGGCCTTTAAGAGGTGATTGGATTGCAAGGACTTTGCCCTTTTGAATGGATTGATGGATTGTCATGAGTATGGTTCTGATGGCTTTGTAAGGAGAGTGAGTGAGAAGGTTAGGTCTCTTGCTCAGGCCATTCTCACCAGTTGACTCTCCGTTGTGCACCAGTGAGAAGGCAGCCCTCACTAGAAGTGCTCCCTGAACCTTGAACATCCCAGCCTCCAAACTATAAGAAATGTTTCACTTCTTTCTAAATTACCCAGTTTTGGGTATTCTGTTATAAGCAACAGAAACAGACTAATACAGAAGGGATCTTTTTCCGTTTTCTGCTTGCCCCTCCATGCAATAAGATCCAGAATGTCCTTTTTATTCTTTTCTTATTACTTAAATCATATTCATCCTAAAGATGCAGTTCAGGTCTCATCTTGTTGATTTAGACTCTCCTAATAACCCCTGGTCACAGCAATCTCTCTAGACTTAACCCTTCACTTATACCACTCTCTTTTGGTATCGAATCAAATGGGACCCAGTATGTACCTGGTTTGACAGATAAATCTTGTCTGTCAACAGTACTGAAGGCAGACAGGACCTACCTTTGATGCCACTATTTCATTCATACACCTCCCCCTGAAGCATCAGGCCATTCCTTCTTTTCTTTTTTCCTTCCTTCCACAAGTATTTATGAACCTGCTGTCAAGTACTCTAGTAGGCAGAAGGGAGAGAAACAAATTTGAATGAACCATAGTCCCAGTCCTTGAGTCATTTTATGATTTTGCCCCTCCTTACTTCTCTAGCCTCCTCTTAACACTCTCCTTGTTGCTCTTGACAGGCTAAAAGATATTTGATTCTCTAAATATACTATGTCCTCTCACTGCTGAGGTTTTGAGCTGTTTCCTCTGTGTCTAAGAATGTTTGGCCTCCCTGCTCTCAATCTGCCCTCCATCCCATTTATGTCTGGTTATCACCTACCCAGTCCTTCTGGTGACAGCTTAGATGATACTTCCTCCAGGAAGCCCCCTCTGATCCCCAAAGTGGGGTCCCCTTCTTATATGCTTCCTTGTACTGTTCCCAACATTGCACTTTCAAAATTGAATTATAATTGTCTGTTTATTTATCTGTGTCTGTCATCGAAGTATATTACCTATTAGTACACATATGTGTTCTTTTGTATGTTGAGAATTAGTCGTATATGTTTAGCTCCTGGTGCATAGTAGGTATTTAAAAAGTGTACTGAATGAACGAATGTCACAATGGTAAGCAGATGACAAACCCTGCTCTTGAGGACATCACCATCTAGTGGGGGAGACAGAAATGCAGATAAACCATACAAGGTGTTAAGTTTTAGAATAGACACATAGTTTAAAATGCTATGGGAGCCCAAAGGGACTAATTTTGCCTAGAGAAGTCAGGTAGTTCACAAGAGAGGTGATATTTAAGCTGGGTTTCGAAGGATTTCAAAATTTGCTGGGTGAAGAGAAACATAGCAGATGCGTGGTAATTAATTACTTTAGAATGTTGCAGCATGCCTCTGCACAGGTCTATAGTCCTGAATAGTTCAAATCAAATGGTGCCTTTTGGTGCAAGAAAAATGAGAAAGAATAGAGAATGGCCACAAATGAAGGATTCAACTAATTAGGACAGTGGAAAGGATTTGACTTGTAAAAAGATTAAAAATTCAAGTATCATAAAGAAGTCAAACCACTGGCTACCATCAGGACAGTTAACACTGACTACATCTATTGGAAAGAAAGTGCATCAAGAAGAAACTCTCGATCACCTGCCAGTCAATGTCAGGAGGGAAAATCAGAGGGCCTGAGAGAGGGGAACACTTAGCAGAAAGTTACTCAGATATGGAATCTATTAGTCTGTGAAAGTTTTACCAAGGAGGAACAGAAAGCCAACCTTCAACAGAAACCTAGCCTGTGGTTTAAATTACCAAGCATGTCATGGGCAGCTGGGCCAGATGCATACAATATGATTCCTGACCTGCAAAACCCTGTCCCCTCCCTGCAGCCCCTGAGGCTGCAAGCAAGATGTGAAAAGTAGTATTAATGAAGAGAATGAACCAAAGGATTTTTCACCTTTAAGCAAACTAAGAACTGTTGATTAGTCCTTAAATACTGTAGGAAACAAAACTTAAGGAAGTTTGAAATCATGCAGGCCATCCCTGTGATACTCACTCCCACCACGTCCACTTCACATTCTAGAAATAGCTGCTGTGTTTCTCTGCATACAAGTGTGATCGCTGCTCTCACGCCTCTGGTCACAGTGGTTCCTCAGCCTGGAGTACTTTGTCCCCTCTCTCTTCCACCCTCATCAGCCGGCTAACACCTATTTAGCTTTCAAGACTCAGACAGCACCTTCGAAAAGCCCTTTCTGAATCACCAGGCTGTGGTGTTTGCCCCTGCTCTGTACAGCACTTGTAATGTTTTACCCATGTGTTGCATTGGTAGCCCTCACCTCCACCAGGACTGGGTCTCCAGCCACTCATGGCACATAACAGGCACCCAGAAAATAGCTGTTAAATGAGCGAGTAAATTAAAGAAAAAATGAAGGTGTTCTGGGAAGATTCACTAGGTAAGATGGTAGACATGCCTCAGGAAGACAAGCTGGGCAGCAATTGTTCAGGCCAGCTAAGTGGGAAGACACCAGAACAGAAGCAGGAAGGACCAGGGGCTATCAAAACAGCTCAGACCAGGAGGTGGCACGAGGAGAGTCAGGAGGGATCGGAAGAAGAGAGAACTTGGTGGCTGATGGCGAACAAGGGGGGAAAAAGGATATTCAGTGTTTCTGTTAATACGTAACCCACCAACAGAAGGGTGATGCCATTAACAGAAAGAAAGGAGTGGAGAATAAGAGCGACTTTGAAGAAGGGACTGGAGGGAGGGGAAAGATGACAAGAAGGTAGTAAAATATCCAGAAATAAAGAGATCGAAGGGGAAGAAAGGGGCCAGGAAGATGCATATTCCCTGAAGCTGAGGTTGGGAAAGCTTTAAAGAAAGGGTGGTCCGGAGCGAGGACACTACAGTGAATGCAAGAACAATGTCAGCCTCAGCTGCCTTAGTTCACAAATCACAAGGCCATGGCTTTTTGGACTTGGGGCTGCAGGTTTAAATAGAACTCCTCCTGGCAGTTTGCCCTTCTCCTAACCTTGATTTTCCATTATGAAAATTGTTGGTTGTAACTTATCACTCAGCTACCAAAATACACTGGGGACATATCTTTATTTCACAGAATCTTTTAAGAATCTATTTAGGTCATGCCAAAAATAAAAAAACAAGAAATACTTGGTCATCTGGGGCATATTTTTATGTCCAAATGAAGCCAAAATTATTTAAACAATGAAAAATGTCCATGTAATTTGTCTAACCTCTTCAGAATTATGCTAGAGAAAAAGAATGTCAGAGGAATAAAAATGCTTTTATTTAAACAAGGTATACGGAATACACCAAGCTTCCCTCATGAAAAGTTCCTTAGGTCATATTGTGTTGGGATTAGGTTTAGTTACAATAACAGAAAACCAACAACAGCAGTGGCTGAAACATGTAAAGATGTATTTTGTTACGTATAACAAATCCGGATGTGACAGTCAAGCTTGTCATGGCAGCTCCACTAAGCAGAGCAGACTTAGGCTCCTGTCTCCATACTCCAGTATAGCTCAGTCACTTCACTGTCTAAGAAGGATGCTGGAGCTACAGCCATGTCAAATTCTAGGAAGGAGACAGGAAAGGGGAGGGAAAGACCAAAAGTGTTTTTCTTAGTGGTCTCTTCCTTTTTAAAGTAAACTTCTTGGAAATCTTTCCTAACAATTCCTACAATTTGTGCTCCATCTCATTGGTCAAAACTTAGCCATATGCTATACTCGGAGTCAGGAGGGGTTGGGACATGTGGTTTGGTTTATATCTGGGCACACGGCTGTCTCAGTAATACAGGGTTCTCTTGGTAAAAAAAAAAAAAGGGGGGGTGTGGTAAATAATGGACAAAGAGCAATCCCTTCCACAAATGTCAATTCTCATTGTTTAAACTATGGTGGCATACTTACCTAAGTCCTAAATGTATTAAAGTCAAGAAGACTAAGACTTAAAGGCATTACAGCTATAGCACTTATATTTGTTAGCTAACTATGCTAATACCTTCTTTTCTTATGCCATTATAAAGTAGATTTTGGCCCAATATAAATAATGGAAAATACTGAAAATATAAATATATATTCTTGAATTTAAAAAAAGGCAATAAAACACAATGTTAAGTGAAGCTAGTGCTTCTTTTCAAAATTGGTCAATGCCAGCAAAAAGAAAATTCTTTTTCCCTTTCTTAAAAGTTTCTCCTTTAGTTAGAGTTAAAGAAAAAGATTGCCCTTGCCTCTGTGGCTGTTAGAAAAATGACCTACTTCTGAAGAAAGGTTGCAGATTTTCCTGCCAAGGAAAGAGTTTGGCCATTCTCTAATCACTTGTGACTACCTACCCACCAAATGGCAATCACCTCTTCTCAGCCTTCACTCCCCTTAAATTTTTACTGAATTCAACACAATAGATTCCCCTGTTTATGAAAACTTCTCTCTCCCTGGGCTTCCATGGCAAGGTCCTAACATGTATGGTTGTCTTCTCTGACTGCTCTTTTCAATCTCCTTTACTAGAGCTGCTTCTTCCATCCATTCCTACAAAAGAGATGGTTCCCTAGCTTGTTTCCTGGCCCAATCCCACCCTCACCCCATAGAGAGTCCACTGGCGCTTTCCCGTCCCTTCAATCTAAGCTCTGTATGGATGGCTTCCATAGGCAGGCTCTAGCTCTGGCCTCTATAATCCCACACTTTTAAATTCTGTTTATTAAAAAAATAAAATAAAAACAAAACAAAAACAAAAAACCACTTTTTTAAACCTAGCTTTTCCACAGGCGCTTCAAGTTTATCAAACCCAAGACCAAATCCATCCTATTCTTATTTGTTCCAGATCCATTCCTCCTTTTGCACGCTCTGATCTGTTGCTGACATGCCATTGCCATCCTCCAGCTCTTCTTTGTCCTCATCCCAGAACATCAAGCATCTCCAGTTCTCTAGACTGAACCCCCAAACGTCACCTCGTTTTGTCCCTTCCCTCCCCATACGCTTGCTTAATTGTGCACCCAGCTCCACCGACGCGGCCTCTGGAGCAGCTCTGCCTTTCCCTTGTCACCACTTCCACTTTAGAACACTGCTACGACATCTGAGGGGTCTCTAGGCCTTCAGTCATCCCACATCCTGCTACTTCTTCAAAAATCTTCAATTGGCCAACCCTTGCACACAGAAAAAAGCCAGGTTCTACTGTTCGCACTTTGAGGTTCTCTACCAACTGGAACCGATGTGTTTATTGCCTTTCCTACCTCTTCCTCACTATTCTTTTTCCACAGGACAAGCCTAGCAATCAAAATTAATCTCTCTCCTTTACTTCTCCCACTGCCCTTTATGCAAAAGTCGCCCATGCGTCTCATCGCTCTCTGCTCTTTGTTAGAGTTACTTGGGTTTGCCTGTGTTTAGGTGGTAAGTGTCTGGAGAGCCTGTCCTCATAGCCTCAACGTGCACACCGCAGCACCTTTACCATAATAAGCCTTCTGCAGATGTCCACTGAATAAAAACTAGTTGTAGATATCCCTTGCTTCTGCCCTCAGGCTTCAGTGTAAGGGTTACTCTTGGCAAAGCAGGAGGTAAGGCTCCTGCGACTCTCCCTCCCTTCCTCTGCTCTCCTTCCTTTCACTTAGAGGTGCTCAGTCCCTCATGTTCACTCCTGCTGACCCAGGCCTGCGCAGACCACTCCTTTTGAGCATTCCAACTCCCAGATTTTTCCCTTCCCAGTCTCTTACCAAAATCTGCACATTGCTGAGATTTACCTTAGACCCCAGCCTCCTCATTTTATAGATCAAGAAACTAAGGCCTAGAAAGGTGATATGAATTGCCCAAGGTCATGAGGCTGATTATTGGTGGAGCTGAGACAGACACTGTATCTCCTGACTGCAAGCCCCTTGCTGTTTCTCCCACACTTTGCTATCCATCTGTATCTCAACCTCTTTGGCCTCAGGCTGCTAGTAAGGACTGGCGGGGACCTGCTGCTAATCACCCTCAATAAGCATCTCTCTCTTAACAACAGTCATCAGTGCTCTAACTCACAATGATGGATACTAGAGAAAGTTCACATTAGTACCTGGACCTCTCCTGTTGTTATTTAGGTTAGAGCTCTTCTCCCAGCTCCTGAACTTGTACCTTAGATAGACACTGTCTGTGTTAGTATAATGTAAGGCCTGCACATTTTCCACAATGTGCTTTCTCATGGCTGTGTGGTTAGTGATATTCACTGTCTGACACAATCCTCCCACACTCCACAGAAATGGCAGCAGAACTCCGGAGGCATCCCCCTTCCAGCTTTACGACTTCCTGGGGGAAGAGTCCAGTTCTTGAATGTATTGTAATTTCTGTGAAGGGTATCTAAAGTCCTTAAATACATTCATGAATGAACTTTTTCAACACCACTTGGAAGGAAGTCAGGGATTTGGCCACTGAAACTGAGCCAACACAGTAATGAAATTCAATGACCTCACATAGGAGATATATGAATGCCTCAGGGCAGAAAAAAGGGCAGCTGAATCTGCCAAAGGCAGTCACTTCCACAAAATGCACTTACTTGAATAAAAACTTGAATGATTCTAAGGAACAACACTATTTTTCCACAAAGTTTCATGTGTTCTTTATGCATCCAGTAAAGCTAAGAAACTAAAACTTCAATTTTATTTTAGTTTGGTACTGGTGCTGGATTTTAGGGAATAATCTTATCAGATCTGGATTATTCTACTGAGTGATGATTTGAGGAAGCACTGCATTTTTTTTTTTTTCTGACAGAAGAAGGTAGCACTGGCAGCTTGCCTTTTCTGCAAGCTTTGATTATTGAATTATAGGTCCCTGAAGCTTAAAGTGACCTTATAACATATCTAATCTGACCCTGTATTTTATTGGTGAAAAATTGACTCCTGTTAACCTGATAACATAGAAATTGTCTATCTTATAAAGAGGAATCAATGGAGCAGGAACCTACAAACTAAAGTATAGTTGTTACATTATTAGGACTAAGCATGTGCACAGGCCTGACAGAAGTGAATGCTCTGGACTCCATCTATTTGCTTTCCATTCATTCACTCCTGTGCCATTTCTCTCTCATACGAAGTGGATGACCTCTTCAGGTTTCCTTTGGCAAGTGTGTGAGTGCCTACAGTTCTTTGTGCTAACATTGAAATAATTATTATTTTGTCTTTACTTTTTAGAAAAATAACTTAAATGAATTTCAAGAGTCTCCTCAGAGACACTTAGATCAATTTCTTCATTAAAAATAATTGGGATAGGGGCTGGCTGGTTAACTCAGTTGTTTAGTGGGGTGTTGATAACATCAAGGTCAAGGGTTCAGACCTGCCAGCACCAAAAATACCAAAACAATAATTGGGATAAGACAACCTCTTTCGAGATGGCTTTTGTGACTACCAAATTGGACAATTTATGCAAAAGAACTTTCAAAAACAGAAAGTGCTTTTTAAAAGAAACAGGGTATTCTATTTACTTTATGTGCACATTCCGTTTCATTTTCCTGGCAGCAAATAGTTATTAAGCACTGACTGTGTGCCAGGTCCTATGCTAGATACTGGGTATATACAGTGGAGTTAAATGAGATTCCCAACCTCCAGGAATTCACAATGATAAAGTCTTTTCCTGATCCTGACAACCCTGCCCCCCTTCAAAACCAAAATGAACAAAAACAACTAGGTCAGGTTCCCCTGTTATGTATCGCCTGTCATAGCACTTTGTACTTCTTTCCTACCTAGTTATCACAATTTCATATAAACAGTTGAGTAATTAATTGCTTACTACCAGTGTCAGCTGCTAGAAGTTTAGCTTCACGGGAACAGGTATTTCTTCTCTTTTGTTCTTTGCTACTCAGCGCCTTGAGTGGCTGGCATAGAAAAAAACTAACAATTATGTGTTGAATGGATGGATGAACGAATGAATGAAAAATCAAATGAATGATTAAAACGTATAATACTAGCACAGTACAACACGTACTATACTAGGCTTGCACAGTACTATGGGAATATAAAGCCAGCCTTGACGGGGCTGATTTCCGAAGATAAATTAATCTTTTCGAAATTTGATACTTGCACGATGCCGTCCCCCGCTGGCCTGCTGCTGAAACAGCAGGATGGTGCCAACAGTGCATCATCAATGGCACTGGCTGAACGGCTCAAAGGCCCGCGCGGAAAAGTCCAATTAGATCACCTCTGGCTACAAGCCCAGATGAATGAAAGGGTCACGCCCGGGAGTCGACGCACAGTCTGGCCAGACAACCGGCCCCAGGCCTGCACGTCGGCGGCTGCCCCTTCGCGGCGGCGCTGCCGCTCACGTGGCCCGGGCCCGCCTCCCTGGGCGGGGCATTGCCGCGCGTGCGCGGTGCTCTGGGTGGCGGGTCCGCGCGCCGGCGGCTTCCGGTCTGCTCCCCTCGCCTCCTGCTTGGCCGCGGCTTTCGGGGCTCGGCGGTGGCGCTGCGGGGCGGCGGGGCCTGGTGTAGTGCGGGGAGGTGAGTGCCCGAGTGGGGCCCCCGCGAGCCATGGCCTGCGCCATTGTCCAGTTCTGCTACTTCCAGGACCTGCAGGCCGCCCGGGACTTCCTCTTCCCTCACCTGCGGGAGGAGACCCTCAGCGGCGCCGCGCGGCTGGACCCCAGTAAGTGCCCTCGCCGCGCCCGGCTCGGCCTGGCCGCCGCCCACAGCCTCTGCTCGGCGGCTCGGCCCTCTGCTGCGCGCCGCTCGCCTCGGCCCTGCTCCCCTGCTCGCTCTGGGCCTGCCCGCCTCGTCCGGAGGCCCCCCGCCCTGGCAGCGTCGGCGTCGTCTCTTCTCGCCCTAGCCTGCGCCTCGGTCCCTCTGGCCGAAAGCTGCGTCCTGCTTCCTGTCGCCTGTGCCTATCACCGCTTTCCCACCCCTCCCTCCGTTCCTGGCTTTCTTTCCGAGTACCTTCTCCAGCTCCCCGGCCTTCAGCCGGCGTCCCCCGGTCCTCACCGGCTGCTCCGTGGTCCTCTCCCCGCTCCAGGCCAGGTGCCGTCCTTGCGGCCTCCTGCTACCTCGCCTTCCCCTGCGCTCTCCCTTCCTCCACTCCTTTCCCCCATTCACATTCGGAGAATAAATGGCCGATTGATGAGTGAGTCTTAAGGTGGGGAGTACGCTTCTCCCAGATAAGGAAGATAACCTGTCAGAAAGTGAGCAAGAATCTGCATTAGGAACTAAAATTACAGCGACGAGGCCAAGAAAAGTTAACTTGCTTTATTAAGGAGAGAAGCCTTCCGCCCCCTGTCATCATCAGGAGGTGTTAAATAAGCCCTTCCCTTCCCCACGTAGTATAAAATCCTAAGGCTGGGTTATGACATACTACATAGTTCTTCAGAGGTTCGTACATTTCTGCTTTTGGGAGGGTTTGTTTTGTGTTTATGGTTTTCTTTGCATTTCCAACATGAAGCACACTTGGATTGGTAGTACAGTGCTGTCACTCTGCTAGGCTGAAATAGTGATATAAGTTCCACTAAATAAACTCCTCTCCTTTTTCAAAAATTGGAAGATGGCAAATAAAAACTATGAATGTTTACTCTGTGCTTATCATTGGTGCTACAGACCAATTAAGGTTGTTGGTGCCTGTCCTCTAGGAGCTTATGGTTTACTGGGAGAGACAGAAATAAATTAGTAGCCACCATACACTGTAATCCAGGTATATATGAGGCATTTCCTTGAAGTGGTGATAATTAAGCCTAGCTTTGAAGTAGCAGTTGGAGGAATAATGGAGAGGTAATAGCATGTGCAGAGGAAGGGACGTCTGAGATGGCGTGGTGTCTCAGAGAAGAAACGCTGAATGGCTGGACAGGAGCTTGTGAGGGAAGAGTGGGGGAGATGAGGCTGTGGTAGTAATAAGGAGCTAGATCATGAGAAGCCTTGTGGAAGTTATTGGGTTCCTCTGAAAGACTTGAAGCAGAGAAATGATGTGGTCATTAAATGATTATAATGTAATTAACAGAATTTATTAAATACCTGTGATGTGCTCTGGCAGCAGTATTGAGGAAAGATGGGAATTTGGTTGGGAGGCTGTTCCAGTAATGTGATGTGAGCTTGAACTAAGACAGCCTTAGCAGGATTTGAGAGAAAGGGCTAGGTCGGACAGTTATTAAGGGGATAGAATCTGCAGGATCTAGTGAAGGTCTGGTGATGGGGCTTATAGCTCGTGAATGAGAGAGTTTAGCATGCCTTTAGCTTTTGGCATGGGCAGGGGTATATAATGAGAGAGAATGAAGGAGACAGATTTTGCATTTTAAATGTTATGATATGTCTGAGTAAAGAGGTCCAGTCGAACACTAGATGTAGAGGTGTAAAAGAGTAGGGCCAGATACATTAATTTGGGAGTTACCAGCAAAAAGTGTCAATTTGATCCCAAGGATTATGTGTATTGTGAAATGAACTGAAGATACAAACTTAGGGGAGCACTGATGTTTACGAGTCAAGTTGGGACTCGTTGGGAAGAAGACCGAGGAGGAGTAACAGAGAGAGGAAAATTAGGTAAGAGTAATGCCTCAGAAGCTGAGGAAAGAGAGAATTTGATGATGTAAGTGAGGAATGGTTAGCAGTCTGGCAAATGCAGCAGAGGTCAGGTAACATAAAGATAGAAAAGTGCTCTTTGGTTTTGGGAAGGTGGAGGTGACTGGGATCTTAGGACAGTGTCAGTAGAATAGTGAGGGCAGAAAGCGTATTTGCAGGATGTTGAGGAGTTAAAAAAATGAAGTAAACTATTTCAAGGAGCTTGGATATGAAGGACAGTAGATATAGATTGCAGACAGGGCATGTAAAGAAAAGAAACACATTTTCTCTATCCCACTGCCAGTTCTCTGGTCCAGGCCATCATCAACTTCAGCCATGGCACCATCTTTTTCTAACAGATCTTCCAGCCACTCTTGGTTTCTATAATTAGTTCTCAACAGCAGTTTGGGCTTTTAAGACATACTTTAGATTACAACATTCCCGTCTTTATAACCCTCTATAGCTTTTGACTGCACTTAACATAAAACTCAAAGTTCTTACAGGGCTTATAAGGCCTGTGCTACTTCTTGGACCTCATACTCCTCTGCCCTTATTTCTTATGCTTCAGACACCCTTTGTTGTTAAACCAGCTCGTTTGAGCCTTGAGGCCTTTGCCCTCCATGTTGTCTGTGCCTTGGATGCTCTTTGCAGATCTTTGCATGCTAGCTGCCTCTTGTCATTCAAGTATCAGCTCAAGTGTCAACACCTCACGGAGGTCTTTTTTGACCACCTAATGTAAAGTAGTCACTATGAACCCCTTGCGGGCCGAGCCCGTGGCGCACTTGGGAGAGTGCGGCGCTTGGGAGCGCAGCGACGCTCTCGCCGCGGGTTCGGATCCTATATAGGACTGGCCGGTGCACCCAGTGCACTCACTGGCTGAGTGCCGGTCACGAAAAAGACAAAAAAAAAAAGACTATGAACCCCTTGCTCCCACTTGTTATTCTCAACCATGATCCTGTTTATTTTCATAGCTGTATCTATACTGTCTAGTATGGTAGCCTCTAGCCACATGTGGCTATTGAGCCCTTGAAATGTGGCCAATTTTAATTAATTTAAATTCAGATGAGTAAATGTGGCTAATGGCCATAACATTGTACCTGCACAGTTGTAGATGCTAAAACTCAGGCACATACAAGTTGAATGCTTGTCCAAGGTTACATAGTAAAGAGTAGACCCAGGACCTGAACTCAATCCAGGCAGCTGGGGATATAATCATACCCCAGACATCTAGATTAATTTGCAGTATGTGTATAGGTTTGCAGATACGGTTTATTACCCTTTTAAATTAAATTTTTAGTTTTATGTATGTTGGTATTATTGTGGCTACAATCAATTCATGTGGAAAATAAACAAAGAAC
Source organism: Cynocephalus volans (assembly GCF_027409185.1). NCBI lineage: Eukaryota > Metazoa > Chordata > Mammalia > Dermoptera > Cynocephalidae > Cynocephalus > Cynocephalus volans. The sequence continues at coordinate 106,378,440 of NC_084470.1, forward strand.
CTCTTAACCAGAGAGCCTGTTTGCAAAACCTGTATCTTGTGTTAAAATCGTGCTTTAATTTACAAATAAAAAAATAGCTTTCCTACTGTAGATAGCTTACTTGGAATTTTTAGAGTGACTAGGGCTATGGATTTCTGTAGTCATCCCTGGCTGTCTTTTACAAAGCAACAGGTTTTGTATAAAGCCCTTTGTTAAGAAAACCTGAGCCTAGACTTTTGTTTCAGTGCAATTTTGAGGAGCAAAAATGAAGTTAGTAGAGCAGGTAAGTGGACCTGACTTAAACTGCTAATGGGGTTTGGCTTTGCTTTTGTTCACTTTATTTATTAGCGTTATAAATTATTACTGGGAAGCAAAAATCATGAGGTCACTTTTATTTTTCTAGCTGATATAGTTTAAGTTTCTTAACCTTGGTCATCTCTAGGGGAGATGTAAGAACAAACAAAAAACCTCAATTACTTGTGAATTATAGAGACTTATCAGTTGGTTTAATAGTACTTTTATTTTAATGAAGACAACTGCTGCCGATACTGTGGTACCTGGTACCTGGGGCACCTAGAATTCAATGCCGCTTTCTTCTAAATTTGAATTGTCAGAGAATAACAGTATGACTTTATGTTACTTTGTATATTTAAAGTGAGATTGTTGTCCATGGCTTTAAAAGATCTTGTATTCTACTTCCCAATGTTTACATTAATGATATCTACTAATAATTGATTTTATAAACCAAATACTATCTATTTCAAACATAAAATTTGGTCTTATTACTTTGAAATTACTGTGATGGGTAGTAGTATTTGTCCCCACTTAAACAATGGTGGCATAGTTTCCAGTGAGACTATATTTCTATATCAGAGCTTTCTGAAATTTACAATTAAGTTGGGCAAAAAAAATAAATACATGTACAGAGAGGGAGAGTCAGAATATTTGGAGATAATTTGGGTATTAAATATTGTGGATCTCTTAATTTACTTTATAGTAAAACAATTTCATGTTGACATACTAGAAATGTACAGTGGCCTTCCTTCTTGCTTCTTTTACTGAAGAGATAAAAGATAGAGCATGCAGGGAATTATGTTGGAGCCATCAATTAAAGTCATATTTTTATATAATCACTGAGAAAAGTGTCATTTTTTAGGATAACCTAAAATAATGGAATCACTTTGCGTGATGGGGTATCACAAAGGGTATACAATACCCAGCTTTTTATAAGTAGTGAAAATGCTTTCTCCAGTTTGAGGTCATAGTGGAGAGAGAGAAGTAATCCGAAAGTAGAACATTTATAGGAATTTCAGAAAATTATTGTATTTCTTTAAAATTGGAATCTTATACACAAAATTTTATCAAAAAGGAAATTGAGATTTGAGTGTTCTCTAATTTCTTCATTCAGCTAATATTTATTGAGCACCAACTATGTACTAAGCACAAAATAAGTTTAAAGGTAAATAAAATAGGTTTCTTTCAAGTAGTTTTCAGCTAGTAAATGGAGATAAGTATGTTATAGGTGTTATGATATGATTTGGCACATGCTAGGTGGAGAATGAAGGAGTGTTGGTCCATTTTTTAAAGGAAACCTAGGGAAGTCTTTATAGCGAGGGGACATTTTCACATCAGTAGTTTAATAGATGTCCATCAGGTGGAGAGGAAATGGTCAGGCAAGAGACGTGAAACAGCATGGGGTTCAGAAAGCCGCAAATAGTTAATTGTGGTAGGAAGGTGGAATATGGTAAGAAGTAAAGCTGGAGAGGGTGGTGGAGGAGTTCGGATTTTATTCAGTAGCAGTGTCTTCAGATTGAAGTAAGGGTACCTTGGGATTGCCTGGAAATTTGACAAGGGTTACGTGGGAACATTACAGTTTTAAGTGAGTCATTTTCCACATATACCTGCGAAAGTGCCTTTCTCACCCTGCCTTCTCCCGCTTTACTAAAAGAAAGGCTCAACTCTCACACACTTCTAATCTCATTGTAGGAAGTTGCTCCAAGGTATTGCTCCCCTTTAATTAGGGTACTGTAAATACCCCCATTCATCTCATTAAGAAATTCCCAAATAATTTTTAATTTTTGTGTTTAATAATTAACAAAATTTGTGATATATTTACACTGCTTTCCTCGGCTATCTGCTTCTAATAATAATTGCAATAAGTTAAGCAAGAAGAAAAATTTTACTACCTAGAGCCTTATGAGCACAGGAAAACTTTTTTCTCAATTCATATCCCTTTTTGCTGAGAAATTTTTGGATTGATGATAAAAATCTGTATTACGTTAGAGTAGCATTCTGTGCAGGAAGTGGAATGGAAATTAGAATTCCAGGACAAAAAAGGACTTACAAAAAACTTGGGAAGATCAACATTTTTTTTAATTGATGTCGGTTGGCATCTCTTCCGTTACAGTATTTAGAATCCACTGAATAAATTCTCAAAAGTCATAATAGTTTTATTTTTAAATGTTCATGTTTATATGAACATATATATCTGAAATTACATTTTTTGTCCAAGGGATACAGACTGCAGTACTTAAAAACTCTTTTGGGGCATATATGAGCAAAAAGTTTGAAGACCATTCTCCTGTGGAGCTCAGTGATTGTCAACTTTTTTTTTTTTGCATCATAACATACATAAAAAAAATGAGATAGGACCCCAAATAGCTAAACCGTTTTGAAAAAGAAGAAAAAAATTGGGAGACCCACACTTTCTGATTTCAAAACGTATTACAAAGCTATGCTAACCACAAGTGTAATACTGGTATAAAGACATACACATAAACCAATGAAATAGAGTAGAGATCACCTAAATAAACCCTCGCATGTATGGTCAAATGATCTTCGACAAGGGTGTTAAGACCACTCAATGGGGAAAAAAAGCCTCTTCAACAAATGGTGTTGGGAAAACTGGATATTACATATGCAAAAGAATAAAGTTGGACACTTATCTTACACCACATACAAAAATTAACTCAAAACGGAGTAAAGACCTAAATGTAAGACCTAACACTATAAAACTCCTATAAGAAAAGATAAGGGGAAGCTTTATGACATTGGATTTGGCAGTGATTTCTTGGATATGATACCAGTAGCACAGGCAACAGAAGCAAAAATAGATAAATGGGTGTATACTAAAGTTAAAAACTTTTGCGCATCAAAGGACACAATCAACAGAGTGAAAAGGCAACCTAAGACTGGGAGAACATATTTGCAAATTATATGTCTGATAAGGGGTTAATATCCGGAATATATAAAGAGCTCCAACAAAAAAATTAAATAACCCTATTTAAAATGGACAAAGGACTTAAATAGACATTTCTCCAAGAATGATACACAAGTGGGCAACAAGCATATGAAAAGATGTTCAAAATCAGTAATCATCAGAGAAATGCAAACCAAAACACAATAAAATGTTACCTTGCATCCATTAGAATGGCTAGTATCAAAAAACCAGAAAATAACAAGTGTTGTGAGGATGTGGAGAAATTAGAACACTTGTGCACTGTTGGGATGGCAAAATTGTGCAACCACTATGGAAAACAGTATAGAGTTCCTCAAAAACTTACGAGGAATTATCCTGTAATCCAGCAATCCCACTTCAGGGTACATAGAAAAGAACTGAAAGCAGGGTCTCAAAGAGATATTTGTTTGTAGACAGTTCACAGTAGCCAGGAGGTGGAAGCAACCCAAATGTCTATTGATGGGTGAATGGATAAACAAAGTATGTGTACACGCTGTAAATGCAGTGCTCCAGTAAGCATCCTTATTTATGTGGGTCACAATTGTTAAATTACTCTAAAAATTGTTTTTTAGTTTCATTTTTATCTGTGGTGAACAGGGGTGCCTATGCACACACGTATGCATCGTCATTCTGTTACTAGTTTCTTTGACTTTTGTACTTCTGATAAATGAAAAGTGGTATATCATTGCTTTAATTTGTACTTTTTTAAATTGGGTAAAGTTGAGCATTTTCAATGTATGTAAGCAAAGTAGAGCTTGCTTTGTAAATTAACGGTTCATAACTTCTGCTAATTTTTATTGGATTTTTAAACTTTTTCTATTTTATAAAAGCTCATCATATACTATGCTTATATTTTGCGGGTATTTATATTAGGCTAATTTGTTTTTTAATCTTATTAGTGGGACAGGTTTTAGATTTTATATAGTGATCTCTCTCAATTTTTGCTGTTTTAGTTTCTGTTATGTATTCTCCAAAAGATCTTTCCAATCCTCAGCTTATAAAATATTCTACTAGATTTTCATCTAAATCCTATTTGTGTGTGTGTGTGTAATTGTTTTAACATAATTTATTCAATAATTTATCATCTCCCTACTAATTTGAGATGCTACAATTAACATATGTTAACCTCTCAAAAATACATGCTTTTTTTTTAGATTCTCTTCTGTTCCACTGATATATTTGTCAATTCCTGTCCATTTTAATGTTTAGTAGAGAAAGTCCCTGCCAAATTACTCTTCTTTGGAAAGTGTCTTAGGAATATTCTTACACATTTTTCTTCCATTTGAGCTTTAGAATTTATTAAGTTCTAAAACAAAATGAAATTAAATTTATACTGGGATTTTGATGAAAATTGTTTTCTTTATATATAAATTTGGGAAGGATTGGCATTTTCCCAGCCTGGATATTTTTCCTCCCAGCTTTATTGAGGTATAATTGACAAATATAAATTGTATGTATACATACAATTAAGGTATATAATGTGATGATTTGATTTATATGTATTATGAAATGATTACTACAATCAAGTTAACATGTGCATCACTTCACATAGTTGTCTTTTTTTGTTTGTTTTTGGTGGGGAGAACACTACAAATTTCAAGTATACAATACTACTGTATTGTAGTATTATGAACTGTAGTCACTATGCTATGCATTAGATCCTAGAACATATTCATTTTATAACTGAAAGTTCATGCACTTTGACCAGCATCTTCTCATTTCTCCAATCCCTGCAGCCCCTGGCAACTCTGCTACTCTGTTCTCTCTGCTTCTATGAGTTTGGCTTTTTATATTTGTCTTAATAAGTGAGATCATACAGTATTTGTTTGCATATTTTTATTCATATTTTTTGTGTCCTTTAGCAAAGGTTTTTGCTTCTCATATAAATCTTATACTTTCTTTTTTAATATATGTCTGGGTGTCTAGGTACTTTATTAAATTTATTGTTATTATGACCAGGATTTCTTAAAATTTTTACATTTTAAAATCTGTTTTTGATATAAGAGAAACACTGATTTTTGCTTTTTTTATCAAGTCTAGTTTTTCAAAATTTCTAATTAATTAGTTTAAATTTTTTAGCTTTATTCACTTTATCTTCTCTTGTGTAGGAGCTGTAGAAGAGTAATTCTAAAATTGCCAAGTTTTCTTTTTTGTTTTTTTAATTATTTTATTACTGGTTACTGTTTTGCTGCATTGTTGTTAGAGAGTGTAGTCTGCAGGAGACAAAGGTATTTTCTGTGGAGCTCTACAGCTTTGTTCTCCACAACAGCCCCTTATTGTATTCCTTCTTAAAGTGTCATGCCAATAGATACCGGTGAGCAGGGTTGAAATTGCCAGTGACAGTATCAGACTGAATTCAAAAGATTATCTCAGGTAACTTAGATGAAGCACTCTGGAAAAGTGTTAGGTGACTGAGAAAGCAGAGGGATGTGACTGCGAGCCTGCCTGGGTCTGGATCCCAGTTCTGCCATTTGTCAGTTGTGTGACCTTGAGTGGGTACGTACTCTCCTTTTGCCTCAGAAGCCTCGTCTGTGAAATAGAGATGTAACAGTAGTACATACCTCATAGGGAAAATCATGCTTAGAACAGTGCTTCACATGTAGTAAATACCATGAAAGTGTTTATTTATTATTATTTTTTTCCAAAAGGACATTGATGTTGAAGGTTCGTGTGGAGGTGTTCTGAAATATGAAAATGAATAAAGCAAGGTTTCTAAGTCAATATATTTTCTGTCATGGGATTTTGAACATTTTTGTCTCTAAATTAATGTCATACTGTATAATGTCAAAAAATCAGTATGCAGTTTAATGTTACAAGGACGTATTGGAAACAACTTAATACCTGATGCAAACTTGCATTGTTTTATTTTGCTTTGCTTTATTGTGCTTCACAGATGTTGCATTTTTTACAAATTGAAGGTTTGTGCAACTCTGTGTAGAGCAAGTCTCTTTGCACCATTTCTCCAACAACATGGACTCACTTTTATTTCTCTGTGCCACATTCTGGTAATTCTCACAGTATTTAAAACTTTTTCATTATTATTAAATCTCTTATGTGATGTGTGATCAGTTATTTTTGATGTTACTATTGTAATTGTTTTGGGTGCCACAAACTGTGCCCTTGTAAAATGGCAAACTTAATAAATGTTGTATGCTTTGTGACTGCTCTACAGACTGTTCATTCCCCCACCTTTCCTCCGCCCTCAGGCCTCCCTATTTCCTGGAACACAAGGATATTGAAATTAGGCCAGTTAATAACTCTACAGTGGCCTCTAATTGTTCAAGTGGAAGAGAAAGTTACACATCTCTCACTTTAAATCAAAAGCTAGAAGTGACTACGCTTAATGAGGAAAGCATGTTGAAAGCTGAGATGGGTCGAAAGCTAGGCCCCTCATGCCAGTTTATGCTATTCCTTGAAGACATGAATGATAAGAAAGCAAAACAGCCTTACTGCTGATATGGAGAAAGTTTTAGTAGTCTGGATTAGAAGATCAAACCAGCCACAGCACTTCTTTAAGTCAAAGCCTAATCCAGGGCAAGGCCCCAACTCTCTTCAGTTCTATGAAGGCTGAGAGGTGAGGAAGCTGCGGGAGAAAAATCTTCCAACCAGTGGAGGTTGGTTCATGAGGTTTAAAGAAAGAAGCCATCTCCATGACATCAAAGTGCAGGCAAAGCAGCAAGTGCTGATGTAGAAGCCACAGCAAATTACCCAGAAGATCCAGCTGAGATCACTGACGGAGGCGGCTACACTAACGGATTTTCAATAAAGATGAAACAACCTTATGTTGGAAGAAGATACAACCTAGAACTTTCATACCTAGAGAGGAAAAGTCAATACTTGGCTTCAGTGCTTCAAAGGACAAGCTAACTCTTCTGGTAGGGGCTAATGCAGCTGGTGACTTTAAGTTGAAGCCAGTTGTCACCATTCTGAAAATCCTAGGGCCCTTAAGAATTATGCTAAATCTACTCGCTTGTACTGTGTAAATGAAACAATAAAGCCTGTATGACAGCACATCTGTTTACAGCATGGTTTACTGAAAATTTTAAGCCCATGTTGTGAACTACTCAGAAAAAAAGATTCATTTTAAGATATTATTGCTCATTGACAATGCACCTGGTCACTGAAGAGCTCTCATGAAAACATACTAGGAGATGAATGTTGTTTTCATGCCTGCTAAAACAACCTCCATTCTCTAGCCCATGGGTCAAAGAGTCATTTTGACTTTTAAGTCATCTTATTTAAGAAATACGTTTTGTAAGGCTATAGCTGCCATACATAGTGATTCCACTGATGGATCTGGGCAAAGTAAATTGAAAACCTTCTAGAAAGTATTTACCACTCTAGGTGCTATTAAGAACATTCTTGATTTATAGGGGGAGGTCAGAATGTCAACATTTACAGGACTTTGGAAGAAGTTGATTCCAAACCTTCATGGATGACTTTGAAGGGTTCAAGACTTCTGTGGAGAAAGTAACTGCAGATGTGGTGGAAATAGCAAGAGAACTAGCATTAGAAGTGGAGCCTGAAGATATGGCTGAATTGCTGCCATCTCATGATAGAACTGAACAGATGAGGAGTTGCTTCTTACGGTCGAATAAAGAAAGTGGTTTCTTGGACTTCTGGTCAAGATGGCAGAATACACGGTCCCCAGTGTCACTCTCTCCCACAAATCAACCAATTTACAACTATAAAACAATAACAGACAAGCTGGGACCACTAGAGCTCAGGGAAAGAAGAGGAGAGATTTACGGAGTGCATGACGGTGGCAGAAGCCATGATAAGAGAAAGAAAAAACCATTCTGACCATTTTGAGCCCCAGCCACACTCAAGCTGGAGCTGCTGAGCATGGAGCAGGAGCCAGCAAAAGCCACAGCTGTGCCCTTCAGATGAAGTTGCTTGGAGGTGGCAGGGCAGAAGAGGGCCTTGGTGGCCCCCAGGCCAGCAAGACCACTTATAGGGTTCCTGTGGACCCACACAGGAGCAAGGAGCCACAACAACTGAAGAAAAGGAGCCACTCAGAGGCTGGTGAGTCATCGCAAGGGACCGCTGCATGGCCCGTTCCATGGGAAGTGTTTGCAGCACAGGTGGTAAGGGGAGACAGGCCCACTGGGAGAACACTGGGGCACAGCAAGGACAGATGATCTACACCCCAGTCAGCAAAGGATCACTCAGAGGAGACTGGTCAGGAATATAGAATTGCATGAGGTGCAGTTGGATGAAAAGATTCAGGCACAGACCAGAGTTTCTACACAACCCAGGTGCACTGGATCTCTCAAGAACCAGAAGTACCTATAAAGTCAACCATTAACACCTGAACTGCACAAAAAGCCTTCCCTAGGGAATCAGCAGCAAAGCAGCAATTTAGCTCAACAACAGAGCTCAAGTACTGATCCCCACAGGAAGTTCACCCATTTCAGAAGTAAGCAAAGGACAACAAATTAGTTCCAGCTAGGAGTTTAAATGGTGGGAACAGCAAATAATCCAACAGAGAACTGAAAGAAAAAACAAAGTACCCAGAACCAGAGACAGGGTTTCATACTAACTAGTAAAGGTCTCATTTCACAAAAGAATACCTATAACACCTAGAAGGACCAGAAGTCCCCTGGGCTACCAAGCCAGAAAGGGGAGAGGGCCAGGGACCTCAGCAATGTCCCCTGACACTCATAACCAATCCTGAAGGTGGGGGCAAGGGCCTCAGCCTCTCCCCCCACATACGCATGACCAGCCCAGCAACGACCACTGAGCTGCTGCAGGAAACATCCCAGGCTCTCCCAAGCTGGGGTGGGGGGAGCCTAGGGCCTCAGCCACTCCCTCCCGACGTGCAACCAGCCCAGCAATGACCACCAAGCCACAGCAAGAAGGGCCCTGGGTTCTGTAGCTGGAACAGTGTGGAGAGAGGGCTTTTGCCACACACCCCTGACATCAGCACCCAGCCCAGCAATGACCAAGCCACTGCTGGAAGCCACCTGGTCTCCCCTGTGGGAATGAGGGGGTTGCCACGGGCCTCAATCCCTTCCCTCCTTCTTCCTCCTCCTCCCATCTCATTTCCTTCTCCTTTCCCTTCTCCCCCTTCCTCCCAATTGCTCCATAACAACATCCTAGAATGTAAAAAATAATATTAATAAGGTGACATTTTCTTTAAAAAATAAAAAATCAAACTAGCACAAAAGCAGACAGAGACAGTATGTAAATGAAAGGACATGGCTATGTTCCAATAAAACTTCATTTACAAAAATAGGCTGAGGATCAGAATTGGACCATGCCCTGTAGTTGTCGAACCTTGGTCTAAAACATGAAAAATTTTACCCTAGGAGTGAGAAGTAAAGCCAGCTTCCAGAACCACACAGATCCTCAGATGGGAACAGAGACACTGGAAAAGGGAACGTGAAAAATGGATGCCAGAGGGACAACCAATTAATATATAGTATACAGGGGGAAATATTTGTCAGTGTTTCCCAAATTGTGTTTCAAATTCTTCTAGGTATTTTTACTTGCCATTTTAAAAAATTGTTGCTAAATTTATATTATGTAAAATTTACTGTTTTAACTATTTTAAGTGTACAATTCAGTGGCATTAAGAACATTCACATTGTTTTGCAACCATCTTCACTCTCCATTTCCAGAATTTTCCATCATCCCAAATAGAAGCTCTGGTTAATCAGTAATTTCTCTTTCCTAACCCCACCCCCACCTCTAACCCCTGGTAACTTCTTTTATACTGTATTTCTGTATGAATTTGCCTATTTTAGGTACCCCATAAAAGTGTAATTATAATATTTTTCCTTTTGTATCTGGCTTATTTTACTTAGCACAATATTGTCAAGATTTATTCATGTTACAGCATATATTAGAATTTCATTCCTTTTATGGCTGAATAATATTCCACTGTTTATACACATTTTGTTCATTCATCTGTTGATGGACAATGGGTTGTTTCTAACTTTTGGCAATTGTCAATAATGCTACAATGAACATTGGTAATAAAGTTCTTCAAGTTATTAATCTAAAAAAAGAAAGTGGTTTCTTGATATGGAACCTACTACTGGTGAAGATGCTGTGACATTGGTAAAATGACAGCAAAGGACTTAGAGTATTACATAACCTTAGTTGATAAAGCAGCAGCAGGGTTTGGGAAGATTGACTCCAATTTTGAAAGAAGTTTCACTGTGGATAAAATGCTATCAAACAGCACCACATGCTACAGAGAAATCTTTCATGAAAGGAAGAGTCAATAGATGTGACAAACTTAAATGTTGTCTGATATTAAGAATTTGCCACAGCCCATCCTTCAGCAACCACCACCCTGATCGGTCAGCGGCCATCAACATCAAGGCAACACCCTCCTCCAGCAAAAGGATTATGACTTGCTGAAGGCTCAGGAGATTATTAGCATATTTTAACGATAAAGTATTTTAAATTAAGGAATGTCTTTTTTTAGACATAATACTGTTGCACATTTAGTAGACTGCAGTACAGTGTAAACATAACTTTTATGTGCATTAGGAAACCTAAAAGCTTGTGACTCACTTTATTTTGACATTCACTTCATTGTGGTGGTCTGAAACTGGACTCATAGTATCTCCAAGTTATGCCTGTACTAGGGCATTGATTAAATAAATTATACTACTTTGATATTATGGGATAATATTGAGCTGAGAAAAAATAGTGACCTACATCTATATTAGTTGCATGGAATACCTTAATTCTAGAGAATGTGGCTAACTTTTCTCTCTAGTTTCCAACTTTTTGGTAATATCGGCCTTGTGTTGCATTTGTCTATTGATGTCTGTATGTTCTGCACTAAATTGTGACCCACTTTAGGCCAGGGAATAAGTAATATATTCACTGCATCCCCAGAAGTGGTACGCAGCTGGCATGTAGTAAGGAGTTATAATGAATGTATGTGTACAGTGTGTTAGATTGTATCTGAGTTGGATGTTTGTCTTTGTTTTAGAAATGCTAACTATGAAATAAAACACAATGAGAAATATGCCATCTATTTTTTTTTTTCTTTGCTGTGGAACCACATATTCCTGATGCTCATGTGATATTGTTAAAAATATTATCAGGCTTAGGCTAGTATAGGAAGGATTTAATTTAAGTATGAGGGACAGTAGTTGAATGTTAGAATGGGTTAAGTAAAAAAGGAAGATGTAGAATTGGCTTCTCCAGAATATGTAGGAATTAGCTTTAGTTAGCAATTTTTACATATATTCATCCACATTTCATAATGGCACACCCTCCTTCACCTTATTAGGCAACTTTTTGTTGCTCTGGATATGAAAAAATAATATATGAGTATGAGGTTGCAAGAAACAAAATTATAAAAGACATGTAAGTTCTTTTAAATATACGTAATGTATTATTACTCTTTAGTCACTGACTTCCTTTGAGAAACAAAGTAAATAAAAGGAAAATAGAGCATATGAAATTTCTTTATGTCTATAGTCCATAGTTTTGTTTTGTTTTGTTCTTGGTAAAGGTGGGCATAATCTCTCTCTTCTTCGGTTTTTGGGCAAAAGGAGAGGGTTTTTTTTTTTTTTTTATAAACTTTTTAGAGCAGTGTTACCTGAGAGCCAGAGGATGCACTATATTTTTGCTTACTTTTCAGTTCTATCGATGCGAATTGACCATCAGGACTTATGTTCTACTTTATGATATGAGGGATCATTTATTTGAGAACAGGAGTCATTAGAATTCTAGAACTTAAAAGGACCTTAAAGATCTAGTCTGATTTAATCATGATGGTTTGAAAGAAGTTAACCCCTGCTTGTTGAAAATGGGGTGGCCTCCTTATTTTAGATTGCTATGTATTTTTATGTGCTGAGAGGAATATGCTAATATGAAATTTATTTTCCATTTCCCTCAAAATAGAAAAAAGTTAATAATTTTGAGGCATAGAAAATTAAGAAGCAGCTTCTCTATTCTTTAGACTTTTTTTTTTGCTTTGTATTGCTGTGTGATATTTTCCTTACCTTGTCCAAGAACAGCGAAGTAAAATTTGTTGAACCCCCTAAATTATTTACAAGCCCATAGGTTGTAGAGATTCTTACTTTTTATAGAAACAAGTACATTATCTATGTTTTATCTCATCTCAGAGAACGGAAATGAATTTGCTTCTGGGCTAAGAAGATCTTGTATTAGATTAGACCATGGAAATTAAATTAAGTTTTCCTTTTTCTAACAAACAATTTCAGTTTCTCATTTAGTGTTTGAGCATACTCATACTGGAGAAAGCAAATACTGTCAAATTAATTGTGCACTTCTAGAATTAAATTTCCTTTCTAGCTTCAGGTTCTTGTTAAGTGAAAAACACACCCTCAGTTTATGAGGACAGACTGTTCAGAAGCAAATTAGAACAATGTGTTTTGGGAATGAGATAAAGCTAAAGCAGAAGTTGAATTTCTTCTTTAAGCTTTTTTTGTTAGAATAACTTATTCATTGGGAATACTCGTAAATAAGACATCATAATGTTTTTTGATGATTGAATTAAAATATGTTTTCTCTATAGTCTGAAAGTTGAATTTGTCAAGTGAGACACAATAGTCTTTTTATACGAGTATAATCTGGTCTCTTCAGGGAAAAAATACTGTCCAGAGGAGAATTGTGGTTACATTTTACATTTTGAAGTCATTGGTTTATTCATTCAGGCAAAACATTTAACTTGATAAGGATAAGAACAGGGGGTTATGGTTATGTTACCAATTGTTCTAGACAGTTCAAAATAGTCCTTTTCAGTGATGGGTATAAGAAAAAGGTCAGGATAGAAAAGTCAGGTTAGTAATCAGTGAGGAGGTAGTTGCTTTTTGTTAATATCATTGATAACTCATCTCGCTCTTCTTTATTTCTCTTCATATCACATAGGTTGGTTGGAGATCAGCTTATTAATTTTATTTAGAGGGAAGGTATGATTCAAGTTGTGGTATGAAATGAGTAAAGGATAATTTAAGCACCTGAAGTAGACAATGTATTTTAAACTAGCAAATTTTTTGAAAGACTCAAGTTGAATCCTCAATGTAATTCTTGAATTTCTGTGAATTTTAAGGAAAAAATGTGAAAAGAATAAATTTTAGAAGTTCACACCTCAAGAAAGTATTGGGGGGAAAAAGATTTAAAGATTCAGAATTAAGTAGAAATGTCTCATATACCCAGAAATGCCATTTTATCAGTAGGTTGAACCAGAAATGAAGTGAGAACACCCAGTTAAAACACAGACCTTGGAAATATTTTGCTTATGGCTGGATGCTGTCCTGATGTAATATAGTTGTAAAATGAGTGCGTTAGGAGCAACATCTGGATGTGAATCAGCATGAAAGAAACAAGACCTGAGAAGCATTCTCATCATCTATTTTTAGATTTCTCCTGTGGTAATATATGCTATTTTTGAGCTGTTTTTAGTATGACCTATTTTATTCACTGTTGGCAAAAAGAATATGTTGGCATTGTAGAGTACAGATTCAACTTAAGAATGATGTGAGGCTTTTTTTTTAAAAAATGGTATGGTGTTTATTTGGGAGCTTGATGACCTTTCTAATTATTTTTTTCCAGCCCTACTAAGAAATTAGGTTATTTAGTCATACGCAATTGAATGAGCAAATTGGATTTCTGTTGTTGTTGCAGGATCTGTAGTTAGTAATGATAAGTTTTGTTTTAAAATATTGAAATATGCATTGTGTGTGTGCGCATGCATGCGTGTGTGTGTATGGAATGTAAAGATCCTGTAATCTGTATTGAGCTGTCTACTCTGAACCAGATTTCTAGAGGAGCTTTTCCTACATATTCAAATTCTGCCACTTAGACTTGAATTAGGACAAAACTACCATATTTTTCCTATTATTTCTTAATCAAAATTAAAGCTAGGAACAAACAAACAAACAAACAAATAAATGGAGGGAGGGAGGAAGGGAGGGAGAGAGAGAGAGAGAGAGAGAGAAGAGAGAGATAAGAAAAGAAAAGAAAAGAAAGAAGGGCCGGCCTGTGGCTCACTCGGGAGAATGTGGTGCTCATAACACCAAGGCTGTGGGTTCGGATCCCTATATAGGGATGGCTGATTAGCTTACTTGGGAGAGCGTGGTGCTGACAACACCAAGTCAAGGGTTAAGTTCCCCTTACCGGTCATCTTCAAAAAAAAAAAAAAAAAATTAGAGCTAGGAATTGGTACTTTTTAAATTATTTTGTCTCACTAATTAAAATGGAATGGAAGAGAATTATCAATATTATCATAGTGTTACATTAAACAGTTATTTGAAAAAAATGGTTTTGATCCTGCATATAAAGTCTGTGTATATAAAGTTTATAAAAAATAAACTTATTTTGTATTTCTGTTGAAATGCAAAAGGTTTGGAATCAACAACTGATCATTATATTTAAAAATATTTATTTAAATCCAGCTGCTTTTATTAGGGGTATATGGAGAGGTATTTGGATAAGAATGTTGTTTTAAGAAACCATTCAGCAAATATCTATTAAGTACTTATATGCTTGAAAATATTTACATAATATATATGTATAAGTGTGTGCGCACACACAGGATACACATTCTTTGCCCTCTGAGAGCTTAATAGTTATGTAAACAAAGTGTACGTACCAGTCATGTTAAATCAGATAATTACAAGGTAACTAACAGTGCAACAAATGATGCCAAAGCAGCATAAGTTTTGAATGAGAAACACAAATACCGTAGTTTCACTAGACGGAAAGGTGGATGCAAGAAAACTTCATGAAGAATCAATCTGAGTCCTAGAGAAGTTGGCTTTGGAGAGGTAGAGACAGATGGGGAGGTATTTAGTTGATGGGTAGGGGATAGGCAAAGGCAGAAGGTAAGAAAGAGAATGTTGTATTTAGAGAGAGAATTATAACAGCTGTTAAGGGTTTCTCTGTGTCAAGCACAGTCCCTAATTCTTTGCATATGTTAACTATAACATCTCTATGAGATAGATATAGTTATTAGCTTCATTTTGCTGAAGAGGAAGAGTCAGTAAGAAATTAAATTTCCGTAGGTCATATAAGTCTTTAGGGGTAAAACTGAGCATCCAGCCTAGGCAACCTGACACCAGATACGTAATCGTTCTAGACCTGTGTTGTCTTACACGGTAGCCACTAGCTACATGAAGTGTGCCTAGTAGAAATTAAGATGTACTCTAAGTGTAAAATACATGTCAGATTTCCAAGACTTAATGTGAAAAAAGAATGTAAAATATCTAATGAATAATTTTACACTGATTACATATTGAAATGACACTGTGCTAGCTATATTATGTTAAATATTTTATTAAGGTTAATCTTACCTGTTCTTCACTTTTAATGTGGCAATACTAGTTAATTTAAAATTACATATGTGGCTTGCATTATATTTCTATTGAACAGCGCTGTTAAACACTACACACTAGTAGGTGAACAGTCCCAACTGGTGTGAAAGAATAGAAAGAAGAATGATGGTAGGCAAGGGAAAAAAGCATATATATATAGGATTAGATGAGACTGGCATGTGAATTTATTCCTGAAGTTAGTGTTCCTTAAAGTGTGATCCATGTGCCATCTGCCTCTGATTTGTGGGGTGGGAAAGGTTGGTAAATGCAGGTTCCTGGACCTGCTGCAGACCTCCAACATCTCTGAAAGTGGGGCTATCTCGAAAACTTCTGTCATTCATAACTCATTATTTTAATTCTTCAAGGAGGATCCATGGGAGAGACTAACTCTGGTTTCATGAAGACAATGAATGTGAATGCCGTTTTCTTAATTTTCTGGTCGATTTTGTTGGATTGGACTTCAATAAAATGAAAAACAGAGGCAGTTGATGATTGTGTCATTTAAAGAATTGCCTTTTGGAGATTGGGCAGTTGCTACTTATTTAATAAATAGAGGGAAAAAAAAACAATTAAAATTACCCTATAACTTGTAGTTGGCTTGATGTCCTTATTCTATGATACACTTTGTTAAACTGATTTACCTCTTAAGTTATACTGGGGCTTAGGACTTTCAAATTATTCTGGCCTACAGGAGATATCAATCTACTTATTCTCCTAAGAGACAATCATGGTGAACTATTTTTAGATTTTTTATAGTAATTTATAACAAGTTAAGTAAATAAGTCATTTCTTCATGACTATATAGAATTTATAGACCTCAAGGTCTTACAGTAATAATGTTCATTAACATAAAACAGTGCACTGTTCTCAAATTTATGTTAAACACATTGCTTTGGTTACTTACAACCTTGATCAATGATCAGTTAAAAACATTCCTAATGATATTGATTGAAGAACACATCCTTATTGGAAAGGTTACCAGAAAGAAAGACTGTGCCTGAATAATATTTACATTAATGGCAAGGTTATTAGACATTCATCAGCTGTTTTTTCAGTATAAACCATCTCTTTCTTTTCTAAAGGATGTGCTTGGCCTACTTGCATAACTTGAAGGCATAAGAAGTAACTTGGTTAAGTACTGGGATTGTAACACTTTTCAAAGTTTTATTTTTGCTTGAAACAATATTTGTATATATTTATGGGGTACGGTGTGATGTTTTGATACATGCACACACTGTGTAATGATCAAATCAGGGTAACCAGCATATCCATCACCTTAAACGATTATCGTTTCTCTGTAGTGCGCACATTCATAATTCTCTCTTCCAGCTATTTTGAAATATACAACACACAGCTGTTAACCATAGTCACCCTGCAGTGTATAGAACACCAGAATTTATTCCTCCTATTTCACTGTAACTTTGCACCCACTGACCAATCTCTCCCCATCCCACCCAACCTTCCCCAGACTCTGGTAACCAATGTTCTACTCTCAACATCTATGAGATCAACCTTTTTAGATTCCACATAGGAGTGAGATCATGTGTTTGTCTTTCTGTGCCTGGCTTATGTCATTTAGCATAGTGTCCTCCAGGTTTATCCGTGTTGCAGTGGATTGAATTGTGTACCCCTCAATCTTATTGAAGCTTAATCCCCACTGTAAGTAGGGTAATTGAAAGGTGGGGCCTTGAAGAGGTGACTAGATTCCTTACCATTCCCTAGTTTGTGGACATGGTTCTGAGGGTTTTAAAAGGAGAGCAGGTGAGAGTCTCTCTCTCTCCTCTGCCATTCTCACCATGTGAGACCCTGAGTTATCGAAGACCACCATAGAAGGCCCTCACCGTTAGTGTTCCGTGGACTTTGGACTTTACAGCCTCTGAAACTGTAAGCAGTAAAGTTCTTTTTCTTATAAATTACTCAGTTCCAGGTATTTTGTTATAAGTGACATAAATGGACTAATACACATGTAGTCACAAAAGACAGGATTTCATCATTTTTTATGGCTGAATGGTATTCCATTGTGTATAAAGGGTACTTCAAAAAAGTTCATGGAAAAATAGAATTAGAATGCAAATCTTTCCACGAACTTTTTGAAGACCCTTCATATATCACTTTTTCTTTATCCATTCATCCATCGATGGACACTTAGGTTGGTTCCGTATCTTGGCTATTGTGAATAGTGCTGCAATAAACATGGGAATGCAGATATCTTTAAGATACTGATTTCATTTCCTTTGGATATATACCTGATAGTGTCTAACAGTTTTTAACAACTGACGAGCTATCAAATGGCAGCTTGCAAAACAGTATGAAATGATTTTCAACAAGTTAGGAGGCCACAAAAATTATATCACTGGCACTGAGTAGAAATAGCCACAAGGGTAGTGCACTGTTTGCAAAATGTTTCCCATTTTTTAAGAGAATTTTGAATGCATTTTCTTATAGTATTATAAATAGATTTGAGATTCTAGAGCAACCTACAAAAACCTCTTTAACCTATCTGAATAATAGTGCTGTTTCAACTTCCTTTAACTTCTGTTTGTATGCTGTCTTCCTTGGGAAAATGTATTCCTATTGTAGTGGAAGATAACCGATTAAATTCTCTTTCCCTCTTGTTGAGAGAATCTCTGTGGTCAGGGGCATTGAGAAATGGAATGGGTTAACCCTCATGAACACAAATATCTTGTATAAATAATTTTTCAAGCTCTTATTCTTCTTGGATGTTTTGAATTGTAGTATAAAGAGATACTAGCTCTCTGCAGGGGTAGGAAATCCAAATTACTGCTGTCATCTGTTTGATTCTATGAGTCATTTATGAATTGAGTCAGGTACTCTTTAGGCCAATATGGAAGAGAAATAACACATTTTTTATAGTTTTGTACAGCATTCAACAGAGATTATATGTACTATTTGCTTTTGTGTCAAGGACTTAGCACAGTGACCAAGACATAACAGATGTTTGCTGAATGAATGAATGATAGCTGACCTTCTTGAAACGCTTTAATTCTTCATGGTCTTTTTGAGATTGTTGTAATTTGACATATACATGATTTTTATAGCAATTTTAAAATTGAGTCATGGACTATCGAGTGATAAGCTTTTTCTAGGCACTTTGCTGTCTCATACAGGAGACAGTGCATATTCTGAAACTGTAAATGGATTGGCTTAGTTGCCTGCTATCAACCCACAGTAAGACAGTTGTTTATGGTGTGGTGAAGAAAATAGCAGAATAAAGAGATTGCCTAACTGAATTAAATTGCCAAAGAACAAATTGTAATTTTCCAAGTTTAAAAAAAAAATTCTAAATCTCTATAACAAGAAAATGTTTCTATTTTAAAATAATAACAACCTCTTACTTTTAGCCTTCAATGTAAACCTCACTGTTCCCTAATCTTATCTTTTATGTGAGCCATGCTAAAAGTAAGTATAGCATAATACTTAGGAGCATGGGCTTGGGAACTCAGGCAGACCTGAATTCAAGCTGCACTGTGCTGCTTATTTGTGTGATCTGCGTCTAGCTACTTAAACTCTCTAAGTAATCTCTGGGGTTTTTTTTTACTGTAAAATGGCGATGATAAAGGATTCTTGTGATGTTAAAGTGAATCAGTGTCTATAAAGCGCTTAGGCATATACAAATATTCAGACTTACTTTAAGATGACTCTTAACTATATTTTTTCACCTCTCTCACTTTCTCATCTGAGTTCCCATAGTAGTTGATTACAGCACTCACTATGTATTATAGTTGTGTGTTTGTCTCCTTCATTAGATTGTGCATTCTTTAAGGGCAAGGCACATATTTGTATTTCTCTTAGCTCCTACTATAGGGTTTGGCACATGGTTTTTAACAAAGCAAAATTTGATAATTGTTAAAATTTGTTAGATTGTTAATTGACTTGTATATGGAAATCTGTAAATTGTGCAGTGTTAATCAAATGATAGTGCTATTTTAGGACTTATAACATGTGCCTAGCAATGTGCTTGGCATATTAGGAAGTAATTATTTGGCATTTAAATGCCAAAGATTAGAATATTACCACAAAGTTAATTAAGCAATTGTTCTGAGTACCAGACTGTAACAAATTTTTTATCATCTATATATAATTGATTTCAGCAACTTTTAAAATCTTGCATATAAGTGCAAGTTGTATTTGCTTCCTTCATACTGTAAGCTTTCAGGATCAGTCCCACCGTTTAGCTGATTTTTCCCTAGAATTTTAAAGCTGATTGTTTAAATACAATATTTTATTTATACTTTGTAGCCATTATATTTTATGACTAAATCTTTTTCATATATATATATATATACTTTATTTTTATTTTTTTAAAGAAAATGTAATTTTATTAATATTATTTTTTTCATTCTAGGATGTTGTTGTGGAGCAGTTGGGAGGGAGGGGGAGAGGGGAAAGAAATGGTATGGAAGGAGGAGCAGAATTGAGACCTGTGGCACCCCCCTCATTCCCACAGGGGAGACCGTTGAGCTTCCAGCGGTGGCTTGGTCATTGCTAGGCTGGGTGCAGATGCCAGCGGGGTGTGGCAAAAACCTTCGCCACCTACTGTCCCAGCTTGGGAACCCAGGGCCCTTCTTACTGTGGCTTGGTGGTCTTGGTGGTCGTCGCTGGGCTGGTTGCATATGTCAGGGGGTGTGGCCAATGCCTGAGGCCCCCTACTCTCGGGATTGGTTGCGGATGTCAGGGGACATTGCTGAGGTTCCTAACCCTCTCCCCTTTCTGGACTTCTGGTCCTTCTAGGTGTTATAGGTGTTCTTTTGTGAAGTGAGACCTTTACTAGTTAATATGAAACTCTGTCTCTGGTTGTGGGTACTTTGTTTTTTCTTTCAGTTCTCTGTTGGATTATTTGCTGTTCCCACCATTTAAACTCCTAGCTGGAACTAATTTGTTGTCCTTTGCTTACTTCTGAAATGGGTGAACTTCCTGTGGGGATCAGTACTTGAGCTCTGTTGTTGAGCTAAATTGCTGCTTTGCTGCTGATTTCCTAGGGAAGGCTTTTTGTGCAGTTCAGGTGTTAATGGTTGACTTTATAGGTACTTCCAGTTCTTGAGAGATCCAGTACACCTGGGTTGTGTAGAAACTCTGGTCTGGGCCTCAGTCTTACGGCTAAATCTTGATGGCTAACATGAAGATTTTATTATGTGTCAGTCACTGTGGACTTTAGTATGCTATCTGATTTAAATCCTTACAACGACCCTACTAGATATAGGTACTATTGTTTTCCATTCTTTTATGACAAGAAACTAAATCTCTTAGATATCGGATTACCTGCCCTAGGTCACAGAGCTTGTAAGTGTTGGGTCCAGGTTTGAACAAACATTAGATACTATGTATGCATTACTTCAAATTAAATTAAAAATTGGTCAAGTTATAATAATACTTTGTTATCTGATTCTGGGGCCTAAAGTTTTATTTGAACTTTATTGGGTTTTGTATTTAATTTGAGGTAATGCATATAAGTTGCTCAAAAAATGGTAGTTTTATTTAGTCTCTCTGGTAAATTTTAAGATAACTTTATAAAAATAAGTAACATGAGCAGTGTAAGGGATCATACTCTCCAAACTTATCTGGGATTTTTAGTTCTTTGTTGCATTGTTTGTTGAACATCTTATTTTAACAAACTTAGAGGATGTTCCCATGTGTAAGAAATCACAGAGTGGGCTGGCCCGTGTCTCACTTGGGAGAGTGTGGTGCTGATAACACCAAGGCTGTGGGTTCGGATCCCTATATAGGGATGGCTGATTAGTTTACTTGGGAGATCGTGGTGCTGACAACACCAAGTCAAGGGTTAAGATCCCCTTACTGGTCATCTTTAAAAAATAAAAGAAAGAAAGAAAGAAATCACAGGGTATCAGGAAAGGGTACAGAATAGTCGGCTTGTCTTGTTTAAAAAATTCAGTTTTCCTATTACCGAAAGCTCCCTCCCTCCTCCTTCTACCCCCTCCCTCTGCCCCGTTAGTAATGGGCCACAATAATGAACCACATTGTATATTGACAAAATAAAATAAAATTTAAAAATAAAATAAATAATAAATAAAAATTCAGTTTTCAGTGAAAAACATTGATACCATGTCTTATTAAAAAACAAGTCACTTTTTAAGACATCTGTATTGAAATTTTAGATGTGTTTTTTGTCACTGTATTGTCCAGTGTCTTAAGTAACAAACATTTGTCATTTTTAGATTTTTTTTTTAAGTCACCTCTGCAGTTGGGTTTAAATGTGGATAAACTTGATGTTCAATATCTTAAGATCCAATAACTTGTACACAATTTTGACTACATAGATTTGGAAATCAGCTATTTCCAAATATTTGCTGATATTTCTTATCGCAAAATCCTAATAAAACAGTTGACCATTGTTTTCTTCCTTAATATCAGCAATTATACAGGGACTGGTTCTATTATGTTTAGAGAAAATGTTTAAAAATATTTTAAAGCCTTATATTTCATGTGAGCACTTTTTATTTTTTTTAAAATAGGTAAATCAACAAACTGGGAAGATGATGGTTGGGGAGCATGGGAAGAAACAGAACCCCAAGAACCTGTAAGTCTTTATAAACATACGCATGTCCTTTGATAGTATCATTTTCCTTTTGTAATGATGGCAACACAGTTCAGCATTAGGTTTACATTTTAAAATCTACTATGTCAAGAACATTTTTGTACTTAATACTACTTAACTAGGTACTCGTACTTACAGAACTTACTGACTTTATAGCTTTGTGGGTATCTTAATCTGTTCCATGCTACTGTAACAGAATAATGAGACTGAATCATTTATAATGACTCAGTTTATAATTTGTAAACAGTCATTTATAATGAAAAAAACTTACTGGCTCATGGTTCTGGAGGCTGAGTGTATTAGTCAGTCTCAGAATTACCTGAGACTGGGTAATTTTTAAAGAGCAGAGGTTTATTTGGCTTAGGATTCTGGCATCGGCCTCAGGCTGCTTCTACTCATGGCAGAAACTGGCAGGCAGCGGCAGGTATAAGCAGATCACATGGCGAGAGGAAGCAAGAG
Source organism: Cynocephalus volans (assembly GCF_027409185.1). Lineage (NCBI taxonomy): Eukaryota > Metazoa > Chordata > Mammalia > Dermoptera > Cynocephalidae > Cynocephalus > Cynocephalus volans. Next base: position 106,400,998 of record NC_084470.1, read on the forward strand.
AGAGAGAGGAAGTGCCAGGGTCTTTTAAACAACCAGCTCTCATGGGAACTAATAGAGTGAGATCTCACTCAGGACCCCCCCTCCCCCCCAGGGAGAGCATTAATCCATTCATGAGGGATCCACCACCATGACTCAAACAGCTTCCAGCACTGCCACATTGAGGATCAGATATATCCACATGAGTTTTGGTGGGGACAGCACATCCAGACTCTATCACTGGGAAACCCAAGATCAAGGGGCATCTGGCAAGGGCCTTCTTGCTGCATCATAACATGGTGGAAAACAAGGGGAGACAAGAGAAAGAGTAAAAAGGGGCTGGCCTCTTTTATGATGAACCCACTCCCCCAATAACAAACCCACTCCCTGGGGTGGAATGGATTGACAGTACTAATCCATTAACTGTGTCCTCATGGCCTAATCACTTCCCATTAGGCACCAGCTCCCAACACTTGCATTGGGGATTAAGTTTCCAACACATGCTTTTTGGGGGACACATGTAAACCATAGCAGTGGGCTAAATGGAGAATAGCTGTTTTAGGATTCTTTATCCTTCACTAGTTATTCTTTTAGGCTGCTTATTCATTCAGCAAATATTTGTTTTGCTCACCATGTTCTAGACATTTTTCTAGGTGTTGGGAATAAAGTAATGAACCAGGACTGGAAAGAAGTGGAATGTCTTGATGTCAACTTGTGGTTGTGTTGAGGCGCTATAACTGAAAACGATAGGGTTCTCCACCAGTTGCCGTTGGGTTGAGGCTAAGATGCCCAACAGAGGAAAGTAAACTTTTATTCTCCATTAGTCTGGCATTAGAGAGATGTGCTTTGGTCTTTAGGAGTGCTGGAGTGATGTGGAAATAAGCCACAGGTAGGGGTAACGAAGCAAAGTAGAGCAGCAGCCACCGCCACTGAGTGCTGACCCAGAGGCCAATTGGCTGCTTCTTTCTGCGTTCAGCAGAGACCTGTAAGAACTCCAGGTGCTTTTCACCTTCACAAGTCTGTTGTTAGCTCTTTGGAAGTAGTTTCTTATTCTTATGGCAGAATAGAGTAAAGAGCTTTTGTTTTGAGAGACTTAGTGTACCAAGGCTTTTTTAAGAAATGAGAAAGCCTCTTTAGCTTTTTTTTTTTTATTCTGAGGTGTCAGCTATAATAAGAGCTTAGTGAAGAAAGCATGTTTTAATATCCACTATCAGCAATTGCCGGCCATATCCAAGAAAGTATGTGTCTATGACACTGCTAGGCTTAGGAGCTTAAAGGATGGCTTCCATTGTAGAAGACAAACGCCTTTCTCCTGTAGATATTTCATGCCTGTATTTGTTTGCTTGGGCTGCCATAACAGAATACCACAGACTCTATAGCTCAGCAATAAAAATTTTTTTTTTCACAGTTCTGGAGGCTCGAAGTCCAGGATCAAGGTGTCACTTGTGTTGGTTTATGATGAGGCCTTTCTTCCTGGCCTATAGACAATTGCTTTCTCTCTATGTCCTTACTTGGCCTTTCCTCTGCAAATGTGCAGAGAGAGTGACTTCTGATGTCTCTTCCTCTTCTTGTAAGGACACCAGTTGTACAGGATAAGACCTCACCTGTATGACCTCATTTAACCTCAGTTACCTCTTTAATTGACCTCTTCTCCAAACAGTGTCACACTGGGGGTTAGTGCTTCAACCTTTGAATGGGAATGGAGGACGTAATTCAGTACATAAAAATGCACAAAATAATGGGTCCATGTCAGGCATAACTCTGACTGCAATTGGGCAAGTCAAAAGAATAAGGTTAAGGAATTCCTTCTTGTCCATAAGTAAGTACAATAAGAGATAGAAAAGGTAAACAGAACAGGCTTTCAAGATGTATTGCAATGGAAAAAAAGGCAAAATAAATATAGATCTCTCTCTATACCAACTTGATTTTAAGTGGCATCATAAGACAGTGGCTGGCTTGGAAAAATTAGAAAAGAAGGTACATGTACTACGTCATATACTGAATGATGATCCTTTAACAAATAGTAAACAAGTTTTTTTATGTGTGTTTTTTTTTTTTAACAGTGTTACAAGAGCTTTTAGTTGGGATTAAAATTTTTTTGCTATAGGAAAGAAGTGATTAGAGGGGCATATTTGCTCAGCTTCATGCTGTAAAGGGAATTGAGGCAGTTTGGGAAGAAGCTTGAAAAGGGTTAATTTAACTGGAAAAGCAGATTTATCAGGCTTTACTTTACTGGTATATTAAGGCCAAAGGGTAGGAAGTACAGAACTGAGGATTTGCTTGTTAGTAAAAGTAAATAGGTAGTGGTAAATTGGTAGTAAATGGGTAGTGGTTACTGGAACAGGAAGCACAGGAAGGCTCTGGTTTGAGGTTCTCAGTTAAAGTGGGCAGCATGGAAAATTTCCATTCAAATGACATGTTGAAATATGCTCCATCTGTTGTACAGAAAGTATAATACAGTTTACAGTTGCAATTATGATTTAGCAGATTAACAGGGAATAAAAACATGCTGGTCAGATAGAGGCCCCAGAGAAATGTTTGTTTACAGGCCGAGAAATAGAATATAGCATGACCTGATTAAAGATTCTTAGAGCATTAATAATCTGGGATGATACTGGAAAAGCTTTTACCTTATTTCATTGTTTTCATTAGTCTCTGGTGCCAATCTGCCACATAGCAGACATAAGCACCAGATTGGCCAGAGGCAGAAGGAGAACACTCAAGATATGCTAAGGTGTTTCCCTAGGTTATCCTTGTGAGGAGTGGCAGAGAGTCTCTTGCCTAAGGTCAGTTCTCATTGGAACTTCAGACCTTCCAACTTCTAGAAATAGTTCATTTTGCCAACGACCTTCCTCTCAACAAGCTGGTTCTAGCCCAGTGATTCTCATCTGGGGATTGAAAATGCCCTCAATGGACATTTGGCAATGATTTAGCATTGTATGGAGACATTTTTGGCTTTCGCAACTTGGGGGAGGTGCACCTAGTGGGTAGGGGGCAAGGATTCTGCTAAGCATCTCACAATGCACAGGACATCCCCCTAAAACAAAGAATTATCCAGCCCAAGATGTCAGTAGTGCTGAGGTTCAGAAAGCTTGGTTTAGCTAATGGCTTTTAGTGTAACTCACCCAGTCTGTTTTTCTGCCTTTCTCCATTTTTGTTTTCCAAAATTTCTTGGCCTTTTTGGGGAGGCTTTAAAGCATTTGATCTGTAAGACCATTAATTTAGTTTTAGTAGATTCTGGTGAAGTGATTTGCTGGTGTGGCAGTTAAATGATTGTTTGCTAGCAAAAAAAGGTGAATTTAAGTTCTGGATCTTTTTGACCACAAAGCAACAGATAGTTCAGGCCTAGTCTTGGTGGCATTATTTATACCTAAATGCTTAAGAGAGACCTGTTTCAGTCTTCCCATGTTTTCAGCTGCCACTTTTACTTTCTCTTGTTTACAATTGTTAATTTTAGTTCAAATTTGCATTCCTGAGGCATTCTCACAGGGTAGCTTCTGAATGAGTTTTGGCTTGGTGGTAGGATCTCTGGTCTTCTGCCAAGGATTTGGCTGGGTGGAGTGGGGAAGGGGATCTGGGAACCTGACTGCTGGTTAAACACATTTGCAAATAAGCCTCCTGAGTTCAGCCCCACCCTTGCCCTCACTTCCAGAGGGACTTGGCACCCAGCTCCTCAGCCTGTTGGCAGTTTTGCAGTGCAAATGGGGCTTCTTCTCAGCTTGCCTCTCCTTCAGTTTAGGAAATAGTTTTCTAGGGACTGTGAAATCAGTTACCACCTGTCCATTTGCTTTCTAGCTCTCAAAATTTTGTGGGTTTTCTCCTCTCATTTTTTATGCTCGTACTGGTTTTGCCTTTTTAAAGAAAATTATTTTACTGTTGTTTTTAATGGTATTTTGGTGCTGGGGAGAGTGAGAGTAAAATTCATGTGTTTAATTGACATTTTTTACCTGAAAGTCCAAAAAAACTTTACACACTATTTTTTCTTTTTCCATTTAATGTAATTTGGAGGTTTTTCCGTATCTGTACATAAAAATTCTCATTCTTTTCAAGGAATACTGTTTTATTGTATAGATAGATGCACCATGATTTATAATAACTATTAAACTCATAGGATTGTTATGAGGATTAAGTGAGATGTGCTTATAATGGTACATGCAATATAATAAGTGCTCAATGAATGTTATCTAGTCTTTTTATTTCATTAGAATAATTCCTAAGTGGAATTGCTGTGGCAAAGTGTAGCGTTAAGGCACATGTAGGCATCCTGTTGATATCACCAGTTGTAGAGCTCTTAACCCTGTTTGTGATACAAATTGTAAAGCTACATGACCAGGCCAGTTGTCAGGCTCTTTTACCTTCTGGTAATCCTGCCCCGTCTGGTCCAATTGTTGAGCTAGGGCTGGGTCTGGAGCTCACAGACCCCTCAAGCCCGGTCCAGACTGGGTAACAAACCCTTCATATGCCAGGCTGGGTCACCAGACCCTTTACACTCAGGTCTATGAGCTAGGTAATGGCAAAAAGGTCCTTGGAAGCCGTAGGTTGGAAAGCATGGCCACAGATGTGGCAGCCACCCCAGGCAGTAAGCTCTAGCCAAGGTGGGGCACCGCACAGGCGCACTAACTCCGCCCACACAACCTGTTCACAGCAAATGCTCGGCAAGATTCTGAACATCTGAGGGGCCCTGACTATTTTTCTATATTTTCCCAACACAAAGGTATGCACATTTTAAATTTTGATAGAAATTATTGTGGAAATATATATTTGATCTTTGTCCCCATCTCATGACTTGCAGTTCCTAAAATCCTTAAAATCTCTAAAGTGATTAAGAGACTTCATATGCTAATGATGGCTCACAGCCACTAGGTAGCTTCAGAATGGGGGCTGGTCACAGAAAAGACCAAGGTGGGACTGAAAGTCCCACCTCCCTACTTCTGGGGAGGGGAGAGAGGCTGAAAGTTAAGCTGATAACCAGTGGCCAATGATTTAATCAATCATGCCTATGTATGTTACTGACAGACCAGACTCGGCTTGCCCTCTCGCACTAAACAAATGACTTGAAAGTCCAAAAGTTTGTGCAAGGATTGGAAGGTTTATTCAGATACCAGTACTCATCTAAATGTCTAACCAAACAAACGAGAAAAGAGCAGTAGGGTCCAGTTTATCCTAGTCCCAAAGTCCCAATAGGTTGGCAGGGGCCAACCTATTCCACTGACACTGTAATTGATAAAAGCAGTTGTCCCCACTGTTGTTGGCACAAAGAAGAAAGGTACCACCTAGATTTAAATCAGAGAAAAAAAGCACAGCCGGGAGCCCTCCTTGGTGCACCTACATAGTAGCAGACACAATCCAATCAAACAGAAGAGAGCTCAGAAAATCAGAGAAAGGTAAAGAGAATTTTAGCGGCTTACGGACTTCTAGTCACTACGTGGCATGGGAATGAATCCCCACCACGCTCATGAATCCTGTCATGGGGAACCTGCTCAGGCAAGATCTTCGTGGTGTAGGGCTGGCCTTCCCACCTCTGCTAGTTACCCGTCAGGACAAGGTCAGGGCAAGCCGTTGCTGGCCAGAAGGAGCATGCTTCTCACAGGTTGAGAGGAGTTGAAGCTGTAGTTGTCTGGCAGTCACTTTAAAGAGGACGAAAAGGGGACTGGGGGAAGTAGAGTAAAAGAGAATAAAGCATTGCCTTGTCAGAATTTAGGCCCAGGACTCCAGGAGAGACTTATTCCAGCAGCAGAGACTTGGGAGCAAAATAGTCAGCCGGAGTCTTCTGTTGGTGCCCAAAGCTTTCCAGGTTTTGCTGGTGATTGAATTAGGCTCCTGGGTTCCAAAATCATAGAAATAAACAATGTACCCAGCAATGAAGCAAGCCATGCTTTATTAAAAGAGGAGATACAGACATGCATAAGGCGAGTAGCTACAGTAAAGCTAGCCCCCAAGGGGAGCTATTCGGGGTCTTTTACAGGGAAAGGAGTTAAAGGGTGCAGGCCAACATTGCTGGAGGTGGTCCATTTTTTTCTTCCTGGTTGTGCGTGCTCGGTTAGGGCTTTGGTCCTTGCACCTGCTCCTTAGGTCCAGGATGGCAATGATGTTCATCATCGTCATCCCAGGAGGGTCATTGTAGCAGTCACCTTGAAGCTTCCTGACATGTGGGAATTCCTAAAGGGGTCTTAAGGTTAATCTATAACTTAATTTTTACAATTACAGTAAACAAGCATTGGGGAGGGGTTTTGCAACTCATTGAATAGGTGTTTGCTCTCTTATCTCAGTCTATTTTATCAGGGTGAGCCATGGTGTAATCATTTGCCCTGGGGGGGGGGTCTCATGACTGAGGAGTGGAAAAGTAACAAAGTGTCCTCTGCAGGGAAAATGGAGTCAGTTTGGTTCACAAGCCTAGCCTTACTGTTTCACGTAGATGGAAAAGTCCTTTGTGAGGAAGTAACCACTTGAGCTAAAGCTGTCTGACTAGCTCACTTGGTCAGAGTGGTGTTGGTAACACCAAGGTCAGGGGTTCAGATCCCCATACTGTCCAACCATCAAAAAAAAAAAAAAAAAAAAAAAATATATATATATATATATATATATATACACACACACACACATACATACATACATACATACACGTATACTTCTGTAATGAAACTTCCATAACAGCCCAAGAGGCCTGAGTTTGGAGAGTTGAACACATGGAGGTTCCTGGAGGGTGGCACACCTGGAGATGGTATGGAAGCTCCGCACCCATTCTCCATATCTTGCCGTAGGTGTCTTTTTGTTTATAGTAACCTTTGTGATATCCTTTATAATAAACCAGCAACTGAAAGTACATGTTTCCCTGAGTTCTGTGAGCTGTTCAAGCAAACTAATTGAACCCAAGAAAGGGGTTGTGGGAATCCTGATTTGTAGCTTTTGGTCAGAAGTTCCAGAGGCCTGGACTTGGAACTGGCATCTGAAGTGGGGGCAGTCTTGGGGACTGAGCCCTCACCCTTTGGGATCTAACGCTCTCCCCAGGTGGATAGTGTCAGAGTTAAATTGGAGGACACCCAGCTGGTGTCTGCTGAAGAACTGCCAGTGAGTAGAAATCCCTACCCATTTGGTCACAGAAGTCAGAAGTCTGTCTTCTGTGTTGTGTTTGTTGTTGAGTGACAGCATAGAGGGGAAAAAATGCAGTGTAGTGTGTTTCTCACACCAAAACAATGGTGCTTCTAAAAGGCTGCCCAATTTATATTCCAAATAGCAGTATGTGAGTGTGCCTTTCTCTGCTTGCTGTGTACAGAAATTAAAAACCCTCTGAGCCAGTTGCTTTTTATCATTGACTGTATGCTATGCTATCGTTTGTTTAGTGAAAGTGAAATGTTTCTCTGTATCCATGTTTTTATCAAATATTTGAAAACAAAAGACTGAGAAATGAATGTGTTTTTTTTCGGGGACCTCCTGTCCTCAGGTAGTTTTTGAAATTGTTGGCTCCTAGTATGTTGTCAAACTTTAATCGTTGCTAAATCAGACACATGTGAAATGCCATTTCATTGTTTTAATCTATATTTTAAATTTATGAGTTAGGTGGATCATATTTTCATGTTTTTCACTTACAAATGTCTTGGGGGAATGTATGTACTATTTATTTTTTCCTAAACTCTGATAGCAATTTAAGGTCCATAGCACTTAGTTTAGCTATTAGATCTATTCTGATTTACAGTGGGTGCTAATTGTTTCTTATTAGTCTTGTGTGTCCAAGATAAAAAAGTTTCTGAGCAGAAATTGTTTGAGACTTTCTTGTATCCCATGGTGCCTAGGGGAGCATATAGATTTAGTAGGTAGTTTGGAGTTCCTTTGTTATTATGTATGAAATGAATTTTTTACAAGGAATGAAATAGTTTTGACACGTGTTTATTACAGAAAATTCAGGTATTACAGAAAAATACAAAGAATAAAATAATCCATTAACTTCCTAACATTGTTGTCAACTTCAAGGTTATCCATGTAGATATTTTTCTATGGCTCTCTACAAATAGAAGGTTGAGTGGGTGGATGAATGGGCACAAAGAAAATTTTATAAAAATGGGATCATATTATATATACAATTTAAGAATAAATAATAACAGAATTAATCCTACTTGGATTAGCAGTTGAAGTTATTATAGTTAACTTCCTCAGAAATCGTATTTCAGAGAATTTTTTCTTTGGGTCATTTGTAATCAAGTTTAGAAAGAGATTATGCCTTGCCCCATCTTAATTTTGAAAAGCCCTTAAGATCTTTCTGTGATCTGGAATATGGCATAGGCTAGTACTTTTCATGCTGTGTTAGAGGGAGCTCTAGGGTTGTACAGGGGTGCTGTATAACTTTTCCTATTTCATATATCGAAATTTTGTGTAAAACTTTATTTTGGAATAAAAAGTCCTGCCACCTAAAAACAAAGAAAGTTTGAAAAATATTGGGCATTACATATGTTAGTAGCAGACTGGGGGTGAGGGGGGGAAGGAAAACACAGCATTGTTTACTTTCTTTCTGTTTTTCAAAATTACTGAAGCACTTATGTCTTGCTTTAAAAGTGTAGATGATTATTTCTGAGATTTAGGTGGTAAACTACTGAGAATTACAGTTAATGTGCTGGCAGCCTCTTAATTACACTGCATTTTACTGGCACAGTTGTAATGTACCAATATCTGTGAAAGTACAATGACAGTAACAACATAAGTTGCAAATGATGGATTTACTGTACTAAAGTTGAAAACTTTGAAAAACTACTCTATGGTACTTCAATGGCTATCTAATCACTGCAGTAGCTGATAGACCAAAAAACATTTGCCACTATGTTTACCAAGTGATAATTTAACAGCCCCCATAGTGGCCAGCTATAATTGAAAGGCTGGTTAAATTACTGTAATTTTACCATCTGCTACACTGTGGAAGAACAATCACTGACAAATTTGTGGGCTTAAAATCAAAGAAATTTTTTAAAGTATCTGTAGCCCTCATTTAGGAAGAATTCCTTTTCATAATCCACATTAGTGTCTTCCATATTTGTGCCAACTAAGAAAAGTTTTTACTTGTCTTAATTTTTTAAAAAGTCCTTGAAGTTTAGGACAACTAAAATATAAGATCCCTCCCTCCTCAACAGGGATTATGTTTTATAGCTAATGGGTACATTTAATATTAACTTTAGTAACTAGGTGCTAGTTTTTGTGAAAAATCAAGTTAGTCCCTGGTGTAGCACCTTTAAGCAGTGAGGCCCCCTTTTTTTTTAGATTTCATGCCTCACTTGGGAAATTAACTACCTCATCAAGGTTATTTTAGGATTGTTGGGTTCAAGGGAGCAGTAGTAGTGATTATGGGCCCCTTTATTGTGGGGGAGGGGGTCCAAAAACCTAGTTGGTGGGCAGATGCCCGTATGGTACAAAACAAAATGGTGAGCTTGTGCCTGGTCAGCCTCCAGTTGTGTGCTGACGCTCTGTTAGGCTTGACAGAGCATTGTTGTTTTACAGCCCTGTTTTCTGCCTGATGTTTTGTGATGGACTGGAAGTCAGGTGTTGCTGTAAAACTTAATACTAGTTCATTGTGAGCCAGCCTGGAGAGCAGGTTTCCTCATCTCCACTATACCAATGTTTTCATCGAGTCAGTTATACTTGAGGCTCCCCTGAAAAATTTGACACGGGAACTGCTTGAGACAGACCCACACTCTTTATTCTTGGTTTGTATTTCTGCTGCCCCCTGCCCTGTGCTTTGAGCTGGATCCTCCAAAACCTTTGTTCCTCTGCCAACTCAGCCCAAAGTTAAGACTCTGGCCCATTCTGGCCTTGCTTTGATCTTCTATTACCTAGAACAGTGGTTCTCAGCCAGGGGTGATTTTGCACCTGCTCTGCCCCAAGAGGCAATGTCTGGGACACTTTCGGTTGTCGTGCTGGGGATGCTACTGGCATCTAGTGAGTAGAGGCCAGGGATGCTACTGAACTTCTTGCAATGCAGGGGACAGCCCTCTACAATGAAGAATTATCCTGCCTAAAATGTCAGTAGTGCTGAGGTTGAGCAGTGTACTTCAAACTGCCTATATTGACTTGTGGGTGAAGTCAATTTATGATGCCTTGTCCAGCTCTTTTAAAATAATGAAATAAAATAGAATAAAAATTTGGAGTGCATCACAAGTTGTAAGGGCAAGTATTATTTTGGCAACTTTAATCTCTGTTTTGTGTGTGTGAGAGAGAGAGACAGAGACAGGGAGGGAGGATGCAACTGAAATCACGTAGGATGTAACATCATTTTTATTGCTATTTGTTGAATTTTTTTTTAACTTTTAAAGAAACTCAGATACTTAAAAGAAAGAGAGAGCAGTTATAACCAGGTAGATTCATTGCTTAAAAAATCCTTCAGTGGGTCCTTATATCCTTCAAGATCAAGTGTAAGCTCCTCAGCACAATATGAAAGTTCTCCATCACCTGTCCCCTGCCTGCTCCTGCAGTCATCCTTTACCTTTCCACTGTTAGACTTTGCTGTGACAGGAGCTCCTCACTTGGACTCTCTTGCCTCTAAGGCTTTGAATACGTTGAATTCAAGGTTCCCTAGAGAAGTAGGACCCAGGGGCCTAGTCTTAAGAATATTTCCTCTGCGGGGAATGTCCATGTCGTCTTCTTCTCTCTTGCCACCCTCTCCCTCTTTTATTGCTGGCTACTTTCTGCTCTACCTGTAGGATTTAGCTTAGGAGTTACTTCCAATAGGAAGATTTTTTTCTGGAATCGTGCCCTCCCAGCCCAGTCTGGTCTGATGAATGTCTACCGTGTATTTATCCATGTGTCTTCCCCAGAGGATGTAAGACATCCTAACACAGTGCTGGCACACATATATGTGCAGCCTTTCTGGCACAATGCTGTGGAGTCTTGTGCAGGACAGATAAAGCAGAGAGAGGGAGAGATGTGAGAACACTGAGCATCTCATCATTCTCTGGTCTCTGACCCACAGGCCATTTCCTTGTTCCTTCTCAGTCCCCTGATTTAGAGGTGAGGAACCAGAGTTCCAAAGTAGATTGTCCAAGGACAATATGAATGTATATTACTTTAAATTTGTTATCTATAGCATTAGTGTAGTTAGTGACAGTCCACTTACTCTTTCGAGGCCTCAGTTTCTTTTCTGGACAATGAGGAGTTTCATTTAAATGATCTCCATAGTTGCTCCTATTTCTTCATAAAATTGTACAGTCTGTCAGATGGCTGAGAGAGGATTATGACACGTGTGATTATGACGTAAGTGTGACAGTGTTGATCCCGTACAGACAGGCAGTTCTAGGGTTTTTGATCAGACTGTCTTGTACCTACTACTGCAGTTTCTTAGTGAGTTAATTTGTTGATTTAAAAACGATACAATGTGTTTCTTATTCAGCTATATCAGTGGTTCTCAGCGGGGGGGCATTTTGCTCCCCAGGGGACATTTGGCAGTCTGGAGACATTTTTGTTTGTTGCAACTGGGGGATGCTATGGATATTTGGTGGGTAGAGGCCAGGGATGCTGCTAAGCTTGCTACAGTGTACAGAACTGCCCCCATACACACACACAGCGAAGAATTGTTCAGCCTAAAATGCCAATAGTGCTGACGTTGAGAGACAGAGCTTACTCTTATGTTTGTTAGCATTTCTCATGTGACCTTTTTAATTTGATACTTTATATGTGTCAATCAATTATTCAGGTTTAAAGGGAGGGATCCATTTGATGGCCCTCCTTACAAAGAGAGCAGTTAAACAATAATACTAAATACATAATCACCCTGGGTAAACATAGTTACTTCAATCAACCATGTGGCTGAATGGGATTAGACTAGACTAGACCTCGCATGCTCCATGTCACTTCTTTATTTTTTTAATCATTGAGAAGCAGTAGTCTTTTAGTCTAGAAATGGAGTAGAGCTTCTCACCATCACTGTAATTCTGGATCCACAGCAGCAAGCATTATGCACAGTCACCCCAAGTCACAATGGCAATGAGAGTGGCAGAGCAGATGAGATTCAAAGGTGCTTGGCAGAGCAGTTGTAGGGACCAGCTTCCCATGGGAGTATAGTGTGAGAGGCAGCCCAGAGAGAGGCAGTGCAATTGAACCCCAGTGCCTGAGTTCAGATCCGCCCTCCTTCTGTGTTGGTTATCTTGATAAGTCTTGGTTCTCCTGCCTCAGAATGGGAGCAAGAATAGAACTTTCTTTATAGAGTTGCTGTGAGAGAGAAGATACATGTATAAAGTGCTTAACACAGTGTCTAGCACGTAGGAAGGGTTTGGCAAATGTTGCTGTGAACGTCATCCAAATCAACAGTGCCTCATTCTTCTTGACTTAGATGACCAAACCCAGACACACTCAGTGTCAGCACTTGCTGGTGTGCCCACTGTCCTTTGCTCAGAATGGTGCCAAAGGGTTTCTTTATTGTGACAAGACGTTTCAAGTTCTGTGGCCTGCTTTCTACATATCAAATTGCTTGGCTAAAAAGTAGCTGACATTATAGAACAATTTAGGATATGTACTTTTCCATCCTTTTAGTCTTTGTTTGCCTTTGTATATCATATGTTCCTTGTTGATCTCCTGATGTACCAAGGGATTTTTTCTTTCTTTTTGAGGATTTATTGGGGGGGGGGATTGATTTACATGAGATACCCTCCCTTCCCCACACTTCCATTGGTTTTCTGTTTTAAATTTGGTCCATAATGTTACGGTAAAATTTATTCTGCTTGGGGCAAAATAGCTAAGATTGTAGGAAACGACAAATTTCCACCTCTGCTTGTAATTTTAAGGATATTGTTTGGTTTTGGTTATTATCATTAGAGGCTTTTTATTTTGTTGAATTTAATACATCTGATATTGTGCCTTAGTCACAAAGAAGGGCTACTTCAGAATTACATGTGACCGTGAGCTTGCGTAGGTGTATACAGCTGCTCCCCCCCGTGGAAGGGTTGAGAGGTGTGGAGCTGTGTTAAGGGCACAGCACCATTGCATTTTGTGACAATCTATCAGCATTCTGAGAAGCACAACTAAAGCTTTAGATCCAGAACTTTGTGACACATCAAACGCTGATGATGATGATATAATATAACATAACATAGCACAGCACAACATAACATAACATAACATAATAATATGGTAGTATCTTCTAGCCTGTTTTTGTAATATGGAATGCTCTCTTTTACACATCTAACTTTACTGTGACAAACTAGGAGGATATACTTTCAGTCTCACAGTCATAAGGAAAGAGAGAGAGGTGGAGAGGGCATAGAAAGGAAAATCTGTTTTATTTCCCCTGTCATCAATAGATGAGATTGGAATGCTAATCCACGTGAAGTTTTGCTTTCTGTTTTCATGTGACTAGAAAGAGACATTTATGAGATGGCTAAGAAGTGTTAGGGATATAACCAATGATTGTGGAATAGTTTCTTTGAATTTGCTTTTAAGCAAATGACACATCTATTTTGCATATTTTCATCATGGTTAGTCTTTAAAGGGCAAAATTTGCTTCCAGGATTGCTCATAGTCCTTTTGTTGGGATGGGGTCAGACAGAACTTGATCATAATTTGTATTTCCCCCTTGCTTTTCAAGGCAGACAAAGTTAAGTTGAAATACTCTTGATATTTTTGCATATTCAGTAACTGTAGTTTTACCCACAGGAGGAAGAAGGAAATACTTCCAAAACACAGAAAACTTCTTGGCTTCAAGATTGTGTTTTATCCTTATCTCCAACCAATGATCTTATGGTTATAGCTCGGGAGCAAAAAGCTGTATTTCTAGTGCGTAAGTACCCTATTATTTTCAGTGGCCTTTATTTTAGAGCATAGAATAGAATAGAAAACGGATTGGGTGGAAAGAAAAAATGTTATTTCTATTATATGCGTTATACGGTGGCATCTGTAGTTTATTTTATCTAACACCTCTTTTCTTTCCTTTTTTGTATTTCTCTCTTTTCTTTCTGTTTGTTTCCTCTGTTTTTCTTTCCTGGATGCAGATACTTTAGCTGTCTCTCTGTGGTACTTCAGAGGCAGTTTTGGGCATTGCCCAATACTTGAAAGGGGCAGTCAGAGCTGAAAGATTGCTGATCCCTTCTTAGTGACAGTAAACTAATAGTTTGTAAGCGCATAGTAATGTAGATTTCTATTTTGGGCATAAGTTTTTAGCTCACAATTTTTGTTAAAGATTAAAATTAACGTTTGGGGATGCATAGGATATGAGCAATCTCAGTGATCAAAATACAATTGTGTATAAAATGGCTATGGAATGTTCTTACAAAAGCAAGTTTACCCTCCAGTAGCATAAATCTAATAGAAAATTTTTCTTTGCCATCTGAAGATAAAGGTAATCTTTAAAATAAGTAGGGTGGTACATAGGTATTAACAACTTTATTCTGCTGGAGCTATGACAACATCATATGGGTGTATTTGGAGGAAGAAGAGACTAAAGGCTAGGAGACTAGGTGGTTTTATAAAAATCTTATAAAATTTTTGAAACATTATTTTAGATTTACCTATAAAGAACCCAAGTCAGTTAATACACAACCACTAAATTTTGTACTCATCATTCTAAAAAGAAGGAGCAAAATTTATAAATTACTGTTTTAGTATACTATATTTAAAGTTATTTTACATATCTTTTTTCAGCAAAATGGAAATACAGTGATAAAGGAAAGGAAGAAATGCAATTTGCTGTTGGTTGGAGTGGTTCTTTAAATGTTGAAGAAGGGTAGGTGTCACTTAATTTTTTGTTCCTCTTTGTGTTAAATATATGTATGAAATCATTTGACTTGTAGGTGATTCTATTAAGCAGTTGTATGTTTTGGAATGTTTAGTAAATGTATACACATCCAGCTTTAGAGGTTGTAGAGGATGATTTGGTTAGCAAATTTTAGTTTTATTCATCACATTATTTTTTCTAAAAATCGTCTTTGAAGATTTAAGGATGAGTTCAGAAATAATCCCATTAAAATATTTTTACATTTTTTCTTTTCTGTCTTTTCTTCATTACTAATTTTATTTATTCAAAAAAGTCAAGGGCAGTCATTGTCTTCTCTGCTTTGCTAGTATTGGGCTTGTGCTTAATCAGTGATACATTAATTCTTAAAACTCACAAATACTCAGAAATGCAAGGGGTACATTCAAGTTTCCTGCTAACCCAGTAAAATTCTTAAAACCATGAACTCTAGTGTGGTTACATGATGGAGCTGCTAACCTAGAACCTTGAGCCAAAAACTGTTTTCAATTAAATTTTTATCTATCTGATAAGAATGAATAAGAAAAGAGAGATGTCATCAAAATGATGGAGTAGATGATTCTCAGGGTCACTCTCCCCAACAATGGACCAATTAACAACTATTTAAAAGCAAAGACTGACAATCTGGAATTGCAGGAGCATGGGGAAAGAGGAGGAGAGGCCTGCAGAGTTTGAGAAGGTGGGAGAAGCTATGGTGAGAGGAAGAAGAAATGACTCCTACCGTTTCAGCCAGGGCTACATCAGGACCGGCCCTGTGAGAGGCAGGAAGAAGCTATAGCACACAGAGAAGGATCCAGCAAAAGCCTCAGCTGAGCCCTTTGTGTGAAGTTGCTTGGAGTCTATAGGGGAGAAGAGGGTCTTGGAGCATACCATTCCAGCCCCCAGACCAACAAGACCACCGACAGGGTTCATGTGGACCCAGGTAGGAGTGAGAGGTTAGGGCTGACACCGAAGAAGGGAACTACCCAGGGGCCAGTGAGTTATCACAAGGGACCCAGTCACAGCACACCCCATGGGAAGCTTTGGAGTTTGGTAGGGAGGCTGGCCTGCTAGGACAGCATTGAGGTGCAGAGTGGGTAGCTGATCTGCACAGGCCCACTTAGTGGAGACTGGTCAGGGCAATAGAATTGCAAGGGGCACAGTTTGCTGGAAAGACTCAGGTCTGGACCAGAATTTCCACACAGCCCAGGTGTATTCAGACCTCAGAAGACCCAGAAGTGATTAGAAGACTGACAATGAAAATCCAGTCTGCATAAAATGCCTTCCCCATAGAATCAACAGCAAAGGAGCAATTTAGTGCAACCACAGAGCTCAAATGCTGGTTCCCACAGGAAGTTTCAACAATTTTGGAATTAACCAAAACCACAGAGCAGAGACGAACCTCTGATATTAACCAGTAAAGATCTAACACCACCTAAGAACATCTATAAAACCTAGAAAAGCTAGCAGTCTTCTCAAATGCACAGGCATCAGTGTAAAGACACAAAGATTGAGAAAGAACAGAGAAATATGACACCAACAAAGAAAACAAGCACATCAGCACATCAGCAATGGGCCCTAAGAAATAGTGAATTTATGAAATGTATGACAGAGAATTCAGAATAACCATCTTAAGGATGTTCAGGGAGTCACATAAAAATACAGATAGAAAATGAAATGATATCTGGAAAACAATCCAGGAGCAGAATGAGAAACTTGAGAAAGAAATTGAATCAGTTTAAGAAAACCAAATAGAAATTCTAGAAATAAAGAATACGTTATCTGAACTGAAAAACTCAGTAGAAAGCTCCAACAGCAGATTTAATCAAACAGAGGAAGAGTCAGTGAGCTTGAAGAGAGAACATATGAAATTATCAAATCAGAGGAGCAAAAAGAAAAGAGAATAAGAAAAAAATGAAAGAGAAATACAGCAAATATGGGACTTCCTCAAGTAAAATAACTTCGGCATAATTGGCATACTCGAAGGAGACAAAAAAAGGAAGAGACCTAGAAAACATATTTAAGGAAATGATGGCTGAAAATTTCTCAAGTATGGAGAAAGACAACAGCATCCAAGTTCAGGAAGTTCAGAGGTTGTCAGTTAAATTCAATCTAAGGAGGAGCACTCCACATCACAATCAAGTTATCAAAAAACAAAGACAAAGAAATACTGAAAAGCAACAAGAGAAGAGAAGCATATAGTATTCAGTGGAACTCCAGTGTGTCTCTCAGCAGATTTCTCAGAAGAAACCCTACGCGCCAGTAGAGAATGGGATGATATATTCAAAGTACTGAAGGAAAAGATGGTCAACCAAGAAGTCACTATCCAGCAAAACTAAGCTTCAGATATGAAGGAGAAATAGAGTCTTTCCCAGACAAACAAAACCTAAGGTAATCTATCAACACTAGACCTGCCTTACAAGAAATACTGAAGGGATTTCTTCAATCTGAAAGGATACTGTTAAGGCACAGCAAGAAAACATTTGCAGGTACATAATTTATTAGTAAAGTAAATTCACAGACAACTTCAGAATACTCCATTGTCCTAAGGTTGGTGAATAAATCGCCTCTATCCTTACTTAGTATGAAGACTAAAGGACAAACTGAACAAGATAGTAATATATACAGCAACCATATAAGAGATAGGCAGTATTAAAAGATGTAACTTGAAACAGGAAATTGTCAAAAACTGGTGGGGAATGACACCAGAGCACAGAGTTGGTTTTGGTTCTTTCTTTTTTCTTAGATTAGTCTAAAGTAATCTGTTATAACTATAACATATTTTTTGTAAGTTTCATGTAACCAACACAGAAACTTATAAGAGACATACTAAAAATAAATAGCAAGAAATCAAAATACACCGCTAGAGAAAACCGCTCAATCACTAAGAAAGACAGTAAGATTGGAAAAAAAGGATTAAAAAAAACAGAACCAAAGGAACAAAATGGGAGTAACAAGTCCCTGTTTATCAATTATAACTCTAAATGTAAAGCGGATTAAATGCCACAATTTAAAAGACACAGAGAGGCTCAATGGATTATAAACAAGAACCAACAATGTGCTGGCTACAAGAAATACACTTCTCCTATAAAGTCACACACTGTCTGAAAGTCAAGGGATAGAAAAAGATACTTCATGGAAATGGAAACAAACAAAAGAGCAGGAATAACTCTACTTAGATAACTTAGACTTCAAGCCAAGGAAAGTAAAAAAAAAAATAAGGAAGGTCATTATATAATGATAAAGGGATCAATTCAATAAGAGGATATAAAAATATATATGCACCCAACTCCGGAACATTATATATTAGTCTATTTTTGTTGCTTATAACAAAATACACAGAACTGGGCAATTTATAAGCAAATGAAATTTATTGCTTAGAGTTTCAGAGGCTGGGAAGTCCAAAGTCCAGGGAACACATCTGGTGAGGATCTTCTTTGGTGGTGGCTTTATAGCAATGCCGGTTTCACATGGCAGGAAATGGCAGCATAGAGAGAGAGAGATACTCTCACCTCCTCTCCTTTTAAAGGCCTCAGAACCACACCTCTGCCCACCATTATTAATCCATTCACTACTGCGTGGTCCTACAATCCAATCATCTCTTCAAATCTCCACCTTTCAGTTACCCTAATAGGATTTCCTACCCTCAACAGTTACAGTGGGAATTAAGCTTCTAATATGTGAACTTTGAGGCACACAATTCAGTCAATCCATACCACATAATTATATAAATACAAAGCAGTTACTATTAGACTTAACAGGAGAGGAGAAACAGACTCCAACACAATAATAGTTGGGGACTTTAACACCCCATTTTCAACAAAGGACAGATCATACAAACAGAAAATTAACCATGAAACATCAGAATTAATCTCTCCTACAGGCCGATTCTACCTAACAGACATATATAGAACATTTCATCCAACAGCTGCAGAATACACATTCTTCTCAGCAGCACATGGAGCATTCTGTAGAATAGACCATATTAGACCATATTGTTAGGTCACAAAACAAGTCTCAACAAATTTTTAAAAAATTGAAATATCAACTACCTTGTTCAAACATGATGAACCACAAAGGGATACTAGAAACCATACAAATACATGGATATTAAACAACATGCTCTTAAACAGCAAATGAGTTTAAAAAGAATCAAAAAGGAAATTTAAAAGTTCCTGGAGACCAATGAAGATGAAAAAACAAAATACTGAAACCTGTAGGATACAGCAAAAGCAATTCTAAGAGGGAAGTTTATAGCAATAAATGCCTACATCAAAAAAGAAGAAAGACTTCAAATAAACAACTTAACATTACACCTCAAGGAACTGGAAAAATGAGAACAAACCAAAGCCCAAATCAGTAGGAGAGAAGTAACAAATATCAGAGCAGAAATGAATTAGAGATTTAAAAAACAATGTAATGGATCGGTGAAGCAGAGTTGGTTTTTCAGAAAGGTAAAATTGATGAATCTTTAGCTAGAAATGAAGAAGAAAAAGAGAGAAGACCCAAATAAATAAAATCAGAAATGAAAAAGGAGACATTACAACTGATACCTTGGAAATACAAAGGATTATGAGACTACTGTGTACAACTATATGTGAACAAACTGGAAAACTTAGAAGAAATGGATAAATTCCTGGACACATACAGCTTATGAAGGTTGAGTCATGAAGAACTAGAAAATCCCAACAGACCAATAACAAGTACTGAAATTGAAGCAGTAATAAAGAGTCTCCCAACAAAGAAAACCCCAGGACCAGATGGCCTCACTGCTGAATTCTGCCAGACATCTAAAGAAGAACTAATACCAATTCTTCTCAAACTCTTCCAAAAAGTTGAATATGAGGAAATACTACCAAACTCATTCTATGAGGCCAGCCAACGTCAACCTCATACCAAAACTGGGGGAGGTGGAAGGAAACTACAGACCAGTATCCATAATGAACACAGATGCAAAGATCCTCAACAAAATACTAGCAAACAGAATCCATGAAATATGAAAAAGGTCATTCACCATGATTAAGTAGAATTCATTCCGGGGTACAAGGATGGTTCAGCATACACAAATCCGTAAACGTGTTACATCACGCCAGCAGAATGAAGGAAAAAAACCATATCATCATTTCAATAGATGCAGAAAAAGCATTTGATAAAATCCAACACCCCTTCATGATAAAAACACTGAACAAATTAGGTATAGAAGGAATGTACCTGAACACAATAAAGGCTGTATATAACAAACCCACAGCCAGTATCAAGCTGAATGGACACAAATTGGAGGCTTTTCCTGTAATATCTGGAACAAGACAAAGATACCCACTTTCCCCAACCTGATTCAACATAGTACTAGAAATTGTAGTGGTATATAAACACATCGGAATATTATTCAGCTATAAAAAGAAACGAAATCCTGTCACTTGCAGCAACATGGGTGGAGATGGAAACCATCATGTTAAGTAAAGTAACTCAGGCACAGAAAGACAAATACTGCGTGATCTCACTCTTATCTGTAATCCAAAGGAAAAAAAGTTCTCATAGAAATAGAAGGTAGAATAATAGTTATCCGAGGCTGGGAAGGGAGAGGGTTAGGGGTGAGGCAAAGTGGTAGACTACTGTGTACAAAATTATGCTATCTACCCTAAGTGAATCATTGTGCAGTATGTACATGTGTTGAAACAACACACTGTACCTCACAGATATGTGCAAGTAAATGTTAAAATTTAAAAAATAAATGAATAGGGAGATCCTTCAGACTTTGAATTCAAATAAAAGTCAACCAAGGGCCGAGCCCGTGGCGCACTCGGTAGAGTGCTGCGCTGGGAGCGCGGCGACGCTCCCGCCGCGGGTTCGGATCCTATATAGGAATGACCAGTGCACTCACTGGCTGAGTGCCGGTCACGAAAAAATGACAAAAAAAAAAAAAAAAGTCAACCAAGTAGAAGTGCCTGGTACATGTGTAGCATATTGTAGATCCTCAATAAAATGTTTTCTACTATTATAAGAATAAATGGTAATATTTCTCCTTAGGTCATTTAGTCTAAGCATTTTAAACACATTTAATTTCTGTCAGAAATGCAAAGCAAACATTTTACTGTAAAAACAGCAAACAAAAAGATTAATTTTGTCCAGTGATTACCTAGTACAGTGTATGGGGCAGGAGTGTTTATAGTTTCTTGAATAAGCTGGTGATGATCCTAAGATTTCACAAGTTAAACAGAAGTCAGTCAGTAGGAGGTGTTTTCATTTTGAGGCTTTGTCTTTGAGTTCCTGACAAATACTTCAAGTCTACATGTCAGAAAAAATATCTTTTTTAGGAAACATCAAACCTAACATGTGCCTAGAAATAGGTTATGAGGGGCTATTTCTGAAAAATATTGAAGAGGAAACCAGCCAGTTGAAATACAGTTAAGTCCCTGAAATAATGTACCCTACAGACATGCAGTTTGCATGTATTGTGACTGGCAATTCCTCCTACCCTCTGCCATCCCCTGATTTCAAACAAGGAGGCAGGCCGAAGTTCTCAGCTGGTGCAGAGGAGGGGGATGGTAGGAGATGCCTGCCTGGTTATCACTTGAGATTTTCTCTGTTCTGCATGCAATCAGGTGTGTGAGTAAAGTTTTGTTTTCTTTACTTTCATCCTTTTCATGGCAATACAGAGTGAAAAATACTGTTTTTTATTAACCTCAAATGAATGCCACGTCACATTTTATTTGAATGAATTTTATGGACCCTACTTATAGTGGAGTTTTACTGTATTTTTACTTACTCATTGAATAAAACTGGTTCACAGACGTCTTCTTCCACTTATTACCCGTTAACATCAAGTTATAGAAAAATAATTCGTAATTTCAGTGACTAAGCATATGATTTTGGTTTTGTTTTTAGGGAATGTGTAACGAGTGCTCTGTGTATCCCATTAGCAAGCCAGAAGAGGTAAGGATAAATAATTTATCTGTTTTCTTTGCATTGACTTAAGAGTTATTAAGATCATGTGTTTTGTTTGTAACAGGAGTTCCACTGGACGTCCTGACTGGACCTGCATTGTGGTGGGTTTTACTTCAGGTTATGTACGCTTCTACACTGAGGTAAGTTGAGTTTTCAGCAGTTGGAAACACTAGTTGACTGCAGTACATGTTATGCTCCCCCCCCCCCCACCCTCCCATTATAATAGTTTGTGACTTCATTACCTGCTGCTTGGAAACGTGTAGTAGATGCTTTATGAGGGTGGAGGCCAGGACAGGCGTGAAAAGTTCTGATAGAAGATATAGAGAAATGAAGCTGTTTTCTTCTGAAAGGAGATTACCTGGAGGGCTGGCTGGTTAGCTCAGTTGGTTAGAATGTGGTTTTATAACACCAAAGTCAAAGGTCAAGGGTTCAGATCCCTGTACTAGCCAGCTGCCAAAAAAATTAAACAAGCAAGCAAATAAATAAATAGAATGCCTGTTGTCTGTGGAAAACTGCTGAAAAAGTGTACTTTCTGCGTGGCCGTGCCTGTTCAGGTGTATTGGTAAGAAAACCAGCAGGACCCTGTCTGTGCTTCCTCCTAGAGTGGTGTGCTCTTGCTTGCACAGCTGTTGAATGAGGACCCAGTGCTGCAGCTCAAATGCAGGACCTACGAAATCCCCCGGCATCCTGGTGTGACCGAGCAGGTGCTATAAAAGATTATATTCGAAGTAACAGCGGCATTACTTTAAGGCAGTTTCTCCTCTCTTTACTGGGTGGAAACTTAAAGATATGTTTGTCTTATGGCACAGTAAGCTGTACTGTCATATTCTAGGAATATAATCTACTTGTAGCTGAGTGATGAACTCCAAAGTAAACTTGCTTTTACTTACTTAATAAAATATTTGATTCATTCTACAATAAAATAAAGTACTTTAGTTAAAAGACAAAAAAAGTGTCTTATGTTTAGAATTTAATGGTGACTTAAAGCAAAAATGTAGTATTATATAACTTGATGTCTTTTTAATTTGGATTTAGTGTCAAAATTACCCATACTAAAAGAAAAAGTTCTGGCCTTATTGTTAATAGGACTACTACTTTGAACTTAATTTCTCAGAAAAAGGACTATTGTTTATAGTGGAGAATATTTTAAATTCATTGACAGTTTTGACTGAGAAAATAATACTGTTGAGTATCTAAGGCTTTCACTTCTTTGTATATGCCCTGTAAGAATTTGGTTGCCTCATAATCAAAAAATAATTGTAGAGCCACTTAAAACAATATGCTTTTATTTTGTGTGAGTGTACAGAGTCAAAACTATATAATATGCCTTCCTTTTTTGCACTACTTGGCTTCCAAAAGATTTCAAGTAAACAGTTGTATGTGTGATAAGGTGCATGTAGACTTAATTGCACGATAGATGGACTGGAGCTATAGAAGAAACTTAATCTAGTGAGAGACTAGACTAATACCTATTAGTAACTATGAATGAGTTAATCAGTAATATAAAGAAATACCTAGTTAACTGCTAATTTACATGGAAAGAGTGAATTCTGTACACGTTTAGTGAAGGGGGAGCTCCATGAGAAGTAGGACAGTAAGAGCGACTTTGATCGAGGAGGTGAGATTTGAATTAAGCCTTGACTGATGGGCCTGGAAGTTAATTAGGTAGGACTATGTATGTGACAACAAAGAAACCTATGTTATAAAATAATAACTGATGAGTATGTAGAGTGGCCAAATTTTTCATAAATTTGAAGACCAAGTAGAAATAAAAATTGATTCAGGAGATGAGAGAAGCTCCTAAAAATTTATGAGAAGGAAGTGATATAATCAAATGGATATCGAAGGACTCTTTCTGGAGGGTGAATTGGAGTTGTGAGAGATTGGAATGAGAGAGGCTAGTTGTCTGGTTTTTTAAGTTATCTGTAATAGCTGTGGATTGTTGGGAACCAGGACCAGAATGGCTGTGGGAGGAAAGAAAAGAACAGTACAAAAATCAATTTGAAGGAACAAGACTTGGTAATTGTCTGGAGTCATAGAATACAAAAAAGAGGAGTCAAACGTCTCTAAAATATTCATCCTAGGGAGTGCCATTGGCAGATTTGGAAGAGGGGACTGTGTTGACAGTAAATAAAGGTTACTGAATGTGGTTTGGGACATGCTGGGTGTGAGACAATGGTAGGAAATAAAATGAAGATGCCAGACACACAAGCTTTCTGCCTTCATGGAGTTTACAGTTTGGGGATGGAGGGAAACCAACAGTAAATAACTAGACATATCAAAGTGATTCCAGTCTCTGGTAGGCACTATGATGGGCGTCATCGTGTTGATGAGATAGTCATATGGTGAGAGAATGGGGATACCGTTTGAGATCGAGGCTCAGTAGCAGCGTCTTTGAGTAACTAACATTTGAGCAGAGACCTGAATGATCAGAAGAATTAGGCAGGTGAACATATGAGAGGAGAAGGTCTATGCACATGTGAAGGACTGAGGTGATGAGGACTTCCCTGTTCAAGGACAGAAAGATATGAGATGACATCAGATATGTGTGCCAGGTCTTACAGCCATGAAAGAGTTCAGGTTTTATTCTAAACACAGAGGGAAGCCATTGGAGAGTTTTAATCAGGAGATTAAGACTGTGCTGGCTGTGTGGAGCATGGATTGTAGAGAGCAAGAGTGGAAGCAGGAAGCCAAACTGAAAGTCCATCAAAGGGAATTGGTTAAATTTGGGTACATTTAATGGAATACTGTACAGCCACAACAAAAAATGATTTCTTTACTTATTGAAATGAAAAAATGTCCTTGACATATTGAGTAATAAAAAACATGTTATAGAATACTATATATGGTATAGTTTATGCAAATGAGTATGAATTTATTTGACGATGTTCATTGAGATGTCTGGGATTTCAGGTGAGTTGTTTTCTTCTTTCTGTTTTTATATATTGTTTGTGTCTGATCAACGACTGTATTTAGTTTTTAGGAAATTGTAAAATTTTTTGTTGCTCTCACCATCTATCCTGAGACCGTTATTTAACATACACAAAATCTCATATTTGAGAGCAATTTTAAGTCTTTGGCCAAAAGGCATTCTAAAGTTAATTTTTCATGTAGTTTTGCTGATCCTCTGCCTGACATTGCTTTGTGTGTTGTGTCATTGACAGTTTAGTCGTAGCATTTTTTAATTTTACATTATTCGTGAAATCCAGGTAAAATAAATAGATATGCTTATTTGGTGTATCTGCTTAAGAAAATTTATTATTTTCTTGTTTCTTACTTCTTAAATAGAATGAAGAGTTGAGTATCTTATATCCAGCTGCCATTGTGACTATTGATGGATTTAGCCTTTTTCAATCTCTTCGTGCTTGTCGAAATCAAGTAGCAAAAGGTAATTTTGGGGCAAGAAATATTTAACTTACGATTTTTTTTTTTTTTTTTTTTAATGTGACCTACTTACAGAATTAAGTATGTCTTCTAAACAAAAAAGACCTTCCGAACTAGATTTAGGGAAACAACTTTGCTTCTGTGGACATGGGAGAGCATGGTTGGGTAGATTACTTTAGTAAGGTATTGGCAAGAGCTGAAACATCAAGGCTCTTCACATGTTGCCCGGGGACAGTGACCAGCACAGGATCAATAGGCTTTCTTCACTGATTCAGCATATGTCTTGGCCCATTAAAGAGATTTGCGGTTGTATTTACAGTCAACATTGGTGTGAGGAATTCAGTTGCATTTAGCCGAGATACCAGTTCTTACTAGGTTAGCAGTTGTAGGGCCAATGTACTAAAATCTCATGACAATACATTGCTTCTATCCTCACTGAAGGTAAAGATACAGCTGTGTGCAGGGGGAATTTTCCCTACCATAGTCAGGACCCAGCAGAGAGTCAACATCATCTTGTTTTTGCTTTACTTGGAATAGTTCTGAGTGAAGAAATATAGACATCTAAACTTAATGTATATGTGGGCAGCTACATTATTTCTAGACTTAGGGATAAAAACTGTACAAATAATCAAGAATCCTTACTTTTATTTCCTGTAGTTTATATTCTGATGCTGTTATATCTTTGGAAGACAATGTCATATTTCACTGAATTCAACATGCCATTAATTGTAAGATACACTATTATTTTATGTACCACTAAGAAGAAAAAATGTTGCCAGCGAAAGAAAGACACACCATTGATTTTAAGACCCCAATTTTAGATATGTTAAAATATGAAAAAGAAAAGTCTTAAAAGTCAGTGAAAATGCCGTAGTAGCACTGACTTCCCCTTGTTTTCTTGGATTGGGTAGGTGAGTTTTAGTGACCCTAAAGCAAACAAAGTTTAACTTCTAAGTGGTTGAGATCATTTCCTGAAAACATAGGTTAATTAAGATAAGTTTGTTGCTTCATAAAAATTGTTTCTAAATCCAAACTGAACTTTAAGATGCAAAATAAGCAGTTTCTTTTTGGGGGGAAAATGTAGTATCTTCTATTGCAATGGAAAATTTTTCTGTTTTTTAGCAGGTTATGTAATTGGTAAAATTCTGAAGTCTTGGTTGTGTGCTTCTTTTGTAATAGCTACTTTTTATTAGATCAGAATATTTTTGAATTTTTATACCTGTTTTTATAATCTTTTAAATTATTTAAACTTAACCCATCATAAGCTTCATTTTCTTGAGAAGATTTAAAATAGTCATCATTAATATATATATCCGAAGAGACTGCCAATTTTATGTAGGTAAGAATTCTATTAATAAAATAGAAATATATGTTATAATTGGTATTGCCAGCCATTTAGTTTTCAACACTTTTTAATTCCTGTTTAAAGCCATTTTAACCATTGTACCATAAAACCATTTTGTCTCCTGGTGTAAGGAATTAAGCCACTTAGTGCCCTCTTATTATGAGTTGTTCTAAAAAGAATTCTGGTTACTTAGCCGGAAATCGTGGTAACCTTTATTTCAGCATATGGGAAAATTCACTTTTCTTGGCCTTACTATCAAATCTGTAATATTTAGAGGACTATATATTTCCTTTATTAAAGTACTTTTCTTAGCTTTGCAGAATAAATAGCCAGAATTCAGCAGTGTTCTAATATGTAGCATGGGAATTATTGAAAAATGGGAGTTTGTGCATGAATCTGTGGCAAGAGATGTAACTGTTGCTTTTCCTCTTATTACACACTAAGGTGGAGGGACTCAAGTTGAAGATTGGCATTTCATTAATTTTCCTGGAAATGCTATTGCTGTTAGCATATCTTTCTATCAAGTCTGGCCTCAGTTACCTAGATTAGAGAACTTGCTGTATGTGTGCTCTACCAGGTATATCAGGTTTTTACTTTTCCATTGAGTGAAGCACTGATTGCTGTTCCCAGGATTTTACCCATTTTTTCAAGAGGGTGAAATTGCTTACTTGGCATCAGTTGCAGTTTGAATTCAACTTGATTTGGAGTAGTATTGTAGGATTTTTAGTTGTCTTCTCTAATCACTTGAGTGTCAATTTCTTGTGACAGCCAACTCAGTTATTTATTTATTTATTTTTAATTTATTTTTTATTGAATCATAATTGATTATATATATTTTGGGGGTTCAATGTTGATGTATATTGATCATATCAATATTATTAGCATGTACATTATTACAAGTCATAATTATTCTTCATGCCCCTTGTCCAATCTCTCCCCATTCCCTTCTCCCTCCCCCTCCCACCTCTGATAACTCTAGATTTCTTCTCTCCTTCTGAAAGAGTAACAGTTACTCTATTGATTTGTTGCCTTAGATGATCTGTCCAGTGCTGAGAGAGGTGTGTTTGACTATTATCGTAGAGCAGATGCTTCTTCTGTCTCTCTGGAATGGGCTTTGTGGAGAGAGGCATCCTCTTCTTTTCTTTGGTCTCCGCTGGTGACTCTCTTTGTGTCAATGCACTTGAGAGGCTGGTGGACCATCTGCACAGTGGTTGTTGCGTCTAGCTGCTTTTGCGGCAGCCGTGGGTATTGTGGTGGCTGTGGTCACATGGAAGTGATGTTTTTGGCGTGCTTCTTGCCTGGTTGTGGGAGGAGGGGTCATTCCCCGGCTCCATCTGTTTTTATGTTCTAAGATGTTGCAGGTCATTTGGGTGAGAGGGAGAGAGGGGAAGGGGGAAGGAAATAGAGTGGGAGAACGAAGAGGGAGGGAGGGCATGGTTGAGGCCAGTAGCACCCCACTCATTCCTGCAGGGGAGACCAGGGGATTCCAGTGGAGGCTTTGTCATTGCTGGGCTGAATGCAGGTGTCGGGGATGTAGCTGAAGCCCTTGGCCCCCCACCGCCCTGGCTCAGGAGCCTGGGGTGTTTCCTGCAGCAGCTCAGTGGTCATTGTTGGGCTGGTTGCAGGTGTCAAGGGGCATGGTTGAGGCCCCCGGCCCTCCCTGGCTTGGGGACTGAGGGTGCTTCCGGTCCTTCTAGGTTTTATAGGTGTTCATTGGTGAAGTGAGACCTTTACTAGTTAATATCAAACTTTGTCTCTGGTCTGTGGGTACTTTGTTTTTTCTTTCAGTTCTGTATTGGATTATTCACTGTTTCCACCACTTAAACTCTGCACTGGAACTAATTTATTGTCCTTTGCTTACTTCTAAAATGGGGGAACTTCCTGTGGGGACCAGCACTTGAGCCCTGTGGTTGAGCTAAAGTGCTGCTTTGCTGTTGACTCCCTGGGCAAAGCTTTTTGTGCAGCTTAAGTTTTAATGGTTGACTTTGTAGGTACTTCCCAGTCTTGTGAGATCCACTACACCTGGGTTGTACATAAACTGTGGTCTGGACCTGAGTCTTTTTAGCAAACTGCTCTCCCTGCAGTTCTATATTCCTGACCAGTCTATACAAGGTGGGCCTGTGCTGATTGGGGGACAGATCAGCTGTCCATGCTATGCCCCAGTGGTCCTCCAGTGGACCCATCTCCTCCACCACCCTCACTCCAAACACTTCCCGTAGAATGGGCCATGTGCTAGTCCCTTGCAATGACTCTCCAGCCTCTGAGTGGCTCTTTCTTTCATCTGCTGTGGCTTCTCACTCTTGTGGTTGTCCATGGGAACCCTGTTAGTGGTCTTGCTGGTCTGAGGGCCACCAAGGCCCTCTTCTCCCCTGCTGCCTCCAAGCAACTTCATCTGAAGGGCACAGCTGTGGCTTTGGTCAGCTCTTGCTTTGTGTACTCACCAGCTCCAGACTTGAAGCAGCTGGGGCTTGAAATGGTGGGAGTGATCCTTTCTTTTTCTCATCGTAGCTTCTCCTGCCTTCATGCACTCTGTAGATCTCTCCTCCTCTTCCCCTGAGCTCTAGCGGCCCCAGCTTGGCTGTCATTGCTTTTTAATAGTTGTAAATTGGTTGATTTGTGGGAGAGAGTGACACTGGAGACTGTCTGTTCCACCATCTTGATTGGAAGCCTCTCAACTTAGTCTTTTAAATGTTTGCATTTTATGTGCATTGTCCTGGCATGAATAATTCTTACTTTATGCCTTGTTTTTATTACTTTGCTTCATTATTAATAGTTGACATTTTTGAATAATGAATTATACTTTTAATGATTTTTTTTAAAGCTTCAATTTATCCATTATAATTGTTTGGATTATCGAATTTTTATCTTTGACAGCTGCAGCATCAGGCAATGAGAACATACAACCACCACCATTAGCTTATAAGAAATGGGGTCTACAGGATATTGACACTATTATTGATCATACCAGTGTTGGTAAGCATTTTATAGTTCATATTCTTTTGAAATTTACTTCTTATACTTTTTGATTGAAGTATCTCATTTATTAGAAGTTGACATTTAATGTGAAAAAATACATTTCCTTTAATAAGACATTTGGAAGTTAGTTTAGACTCAGATCATCATAGGCTTTGTCTTTAAGAAATGGAAGAAGTTTTAATAAAGGTTTAATTATGCCCTCAGCAGCAGTATTTTTCAGTTTTAAGTCACTCATTATTTGACTTAATTTTTCTTTGGACAAGTTTGGTTCATGATCAGTCTTTTAAAAATACAACCTTTAAACCAGCAGAATATAGATAAAAACAAATTCCTACAACCAGTATTTGAGGGCTTAGTGTATTAGGCATCAAGAGTATAGATGAATAGACATGGTCTGTATTGTCCAGTACTGTGAGTCTAGTTGGAAGAAACACACAAGAATAGCTACAGTACTGCAACGTAATGATCATTGTTATGTTGTAGTAGACAAGTGGATCGAGTGTAATGGGAGCAGAGGAGAAAGCCCCTCGCATTGAGAGCAACAGGGAAGAGGAGCTTGACTTTAATCTGAGATTGAAAGAATGAGTAGGAGTCGACCAGGAGAATAAGCACAGAGGAGAGATTCTAGCCAATATGAACATAGAGGTGGGGGTGAAAGAATGTAGTGTGCTGGAGAAACAGCAAGCGCCAGGGATAGCTGCACAAGTGAGGCCAAGTATGTACACAGGAGTCAGATTCTGAAGGGCCTAGTACACTAAGCAGAGGAGGATCTAAATGTTTTCATTCTGATCTTTCTCCTGACTGCGTCGAGAGCCACTGAAGAATTCTGAGCAAAGGAGTAACACCACTTTTGCCTGTTTCAAAAGTCACTGTGGTGGCAGTTTAGAGGCTGGAATGGAGGGGTCAGGACTAGAAAGCTATAATAATTTTGTTAAGAAGTAATGGACTTCTGAATTAAGGTAGTAGAAATGTGGGTGAAGAAGGAAATATTATTTTAAAGTCTATATGTATTTTTTTCTGCTTATCAATATACTATATGCTTGTTAAAAAATTCAAGTAGTATGTAAATACATAAAGAGAAAAGGGGAAAAAAATGTTAAACCTTACCATCCAGAGATATTCACCACTGGCATTTTGGTAAACATTCTTACAGACTTTCTGATGTATGTATGTGTGTAAGTGCATGTATAATATGCATATGGTCATGCAGAGATGTTTTCATAAATGAGATTATATCATACCAACTATATCATAGTCCTTTTTCAATCAGTATATCATGAAGAGCCTTTCCCGTCAATTTTGCTAAATATACGTTCTATCAGTCAGAGTCCTAATACAAGATAGATGTTACACTTGAAATAGGATAATTAAAGAAAGTTTATTTACAGAGAAACAGTTTATAAAGATGTGGTATAGGAGAACCACAAGGGATACTATAGTATCCCAGGGCTTTTTAGCAGCCAAGCTGTTAACCACTCGAGGCCTAAAGAGAGGAGGGCAGGGAGCAGTTCCAGAACTTGGAGACAATGAGTAGAACCAGCAGCTGGAGAGCATGATGACTTTTGTTCAAGGGACACAGCCAGCTTTTTCAGGGAGGGAACCAGAGAAATAAATATCCTGACTTTATTCTCCTTTCTCTTTGAACTCCTGATGGAGTATCCATTGTCTGAACCCAATTAGAAGTCAGCATGATCTGTGCAAGCTGGCCCCTTGGAGAGAGAGCAGGGAGAAAAGGAGGGAGCATCAGTCTAGAGGGGTTAACAGAAGGCATTTGATACACAGGTCAAATACCTGCCTTTTTTCTGTTCACTGCCTAATTCTTATATGGAATATTCTGTAATAAAAACCTTTCTGGTAAACATTTCAGTGTGTCTTTACTTTTTTGCTAACATAAAAATTCTGCTGTGGGCCGACCCCGTGGCGCACTCGGGAGAGTGCGGTGCTGGGAGCGCGGTGGTGCTCCCGCCGCGGGTTCAGATCCTATATAGGGATGGCCGGTGTGCTCACTGGCTGAGCGCAGTGTGGGACACGCCAATCCAAGGGTTGCGATCCCCTTACCGGTCACAAAAAGACAAAAAAAAAAAAAATTCTGATGTATTCCAAAGTGTTGAGTTCAGTTCAGGGTAACTTCTCTGCTCTGTTAATTAAACTTTGGAACATTGAAACTGGCTAGGGAAAATGATTGGATAGAAAATATTACTCTATTCATTTATTCCCCAGCCTACAAACTGAAAAAACAAAAAATGCAATAAACTTTATTGTATGTAAAGGTCTGATTAATTCATTCAAGAAATAAATGAGTACATGTTATATCCCAGGGACCAGTATTGATGCTAGAAATACAGGACAGGACTTCTGCCCTCATGAAGTTTATATTCTGGTAATGGGGAGACAAAAAATAAACAAACTAAATGAATAAATATAGTAATATCAAAATGCTGTAGGCAACCTGAAGAAAATAAGCAGAAGGTTATGATAGGGAGTAAAGGAAGAGGGTACTTAGGTAACTGGTGAGAAAAGGCCTCTCCAGGGAAGTAGCATTCAGACTGAGACTTGAAAGGTGAAGAGCCAGCGATGGAAAGAGCTATAGGAAGAACATTCTAGGCAGATGAAGCAGCAAGGACATAGACCTAGGGTCTTGAAGACTCAGAGTGTTCAAGAAACAGGAAGGAGGTTGGTGTGACTTGATTGTAAAGAGTGAGGGAAAGTGGGGCAAAGTTGAGCTACAGGTGTGGATGGAGGTCAGACCGCATAGGGTAAGGAGGTCGGAGTTTATTCTAAAGGCAGTGGGTGTTGATGGATTCCAAGTGGTGGGTACCTTTAAAAATGTCCCTCTGGCTGTTGTTTAGAGAGAGCCTTGTTGATTTTGTAGCTTTTAAAAAAATGACTTTTGTCTGTTAGGTAAACTAAGTAGTTAGAATCTTAGAATGGAACTGAATTAAAAATTTAATGATCTGAAATGACTATGTCCTGTCAATGCATTCAAATCGTGTGGGTTTTTTTTGTTTGTTTTTTTTTAATCATTAGGTATTATGACTCTATCCCCTTTTGATCAAATGAAGACTGCTTCCAATATAGGTGGATTTAATGCTGCAATTAAAAACAGTCCTCCTGCCATGTCTCAGTACATCACTGTAGGATCCAATCCATTCACTGGCTTCTTCTATGCGTTAGAGGTATGAGTTCATCACTGATGATGAGGCCACTCTTGATTTTTCAACTTGTCTACAAATTGAATGTGGTAACAGCCTTAGAAAGATTAAGCAGCTTACATTTCTCAGTTTCAGTTGAAGTTGAAATTAATCTCAACTACCTTTTTTCTAAATTCTTTAGATCAGCTGGAAAGATACCCAAGTTCAGTATAAAACAAACATTTTTTTTTTTTTTTGGAAGCCCTGAGTTCTTTGGCAGCTGAGTTGTCTTTCACTGTTGGTATATCAATGCAGTACCCCACAGATATGTACAATCAGTTGTTTCTATAAATAAAAAAATCATCATCATCATCATCTTTCTTTAACACATCAAGTGTATGATCCTATTTAATCCCACCCAGTGTGTTTTTTATTACAAATACTGTATTTTTCAACTCTAGAAGTTAAATAAATAAATATAAATAAATATATATACATAATGGTGCAATAGACAGAAGCTCAGGGCTGTTAATGAACTCAGCCCACTGGGAATTTGAGTAAATGAGAAATTGTAAAGACAGAACAAGCTACCAACTAAAGTTCATGTAAGTGGTGAAAATTACTTCCTAAAATGGAGAAAGTTAGGTGTTCAATTTGGCAGTTCTTTCTCACTTAAAAAGCAGCCTTCTCAGAATTGTACAAATTCTCTTCTTACTTTATTTAAAATATACATACGCACAAACACACACACATACATACATGTATGAGGGACAAGAGCTAGTCGTGTGTAGATGGAAAAGTAGGATACTGTCATCTGAATATCACAGTTTAAAATTTAAAATTAAACTATAATTTAAAGAGGGAAATCCTGAAGGTAAAATAGGCTACTGATGATTTTATTTTTAGACTATAGAATTAAAACTGTATTGTATTTCTCCTAAAATAAAGTTTTTACTGTACCTTTTGAAAGAGGTTAGTTGTTAGTTCAGGCTTTACAACTTTTCAAAAGTTTATGAAGTAAGCCTTATTTAGAAAGTATATTTTGTTTCTTTGTGAGCTACTAAGTTTTCTCTTTCAAATTTTCTGTTTTTCAGGGAAGCACACAACCATTATTATCTCATGTTGCGCTAGCAGTTGCAAGTAAACTCACTTCTGCTTTATTTAATGCTGCCAGGTAATTACATAACAGTTAGATTAAAAATTATCTAATTTGTATCTAGCTTGATGTTAACTTTCATTTTGATAGTCTGCATTGTAAAACTCTGGAAGCTCTAGTTTTGTTCTAAATTTTCTTTGTTTTTAGTGGTTGGCTTGGCTGGAAAAGTAAACACGAAGAAGAAGCTGTCCAAAAGCAAAAGCCAAAGGTTGAACCAGCTACCCCATTAGCTGTCAGGCAAGTCTGTCATGTGTCCCAAATTTTAGTGCTTTTAGAAATGTATTGTTAAACTTACAGTCTTTCAGTGCCCTTGCTTAGTGGATTTGCTGATCTCATTAAGTCTTTGGAACTTCTGACAGTCATTAATGTGGGATTTTTTTTCCTCACTAGAATGTAAATTCCATGAGAAGAATCGTTCTTACCTATTTTGTTCACAGCTGTCTCTCTGTCATAGTAGATGCTCAAAATGTATTTGTTGAGTGTGCTGTTTAACAGGCATCTATAAACTTAGCTTAAGTTGCAGGAGAATTAGTTTAATGATAGCTGAAAGAATTCTTTAAAAAGTTTAGTTGTCACTAAGCTGTATAAACTGAAAAAGTACTTAGTGATTTCTTTAAAAAATTAAAACCGGAGTCATGTGTATTCAAATGCTATTCCAAATACTGGCTCGTGCTCCCTTGTTTAGTTTAGTAGTGCTTTAGGGTGCATTAGTGCGTTTGTAGTTTTTGGGGGGAGAACATGATTTTTGCTTGGTTTTGTTTTTAAATTGTTTTTTATTAACTAATATAAAGAATTCCTCCCCCCCTTTTTTTTAGATGTTGTTCACCTAAAGAGAGCCAACTAATTAACTGTTATTAAAATTTATTAAAGTTTATCTTTTAAGACTTTTTTTATCTTATTTAAAAATATTATAACATACCACATTTCCTAAATTTACCCAAGAATTAAGAAATTAGCCACATGGCCCTGTGTTCCTTAAATAGATGTAACAAAGTTTGAACACTTAATCTCAGGGACTTTTCTCAAAATGAAACTATCCAGGTCCTTTTCAGCACCTCTTTATTTTTATTTTAGTCACAGTTCTAATAAGGTCGATTATAGACCACTGGCAGTTTAGAGGTAACTATTTAGAAAAAGGAAAATTTTTGCTTCAGGCAGATAAATTGGTGTCAGCAAGATAAGATATCTAGCAAAAAAGAGAACAGATTAGGAACAAGAACTTAAAATTGACAAAACATGCCTGTGTAGATGCGAAGTATTCTAAAATAAGGTTGTAGATACATATGTAGGAAACCTACGTAGGACTGTGTTTTAATTTTATTTTATGTATTTATATTGTAGATGTCAGGTATGATTAATAAATTATTAATCCAGACAAGGTTCATATTTCTTTATGTAAAACAGATTCCACCTATTTTGTTTATGAATTTTATTATTCTATTATGTTTCTAGATTGGAGTGTGATTTGAGCTTTTTATTTTCTTTTAAATATCAGATTTGGACTTCCAGATTCTAGACGCCATGGTGAAAGCATATGTCTATCTCCATGTAACACACTGGCAGCTGTAACAGATGACTTTGGCAGAGTTATTTTATTGGATGTAACTAGAGGAATTGCCATACGCATGTGGAAAGGTACTTCCTTTCAAAAAAATCCAGAAAAAAAGTTAACTCACTTTTTTACCCCAATAGTTAGGCAGTGTTTTCATAGCATCCTTCAGCTTCTGGTTGATGACACAGTTTTTGTTTTTTAAACATGAATTCAGATCAGCAACACTTGATCAAGTAGTTAATTTGTACATCCTTTAAGTCTGATTACTTCATAGGCACTTTTGATCTGTGCGTTATGCACTTTCTTTCAATTCTCACTATCACTGACAATTTGAACTTAGTTTCTTATCCCTGCTATTCATTCCCCTTCACAAGGCCACTCTTGAGCCAAATGTTCTCCCCAAATCTACAATGCCAAGTCTTTCAGATTTAATACAGCAAAACCTAGCAAAATCCATATTCACTGACTTGACTTTTGTATCCATATGCTTGGGTCAATCCACTTGGTTTATGAGTAGCTGTGTTAGTTAGGAGTTTTATTCAGCTGCTAATAACAAACCCAGGTATAGCATTGACATTCTATTACCACGGTATGCTCAGGAACCCATTCTGCTTCCATGTAGCTTCCCCATTCAAGGTTCTCATAGGCAAGGAGAAGAAGGGAAGACAGGCACTCCTGCCCACTGAGCCAGTCTACTTTGAAGACATTCCCTGAAGCCCCTCCATCTTTTTTTATCTACAAAACATTAACCAGGACTTAGTGACATGGTCACACCTAACTATAAGGGAGACTTGAAAATATCTTTTAACTGGGCACATTGTCCCTAAGGCAGAAGGGGAGAATGCATTGTTGAGTCATCAGGAATAGTAACATGTCAGCATAGACCACTGGTTGGAAACCACAATTATGTCACAATCTTGTCTGCACTATACAATGCGAGAATTAATGGATTTGAGGACATTAAATTACTCTGAACCAAATTATGGCCACCATCACCTTCTTGCCAGAGAACTCCTACAGTGACAGGCAAAGGCAGTCTTTACCTGACACACGTTCAAGTGTCTGCAGAAATAAGTTTCAGTGCTGCAGATACATCTTCTAAACAACATCAAAGGTGTGTTCTCAGTGAGACTTTTCCAAAATACAGAAGACATAGCATACTGACTGGCCCAAATGTGCTGTGGCGATCTTACTGCTTGCATTGTTGGCTGACTTTCTGCAGCTGGTGCAGTTTTCCTTTGCACTGTGTGCTTCAGGGAGAGGGATCAATTGCCTATGGGAGGGACCACCCTAAAATGTAAGACAGCGTGGACTGCTGCCTCCTCACATCATTCTACAGCACATGTCTTCCCCGTATCTGCATACCACTGAGTGGCCTATGTAGCAGGAAGTCAGTTTGATCTTTTCCCTGTATTTTAATTGGGCTTTTATTTTATATCTAAACCTGATCGTCTCCCCAGAATTTTTTTGAAATGAGGGAGGGAATCTTTTAAAGAGAGGGAGGGAAGGGAATGGGAGCAGGGAGGGATGTTTAGGAGGCTTTAATGATGTCTATAATTTATTTTTAAAGAAAAATAGTGATATGAGGTAAATATAGCAAAATATTAAGATCTGATAAGGCTTGGTGATGGATCGAATATCTATTATAGTTATTATCTTTCTGTTGAAGATATTTCATAATAAAAAGATAATGCACTTTTACAGCTTTTCTAGTCCCTCCCCCCCAATATTCCAGACTGTTTCAGGAGATTAATTAACTAATTAGCTTCCCTTTTCCTCTGTTTTCAAGGGTACCGAGATGCACAAATTGGATGGATTCAAATTGTAGAGGACCTCCATGAAAGAGTACCAGAAAAGGTGGATTTTTCCCCTTTTGGAAATACTCAAGGTCCAAGTCGAGTAGCTCAGTTCCTTGTGATCTATGCGCCAAGAAGGGGAATTTTAGAAGTGTGGAGCACACAGCAGGGACCTAGAGTAGGAGCTTTCAATGTAGGAAAGCACTGCAGGTAAGCTGCAAACCCTGGCATTTTCTAATTACAAAAAATGCAGGAATACTTTTATTAATGTAAAGCTTTTACTGAACCTACTTACTAGATTACAAGTTGTGTGGGAATTGTAAAGTTCTTTATCATGGTGTTTTCTTGTGAGTGCCTGGTGTATAGTTAAGGATTAAGTATTTAGTAACAAAAATGATAGAAAATGCCATGGTATGCTTCTGAATTAAAGTTAGCATGGTGCTGCCACGTGTCTGTCGCTTGTGCTGTGAAGGCGCGAAAAGAACAACCCATTCAGGTTCCTCCAGTGGTGACATTAAGTGAGGTGAATGCTTTGTTTGCCATTGAAACACCCACCCGATTTTTTTCATTTAATTTTCTAGAAACTTTTAGCAAGGTAGAACTCTGGTAGTCAAGTCCTCCTTTACTTATATTTTTGGTGTCAGTGTTTATTTGCCTTATTAATGCTTCTGGAGTGATGATAATGTGGGGCTCCCTAGCTATAGTGAAAGCACCTTTTGACATTTCTCTTTTTTCTCATATTTTTACTGTGCTGGCATATGATTTCCTTAGGCTACTGTATCCTGGCTATAAGATAATGGGCTTAAATAATGTTACCAGTCAGAGCTGGCAGCCACAGACTTACCAGATCTGTCTTGTTGATCCGGTGTCTGGAAGTGTGAAGACAGTGAATGTTCCTTTCCATTTGGCACTGAGGTAAGGCTCGTTGAGTGTCTGCTGACTGATGCTCCTCTGTTGACTTGTCCTCGTCACTTAGTTGGTTGTGCTTTGTTCTGTAGGTATCATTTTGTTGTTTCCATTATCACTAGACTAATATCTTTAAAGTTGAATAGGAAGTATGTAAAGGAAAAGGAAAGTTGGAGTGTATCAGAATCAGAAGGAAAACAGTTTCACATTCTGTATGAATTTGTTGTATTTACTGTTTTAGTGATAAGAAGAGTGAACGAGCGAAGGACATACACTTAGTGAAGAAACTAGCAGCCTTACTGAAAACAAAATCTCCCTATCTTGGTAAGTGTCCTATAATAAAAACAAAGCACACTGTTCTGTCATTTTTTAAATCAATAAAATATTCTCAGTTGAGCGATCAAAATACTTAAGCATATTGATAAGCTATCTTACCTTCTCAGAATGAGGTGAGATACAGTATTTTTTATTGGAATTCCTCTGTAAGGATAAAGTGTGCTGTCTAGGAGATATTAAATTAATAACAGTAAAACATAATATGAGAACCCAAAATCCTTTAGACTGACTGATAGTACAAATATGTTCATTTTCTTTCAGAGTAATATTTCACTGTAATAAAAATGAACATTTTACTTTGATTAATTTTCTTTTTATAGATTTGGTTGAAACAGAAATAAAGGAATTAATTCTCGATATTAAGTACCCTGCCACCAAAAAACAAGTAAGTGTATATAAAGTACGAAATTTCCTGCTGAGTAGCTATTATATGTCCCTCTTAAGAAAATTCCTGTCTCCCTTGGAACATGACCAGCTAACATCTTTTCATGTTTTTATTCATACTCTTCTCTTTGTATTCCCATGTGGAGGTTCCTGTTGTCTCTCTCTTTTTTTTAAGTTAAGTAGCATTTCCAGACTTGTGTATATTTCTTATTATTTCACAGCTACGTACATACATGGAAAACTGAGTAAATAGTGATTTCTGTTGCAGTCATTTTTTTAAACACTTCTTGATTTATTGTAGAGCAGGCATGTCTGTGGCTTTTAACTGTGTTTTTCATTCCACTGACGGTGCTTATTGTCTCTTATTTTCCTCATGGCCAAGTCTCTGATAACTGTGATGACAAGGTGGGCAGGCATCTAGAGAGGCAGTTTAGGAAATTTGTAGTAGAGAGGGTCCTAACCCCAACATTTCTCATCTTGATGCCATCTTTCTTGTTATCTTATATCATGGGACAACAAAATCGGGTAACTTTAGCATAGTGCGTAGTGGGGTTTTTTTGTTGTTTTTTTACTATAGTACTGAATCATGTATGAAGCTGTATGTTATATAAAAAAAATACTAGAAAACCCAGTAGTGAAAGTTGTTTGCTGTTTTATGACACTATAGAGGAAGGAAAGAATCCAGTTTAGGTTTAGGAAACTGGATAATAGGGGAATAAATAATAGGAGACTGAATAATACCTACCCTGTGTAATCGTAGGCAGGACAGAGGTAGATTATACTTCTCCTGGGTTTTTGCCTCTTTTAGTCACTTTATTTATATCCTCCAGGTAGTCATCTCATCATAGGCCTAACCGACATCTTGAGCCACCCTCTAAGTCCCCCCGCCACACAGAGGTCATTGTGTTGCAATCTGACACATGTCTCATGCCACATCATCAGCCTACCTTTTAAACTATTTAATTTCATGAATTAAAATCCAATTTAATATGCTAATATGAAAGGATAAACATGAATTTGAGCTGCTGTTTAACCAGTTGATGATTTTGATGGTTGCCACATTAGTCATGAAGAAATATTTTGTAACTGGTGATGAAGACTCTTAAAAAGTCTGTAGGCGTGGAGGATGGGGAGAAGTAGGTAAGTCAGGGTGGGGAGTATATATATCTGGTATGGCCTGTAGATTCAGCCAGCGACATCCAGTTACAGTTATTAAGCTATAACTAAGTTGTCATCTTTTATATTGACATGACAGTAACCTCTGCTTTTCATTTATGCCTAGTATAGGCTTTTTCAGCTTCTTATTATTGGTGAATAGCTTTATGTCTGTTTCTATTTTGTCTTGGCCATTCTGTTAAATACTGGTTGCCTTCTAGTTTTACTCTTAGTCTGGACTTTTTGTCATTCTACCGTGTTTGGCATGACATAAAGTTGATTGCATATTACTTATAATGCATCTTCAATTTTCAGGTATGTATATTAAAACATCTTACATGTGGAGCTTCCCTTTGAAATTTGGTGTAGAGAAAGTATTGGCATAAATATAAAATGTAAAAAACAAAATCATTGCCTTATAATTACTAGCATTGCTCCTTATCTTTCTTCTAGGCTTTGGAAAGCATTTTGGCAAGTGAACGTTTGCCATTTTCCTGCCTTAGAAATGTCACTCAGACATTAGTGGACACTTTAAAAAATCAAGGTAATAGAATATGTAGTGATTGGAGGTTATGGTCTCACTTCAAACTTTGCTTATAAAAAGCTGTGAATTGCTATGATACCATCATGGTACTTTAATATGAAAATAATATATATAAGAAATAAGGAAACTTATTTCATGCCTTTAATATTTGGGTACCCTTGTTATTCCCTGTTTAACACATGCAGTTGATCTTTATCTGAGCTGTATCTGAATATATTGACTCTTGTTTCTTATTAGAAATACTTTTCTTTTGAATCCCTCTGCTGTCAGAAAAGATATCAGTGTAGAATTATGAGAAGTGCTTATTTTGATATAGTTGTAGAACACTGTGAAAGCCAT
Organism: Cynocephalus volans; assembly: GCF_027409185.1. Taxonomy (NCBI): domain Eukaryota; kingdom Metazoa; phylum Chordata; class Mammalia; order Dermoptera; family Cynocephalidae; genus Cynocephalus; species Cynocephalus volans. Next base: position 106,441,618 of record NC_084470.1, read on the forward strand.
TGGCATGAGGAGAAATTAGCTGGTGGCATACAGAAATCAACCAGAATCCCTTGCTGCCATTGTCTTTTAACTTTGGGAGAGGAGAGAGATTTCTACAGGGGAGGCATTTTTAAGAAATGTCACTTAGACCAAGATAATGATAAAAAATGCTTATGCTTTGGATTAAAGTTCCATTAGTGTATAGCATCTACATTTTCTCATCCATTTCCCTCACAGAGTTAGGACTTCCAAAATCATACACTATGATTAGATTATGAGTTCTGAGTTTCTGGGTTTTTTTTTTACTATTCAAAATTTGTCTGAAAAATAATTCCATTTGAAACTGTAGGGTTGTAACTCCATACTCTATCCAGCTGAGCTAGAAAGATTGAATTACTAACATCAATTAAATTGAAGTGTGCAGTGTACTGATTTCATCTAGTCGTGACTTTTTGCTGGTCATGTTAATTATGTAAAACCAGCTTTATATTTAATTATGCTTAAGCCAGGTTAAAGTGGTTTAGTAAACAAATCATAATATGTTCTTTCAGGACTCCAAGCATCCTAACTTTGAGACTCTTTTTCATTATTGATTTTGTGTGTGTTCTTAAATTTTTTAATTTCTAATATTTAAAAAAATTTATTTATTATTATTATTTACATTTTAAAGTGTTGTTGTGGAGCAATGGGAGGGAGAGATGGAAAGGGGTGCAGGCAGAGGTGGGGGGGTGCCGGCCCATGGCCGGCTTCTTCACTGGCCGGGTTTCGGAGGGAGGTGAGGCGTGGGGTGGGGAGGGAGGGAACCGCCTGCACTACTCCAGCTCAGGAGCTCAAGTCTTTTCGGCTACTGCACCCCCTGCAGTTCTATACTCCTGACCAGTCTCCTCTGAGTGGTCCTGTGCTGATTGGAGGGCAGATCAGCTGTCCTTGCTGTTCCCCAGTGTTCTGATGTGCCTGTTTCTCGCAGTACCCAAGCTCCAAACACTTCCCATGGGACAGGCCGTGTGCTGGTCCCTTGCAATGACTCACCGGCTTCTGAGTGGCTCCTCACTCCTGTGTGGGTCTGTGGGAACCCCGTTAGTGGTCTTGCTGGCCTGGGGGCCTCCAAGGCCCTCTTCTCCCCTGCCACCTCCAAGCAACTTCATATGAAGGGCACAGCTGCGGCTTTGCCAGCTCTTGCTCTGTGTGCTCACCAGGGCCAGCCTTGAGATGGTCAGGGCTGGAAACACTTCGAGTGGTCCCTTCTTCCTCTCATCGCAGCTTCTCCCACCTTCATGAACTCCATGAGTCTCTTTTCCTCTTCTGCTGTGCTCTAGTGGCCCCAGCTTGGCATTATGTTTCAGTGAGAAATTTCATGTTTCTGCATGCCACAGTGCCATTTATTAAATTTAGAAAAGATAATGTAATCTCATTATTGACTTCTTTCAACAGATGTGTAAAGCTGACTTTTGATAAATAGTGAACTTCGTTAGTGCACCCAACTTGTTAGATGTACCTATTTTAATAATCACAATATACCTATAAATATTCCCCCCACCCCTTATCAAAATTTATTAAATGAAAAATTATATTGCTCTGGGCTCGACGTAAATGTAGCACCACTGTTGGAGTTCTGTACAGTCATCACAGTTTCAGGCTCTACTCATAAATGAGAATCCTAAAAATTTCAAGTATTTTTGTATGTTTAGTTTTATTATAGCTATAAGAACTTGAACAGTATTCTACGTTACTGTATTCCAAATAGCATTTCTTGGGGGTTTTCAGGGTCTGCCTTTTTAAAGAATAAATATTTGTTTTGTATTAGATACAATTATTTAAATTATTATACAGAAGTGTATTATATGGAGAGTATTTCTCCAGCATTAGTCGTGAACAAAATACAACATGATTAATGGAGGGTATTAAGTGGAATTCTACTTTTGATTTCTTGACTACACATTTGTCACAATCCACAGTTTCTAGTTGAATTGTGTTATCTTTGACCACCATGATAATGGGAAGAGCCAGGCAACTTTGTTTTTGACTACCTCAGTGTGTGAGCGTAATAGGCACCATATGAGTTATGGTGTGAGGGTGAACATTTTCAAAGATGTTTCCAGGTAATTTCTTTAAATATGAGTATTAGATGAAGAAATTTCTGCACTTTCTCCTCCTTTTATTTCCCACTACTGTTAGAGTACCTTATTTCATTTAAAAAGTTAGACATTTGGCCATGATGGAAAATCATCTTTTCTTTCAAAATTTAGTATAGCTTAAGTATCCCAATACTTAATACAACAGAATATCAGGGAGTTATGTAATATTAAGCAATTTAATGAAAGAAAAGCCTTTCTGTGAATCTGTTGAATACTCTTAACATGTTTTCCCTCTGCCTTTTAGAGCTTGAGTCTATTGATGAAGGATTGCTACAGTTTTGTGCCAATAAACTGAAATTGCTGCATCTTTATGAGTCTGTCAATCAATTAAATTCCCTTGATTTTCATTCAGACCCACCATTCGCTGATAATGTGAGTAATCCAAAATTTTAGTATTATACAAAATAGTCTGATTATTTTTAATTTTTTAGATTAGTTGTAAGGAAGTAGAACATTAAAAATTTTTTTTAAAGCTTAAAGGTGTATTTTCTTTACCAGGCCCCCTGCTGGCTCTCTTTGCCGTGCTGCTAAATTTATATTATTTATACAAGGATATTACATTTTACTGTTAATCCATTTTCACTAGTCTAGAATCTTCTGGGAGTTTTTTCCAACTCATTTTTTTAAGGTTGCTTCTCATAAAACAACTATTTCTGGACAAGGTTTGCAATTAAAATATACTCAGCTTACTCATGTGGCAAAACAATAATTCCTTTTAACAAACAAAAAAAATGTTTTTGCCAAACAGAAGAAACCAGTTTTTCTGTGTTGTTAGCAAATTCATATCTTTCCCTTTTGTGTATGACATAATGAAATATATTTTAAAGTATTCTATCTTACATACAAGTGTTCAAAATAATTGTAATAAATGTTCTATATTTTTACTCTATAAAGCATTAAAAAAGTGACAGCCCCTTGTAATCTGTATTACAGTGCAGTATTGCTTACTTCTGACGAATGTGTACAAAATTCTTACTTTCCATACAGAGAAAGGAAGTTTGTCTTAACAGGGAATAGAGAGAAATAGTGCCTTCTCTCTGTCCCTCAGATTCTTGTGTGACACTGGGCAGGCTGCCTGGCTTTGTAGCCTTGTGTCCTCACTTAAATAAGGGGGAGTCGTAAGATGATTTTAGTGAATTGTCAAGTCACTGATAATGCTTTTTAAAAATTTTTTCTGCTGTATCTGAAAGTTTATTGAGGTTTAAAGTGGAAGCCTTGGGCCGACCCTGTGGTGCACTCGTGAGAGTGCGGCGCTGGGAGCGCAGCGGTGCTCCCACCACGGGTTCGGATCCTATGTAGGGATGGCCGGTGCGCTCACTGGCTGAGCGCAGTGCAGGCGACACCAAGCCAAGGGTTGCGATCTCCTTACTGGTCACAAAAAAAAAAAAAAAAAAAGTGGAAGCCTTTTATCTTAGGTACACATATACACAAATAAGACATTTTTAAGCAGAAAAATGAGAAATTTTTCTCTCTGTAATGGAAACAACCCACACATTCTAATATCTTCTCTTTTGTCTTTGAGATTTTTGATGGATTTTATATATTTTGACAATCATAATGATAATCTGTGATTGCCGTTATAAATGATTTAACCATTTTTTAGGATCTTTTGTTTTTCTTTTTACTTCAGCAATAGGGTAAAATAATTTTAAGCAACAGGAAGATTCAAGTGGATTAAGTGATGTCTACAGAATTGCCTAGATATTTCATAGATTCTTCAATGCCTAATAGTCTCCTAAGATCCAAATTCTCTCATATGCCCTGCCAAAGAAAGTTAAATATACATCATTACTAGTCTTCTACAGAATTAATTTCTATTTGATAGCGCAATATATATCCTCTTATAGAATTCATTTCCTCTTGTTATATCCAATATACTATGCAAAGATAAAAGAATTATAAAATTTTAAAAATCAGTTGGCAGATAGTTCTTTATTATTATTATTTTTGATTATTTTCAAAACACTTTTTAAGAATTAAAACCATATTTTCTTGTAGACTTGTTTGGATGTTTCAAAAACATGCAGCCAGCTAGGCTGAATGGCTACTTTTGTACATATAAAACTGAAATTCAGATTTGAATTAATTCGTTTTTGCTGTTTGTGGGACATATTACATATAAGCTCACATGTAATTTCAGTACATTGAACTACTGGTATGTGTTTAATAGTCTGCAGTTTACTAGTTTTTAAAAATAACAGCCTAAAGTAAACAAATAAATGAAACTGTTCTTATTTAAGGATATAATGTTGAATATACTAATTATCCTGATTTGAGCATCACATATTGCACACATGTATTGATATGCAACTCTACACCCCACAGATAGGTACAGTCAACTGTGTTTCAGTTAAAAAAAAAAAAAAGTGGCCTCGCTTACGTGGCATGGGAAAGAAGGTTGTGCTTGCTGTGGCTGATCTGTGGTCGTTGACTATGTTTGTGTGCGTGCTTGTGTGTGCGCTTGCCCTAATTCAGAAACATGGTGCTAGTACCTGGAGATATGTCTGCACATGTGGTATCTGAAAATAGTTTAAAAGGCTGGCAGATGATGTCTGTGACTTTTCAGTCATGAAAAGTATATCTCTGAGAGCTGCGTGGAGGACTTACATGTATATACAGTGAGAATTATTTTCCCATATTTTTATTTTATAGTGCTTATGCTGCTTAATAAATAAGCATTTAATTTAGGAAGGTTTTTTAGTTTCCTGAGAATGACAGGAGTTGCAGTTGATACACTTTTAAATTTTTTTGATTACATAATAATGTGTTTATTAAAATTCTAACATCTTAGAAGAGTATAGCATGCTCTCAAGAAACTTTTTTAAATGGTACTTTCAGTGTTTCGAGATTACTTTGTTTAAATAGACTCCTACTCGTGAAATGTAATTTGAGAGTAAAGTTTGAGCAGAGTACATTAATAGTTATCACAGTGATAAAAAAAATCATCTTTTGCTTACAGACTTGAATTTCAGTTTAGATAATGGGATTGACATGTGTGATGTATCTATAGAAAGAGACGTGGTCTATTCAGAACTTTTTAAAAATTTTTATTTTTAAGGACTTGGCTGTGTTACTAAGGCTTGATGAAAAAGAACTGCTTAAGCTCCAGGCATTGTTAGAGAAATATAAGCAAGAGAACACCAGGACTACTGTCCGATTTTCTCATGATAAGGATGGGGTGTTGCCTGTAAAAACATTCCTGGAATATTTAGAATATGAGAAAGATGTGCTCAACATAAAGAAGATAAGTGAAGAGGAATATGTGGCGTTAGGTGAGTAAAGTAATAAACAGCTCTTGGTATCTTCCTTGTAGAAAGACGGGTAGGAATGTACAGCATCTCAGATATTCAGTTTGTTTTGCAATTAAATTAACTAACATATTTAATGTATATTTTGGTTAATGAAATATACTCTGGATATATATGCACTATTTCATACAAGTTGTATTAATAAGTATACTGAAGAGGGGCTGGCTAGTCAGTTACCTCAGTTGGATATAGTATGGTGTTATAACACCCAGGTCAAGGGTTTGGATCCCAGTACTGGCCAGTCACCAAAAAGAAAGAAAAAAAAGATACAGATACAGTGTTAGACATATAATAATGATTCGTTTTCTGCTTTAATTAGTAAATTGAAGCATTAATTTCTCTTTTCTCATGCTGTTTTTCTCCTTTGGAATTCCAGATTGCAATTCAGGAATATTGTTCATCCAGATGATAAGTAGTTATTGCTTAATGTGCTTTGGTTTTGTTTTACTAGGCAGTTTCTTTTTTTGGAAGTGTTTGCATGGAGAAAGCTCCACTGAGGATATGTGTCACACTTTGGAGTCTGCTGGACTTAGCCCTCAGCTGTTGTTGGTAAGGTGGTTTATTGCTAGATATTGTTTCTCCTTACAATCATCCAGAAGTGTCAGTCTTTTTTTTTTTTAACCATTGTCTTTTAGCATATTAAAGGATGTACATGAAAACCTAAAAACAATCAAAGAAATTTGTAATAGAATATTATTCCATATTTAATAGAATAATATTTTTTTCTTAAATTTTAGTAAGACTATTTCTGTGGTTGGCCTAAAATAAATTTAGAATGTGACATGTATGCATGCATTTACAATGGACTTTTCTCATCAGTAAAAATTGTAATAGTAGAACTAAAACAGATCTTATTTAGAGAACAAAACAAACTTCCCTTAAAGCTATACAGAATTGCTATTAAACATTTCCAAACTTTGAGTATAGTTAGGATGTAACCTCTGTGCTGTAAAAAAAAAAGTAAAACAGAAGAATCATCCAATGGAAGAACAACAACACTACCTTTTTGTCCTTTCTGAAAAGAGCAAGGGAAATTACCCCATTGCCAGCAGTTCTCCCCTCTCACCCACCCCTACACGTGTACACACACACACACACACACACACACACACACACGCTGTTTCACACTTCACTCACATCTTATACTTTGGGCAGGGTTTGGGCATCCTACCTCTGTGAACTTGTTGTCTGTGTTAACGTATTGTTCTTTTTCTTTTTTTTACATGTAAGTCCTTTACAAATGGAGTCTGTTCTACCTCTCCTATGAAACGTATATGTCAGGAAGTATGTTAAAAATATACATAGGCTTTACATGAATGTTCACAAGCAGCTTTATTCTCAACAGCTGAAAACTGAAACCTATACAAATTCCTTTTAGAACAAACTGGTACATTCTTACCATAGAATAATATATCTGCAATAAAAAGGAATGAACTATTGAGATACACAACAATTTGGATGAACCTCAAGGAAAATAAACAGAGTGAGAAAATGCCAATCTTAAAAAGATACGTACTACGTGATTCCATTTATGTAACATTTGTGAAATAGCACAGTTGTAGGGATGGAGAACAGATTAGTGTTGCCAAGAGTTAGGGATGAGTATGGGAAAGAGAAGTGTATGGCTGTGAAGGGTTAACAGGGAATCTTGTGCTGATGGTAATGGTTGAGTGTCTTGATCATGGTGATGGTTATGCAGAACTACCCATGTAATAAAATTGCACAGAGGTATGCAAACACGGCGCGCGCGCGCGTGCGCGCACGCACGCACACACACACACACACAAGTGCATGTGTTACTGGTGAAATCTAAAGAAGTGCTATGGATTTTACCAGTGTCAGTTTCCTGGTTTTGATCTTGTGTAACATTGGAGGAAATGGTGGGAAGGTTCACAGGACTTTTCTGTGCATTTCTTTGTACCACCAGTGAATCTCTAATTATTTAAAAATATAAATTAAAAAGAAAGGAGATAAATGTTACCCATCACTTGAAGTTGAAATGTTTAAATAAGAGCAGAGTACTTCTTGTTCTACATTGTGTTTAATTAATATCAACAAACTTTTGTTGTCTGCATTAAATCTGGGGTTTAAGAAACACTTGAAAAAATGAACCTCAAACCTTGCGCAAACCATATACAGAAATTAACTGAAAATGGGACATCAACCTAAATGTAAGAGCTTAAACTATAAAACTTACAGAATAAAGCATAAGAGAAACAGTGGTTTAGGCAAAGATATCTCAGGGCAGAAAAAGCAGGAACCATAAAATAAAAAGTTCAGAGATTGGATAAGGGGCATGAAGAATAATCATGATTTGTAGCAATAAATATGCTAATAAAAAAATTTTTTAATTAAAAAAATAAATGAATCAGCAAAAAACCAAGACATTGTTTCCTATACCAATATCACCATTATTAAACTAAAATTTAGTGGCAGAAAGGTAGTATGAATAGGAAAAATGCTTGATTCTTTAGTTCATTTTACAGGAATGGGCTATACTAAAACTGGGGAGAAAAGGCCTTATCCATTAATTCTGTATTCACTTGGTCTCTACAATGTGCCATTCTGTGTTCCAAATAAAAATAGTACTATGGGGAACAAAATTTTTTTTTTAATGTTAATAAATTGTACATCATCAAAATTCAAAAGTTAATGTTTTTAAAGACTTAAAAAACTGAAAAGGCAAGCTGCTTTTTCAAAACATATATCCGGTAAATGAATTGCATCTGTATTATACAAAGAATTCATATAATTCAATAAGACAAACAATGTAATAAAAAAATGAGCAAAAGATTTCAGTAGACACCAGAAAATAGAAACACAAATAGCAGATAACCACCTGAAAAATGTTTAACATCGTTATCATTTAGGGAAATGCCAAATAAATCCCCAGTGACTTCTCCCTCACTAGTATGACTAAAATTAAAAAGAATGACCACACCATGTATTGGTGAGAATGTGGAGCCATCACTACTCTCAACAGAGCTAAGGAAACAGTTTGGAAGTTTCTTATAAAGTTGAACATAGATTTACCCTAAAATTCAGCAATCTCACTCCTTGTTATTTATCCAAGAAGAATGAAAATATATGTTTACATAGACAACTGAAATGTTCATAGCAGCTTTTTTCATAATAGCCCAAATTGGAAACAGTCAAAATGGTACCTAATAATAAATGGATAAATAAATTATGGTGTATCCATACAACAGAATGAACTATTGGTACACAGAATAACATTAATGAATATCAAAAGCATTGTGCTAAATGAAAGGACCCAGAAACAAAAGACTACCTACCTATCATATCATTTGTTACTCTTTTAATAGAAAAATTTTATATAATATTAGAATAGGCAAAATAGAGTAATAGAAAGCAGATCAGCGTTTGCTAGGGAATGAGGATGGGAATTGGAAATTGATTATAAAGAGACACAAAGAAATTTTGGGGTGGTGGAGATGTACTTTATCTTGTTTATAGTGTTGGTTATCCAATTTAAAATAGTGAATTTTATTGTGTGTATATATATATTAAAAATAGTATAATGCATATATATATATATACGTTATACTATATTTATATACACACGCACTATATATATATACACATACACTGTATATATATATATCTGGAATTTATATTTTTATCATGCTATAAAATTTATAGAATAGATTATGATTTTAAAATGTTACTTTAAAAAAATCATCTAGCTCTCAGAGACTGTATTTAACACATTCCAAATTATTGGTCTCTCCTTTTGCTTTTCTTAGACACATGTTTTATGGAAGGGTGTCATTTTTAAAGTATACATCACCAGCTGAATGCTATTAAACAATCATGTAATTTTTATAAATTCTACTGTGAGTATAGAATAAAAGGGGGAGGCATTTTCACTTAAAGAATGTAATTAATGGTTATGAACGGGGAGGAAAGGGGGAACTTCTCTAAAAAAAAAAAAAAAATCAAAGCCCAAGAATTAAAGTAAGAAATGGAATTGTACAATAAGAAAAGCTCTTTTCCTTGATCATTGTGGTCACATTGATCAGAGGAAACGTCAGTCAGTGTGCTCAGGCCGCTGCTAACTCGTGCAGCCTTGGAATGGTGAGGTGCCATTTGGGGCACCGTGCAGTCAGTGTGCATTCTGTTTACATCTTGCTAGCTCCCAAAGGAGTTAGTTAGTACCAGTGCCAAAATAGACACCAATGATATTTTTTTGAGTTACTGTATTTTGAATTGTTTTTTTTAAAGAGAATAGATAAATTATTGTGTTATGTTAAAAGAGTAACAGACTTTTAGGAGTTAGGCATATAAAAATGAATAAAATGTGGTAGGTCTTTTAGCAAAATACATTATTAGTATTATATAGACATACTATTTGGAAGTGTAAGTTTTCCTATTTTCTGAATTTTTTTTTTTTTTTTTTTTGGCAGTTGGCCGGTAAGGGTTGACCTTGGTGTTACCAGCACTATGCTCTAACCCACTGAGCTAACCAGCCTGCCCCTTGAAATACTTTAAATGGTAGTTTTATTGGATTTGTGTTCATGAAGAAACTGGTACTTGTAAAGAAGGTTGTACAAATTTTTTAATTTACAATGATTTCTAGGTGCCCACAGATTTTTCTGTAAAACTTACATTTGATTTAGGGACTATTTTGCCAAATTGGTGTAGTTCACAGAAGACAGCTGATAGTTTCTCAAAACATTTAAAGCTTTATAGGTATACTGCAGTGGAATTTTATCAAGCTATAGATTTTTATAACTTAAAACAGACCTTAATTTTCAGGGAAGACTCTAGAAAATAAGGCTCACCCAAAAGACTAATAAAATAAGTTCCTTTAAGTATAAAAGGCAAGGCTGGCAGACAGCTTTCTTGTGTCCTGTCTGCCACCATTGTCATTCATTCCATTGAGTGAAGAAGGATTCAAGTTTAAGGATATTGATGTTATAGAAAGATAGTCACCTAAAGGTAACTGCTCATCAGCCACTAGAAGCATCTCCTAAGGTCCCATGGTGTTTTCTGTTTTATTCTTAGATACAGATTTTAGCATTTGTTAAGGTATTGCCTGACTTAGAACAGAGGAATTAACTAAATTTTATCTCCAAGTTTCTGTTATTCAAAATCTGTTATTCAGATATCATCTGGTAATATGTCAATATGTGACATATTTACATGTGAAAATAATATAATTCTCATTTATAATATGTGAATTCATAATATGGATGTTTCTATTATGAGTAATATGCCATTCTTTGTTGTGGTTTGAAAGTCTATCTTATTTTGTATTCACTAGTTGTGGAGGTAGTCACCTTTGTATACTATCTTTTCCTGTTGTATGTGTCCCTGTTTCTTTACAGTAGCTTAATTTAACTATATTCTCTTTGATTATTTTTCTATCGCCTTAATTTTTCCTGGAGTTTAAAAAATATTTTTATTGCTTATAAGCAATTCTAAAATTATATCATTGTGTTCTCTTGCCATCATCTGTTTCATACTGATCTGCATACAAACAGAAGTTTAACTGGAATTTTAAAAGTTTATAAAAAAAAACAAGAAAAACACACTCTATGTTATAAACAAAGTTACCTGGTTGGGCAGGAGATGGAAGGAGGTGACCTAGGGATGAAGTGGAACAGGTTTTTTGGTTGTTTCAGCATTTGCTAAAGGTGCTGGTTGGTAGGGGAGAGGTTAGTTGGAGAGAAAAGTACAAGAGTTCATAGTATGAAGAGAGGTCCAAGGCATGGCGTTTTACTTTGGCTGCCTTAATTTAAAATACAACTTTTATGAGGATTTTGAAAGTTCATCGATGACTAAGACATGAACCAAGATTTGAGAGAGATTAAACCTGTGGATATGTTTAGAAACCTGACGTAGTTTTAAAATAAGCCCTAGTCATATGTTTTGTACCTAAAATTGAGTCTAATGTCAAAAGTGAGCCTAAATGATAAAGTAAATTCTACTCTCCCTCTCGTTGCCTTTTGATTTGCTTTACAGAGCACATACACATGAAACTGAAACAGAGTTATTGTCAGTTGCATGTAAAATGTCTTTGTAACCTATACAGGCAACCAGTTTTTTAGCCTGACTTGTGATTATAAGCAGCAGTGTTGTATGAGGTTGCGAGGAAGTCTAGAAGAGAGGGCAGGAGTACCCTTGATAAATGAGGTAAGGTCAGTTAGAGTTTCGTGGGTTAAACAGGATGTTGGATGGCAAGTAGAATGAATAGGTTATAATGTGATCCTATTTTTGTACGACAGTGGCACCCTTATCCTCCCACCAAAATACTGTACATGTATCTGTACATATAAAGCCATTACTGCCTTGGCATGTAGTAAGCTTTATATAACCATAGCGTTTGTTGTCGTTAATATTGTCCTTACTTTATGAGCATGAGGGGAGACTTAGAAGAGAAGTTAAACAAGAAAAAGGAGAACTAGAAAACTTCGCTTTAAAGAGTGTGTACGTGTATGTTCATGTATAATTTCATATGTGTAAAACTTATGTACATCTATAAATTTATATGTACATGTTTACACACCCATACACGTGAAAATTTTTACAGGGAGAGAAAAGAAAACACACATGTTAGAATCAGGTAAGTCTAGGCTCACAGCATAACTGTAGCTCATTGCCTGTGTGCTGCTGGCTTCTGCTTTGTGAGTTTGTTTCCTCGCTTCTGAAGTCTGGGCACATCCACACCACAAAGCATGTTAGGGCCAAGTGCGGTGATGTGCGCGTCACGTTCTCACCAGAGCTTCTGACCCTAAGTCGTCCTCACAGGTTCCCTTCCTTCATGCACTTCTCCTCCTTCATCTCCCTGCCCTCCTTAATTTTTGAAAATTGTTTGAACTAATACATTTAAACTGACAGTCAACCTTTTATTTTAGAGCTTTTTTCACATGAAGGTGCTGCAGTATTGTCAGCAATCAAGGCCTTTCACAGATACCAGTACTTACAGATGTGACATTGCGCTATTAAACTTTTCATTATGTAAGAATTAAGTGTGAACAGATTTCATAAATCTTAAAAATGTTTCAAATTTAGGTAAGTGTGCTGACTTATAGGCATCTTAAGGACACTTAAGGTGTAATATGCTCCTTGACAGAGGTTTAAGTTAGAAGGTGGTGCCTGACCCAAAGGAGAGATGGAACGGTGGAATTTAGGTATCCAACAGAAAATAATGAATCTCTTAGGTAGATGAGGTCCCTCATACTGCCCCTTGTTATGGTATAACAAGGAATCACTTATTTTCCAGCCCAAAAGGCCGCATCATGTATATACATATGTGTGCTGTCTAGAAAAGTGTGAGATTTTATCCACGTTAAGTATTTTTTAGGCTGAAAAGATTTAAATTTGATTTTAGTCTCTGCTCCTGAGTGTCTGGCTTTCTAAGGAAAAAGAAATTTTGGATCAATCACAGTCTGTCTGCTGTCTTCACACAATGCTGTCCCTCCTGAGCAGGATGAAAGGTAGGATGCTGGTGCGCGTTGTAGTTCCGCATTTTCAGGACCCTCAGGTACTGCTCTTGGAAACAAAGTTTAGTGTTTGCAATACCACAGAAACAGCAAGGAGGGAGGTTGGTTTCTCTTAACAAAATGAGACAATAGTATACAAAACATTTCACCACAGAGATTCTTTTGTGTATTGATAGAAACCTCTTAATGCATTTGATGTATGCTCTGATTCATGAAAATTACTTTTATATTTTGTATCATCATAAAAAATAATGTGATATAAACAGCATGTTTTCTTAACTCAGTAAGGCAAATTGGATGTTCTTTGGGAAAAGGAATGTTTTTCTTATAATTTTTGTATGATTATCAAAATATTAATCTATTATATTAAAATATTTTGATGGTAGTTTTCAGTAATGATGAAAATATTACAAATAGGGACTTAATATTGATTTACAAACAAGATGACTAACATCATAAATAAGTGAAATATAAATGTTCTGAATAAAATAGATTGTAGATTTATTTTCCGATTCATTCAGAAATATACAAATACATCAGTGGGGCATTTAGTTTTAATATTATGTTTAACATGAAAGATTAGACAAAAAGTTGATGAGGTGGGAGTTTATTTTTTAATTTCCCCCCTGTCCTGGTAGTGGCCATCGATGAGACCTGGGATTCCCAATCGGTGTCCCCTTGGTGGCAGCAAATGCGCATGGCCTGTATTCAGTCTGAGAACAATGGAGCTGCTCTGTTATCTGCACACGTTGGACATTCTGTTGCTGCACAGATATCGAACAATATGACAGAGAAAAAAGTAAGTTGGCCGAGGTATGGCTTTGATCTGTACCCATCTGATCGGCTAAGGGAATGCTTTTCCTTTTCTGGAGTATATTGTCTTCAGTGTTATGGAACATCTAAAATTTAAAATGTGTTCGGCAGGTTCTTATTTGTTTGGGTTTTTTGGGGGACAGGGGGATGAGGGGTGCTGCCCTTAATTTGTTTATTCAGATGCCATGCATACTTGAATTTAGCAGTTGCCACATGGCGTAAAGGAAAAAGTGCTGAAGTTGGAGAGCACAGAACTGGCTGTCTGCCAATAGCTGGTGATTTGTGGTGAGTCCCTTTAAAAGGAGTCTCCTGGCTTCAGTTTCCTCATCTAAAAGAGGTCAGGGTTAGACTGTATTACTTCCTAGGTGTATTCCAGTTCCAAAGGTCTAGGATTGTCTTTACCCCCTACCCCTCACATATAAGGACTCAAATGTAAGTTTCCTACTGACCTTTTGCTTTGTGGTGTTTCTTCTTCTCTTGAGGACTCAAATTTATATCAAAAAAAAAAAGAAAAGACTAACATTCCTTATATTGTGGTGGATTAAATAATTTTTTTCTAAAGGGATGTTACATTAATTTGGATGAGACACATGAATGGGTCTATGCAGATTCATTTAATATTGTCAGTCTCAAGTTGTTTATAGTCTAATTTTAATATTGCTAGCTTTAGGTGTTTATAATGATGGAGAGAGAGGAGATTTCAAATATGTTTTTCAAGTTGACAAGTACATTCTGAAGTTATGTCTGTATCCTGATTGGTACTGATAGAAAAGGCTCTGGCCCTTGCCAAAGGTGGCCCAGAAAGCCTTTTGAGGTGTACACTGATTGAATCGGGGTCATTACTGCAGGGCTCCTTATAAATATTTTCAACTCACCATTCTTGCCCTTGAGTCTCCAGTCTATTCCTGACCCGCATGTTTCATCCAGCCAAGTAGTAATATTCATGAAGCAGCATCTATGAGTTGCTTCATGATGTTTCCTGACTCTTCATCAGCCTTCAAGTAAAAAGCTCATTCTGTTAATATTTATTCAGAATCTTTGCCAGAGAATCACCAGCGCGTTTTTTGTTAGTTTTCCCAAACAGCTTTGGGTGCTGATTCAGAGGCCCTCACTGATTCCTGGGAGGCCCTTTCTCTTGACACTGAATACTGGAAACTCCTGCTGAAACAACTGGAGGATTGTCTCATACTTCAGACTCTGCTTCATAGCAAGGGGAATGCTCAAACCTCCAGAATGTCATCGCTGCAGGCTGAGCCACTTCCAAGGCTTTCTGTTAAAAAATTATTAGAAGGAGGGAAAGGTAAGCTGAAGTTTTGAGCATTTGCATCTACATTTTTGTTACAAATTTTTTAAACAGAAATGACTGAAAGAGTAGGGAAAGAGAAATATACTCAGATTTTAAAAATAATAATAACCCTCTATATACTTCTTAATTAATTTTCTCTAAGTCTGATTCAGTCAGTTCCCTGCTCAGGAACCCTAGGTACTTATTCCTGCCTAACAAAATAAGCAGTGGTTCTCAAAAAGTGGTCCGAGAACCTCACAAGCCTTCCCTTTTCCACCTACATGTCTGTGTGAGGCCGGATTTTCCTTGTATGCTTAACCAAAACAACAGATCACAATAGATTGGATGCCAGAGATGATTGGAGCATCCAGATATAAGCCAGACATTAAATAGATTTACAACAGTATAAAGTAGTACCACTTTTGTCAGTAAACATCTTTTTTTGTTTTGGGAAATACAGTTATTTTCATAAAATATTAGCATGTAATAGGTTTATTACTTTTATTTTTAAATGAATTAATAAAAAATATTTTTAAATGTCTCACTTTTAATTTCTAATATTGTAAATATTGACAGATGTAACCCTAAACCTAAGTTCTTTGGGATTGTCAGCAATTTTTAAAAATTAAGGGGGTCATGAAACAAAGAAGTTAGGACTGCCGGAACGAAGCATAAAATATTAAGCTAGCTCTTCAGGAACTTTGACTTGGAGTCCAACTAATTTTTCTGCTTCTTTCTTGCTTATTTGCTAGGTTTTAGATAAAATGAAGAATGTGTGTGACTCTCATCTTTGGACCTGAGCCTGTCCTCTTTTCTTTTCCTGCATCTCCCACTCATGGATGACTAATTTTATTCATCTTTCAAGATCCAGCTCAAATGCTGTCTCCTCCAAGAAGCCTCTCATGATTCACTAACAACAAATTCTCTCTTCCTCCTCCTAATCTCCACAGAGCTTTATTCCTCGTTTCTGATGCATCACTTTCTACTGTCCTGGAGTTATTTGGGTTCCTGTGATTGTATCTTGCAGGAGTATAAGCATCTTACATTTTGAATTATCTTTGGGTGCTCACTCTTCTGCTCAGCAGCTCTGTTAGGCATTTAACACTGTAATGACTGTATTTCTAGGTTTATAAATACCCAGGTATTTATAGATTTTTATTTAGTTAACTCATTGTTTGTAGGACTTCTGACCATTTTTTAATTGTAAACTTACTACATTCCATGTTCCACCTAGTGAAAGTGTAGAAACACCATTTTAATTAACCCGAGCACTATAATCAGGGGCTTAATTCTGTAATTAAGAATTATCAAATGATTTAGAAACCAAACATAAGAAACTAGATCATGCAGCACACTGCTCCCATTTATTTTCACTGATAATTGTAAGTTTACTGTAAAGCATTCTTTTTGTGGTAACATTTTTATTTGAATTAAGATAGGAGGAAAGACTGAGAAAAGGTTGTGGTAAATTATAGAAGAAAGTATAATATTTTTTAGATAATAAACAGGACTCTTCAAACATCTTGAATCTTTTTCAGCATACGTTTAAAATTTTTTGTACTACATTGATGGTTGAATCGTGGTATGGTATCATGTTGTTAATTAGATACGGCTAAATTTTGCCCGTAAATATTTCATGTAAGCAAGTTAGAAAGTAATTAGAAGTAATACTGTGTTGCCCTCAGAAAGGCCTAGACTCATGAGTGTCATGCTAATCCATCTGTTTTCTCTTAAAATTTAAATGAAAGTGTTTTAAGGATGTATCCATTTCTGTCTGTCTGGTAAGATGCAGTTTGGATTTGTGGACACAGAAAGTATGTGGTACACAGACACATGTGCACATGCGTTTATGTTTGTCACTTTTTGAGAGGGTAAAGACTCCCCAGAGTAGCAAATACCCTGCTTGCCCTCACAACGTGAGTGGTAGGTAGTAGCACTGCTGTAAATCTCATGGCTTTTGGGGGTCACCTTCAGGCTCAAAAATGAATGTAGAGGCCGGCCCGTGGCTCACTCGGTAGAATGTGGTGCTGGTAACACCAAGGCCATGGGTTCGGATCCTATGTAGGGATGGCCGGTTTGCTCGCTGGCTGAGCGTGGTGCTGACAACACCAGGCCAAGGGTTGAGATCCCCTTACCGGTCATCTTTAAAAAAAAAAAAAAAAATGAATGTAGCACTGAGATCTCTTTATAAGGAAATGCAGGTTATGCATTGTATTGGCTCTCATTGGCAAACACTGCCACGTATGTGCTATAAATTTTCATTTTCTTTCTTGTCTCCCAACTACAGGTGGCATTGCAGACCATGTAGCCAAGTGGATATTTAAACAGGACTTCAGCCCTGTACTATTAAAACTGGCTGCTAAAGAAAGAGATGTAGAAAACCCAGATGAACCCAAAGAAGGTATTAACAGAGGTTTCCTGGAGGTGTCAGAGGTGGAGATGGACTTAGGAGTCATACCAGGTGATACACAAATAATGAGAAATATGAACTCCAGCGTGGAAAGATGTGGCTGAGTTTTTATTACAGAAAGAATAACATCGTCACTGTCCTCTGACTTTCAGACCTACTGCGTTTAGCCTACGAGCAGTTTCCTTGTAGCCTTGAGCTGGACGTGCTGCACGCACATTGCTGCTGGGAATGTGTCGTGCAGTGGAATAAAGACCCAGAGGTAGGACTCTCACTACTCCTTCTGTGTTAGTTCTGCTTCTGTGCTCGTGCTGTTCGTATGTGTGGAAGGTTTAATTAAACAGCACTGGCATTTTCCCTGTGGAGTGTCTCTGTAGTAGTAACTGTGCTGGGCCTTTTTCATACATTACCTCTTACTCCTCACAGTAAACCTGTAAAGTGTAGGTAGTGTCTACAATCCCCATTCTACAAAAGTGAAAACTAGGACTCAGAGAAGTTAAGTTCCTTGCCTGAGGACACACTGCTAAAGAAAGTGCCAGGATTTAAGCATAGGTTTCTCTTCATTTAAAACCAGTATGTTTTGCTCTACTCCCTAGTTAGGTCGTGACAAGTGTATTTTCATTTTCTTCTGAATTCCTGCGTGTAATGGCACCTACCTAACAGAATTCTCAGAAGTACAGTCAGAAAAGGTGTATTGTGCACGGGGTTGACTGTAGTCCAGTGTTTGCCTTGTTGCCCTCTTAGCTCTCTGCTCGGGCATCATTTTTTCTCACTTACGGTAGGCACCTTTTCTCCTGAGGCACTCACCGTCTGGAAGCAGCACAGGACGAGGGCCCCAGGGCCTGGATTTGGATCCTGGATGAATCGCTGACAAGTGTCTGCGTCTGGGTGCAGGACAGTTACTGAATCTCTGGCCTATTATTTTTTCTACTGCTGCCACCCCCGTGAAGGTGCCAATCCTTCAGGGTTAATGCCAGGATCAATATGATGTAAAAGCATATGGCGAATACTCCTCTTTGCTAGTCAGTCCCTTGCTCAGGCCTCCCTAGTTGGTGCTCTGATGTATTATTCCACTCAAATCAAAATTCTTTCCTTTATCTCCTTATATCACATTGCACTCTTCTAGAGAAATCTCATGGGTCAACTAATTTATGCTAATATAGTAATGGTAAGAGTTTTCTTTTTTCCTCCAAAAACTTCTCCTTTTTATGTCCTTACTTACATATTAAAGGAGGACACTACAAAAGTAAGTGATTTAAATAAAGGAATGGTCTTTGATCAATTAAACCTTGACCAAAAAGAGATTTTAGGACAAAGGATCCTCTGAATGCCCCTGAAATCACCCTCTTTAGTTGACTACTCTATAACTGGATGGAATCATATTTAGGCTGTCTACTCGAATTGGGTTTTTTCATTCCATGAAAAGAGGAATGTTAGGATTAGAATGAGGCACAATTGTTTCAAAATCTAAATAATTCCAGATTCAAGTCAAAGAGAGTGACATTTAAGAAGAAAACTCTGCTTTACAGCATTTGCTTATAAATCAAAGGCAGCTTATGTAATGGACATGGAGTTCCATTGCCTGACTTACAGCTAATAGTAATCACAGCACACAGCTAGTATGACCTTGGTGCACGTTTCTGAACTCCTTATATCAAGTTTCTCCTAAAATGGGGGCTATAATAGTAGAAATCTGGAAAGGCTGTGTACAGCAGTTTGTAGAGAAAGGGCATGCATAGATCTGACATTTTGATTAGTGTTATTGTCCATTATTAGAATTGCTTATATTTAAAATAAGTGGCTGTTTTTCTTGTTTTTCCTGTTATCTCCTTGCCCTATCCATCCCGTATCCCATCTCCACCATTTCACACACATGACTTTATTAGGCTCAAAACAATTGAAATCACCTTTGAAGCATTTCCAACATCAGTATGTGTTGGCTGCAGTGATGTGTTTAGTCTGTGTGCAGTCTGCAAAATTATTTCGCAAATATCTGGATAATTTTATCAGCATTACATACTGTATTTGGGTTTTAGTATGTAAACTTCCTTGATTAGAAAGGTTGAATTTTAAACATCTCCTATGCCATTTTATATTACCTTCTCTACTTTACATTTTTCTCCTTGGCACTTACCACTAACATGCTGTGTGATGTACTTACCATATTTGTTGTCCAGCTCCTTCAGTAGATGTCAGTGAAGCAAGGCGTTGGGTCTGTTTTGTTCATAATAGTATCCCTGGTGCCTCAGACAGGGCTTGGTGCATAGTAGAAGCTCAATAAATATTTGTTTGTTTGTTTTGACAGCTGACCAGCATGAGGATCTGAATCCTTGACCTTGGTGTTATAACACCACGCTTTAACCAGCTGAGCCAACTGGCCAGCCCTCAATATTTGTTGAATGAATGAATGAATGAATGAATGAATTATATTTGCAAATGTAAACTCACTGTTTTTGCATCTGTGTAAAATTCAAGTATTTATGGGAGAGAACATTTCTGTGATGTACAAACCACAGCAAATTTGAGTCCAGATGTCTGCATAAATAACCTGGGAGTTTGTAGGAATTAATCATTTAATAGGTAATGTGAATTTAAGAGGGATGATTGCAGTTATCTTATCAAAAGTTACTTCTTATCTAATACTCCTATGCTCTTACTGCAACATTCTTAGATAGCTTTATGCAGAAATTTATATAAGAAATCTCCATTGGTATTGGAAACACCTGTTAAATGATACACCTTTTTTTCTCTCTCTTTTTTCTCCTTGTATGTAAGGAAGCACGTTTTTTTGTTAGATCAATAGAACATTTGAAACACATTCTTAATGCACATGTTCAGAATGGTAAGTAAGCATATTAAAAACATTACTGATTGATTCAAAAGGGACAGACATCCTGATTTAAATAAAAATTTAAATGTTTGTTTGCTTGTCCTACCACCTAATATATTGCTGTGTATTGCTATATGCAAAGTACTGGCTATTTTAACTACTTGGAAAAATGCTATCCAGAAGTGGGTGAGGAGGCTGGTAGTTATTGTCACCTTCTGTCCCCCAAGCTGACTCCAATTGCTAGGTGTAAGTAAGGGAGTTATTATGCATGAATCATTGATTCCCTCTTTAGTTCACAGGTAGAGAAGAAAAGAGGATGGGTTTCTCAGGACTGTAATTCTTGATGAAAAAGCTAGGTAGCCAAAAGAGAAAGTACTTTGTGCTTCTCTTAATCAAAGTGAATATTCTCCATTGGCTGCTATTCTACAGGGGCTGCTGATAGCTCCTTGAGAAAATGTTACAAGTTATAGTAGAGAACTTGTAAACAAGTTGCTGATTCCATTTAATAGATAGATGGGTTTCATTATAAGAATTAAGTGATGAGATCAGTTCTAGACTAGTTAGTAACTTTTATAAGTGTTAAGACTAGGTGTTAGTCTGGGTGAAAAGAGGTGTCACCTTATTTCTGTGATAAATTCTAGAGAAGTTGCTTATCTCTACTTTACCTGTGTCACCTTCTGGCAGGTGGCCTGAAGTCAAGTTTCAGAGGTTATAAAATGTCCGATTTTACATGAAGAGAACTTGAAAATTATTTATTAATTCATCTCGTAGATCTTACCTTCTTTCAAGAAAAGAAGAATTTACAATGACTTGTTTGGAAAATATGGTTTCTATTCTATGCTTTTTAATAAAATTAAGTTACCTACTGACTTTAGGCTAGTATTTCTTCAAGTTAGGCCTTTACCCATTTGTACATCAAGTAAGCTTCCTGGTTTCTTCACAGCCTATAAAGGACGTTTTCTCCTAGGTACAGAATCAGCTGCATGGGTAGTAATAACAGCATGTGAAATGTCATGTTTACACTGCCTGATTGACAGCTGTTTCAGAAATTTAATTTTAATGCCACAGCTTAATGAATATGGAAGTATAAAGCCCATATTTTTTGTTTGGTTGTGTTTTTTAAAAAATTTTTTTATATTTTCTGTGGTTTTATAAATAGTTTTTTATATGTCACTTTAGTTGGTGGTTACATATGAAAAAATCTATTGGTGGGCATTGGGATTGTTTCTAGTGTTGGCTATAATGAAAAAACTATTCTCAACAATCTTATCTATATCTCTTATATTCATTTCTTGGGTGTATATAGAACAATAGAATTGCTGGGCGATAGGGTAGATACATATTTAACTTTAGTAAATATGGCCAGTTTTCTAAGTGGTTTTACCACTTATCTCACCAGCACTATATGAGTGTTTCATTTGTTCCACATACTCACCAGCGCTTGTTATTGTCATTTAAAATTTTTTTAGCCCTTCTAGTGGTTGTATAATGCTATCTCATTGTGATTTCTCTGATAACTAATGATGTAAATCTTTTCTCATGCTTCTTGGCCATTTGGAAATATTCTTTATGCAGCCCCGTTCTGACTTTTATTAAAGATAAAGATTAAGAAATGATATGATATCTAAATTAATAGCTCATATAGTTTGGTAAGCTTAAGGAAGACAATAATTTGTTTTGTGTGATGAAAGCGAGAATATATAAACAGTCTATTTACTACTTCACTTGCTGCCTAGGCATTGCGCTGATGATGTGGAATACATTCTTAGTTAAAAGGTTTTCCGCTGCTACATACTTAATGGATAAGGTAAGGTAATTTTAAATTTCATGTACTGACTTCTTATTTATTTAGTTCCCTTAATTAATTGACTGCTGTTAGAAAGATTGGGCCTTGTTAGAGTATTTTCTATTCGATACTATATTTTACTCATGCTCAGTTAAATATAATTCCCAGCACTGGCATTTCAGTGACATGAAGAAGAGCTCTAAACCCTCAGAAAGAGAGTAATATACAAACTGTAAAAGCCTCCTCACCAAAGAGAGTAGGACTGGTGGTTGAATAAAGCAAGGGTTTTCATTTTATTTTAAATCAAAATGTATAAATGTACACTTACTCACCAGTCTTTCGACACAGGGCCAAGATATTTTCTTTGAATGTGGTTGACTACAGTCCTGCTTTGGTTTTCTTACATAAGCCTCCCCCATAATGCATTGCCTGTCGTTTCTAGATTCTGTCTTTTTTTTTTTTGCAACTGGCCAGTTAGGGGATGCAAACCCTTGACCTTGGTGTCGATCCCATTTTTTACAGTTGTGATGAGATCTAAGTGCAAAATCTTTACATGTTTATAATTTATCTTCTCATCTTTGTAGTTGTTTCTTCTTATATCTAATCCAACAGACCTATGAGCTGTTCTCCTCCATAAGTCTTTTGAAAGTATTCAACATAGCATTCATATAAACAACACCCCTTTTTTCTCTTTAATGTTTCATCAGTTATTTAACTAAATTACATAATTACAGTTTGTACAACCATCATGAATAGATTTGGGAACAGATATAACATGCAAGCACAGAAAGTTGCTAGCATCCTGGAGAGTAGCTGCCTAGCCTCAAGCAAAGCAGGCAAGGGCACTAGTTAGTATGTTTTACAGGCCAGTCAAGAATGTATCTGGCTGGCATCAGTTAAGTGGATGCCAAGAGAATGACCACTATAATGATAACATATTCTTTTAAATGGACAGTTGCCTGCACATGAAGAGCAGTAAGACTCAGACCCACCTTAGGCACTGCTTCTCTTGGAAGTGCATTCTTTGATGTCGTTGATAACGTTTTCTAGTTAACTTTAACCATTCTTTCCTGTATTCATCTTCCCTGCCTGCTTAACTACTTCTTTCTTGGAACTTGCTTCTTCTGGTCTTTATGTTGTTCTGCTATTTCACTTCACCTCTCACCACCCCTCTTTTGAGGGAATAATAATAAAAAGTAATTTACATGTGAGTTCTGTTTACAATTGCACAGCATTCTCACATCCACAGCCACATTTGATCCTCACAGCTCTGATTTGGTTGAAAACAGTCCTGAACTAAGAAGCAGGGGATTTATGATTATTCATTTAATAAATATTTTTTTACTGTGTTATCTCAGCTGCCATGGACTGTGCTAGGTTCTGTGGTTGAACAGATGAAAGGCACAGTTCTGGCCCTCAAACAGTCTAAAAGACAGGAAATAGACAATAGGGAGTTTGGGGAGCTCAGAAGAGAATGTAAATAACAAGACACAGGGAAGGCTTCTTTCTGACTTGAATTTTGGTAGATGAGTACATATGAACCAGTAAAACATGGATGAGAAGAAAATGTATTCTAGCAAAAAGTCCTGGAGATATGAGGGAGCTTGTTGGATTCAGAAAACTGCAAGTCAGTGAGGCTGGAGCATACGTGGGCTGTAGGAAGGAGGGAAGCTGGAGGAAGAATTTCCCACGCAGGCTGTGGATTTGGGGTTCTCTAATACTACATGTAAACTGCTTAGCAAAGGTCTGGCACGTATGGTAAGGGCTCAGTAAATGGTAGCTATTACTTTATATTGAAGACATTGGGAAGTTTTAAGCAGAGGAATTATATGCTCAGATTTGTGTTTAAAAAGATGATTTTGGCAACAGTGTGAAGTACTTGGAAATGGTGTGGGCTGAGCTTGGTTGTTCGAAGGCTGTTGCATAATCTCAGGGTGAAGAGTCTTGCACTGTAGTCCCCTCTCCACTGTCTCCTGCGAGTTTCTCATCTTACCATGTAATGTTCCTCAGGACAGAACTTTTATCTCCCACATGCTGTCCTGTAGACAAACACAGCAGAATCATAATAAGTACGTATTGAATCAAGTACGTCTTTCTGAGCTAGGATATAACTCCTATCTGCTTTAGAGTATTTTTTCTTTTTTCTGACCATTTTAAACTATTGTGTGTCTTTATCAAGAAGCAAAATTCTTAGGTGCTCTTTATTAGTAACCTTGAGTTTGGCTCTGTTCTTGAAGCATAGTTATTTGACTGTACAAAGTGAGGGCCAGGTTTTTAGAGTTTTTTCTTATTTAATAGCTTAAAATCTATAATTTATTTTTGAAAAGGATTACTTATGAGCCCAGTGTGATAAATTTCTAAGTTCTGCCACAAAATTAGTTGTATCTACTATAGGTAGAACCAACAGTTAATTAATGAAAGATTGCTACACTTTCAGCTGCATTTATAGTTTCTTAAGTTTGATTACTTTTTACTTTCTTTTTCACCATAGTGATGCTTTATTTACATTATTAAATATTACAGCATTTTGTGTCATTTTTTGTTAGGTTGGAAAAGCACCAAAGGATAGGTTATGCCGAAGGGTAAGTGACTCTACCTTAACTAGAATTTTCTCTGCTAATCCTACGCTGTATGTAGTACCTTATTAACAGTAGCGGTGAACTTTGTCTTTATCATTTTGATGACATATCAGGAGATAAGAATGGAAAGAAAATACTCTATTAAGAAAATACTCATAGTTATGAACTATGGCCAATTTTAATTTACCTTTCCAGACTGTCTGATAGCATGTTTAAACTAAGTTTTCGTAAAATGTGTTAAACTTTGGACTGTGGACAGGAGAATAACATGCTACCATTGATGCATGTTTTTCTCTACTTCAAATTAGAAATTTATAGTACAGTAGTCACCCCTTACATGTGGTTTTGCTTTCCGTGGTTTCAGTTACCTGCGGTCAACTGCAGTCTGAAAATATTACAGTATTTTGAGAGATAGACCACATTCACATAACTTCTATTACAGTAAATTGTTATATTTATTCTATTTTATTATTAGTTGTTGTTAATCTCTTACTATGCCTGATTTTTAAATTAAACTTTATCATAGGTATGCATGCACGGGAAGAAAACAGTATGTGTAAGGTTTGGGGCTATCCATGGTTTCAGGCATCCACTGGGGGTCTTGGAATGTATTCCTTGAAGATAAGAGGAGACTGCTGTAGAAGCATCCAACATCAGTTGAAGCATATTCTATCTATATGTAACAGCCGCTGTGCACATATGTCATTCATCTTAAATAACTTTCCAATCTATGGATAATGGACTTTTATTTGAGGCCAGTGACTAATAGTGGTAGCTTTTGCTCAGAACTTTGAAATGTCTTATTACAAATATCTTAAATGTTGGGACATATGAATCTATCTGTTATAGGCCCTCAGTCCTCCAGAATCACCACTATTGAAGAATTCTGATGTGTTCTTGATAGTGGTATGACTAGAGTCATATGTGTTCGTGTACATGCATACACACATATATACTCTGAGTTATTTACTTTGGGGATGTGAGGAATTTATTGGTTTTTGGTCTAAAAAAGATTGTGCATAAATGCAGTGGCCTCTTTGGCACTTTAAGAGAGTCAGCAGGAACCATCTTTGCCCACAGCATGAATCTGGTATTTAGTTCTCCAGCTTGGGGATTCTAGTTCTATTCAGATGGTTCAGTTCAGTCCCTAAAAGATGTTCTGAAACCACACCAACTGTTTTCTTAGAGCTTTTCTGGTTGGACTCATGGGTAACCTCCCTTGTACCATGATTAACTGGCTATGAGATGCCTTAGCAGGCTGGACAATGTGCATGGGAGTGCGGCCCTCTATAGGAACCGGTGACAATGGCTTTGCAATACACATAGAATTCTAGGGGGTTTTTTTGTTTGTTTTTGGGGGGTTTTTTGTGGTTGGCCAGTACGGGGATCCAGACCCTTGATCTTGGTGTTATAATACCATGCTGTAACCAACTGAGCTAACTGATCAGCCAAGAACACTAATTTTTAAAAGTTGATAGTAGTACCACTTTTTTAAAGCCTGATTTTAAAATTGGTTGACTCTGAAGAATCTAAAGGAAGGTATGTAATTGTGCTGATGCCTTTCCTTGACTTTCAAATTCTTGCCTGTCTATTCAGTGTAAAAAGTCAGTTGAATAGGTGTGTTGTGTTCTGTTATTTTTGCTTTTCCAATAGTGACTAGCAGTTTTGCTGCAGGGACTAATTATGTTCTTTTTTAAAAATAGGATGTGGGGATGAGCGACACAGCAATGACATCTTTCCTTGGCTGCTGTTTGGATCTTCTTCAGACTTTAATGGAGGTAAAAGAGGTGTCTTTTCATTCTGAACTGCTCTTAAAATATTAAGTAGTCTGAAAATTGTCGGACTTAAGAAAGGACTGTTGTAATGAGATTCTTTTTCATTTATTCATTTGTGAATTTTGACTTAAGCCTTAAAAAGTGATGTTTTCTTATTAAATTCTTATTAGAATTAGACCTTGTGTTTTATTATTACAATTTGGGATGGTGGTACACGATATATGTTTGCATTCTGCTGCTAATAAACTCATTAGGATATTTGTAAGCTGTTGTTTCTCCAATTCCAAATACAGTCCTCCCTTCTCAAAACCCTTAGGCAGATGTTAACAGGGATGAAATGCAGGCACCTGTCCTGGATACTGAGGATGCCTGGCTTTCTGTGGAAGGACCGATCTCAATAGTGGAGCTAGCCCTTGAACAGAAGCACATCCATTACCCACTGGTGGAACACCATTCCCTCCTGTGCTCTGTCCTGTACGCAGTCATGAGGTTTTCTCTAAAGACTGTGAAGCCACTTTCACTTTTTGATAGTAAGGTAAGACCCTCAGGGGATTTCAGAGCTATTTTGGAGCTGTGGGTGTACAGTCACATGGATTTTCTTACTTAATAGAAGTTGTTTATATTTTTATGACTTGTATGGGAAATAATTCATTGTGGGGTTGCAGCTGCCTTATTCTGCACCTGATTGCGTTCTTCTGATTTACCTTACATGTTGGTTTCCCTTGAAGTTTTGCCCTCTCAGCTGTTTGCCCTTCTCATTCTCCATATTCCTCCTGGACAGGCTCGTTCTCTCCCTCTTGCATATCTCTAGGCCTGACCTGTCCCCAGAGTTTGAGGCATATATTTCTGTTGAACATCTCTCTTTGAATGCCCTGTGAGACTTCAAACACCTCGTATTGAAAATATATCTGTAAACCCTCACCCCATTCTGCTCCTGACCTAGAAGTGCTGTTCCTCCTAAGTTCCCTGGCTTGGTTAGTTGATTAGTTATGTTGTCATTTGTGCACTGGTGCAAACTAGAAACCTTGAAGTTATCTGGCTCAACTCTCTGTTTCAAGCCATTTACTTTGCTGTAAATTCATTCTTGTACATTCTTCCGTAGAATGTATCTGTCCATTCCTCTCCATCACTACACCCTAGTCCAGGCCTCCTCCTCTCTCCCTTGGCTATGATGACAGCCTCTTCTAATCACCGTGCCCCCAGCTTCTCTCTCTCCAATCCCATGCTGCCACAGCTGTCTTCCCAAAACCGAGGTCTAATCATATTAGTTCCATGCCTAAGAGTTTTTGGCCCCCCTGCAGGATCAAATTCAAACTTGTTAGTAGAACATGGTAAAGACTTTCCCAATTTGACTGCTGTAGATAGTAAAGCCGTTGTCTTCCCCACACAGGTGCCAAATGAGAGACAGACATAGGATTCAGACTATTGGAGATAAAAACGTCAACTTTTGCTACTTAGCTTTTTGCTGATAGAAGCTAGGTTGGAGAACGCAGCTTAGGCTTACATGAGAGACTTGTACATTCCAGGACAGGCCCAGCTGGACCCCTGCAGGCTTCCCCCTAGGTACATGGCCCTGTAGGAGCAGAGATGGCGTTCTCCCTGTGGGAAGACTGCCTCCGCAAAGATGGAGGCCAAGGGACTGTTGAGAATGCTCATCTCCTTCTCCTAACCTCACCAGTCCATCCTGGGGAGGAGTGATATGAGGTGGCGCAGCAGACCTGGAATGTCATTCTCATGGAACCCCTGACACACGGACAGAGCCAGGAGGAAGGAGGCGTCCCTGGCCGCCACTTACCTCTCCTGCCTTATCGGCTGTTCTTCTCCTGCACCTGTGCTGCTGCCACTGTCAGCTGCACTCACTCCTCAAGAGATCATACGTTTTTATCAACACTTCTTGTTTTGGGATGTTTGGTTTTCACAGGCAACTATTTTGTACAGCCAGTTCCTGTTTGTTTTTCATGTTATTCCTTAAGTGTCATCTTCTGTTCAAAGTCTTTGTGTTCCCTGAACTTGGCACCTCTTTACTATGTTCCCATGTCTGTGTACCATGCCTGGCACATAATAGGAGCTCATTAAATGTCTGATGCATTTATAGTTAAGAAGATGTTAAAGAAAAGTTACATGGCAGCAGTATGCAGAAGAGACTGGAGGACATAGTGAAGAGAGTTTGGGAAACCACTGAGAGTCAGGAGTTGGTGAAGATGTGGACTTGGGGGAAGGTCATAAAAATCATGAGGGGATTTGGAGGAATCAGTAACCTGATGACACGTACTGGGTATGGGGCTGCAGAAGATGGAAGGAGTTACAATTCAGTCCAATTTCAAGCTTGGGGAACTGTGCTGTCATTTACAAGTAAGCCCATTTAGAACATTTTTGGACATGTTGAGTTTGAAGGTATATATAAGCAGAAATTTCCTTTCAAGGAACTTCTGCACTCCTATTTTCTGATATTCTGTGTTGACTCTTCAGACATGCATCTATTCTCTTAAACAAGGTGTTTTTAAACAATTCAACAAGTGTTTTTAAAAGGACTCAGAGTACACACTGTGTGTTAGTTATCTATTACTTCATGACAAATTATCCCATAACTTAGTGGCTGAAAACAACAAACATTATCTCACAGTTTTTGTGGTTCAGGTATCTGGGTTCCCCTTATGTAGGTGCCTCTGGCTTAAAGTCTCTCCAGAGACTGTAATTAGGGTGTTGGCGCAGGCTGTGGTCTCCTCTGAAGGCTCAGCTGGTCTCATCTAGAGGCTCAGTGAGGATAGGGTGATTCACTTCCAAGCATGGTTGTTGGCAAGATTCAGGCCTCTGCCACATGTGCCTCTCCACAGGGCACTCGCATCCTGGCAGCTGGGCTTCCTTCAGAACAGGTGAGGATGACTGTGAGCACCCAAGGCAAAAGCAGTCTTTTGGAGCCTAATCCTGGAATTTCTGTGCTACCACCACTACCGCATTCTGTTTGCAAGCAGCGAGTCACCAGCCCATGTAGATTCAAGGGGAGGAGGTGTCCATACAAGGAATGAGTATCAGGAGGGGATCACTGGGGACTGAAAGCCTGCCTGCCACATACTAAATAATTGAGATAAAAATTAATAAAATTCTAAAACCTTATTTTTAGAGAGAAAATAAAAATTAGCTGTGAGTTATTCCTGGTTAAATGACTTTAGTCTTTTTCATCTTTCCCTTTGTTCACCCATAATAATCCACACTCATCGGTTTTCTTGATCTCTTTCTTTTTAGGGAAAAAATGCATTTTTCAAAGACCTAACTTCAATTCAGTTATTACCTAGTGGGGAAATGGATCCAAATTTTATTTCTGTACGACAACAGGTAAATTGCAGTTACTAGATTTTTTTGTTTCTTGGAAAAAAACAGTAAAGCAAAAATCTCGCTGGCCTTTAAAAGGATGACCACTTTCAAAGTATTCTTGAGAGCTGGTATGTTTTCCTTTTTTCATAGTGACTCACTATAATTGACAGAAAAACCAACAGTTACTTTTAAGTATTTTTTAATGAAACACACTAACAAAACATTGCTATATCTCTTTTTCCATTTCCAAGTTCTTATTGAAAGTTGTTAGTGCAGCTGTCCAGGCCCAGCATTCAGGTGCAAAGGACAAAGATTCCTCAGAAGAAGCAGTGACCACTCCTTTTGGGAAAGACCAAGATTGGCCAGTTCTAGCCGTGGATTTAGCCCATCACCTTCAAGTTAGTGAAGATGTTGTTAGAAGGCATTATGTGGGGGAACTTTATAACCATGGAGTTGACCACTTAGGAGAAGAGGTAATTATGACCCTATGAATGTTAATTGGGCTCAAGTTATAAAATAGTTGGAGTAAAGAATCAGTAAAATCTCCATTAAAGCTTTTTGCTCTTCCTTTTGTTAGAACTTCTAGGCACAAAAGTAGAATATTAAAGTATAAAACTGTTATCAAATAAATTCCTACAGTGTGCTAGGCCTGTTCTGTACAGAGGGGTATAGCAGTAAACAAAACAGACATGATATCTTCCTCATGGAATTGATAATCTACTGGTAGGAGAAGAGCATGCTAAATTTTGTACTAAGTGATACGTGCTATGAAGAAAATAAACAGGATCATATGAATAAACAGGAGCTACTAAATAGGGTGGTCAGAGAAGATAACATTTGAACTGAGTCCCCCCAAATAAGAAGGCACTCAGAAAACTGGAGGAACAGTGTTCAAGACAGAAATAAAAAGTACAGAGGACCTGAGGTGGGGACCAGCTTGGCTAGAGAAAGGACCAGAAAGGCCACTGTGGCTGACCATAGTAAGCAAGGGATAAAGTATTATGAGATGAGGTGGGGAGAGTGTCAGGGGCCAGATCATAGAAAGTCTTAGAGCCCATGGTTATTTTAAGTGCATTCAGAAGCCAGTTGAGGATTTTAAGCAGTCATGATATAATCTAATCTAATTCCCTTCATTTGCTAAAAGTTTGAAGACAACACATTGTGTAATCATACTGAATTTTGATATATCAGGTGAAAGAAAAAAGATTAGCTAATAAGCAGAAATTAGGATTTAAATGCCAAGTTTGGTTTGGATTTTGTACAAATACATGGCAGTATACAGCTTGAAAGTGAACTAGAATGTCTTCACTAGCAACCCCTTTCTACAGAATAAATAAATCTGTGACTGTATTATTTTTCCATGTTCATATCCCCAGGCCATTCTACAGGTTCATGACAAAGAGGTCCTTGCCTCTCAGCTGCTGGTGTTGACAGGACAAAGGCTGGCTCATGCACTGCTCCACACCCAGACAAAAGAAGGCATGGAGCTACTTGCCAGACTCCCCCCCACGCTCTGTACTTGGCTGAAAGCAATGGTAAATAGAGCAGCATGAGATCAGGCAGGTCACTGGGTGTTTTCTTTTCTTTTTTTTTCTGACCGGTAAGGGGATTGCAGCCCTTGGCACGGTGTTATCCGTACCACGCTCAGCCAGTGAGTGCACCTGCCATCCCTTTATAGGATCCGAACCCATGGCCTCGGCGCTACCAGTGCCACACTCTCCTGAGTGAACCACGGGGCCGGCCCCACCGGGTGTTTTCTTAAACGCATATTTAATAACAGTTGTGAAGAAAATTTAAATGACAAGTGTAATTCACTTAGTTCCAAAGAAAAGCATTTTTACTGGGAAATTGCTATTGTGATAACTCCTAAATCAGTAATAATTATTGCTTAATTGTATATAACTAATGGGTTATATTTGTGTCTTATTTGCAGGACCCCCAGGATCTTCAAAACACTGAAGTGCCAATTGCAACAACAGCTAAACTAGTAAATAAAGTAATTGAGCTTTTACCAGAAAAACACGGGCAGTATAGTCTAGCCTTACACCTCATTGAAGCTGTGGAAGCCATCTCTCTTCCTTCTTCCTGACACTTATCTACTGAAGATAGTCTGAAATTGTGTGACCTAGTGCATGGCTATTTTACATAGTGAGATCTGGAATTTTATGGAGGGAGTATTTTTTTTTTTTTTTCTTTTGTAAAATGAAAATATATATTACTTTTAAAAAGTGCCGTCCTGGCTAAATTCGACTCCCCACTCCTTTGGTTAATACTGAAGATAAAATATAAACAAATATCTATTGTACTATAATTACAAATACAGATGTTTTACTGTTTATTTCTAACTCAAACACTTAAGTAGCATTATTGTTAAACTTTACTATTTAAAATTGGTTATAATTTACAGACTGTGTTATTATGAGATTCTATATTTCTTATCTAAAATGTTATTGCTGTAATTAAATTTAAATGTGTTCATGTACAGTCCCCATCAGTAAAGTTAGAGAAACATCCCACTCCCTTTAATAAATGTTAAGAAAATGCTTTTGTTACACATGCTTCATCCCATTCTGGGCTGCCACCTGGGGGTTCTGGATGCTGACAGGTTCCTTGTCCAGAGGCTCTGCTGTTGCCATCAGAGAAGGATGACCTTGCTTGAGGAGGAAGAATGGGTTCAAGGTCATCATATTCATCAGAAGGGACACTAAATAGATCCTGTAACCTGTTGTTCTTGCCAAAACTGAGCATCTGAGATGCAAACAACACAGCAAAATTCATTATAATGTAAGTTAAGATTTGTTTTTTGCCACCTTGCAAAGTTGTATTCACATCACGTAACTGTAAAAATATATTATCTTGTAAAACTTATGTAAAAAAAAAAAGCAAAGATACTAAAAATTTTAAGTCCAACTTTATTTTTCCTACAAGTGTTTAGAAATGTGTGTTTCTGGGATTTGGTAGTTATTTGTCCTTGGGAACAGTACAGAAAAAAATGCTTAGTGGTATTACAGCTTTAGCAAACCTACCTCACAGCTGGGTTGAGAGGATAAAATACAATTAATTTTGTACTCTACAGGACCTAGAGTAGTAGTCCAAGTCCTAATATTGATTAAAGCCAGACTAACCAAAACTCTGTAAAAAGTGCTTTGAGCCCTACAAGTACCACGTATTTATTATGGTATCACTTTGGAATGTAGCCACACAGTGCAATTATTATCTGTCATGGATCACAATTGTCACTCATAGTAACTCACTGTGATACAGAAGTTTGTTTCTTCCCTTTCTTTTAAGAAGTCAACTCTAGCAATTATACAGTTAAGGAGTATGTCCTTAGGGAGATAAAGAAAAAAAATGTCTGATATTTGAGCTAAAAGATAACATCCAAATAAGAACTTAACTGGCTAAAACACAACTACTATTTAAGTAACTTGTCAAATTTAAAATCTTGAAAGATAAATTTTTAAGATGTCTTGATTATTTGGGGTGGGGACCTGTGAGTCTGATTGAAGCACATGTTTTGTAGAGTAGCAGCACTGGAAAGGGCCTTAAGGTAGTCCAACTTCCTAGGCTCCGCTCGGATCTCCACTACCCCAGCCAGACACATTGTAGAATCCTTATAAACACATCTAGCTTTATATAGTCACTTATATGTGTTCTGAAAGATTAGTTCTTCCTGTGATTTTTCTGAATACTCTGAAAATAGTATGAATTTAGGAGGCTGGTCAAAGAAACTGGGAGTTATAGGCATTATTAAAAGTTAAATCCTCGATTCCATTATCACTTTTTGGGGGGGGAGAATTTATTAAGCATTTGAGATAATAAAACTGGTTAAACTTACTCTGGTAGGACATACAATCAAATCTGGGGATTGCTGAGAATAATAAGCTGAAATATGACTCAGAACCATAATGTAAATCATTGAATCTCTAGTTAGATTTGTTATCCTAAAATTTAACATTCATAGAATTTTAAAATTGAATTCTAAGTTTTATGGTTAAGAAAAGCAAAGTATTTTACTGCTTCATCAAGGTTTATTAAAATAAATCTGATAGATAGATATACATTCTGTAACAATGAAGAGCCTCAGATAAAGGAATTAGATTTTATGTGGATTTTATCTCCTGAAAAAAAGGTATGTGGCACTCACTGCAACTACTGATGAAAAGCCAATAACCGGTCGTGTTTCCTAGATGGACTCCCACCCCTCACATGTCTTTCTTCAACACTGAATACACATTTTTTACCTTGTTAAATTAATGCTTATATAAGAAAGTAAAAGTGTTAAAATAATCATAAGTTCTACACTACAGGTTGTGTTTAGATATAGAACTAGAGGGAGCCAGAATAAATGTAGATGAAGAGATGTATAGCACCATGCTTCTAAATGCTTCACACTTAGGCAGAAAGAAAAAGAAAAAATTTCACCCTTGATATAGAAGTTCATCTAAGGTCAAAGTAAACACTTACAGTTAAATTGCTTTTTTAAAAAAACATGATTAATTGCAATTTAAAATCACAAAAAAATGAGAGGTAATAGAATTACATTACATTGAATATAATGTTCACTTAGAAGTTACTGTGGTCCATTTCATTTATGAGATAAATATTTTTACAGTACAAGGGTACTTTAAAAAGTGTGTGGAAAAATGGAATTAATATGAATCTTTCCATGAACTTTTTCCTCCCCTGCACTACAGCAACAGTGAAAGCCCTCTCACCCTGCCCAATAGGAATGGGTTTGCTGGGCTTCTAAAAGTTAGATTTGTGCTGAAAAGAATTAATAACCACCCTTAGAGAGATTTTAGTCCAACACTAAATTGTTTATAAAATGCTCTATTATTTTATTGTAAAATGTAAGCCGTGAAATTCTGTATATATTGCTATTTTCTCTCTGTTCATTGTGTGAATTTATGTAAATTAGTGAAATAAATTTCAGCTTTCACGTTGTTTCCTGAACATTCCTAAGTGTAAGTATTGAGATTTCTTCTCCTCTTGAATAACAAATTTGGTGCTGTTTTTCTTTCTAATCCAACCCAAAACACTAGCTATCCTGAAAAGGTTGATGGACACTAGGCAGAATGAAATGATGCTCTTCACCTCTTAAGGGAAACATATCACCTTTCAAAACCACTTGTTTTTACTCACAATTTCAGTACCAACATCAGTCAGTAGTTTTCCAGAATGCCTTTATTTTCAGACCTCATAGAACTTAAGTACTGAGTGAAAAAGATTTACAGAATATAAAACATTTTCTTCTGCTCAGCCACATCTGAAGGCAAGCATTATTCAGTGTCTTATGTTCTGAATAAGTCCATTATGGATCTATATAAATCCATGTGCATACACACATATATACTGCCACATGTATATATATACATTATTCTTTCTCTAATTACAGGAAATACTTACTTTATGATCTGATTTTGACCCTCACCTTACACCATTTACTCTCCCACTCATTACCTAAATCTTGGATTTCTTTCCAATATTGTAAACAATCCATTTAAACTCCCAGTCAGTACTGTCAGGAGGGTTCTTATTCAGAGAGAGCTATTAACATCATAGTACTATTATCCACTGACAACTTCTGCACATCGGGGACAGAGAGTATCTGAAGACTCAGCTGTATACTTCCAACAACGAGGGCATTTTTCTTTGGTAGATGGCATGACAAGGACTTTGTATAAAGACTCTTCACGAATATCACCACCTAGGAAAGAAAAATACATGAAGAGTATTTCGGATAGGCCATTCAATTTGCATCTCTATTTAACTGGCTTAGCAGGTGCTCCTTTTTCAAAGTTTTCTCCTCCCTGCCTTGGTAAAGCTTGTCAGATACTGCACCATTTGCCCCATTATATAAATAGCCAAGATAATGGAGTCACACAGCTTGACAACTAAAGAGAGCTGAGGAGTCTGAGACCCTGTGAGGTTAACTGATTTTTCCCCAAGTCACTAAGTTCTGTATCTACACAGGCAGGACATGCCTTCTAGTTCTTAATCCAGGTATAGTTCTGATAAATTACACTGCCTCTCCAGTTATACATTTGAATGAGAATTTTCAAAAGCCACGTATAGTGACAACTGCAGTGTCCCCACCCAAAACTACTCAGTTTGGACAAAAAGCAAAAATTTCTCCACTATTAATACTCTTAGACCTCAAACCGATAAAAATATGATAAAGAATAAATTACTTTGTAGTCATTCGGCAACAAATGTATGTTTTGAAAAGCAAATTAAGCCAGAAACTTCACCACATGGTCAGTGCTGCCAAGCCGTGAATTTAAACTGATGCCTATAAGCTTCCCATCTCCTTGCTGGTACCTGAAAGCTGTTACGAAAAACAAGCAGCATCACCTTTGCCAAAGCAGCTGCTTGTTACTCTCTGTAAATGCTACTCCACCTCCGTTTCCACCAATGAGGACAGATCAGGTTACCAAAAATTCTCCATAAAATAAATATCTACAAGATGATTGATTAGGAGATACCATTGTTACAGTGAGTTCAATAAAACCCTTAACCCCTCATTAAGAATAGCTAAATAATAACACTTTAATGTGGTGTGTGCATAATAGGAAGTTTTAGAATCAGCACTGGGAAGGGTGTGCAGGGCTGAGCAGTCCTGAGACGCTAAGGATTAAAGGAGAGGGATACAAAAGGGAAAGGGAGCGAGTCAGACTGACTCCACGTATGACTACTCATTCAGAGACAGGAAGGACATCTCTCTTCCTCTTCCGTCCCTAGCCTTCAGTTCCCAAGGTCATCAGGTAAGACACTTGAGAGCTGGCTTAGAAACCTTGTAATTGTTCATATTTCCGTGGAAAGATGTATTCTAAGTTACACAGCTGCCTTTAGAATAAATCTAGTCCACTGGAAAGTTTGAAATGACCTGCAGTTATTCAATTCTCCATTCATCACTTGTTATTCCAGTCTCCTCCTTACCTTCTAAATTGATTAGAAATTTCCCTTTAAGCTCAATTACATCTGCAGTTATGTCTCGTGGCTCCTGAGCCAGTAAAGTAGACTGGGAAGCCATCATTAACTCATTCAACTGCGAGGTGCTGGACGTCTCCTCAGCTTGTAGCATCTGTAAGTGAGCATGGGAAAGTTACTGCTTAAATTTTCACCATAGAGGGCCGAGCCCATGGCACACTCGGGAGAGTGCGGCGCTGGGAGCGCAGCGACGCTCCCGCCGCGAGTTCAGATCCTATATGGGAATGGCCGGTGCACTCACTGGCTGAGTGCCGGTCACGAAAAAAAGACAAAAAAAAAAATTTTCACCATAGATTATAAAAATAGATGACATAAATTTTTGTTTAGCAAGGAACCCTTTGGTACCATTACATCCTGAGCTAATACTATTAAATGCATCTATTCTTAGTAGTATGAAAGGTTTTAGTTAAGAATTTCTGCCAGCAGTATTTACTGAAAATATACTCTATGCCAGTCACTTCACTTTGTTAGATGCTAAATGTCTTACTTCTCACTGTCACAAAAAAAAACCTATATGGTATTTATTATCACCATTTTACAACTGAGGAAACAGGCAGAGAGAGGGTAATTTGCCCAAGTTTTCAACCAGTAAGCGGTAGAGCTGCACCTCGAGCCCAGGCCTGTGGGCCTCAGAGCCTGCACTTCCGTCCCTGTGACATGCTTCCTACGCTGCAAGAGGGGCTAAGATCCTGTCTCAGCAAGGACCTGCTTTAGCAGTGTAGATTGACAGTGGCAATCTGGACAACACACAGAACCCTCCTGAGGTATACTGAATCCAGATATTTTATAGACACTTTTACTTTTCATTGTAATTTTGGTCTTCAAAATGAGTTTGTGAGCTTAGTAACACAGACATTCCTTTAAAAAAAAAAAAGCCCGTGAGAAAACAGAAAATAAGAGAGATTAATTTGGTTTTAACAAGTTCATGCAATTAGTAATTGATAGAACCAGGCCTCCATGTGACTGCTACTTGGTATGATTCCTAAGGAAAATACATTCTTGTTTTTGAGAATCCCAAAGTATTTTTTCTTTTTCTTTTTCTTTTTTTTTTTGTCTTTTTCGTGACCGGTAAGGGGATCGCAACCCTTGGCTTGGTGTCGCCCGCACTGCGCTCAGCCAGTGAGCACACCGGCCATTCCTATATAGGATCCGAACCCGCGGTGGGAGTGTCGCTGCGCTCCCAGCGCTGCACTCTCCCGAGTGCGCCACGGGGTCGGCCCCCAAAGTATTTTTTCTAATACAAATGATCCAAAAATCAAGCTGTATTCTTTTCAGTTTATTACTCACAATGACTGAAGTCAAAGGAAACATGTAGGAAAAAAGCCCAGGACTAGGCTGTGTAGCCCTGGCTAGGTCACAGCTCCAGTGGACTTATGTGTAAAATAAAGGAGTCAAAACTTCCCGACTTCTAAATTTTCAAATGTGAACATCTGATTATCTATTCTTATTTTGTTATCAACAATCTCACACCTACTAGCTATTTCAAAGCCTCAAATCTTAATCACTTTGACTATATTACTAAAAATTTAAACTGAGCTTACCAACCAAAATGAAATGATTATTTTTTAGAAAACTGATACCAGTAAAACTTTTTAAAATAAAAGAGTACTTCAAAAAGTTTGTGGAAAATGAAAAAGATATGAATATTTCCATGAACTTTTTGCAGACTCCTCGTACATTTATTGCCAATTTTAAGCATTCAGACTAGAGAAAATTTCAAGTCAATATATTAAGCTATAAGCCAATCTGGCCAATCCCTATAAGCCAATCTGGCCAATCAACTCTTAAGAATCCCAAGAAGAAAATTCTGATGGCACTTTTGGTAATAAAATAGAATGAATGCTTTGAGATATGCATAATAATTTGCTGAAGCAAATAATTTTTCTCCAGATCTCACAAAATAACGATGGAAAGTTTTTTCAGATATGTTTTGAATCTGATCCAGATGGACAAAATTCTCAGAAAACCAGACCCTTAATATAAAACCCCCAAATTTTATGTACTAAAATACAATTGCCATAAATTTATATGTCACCTGTCTTCTAAATAGCCCTGAGGGCTTTCATTTCAAATAGAAATTTATTATACCTTTCCTGTCCCCGTAATGTAACATGCACATGTTACATGTGCAGAACATGTTTCACAAGAGAAGAGAAAGGACACACAGAGAAGTAGGAAACACAGTGATGATATCAGGATTAGAAAACAATCCTAATTTCTAAATTTTAAAAAAATTGGACATTTTTAAAAAACAAATTTCCAGTGAAACTGTACAATACCAACACCATTTCAACAGGTCCAAATTGCCACATACCTCTATGATCTCGAAAAGCAGTCCAGGCTCTATCACAATGATAACCTTGCACTCAGCTGCATTCTTACCAGGAATGCTTCTGAGAAATGAATCTCGCATCGCACACGCACTCTCCACTGCTTCCTCCAAGCCAGGCTTCTTCCAGATAGAACTTGTACTAACCCACCCCGTACGAAAAACACTCTTGGGCTCTTTTATTAAAAAAAAAAAAAAAAAAAAAAGCAAACTGATACATATATCCTAAACTGTACATAAAGCTCTAACCATTAGTTACCATTAATGGGAAATAAGATTTACAGTAATCGGGATGAAACACTATGGAAGACCTCCTAAACAGTTACAAACATTTATATCAGCATTGGGAAATAATTTGTTACATTTAAACAAAAGATAAAATATATAGTAAGAGCTCAAAAAAATGCTTAGAAAAAAACAAAATAGAAATATTCCAGTCATCATCTATAGGTAGTAACATTATGAGTGATTTTTTTCCCTCTTTCTAAACTTAATTTCTAATTTTTATAAGCTTAATACAGAGGAAAAAACTATGATAAAATATTCACTCAAAGACACTGTATTTTCTGTTTTAATAAAATCTAAAATATATTTCAAAACATTTATAACAGTATTTAAGAAAAAGTGATTTCTTAATATTGCCAAGCTGCTCATACATTTCAGAAAGTGCTGGAGATAACTCAAAGACCATTCTGAAATTCATCCTACTCCTGGACATACAGGTGCAGAAACTACTAAAGGACCAAGGCACATCACATCACAAAGCATTCACTGTATATGAGTAAGTGCCCCTTACGTGAAGTACATAAAATTAGAAGTTCCACCTGTATCAAGGGTCTTTCTCATTTAGAGAACAAATTAAGTATTTCCTACCTTTGATGTAAGGTATGTGCTGGAATACCTCTTCAGCCAAGTGAGGAAGAATGGGAGCAAAAGAACGAACTATTACATCCAAAATTTCAGCTAATGCTGTCTGACAGGAGCGTCGTTTGGGATCATTTTCCTTTTCACAATAAAGCCTGTAGAAGAACAACTTATTCAGCAGCTGACAGTACTTTATACATTGTGATCACCAAGACAGGATCTGCCTCAGGCTGAGTTTATTCTTACAGTGGCTAATCATCTTCTGACTAAAGAGAAAAATATTCTTTCATAAAATTTTTTGATAATTTATCCTCTATTCCACCTTACTCCCTCCAGGTGTGCCCACCTCCTCAAAAAACACTCATAGCTATGCTGTGTCCTATTCTGTTTTTCAGGCAGATGACAGCTAAATTCTAGACTATTGTGTTAAAGCACAATTAATAAGTTCATTGATGGTATTGAAAGTGTGACTCCCCACCCACTACAATGCTATTAGTGTTTTAAGGGAAGGAATGAGAGTTATAATCCCTATGTAGAAAATCCTTGAGGTGTGACAGGTTGAGGGTAACACCTCACATTGGACTAGTTATTATAAGGACAGCACTGTCACCTGCACCGTGGAGCAATAAATGAAGATTTAGCATCAAGCTGTCTTCTAAGAGGATACTACTAACATTATACAATTGCCTGTATATTTCTCTCTCCCTGCTCCAGATTTTCAAACTCCTGAGAACAACACTATGTCATCTCATATTAACAGCTATTATTTACTGAACACTTACTTTACCAAACACAGCAATAAGCACATATTTACATTATCTTTCTATTCGCAAAACCACATT
The DNA here is from genome assembly GCF_027409185.1 of Cynocephalus volans. NCBI lineage: Eukaryota > Metazoa > Chordata > Mammalia > Dermoptera > Cynocephalidae > Cynocephalus > Cynocephalus volans. The sequence goes on from NC_084470.1 coordinate 106,482,324, forward strand.
ATGAGGTAGGTATTATCACCCCCATTTTGCAGATGAAGAAACTGAGATTACAGGATAAGTTGCCCCAAATCATAAAGCTATAAGTGGCAGGGCAAAAATTCATACTCAGGCTTAGCTCCAGAACCCAACCTTAATAACTGCACAATGCTGCCCATCTTGCTCACCACTATATCCCCAACATCTGCCAAGCACAGAGTAGACACTCAGGAAGTATTTATTTAATTTAATATTTCATCATACATACCTATCTTTGATTATGCTGAAATAAAAGTTAGAAAGTTCTCTGGTGTAAAACGTTCGTAAGATCCGAACAACTTTTCCAAAATCATATTGTTTGTATGATTCAGTAATCTAGGGAACAAAGCCAAAATCAACGTGGCAGCTGGGATAAGCAAGTGAAATACAAGTCGTCACAAGCAAAACATGTTCCTTTCAAAATATGTTTCAAAGGCAGACAAATACAAAACAGGCAACAGGCAAGAACACCTGAGAATCTTCCAAACATCTCTGGATAACAAATTCAAATACACTCAGAAAATACTATTCCTCTCTGGGAATTACCACGTAACACTCATCAAGGAAAGGATCAGGTTTCAAATTATGAAATCACACCATCTTTGAGACAGCAAAGAGCAGGGGTTACCAACACTTCACTACTATTCCCTCATTTATACCTCATTTATTTTTGATCTGGGCAAAAATCAGAATGTACAGCTCTGATTTAAGAGTACACTGAAGCAGATACATTTCAAATTCCAAGAAAACACAAATTATTTGTGTCTATATAAATGAGCAAATATAAGACACACAGGAATAGTCATTTCATTTATTTCTATATTTTATTATGAGGGGCACATCTGCAGATAAGTAGAGAATAATTCTACTTTATTCCTCGTTGGAGAAACAAAGCTGATCTTGAGAGAAAAATCTAGTTTGAGGGGAAGCCTGGGTCTACTGTCTCAACCAGGTACTTTCGTAGTCTTGAGAACCTAGGAAAGATATAACACTTTATACCTTTTAAGAATCTAGGAATATGTGGAATTTACCAAGTATAACTTTTCTCAAGAGTGCGATATTTACTATTTCTAGCAAGGTTTGTTCCACTCAGATGAAACTAAAATTTTAACTAAAATAGTGCTGGTATTTCTATTTTCCAGAAGCTTATTAATTCACACTCACCTTGTTTGCTAAGTCCTGCAGTAAGTGTAGCATATACTGGTCTATTACATACATGTTGTTAACAGGGATGGCATCTGTTTCTGGGTTGAAACCAGCCACATTTCCCAGAAGAAATCGGAGTGTATTCCTAAGCTATTCATAGTGAGAAAAAATATGCAGTTAAAAAAATTTATGAGGCCTTGAATTTTCACTGAAGTTATTTTCTTACTCTTGTAATTAAGTTTCACCTAACTCTTGTCACTTTCTTAAGAGATCCTTGTTTATTATATCATTCCTAAATAAATTACAAATGCAAAAAAAATAAAATAAAACACAAGAGCCCAGTTATAGACACAACCACTGGATTTTATGCTTAAAGACTAAATTTTCATTATATTTCTTTATAACCTTAAGGCAAATCATCTTTCAGTAGCCTAGTTTTTCATGTGAGTGGGTGAGAATAATGTCATTTCACCAGCTTCACAGGTGAAAATAAAGATAAAAGGAATAAATGTGAAAGGCCATTGAGTACATAAAAAGTATATAAAATTAATATAAATCATACTATGCTACATAATACTTTATACATTATATTAATAAAATATGAAGACATTATGTAAAGTCATTAGAATTACTACTGTTTTTATACAAATAAATTAACACAGGATATTTTAAAATGCTCACAACACGTGGATAATTCATTTTCACTAAGTTTTTAAAACAATGATTTAATGAACTTTTTGCTCAGAAATAGGAAGAGCAATAAGCCTAACCTTGCTAATATCATCTCTGGCAGCACTGAGCACAGATGGACCAACTGTCACTTCAGCGAAGACATTGGACTCAGCTACCCACCAGCGAAGGACATCAGCACCATAGGGAGGCTCTTTGCTTTGATCCTTTTTATTGAGAAAAAATATATAAACAGAATGGTTTTCAATTCTAATTAACTAAACAAATGTCTTAGGTGAAGTTCCTATTCAGGAATGTTTGAGCATGAGGTAAATATGAACTATACCAGCACTGTAGTGAAATAAGGACTAACAATCTCAAACCAGGCTGCATCGAAAACAACAAAAGTGGGCAAAAGGAGAGTACGCCCTTGCAAGCTTGTTCAATGCATAGGTGCTAACACCCAATGCTTCCCTGCTCTTGTCTGTATCCACCTGTTACAGCTGGTGGTTAGACACAGAGAGGGGCAGGGGATGTCTATGTGGGGGAGGGGAAACAGAAGGTCTACATCCCCCGTCAGAATTCCCTAGCAAGTCTGTACACAGAGCGATGAATGATTACAGGACGCTAGGAGGGCAGTAAAAAGTCACAGACAAGCGATTTCTTTTATGAAACCAACTCCAAAAAAACTCCCCAAATTATCTGATATCCATTAATGACTGGCTTTAAAAAGTGTATAATTACCGAGAATACAACAATAAAACATGCATTTAGAAGTTGCAATCTCATTTTTCTCTTATATCATTTTCATTCAACTGTAAAATTACAGTTTACATCTTTTTCCCCACATCACACAGCTAATGTGCTGATGTCATAACAAGGTTTGAGGAAGGCACATCTCACACAATAGGGTAAAAACCCATTCATCACACTCAGGAAGCACAAAAGGATCGACACATTTTAAAAGCTCAGGCAATTAAAAAAGAAACAGTATAATTCAGAACCTAGCTGGAGATTCAGACCTGAAATGAGTCAAAAGGGACACAGTCACAGCCCTTCCTTTTTTCACTAAAATAACATGTTACTTTAGGTCTAGATTTAAACATGGTAGGACATCCTCTATTAACATAAACGACAGTTTACTTTTTACATTGAGGTAACTATATTAAGCGTTTTGACTGCCAATTTAAGAACCTTAAAAGAAAAATAAAATGAATTTTTAGGGAACCACCTACTTGTCCTCCGTTGATGACAACATCAGGATTAATGACATTCCCGAGAGACTTGGACATCTTTTCTCCCTTTTCTCCAAGGGTAAAACCATGAACAACCACTGTCCTAAGAAAACAAATCAGCTATTTTAATGATAAACACTATTATATTCATCTTTTTGAAGATGACTTACAGCTTAAAAAGTGCATCTTAGTTTGACACAAAAATAGGATTTTTCTTGACAGACTATGGATAAAAGTTTTTCTTGAAAGTGTAATTCTCAGCAGCTTATTTATCATAATCGTTTCACAGTAAACTATTTAAACACAGGAAAACTTTAGATGTTTTCATCCAATAAACAAATCATTTACTGAGCTTCTGTTATATGCTGATTTTGATCACTAAAACCAACTAGGAAATAGTACATCTTAAAAAAGGCAGATTATCACCTCAAAATTATCTGCAAAAAGAAAATTTGAGAAAAACACTGCTGTTCTATGGGTTTCAAAAAGCATGTTACATAGAAAACATACACATGTAAATTATTCTGAGATGGGTTTTCATTGTAAGATAGCAAAAATTTAAAGCTATATAAGAATCCCTCTGATTAGAACTTCTGCCCACACATTTGAATAAGGAAAAGCAATTATGTGTATTAAATACAAATCCCTAATTTAATAAAATGCACTAATGGAATGTTTTAGTTCATTAGCCACTGCGGTTATTACAGATATAAAGATATTTGAGCTCAGGCTGTCTCCCCTCAACCTAGAACATCCTTTCCTACATTTCTCCTCATCAAGTCTTACCACAGTTCAAGATCTAGCTCTACACAGGTTGTCCCAGCTACTCCAGTCAATGTTGACTGTCTCTTCTAGGAGTTATGATCTGTATCAGAGTGATATCTCTGTATTGTCAGTTCCTTTTTCTCTTTTTATTTTTTACTTAAAATTCTTATCTCTCTAGAGAGATAGGAGACTGTAAGCAACTAAGGGTAGAGCTTTATCATATACATTACTCAGCACAGTACTTCACTCGTGGGCAAGTACTCAGCAGAGGTACTTCTACACTGACTTGTTTAGCTCGGGCATAAATACTTACTTAAATGGTGCTTTTTTCCTTGCTGCCACACTCGTTAATAAGGAAGACTGAAACCAACCACCAAGCTGGTCTTTTCCTTCCAAGTATAAATCTGCTCTTTGGTCAGTACCTCAAAAACAAATATTTTTTTTAAAAAGAAAATAAAAACAGAAATTTAAGTTAATTAAAGTAAGAAAACAAAAACAAGTATGCAACGAAGTGTTAAAATCGTAAAAGTAATCACATTACTCATTTCTTGTGTCATGCTCTACCCGATGGCTAGACTGTATCCACTTGAGCTATTACACCCACTGACACTTTATTAATCAAGATAAGATAAACTTTTGAGTATCATCTCCCAAACCATAGCTAACTAAAACACTATCTAAATTAGGGATTGATTTACAACAATTACTAATATTAATATTCCCAGTAAAATCTTTTATGAAAAGTTTTATTCAACAAATATTTGCTGAGCAACTTTATATGTTAATTAATTTAACTATCATGATAACTCTACTAAAGGTCGATATAATTATCCCCATTCTACAGATAAGGAAAGTGAGGCACAGAGAGGTTTTAGAACTTGCCCAAGGTCACGCAGATAGTGAGCAGTTGACTTGGATTCTGAATCTAGACAATTCTGGAGTGCATGCTCTTAATTAAGAAGTCACACGACTTGAATGCCTGATCTTAATAATCAAACAAACAAAAAAAGGAATGTCTTATAAAGGTCAAATTATTAACTTCCAGTTTGGCAATGACCCAGTCAAAAGGTGGGCGAACAATAAAAAAGCTACGTGAATAATTGTCTCAAACTTGTTAGGACATATATATAAGCAAGCTTGAGAGCTACTTTAGCATTTAACAGTAAACAACAGTTAGTTCAACAGTTAGTAAAGAGATAAGGGACCATTTGGCAAACCTCATAAGTAACAATCATTTCAGACAAGAATCATCAAGGATGCTTAACTACTAGGTGAAAATTGAGTATTTCCACAGTCTTAAAGTATCTGCCTACAAGATTACTAATAACAATTACTAAGGGGCAGTGGGGGGGATAACTTTACAATAGAGAAAACTGGCAGACACAATCTTAACCAAGTGATCAAAGTTAATCACCACCAGTAATGGAACAGAAAGAGATCACGTGACTTCTGACATGGTGCACTGATGCTTCTGTGATATTCCTGCCAAAAATGCATAACCTAAATCTAATCATGAGGACACATCACACAAACCCAGACAGATGGACATCTACAGAATAACCTGTACATTCACGAATATCAAGGTCATGAAAGACAAAGACAGAATGAGAAGACTAAAGTGATGTGACAACTAAATGCCACATGTCATCTTAGATTGGATCTTCAATCCTTTTTTTTTTTTTCTCTTTTTCCATAAAGGATGTTACTGGGTGAAATTTGAATAAGATCTGTAGATAGTTCATGGTATGGTAGGAATGTTGATTCCCTGATTTTGATAACTATAAAGGTTATATAAGAGACTGTCCACGTTTTTAGGAAATATACACTGAAATATTTAGAGATGTATTTAAAGCAAATGAGGTATAGTATTAACTGTGGGAACTCTAGATAAAAGGCATGTTCTGGTTCTTTATACTATTTTGTTACTTTTCAAAATAAAAAGGTTTTCAAAAAAAGGAACATGCAGTCTTTGAAGAAGAGTACTTCCATGCTTTAAATCTACACTCACAACTCTAAAAAGCCCCTATAATCCTTTTTATTTATAAAATAATGATTCGTCCTTATGTCCCTGTATTGAAGATTCAGTGTTGTGACCCTCACGTGAGGAAGATTAACTGGGAGGAGAAAGGAGACTGACGATGAATAACAGAACACCAGTAGAAACCCTTTTCTGAATGAGCAGATAGTGAAACTGCAAGAAGTATCCCTTTCAGCTCTTTGAAAAGTGCCTACTTCTAGCCTAGTGATCACTGATAGTCAGTCAGACTAAAGTTCTGCCTCTGACCCTGCCCTAGAAAAATGTGCTAACAGCCCTATAAAATAAGAGGACACCAGGCCATTAACAATATCACAAAAAAACAGCTAAGACATATTTAGAGTAAGGTCTCAGTGTTGTCTTTCACTTTTTCATATACACTGAATAGCTGGAAGTAGGTAAGAAACAAAATATCAACCTGGAAAAGAAAATGTAACTCCAGAAAATTTCTGGAAGCAAGAGCCTTTTAAGATGGTGTGCGAAACCAAGAGGAAAAAGGTGGGGAGAGGGGCAGTTTTAGGGTAGCAATATTTATTCTCAAATACACTGGGATAAACTTATTAAATAATAATTCTGAAAGTTACAACACAAAAAATATATAAAAATTAATATATAACTTATGTTTGGCCATTATGAATTATGCACATTTTAGCTGCAACAGACAGTAAACATGAATTTATGTACATTTTGTTTTTCAAATTTCCTAAGCTGAGAGAATTATATTAAGTGAAACAAGTCAGGCACAGAAAGAGAAATACCACATGTTCTCACTTATTGGTGGGAGCTAAAAATTAATATATAAATTCACACACACACACACACACACACACAGACACACACACACACACGCACACAAATCGGGGGGGGGGGGAAGAAGATATAACAACCACAATTATTTGAAGTTGATATGACAAGCAAACAGAAAGGACATTGTTGGGGGGGAGGGGGGGAGGGAGAAGGGAGGGAGGTTTTGGTGATGGGGAGCAATAATCAGCCACAATGTATATCGACAAAATAAAATTAAAAAAAAAAAAACAAATTTCCTAAGCTGAAAGAAAGGCCCAAATGAAGGAAATACATTTACCTACTAGGAATCATATTGCTGCCCTCTCAGTAGTGAGGCCTCAGTCCCAGAAGCACACGTCAAGTTAAAACCTGAGGACACTCCCTTTCAATCCCTTCACAATGACTGGCTGCATAGACAAGATATTTTCCCCACATTCCTGTGCTCCAGAAAGCAAACAGCATTTCTTGGGACAAAGTAGGTACTTAGTAGGAATGTGAAGAACATCACTGCTTCTCTGACCCCTCATCCCTGTCTTTCACTTCACAGTGATGACAAGCCTTGCTCTTCATTTTACTTATTATCCTTAAGGATATTTCCTCTCAAGCATCTAAACACATCCTTGAATATGTGCTTCCCCCTACTACTCCCTTTTAATTCCTGCCCAATGTCTCTCTCTTCTCTTTATCCAATGAATCAGAAACATACCCTACCTATGAACAAGCACAGAGAGGGGAAAGAGCCATGAAAAGGCAACGTGGTACAGAAGAATGATAACTGAAAACCAGACACTAGTTATAGTCTGACACTGTTACGCTATGTGACCATCACCTAATTTGGCTCTAATTTAATCTCATTTTCTCTTCTGAAAAATGATGGAGTCAGAATATTTTAGTGATTTCCAAGCTTTGTTTTACAGAACTGGGTGCCTTGGGGTTGCCAAGTAGGCCTAGGAGAATAAGCTGGTTGAAAGAATGGCAAAAATTTCCATTTTCTATGTAATGAATTGTAGTTGTAGATAAAATTGCATCTTGAAAAACAAAAGCTTGGAAATCATTAGAATCATCAGATTAAATGATCTCCAAGGGTCCTTCCAGGTCTAAAATTATAGCAGATCTTCTTCCAAATAAAGCACTTGCACAAAAAAATTTCTGATTATAGAACTCTTCTAAGTAACATTTCTATATTTTCAAAATATCTTGATTGGTAAAGAATCTATTTTTAGAAATTACCTGGAAGAACACAAGACCACGAAGTTCCACTATCAAACCAAATGTCTAAAATATCCTGACCTGGCACATATTCCAAGGCATCAGGACCACCAACCTAATAAGATAACGTAAAAGCATTTTAATTACACGAAGATCATAATATTTACAATAATTACTTGAAAAGTCTTAAGAAAATGAAATACATACAAACATTAAATTCACATTTTTGGATACTTTAAACATTTTTAAGCATTTCACAGTTAAGTACAACTCCCTTCATCTGCATGTAAAAGTGGCTGTATTTCTTGAAATTAACTTCAAATTTGGATTTTTTGATGTGTGATGCAATCGGTTAACTCCAGATGCTACAAAGTCCTGATGTAGCCGTCCCAATTACATATGCTCAGTCAACCAAAGCAGTCAAAATCAGACTTGGCCCTCGACAAGATAACAGATGAACCTCACATCCCACTGCTATATTAAACATGACCTTTCTATGGCCAAACAAAATGTCCACTTTCACACTGCATTAGCTTCTAACTTAAAGTGAGTAAATTCATTAACTTTACATGATAACACAACCACTTTTTAACTCCCAAGAAACCGTCTTCTTGTCATTAAGTCATGTAATACTCACAAAGGCTGTTAAATATACATAGAAATTTACCTGAGATAAGACTTCTTTTGGAAGAAGTTGCTCAGAAGGAAGAGTCCACCAAATATCACTGCCATGTTTTTCCACTAGTTTAGTAATATGCTCAATGGTTTGGCTATTTTAGGGGGAAAAAGGCAGAATTATTCAATTAACTATTATCATGAATAATAAATACTTTAAATTAAGAAATAGTGATATTCTTTCCTATCTTTTTCCTCAAACTTCAGTGGTACATTTTCAATCACTTGCGTGGCTGTTGCTGTCATCTTAATATAAATAAAATCAAACTGATCATACATATCCCTAAAAAAGAAAAAAATCTTCTCCTGACCTCCCTATTTCAGTTACTGATTTCTCTATTTCTATCAGTCTATTTCCTACCCAGGTAACCTACACTCAAAACCTCCTAATTATCTTCCCTCCTCTAATTTCTGCCCATATTAAACCACCATATTCTGTTGGTTCTACCTTCAAAATATTAGTTGTTCCCACTGACACTATATTAGTCCAATCTCACTGCCTCAATGCTAGATTGATACACTCGTCTGACTTCCCCTACTCTCACCCTTTTAATTTACATGATACACTGTGAGATAGATGCATTCCTAAAACTGCTTTTATCACACTAATTCTCTGTTTGAAAACTTTCAAGGGCTCCCTCACTGCTTACAGGAATAAGTCCAAATCCATCTACCTAGGAGGCAGTGCCACACTAGAGCATGGACTTTGACAACAGATATCCAGGCTTGTATTATGACTCTGCCACTTTTTATTTATATGACCACGCACAAGTACTAAAACTTTCCTGAGACTTGGCTGTCCCTTCAGTTAAGAATAATCCAATTCATTTGTCAAAAACTACCAAGTACCTCTGATGTCTTGGGCCCAGTTCTAGGCACTTGAGATGCAGCGGTTAACAAAACAAACAAGATCCTTGCCCTAATGGAACTTACATTTTAGTGATCCTAGATACTTCCTTCAAAAGGACTACAAACTAAATAAGATCATATATGTAAAATTTAGCATAGTGTCTAACATACAATAGAAAGCCAATAAATGCATATCAAATGAATACTGAAATTGGTCTTATCTTTGGGAAAATATACAGTTATAAATTATTTGAAAATTAAACTCAGAGAGAAATTTATATGGTACTAAAGTTTCTCACAATAACACACTTTTAATTTGCTACAATATTTAATTTACTATTGCACCTTTGTTGATATAAAAGCCTCCTCTAGTTGCTTTCTGCTTAGTCACAGTATAATGGACAAGAACTGAACCCTGGCACCAAACAGCTCTGGTTTCATTTCTGCCTCTATAACATACTAGGCGTGTGACTCTGGGCAAGGCACTTAAGAGTTTCTGTACCTTGGTTTTCTCATTTGCAAAATGCAAATAGTAACGGTATCATTAAGGGACTTACTATGAATATTAATTTAGCTAATATATATAAAACACCTAGAACAATGCTTGGCACATTTTAATAAATATTATGTAAGCACTAGCTATTATTCAAACTGATTCTTTGAAGTCAGGTAAATTTAGACAATTTTACGTTAACCAATTACCAAAACACATATCCATATTAATATTTAAAGATTAAAATACACATACTAAACCCAACTTTTGAATTATCCTCTTTTCTACCACAGACCATTAGTGCAAGAACTAAGAATTAACAGTAGGTCCATGAGAGTCAATGGAAATGGAAAGAGTAGTGGACAGGTGAAAGCATTAAGTTCTTAATCAGCATCTTATTAATCATGACTACATAAGGCAAATCGTTTAACTTCTTTGGGTCTGATAATTCACAAATAAATGAAGTGTTTACAAAAAATTGTGAGAAGCAAAAATCAAATGGGTAATAGAAATTAAATATGCTCCACAAATTTGAAATAACTGCAAACAGCAAGTATCTCTAAGTTGGTATTCTATGAAGGATAAATTGAAAAAGTGTAATGCTACCAGCATGTACTTTGAAGAACTTGTAAATAACAAGAATATAAAATGAACACAAGTCTATATTTCTCATTTTAGATGGACTTCAAGAGTAAAGATAAACTTTTGTTATGAGGCCATAAAAGCTTTACACAATAACTAGCTAGTTATATGACAATAATATTTAGTCATGCATTACTATTTTATATAGTTTGCACAGAACATTTTATCAGTTAAGAAAATATGAACATACTATAATAGAAAAGTCTGAATATATCTAATGCCTAAAAGAACAAAACCCTAAAGAATAAAAAAGAGAGAGATACAAGCAAAGTAAATTTAAACATACACATGCAATTACAGTAGATATGCTGTTCATATCAATTATAAAATTTCCACTAAAAAAATCATCCTAAAAGTGGTGTCATAAGACACAAAAAATAATAAAAATGGGTGTCATTTTACCTTTTTTTTTTAAAGACAATGTTATCATTAGATTGACAAGTTTAGGTAAACAGAAAAATAAAACAGCAAAACAGTTTTAAATATATTGGAAATAGATTTTTTAAAAGTACAGAAGTAAAAGTAAATTGTTTGATTTTTATATTAATTTACCAGATAAGGTAGAGATGTTAGGATTGGTGTTATTATTAATCAAAAACACTTTTCAAAGTACTTTCCAAGCAGTCTCTAATTAGACTGACAGAAATACATAGCTAATAGTTCTTGACAGATGGCTATTCTGTGCCTTAGGCTCCTTAAATCATGAGGCTAAGCAAATTAACACAGTTAGAACCAGCCTTGAGACTGTGTCTCCTAAATCATGGCTCAGTGCTGTTTTTACTTTTCTATTCTGTTTCACTAACTCATCTGTAAAGATAACCAGTGTAACTGAACTCTCACTCCTGTTCTCTGGAGTTTGCTAAGCAATGGCAAAAAGGCTCTTATTACCCTGGTATAAAGAATACTGTGAATCAGAGATGAAGTCAGGAAACTAGGGAGTCTCGGCAGATTAGCGTGTTGACAGAGCAAGCACCAAGTCCAAAGACCAGACTCCACTTGTGACTTATTGGAGAACGACAAGAATAAATCACATGTTTTTCGAAGCTTCAGTTTCTATGAACACTGGGAAAAGCTGTGACAAAGAAGGCTATGTGAAAAATTTTATTCTTAAAAAAAAAAGTCCTAATAACTAAATAAAAATGAGTAGCCTTAAGGCTATATGATACTTCCATATCCAATTTAGAAGGCCAAATTCAACTTTAATGAAGCTAAGTTCTTTTACATATCCTTAAATATCAGATATTCAATGAAGTTTTAAAATTATATTTTAAGTATTATTTAACTATACTCAAGTACCGAGTATATAATAAAAGAACCAAACAATAAAAAAAGATTCCAAGGGCTGGCTCGTGGCTCACTTGGGAGAGTGTGGTGCTGATAACACCAAGACCACAGGTTCAGATCCTTATTTAGAGATGGCTGGTTAGCTCACTTGGGAGAGCCTGGTGCTGACAACACCAAGTCAGGCGTTAAGATCCCCTTACCACTCATCTTTAAAAAAAAAAAAAAGATTCCAATTTTGCTGCTGGCATGTTATTAAGGAAACTGTTAAATCCCGTCAAGTTTAGTCAAACACCTCTAGTCTAACTAAAATTCATTTTAATTATTATATTTTCTTATAAAGATATTAATAATATACTTAGAAATATAACAATGTTTTAATATAAGAAGAAATGTAATTTGTGTTTTATATACACTATTTACAAATTTAAAATAATGGGTTTTTTTTTAAACTCATAAAAGTCTCATTTCAGTTAGGAAGAAAGTTTGTTTAGTATTGTTTTTCTTTTAGTATATCTGATAATATTCATTGGAAATGACATAACCACACGTTATCTATACCAATAAAAATCCTGTTAAAATCCAATTTCAAAAAGATGTCATAAATAAAACTATATACTTCCAAGAAAATAGCCCAATATTTTTCATCACATATGCATATGAATCAGAACAGAAAAAAAATTTTTTTCACAATATCCTAAAGAAATTTGAAACATTTTAGCTTTTTTTTTTTTTTTTTTTTTTTTTGTCGTTTTTTCGTGACCAGCACTCAGCCAGTGAGTGCACCGGTCAGTCCTATATAGGATCCGAACCCGCGGTGGGAGCGTCGCCGCGCTCCCAGCGCAGCACTCTACCAAGTGCGCCACGGGCTCGGCCAGAAATTTGAAACATTTTAAAGAAGAGACAGAAGCAGCCTTGCCTCATTGATAGAGCAAATCTCAGAAAGCAAGGCTTCCTTCTTTCCTTTATACATCATGAAATAGAAAAATATCGCGTACTAAATAAAATCTACTAAATGTACTTAATTTAAATAAGCTTATATTCTGCAATTTAATTCTATTTTGAGATTTTTGACAACGAAATTACTTATACTTTTAAAACAGTAAAATAAAGACAACTCTAGAGTCACGGAATAAAGAAAACCAAACAAGCATATGTTAATTACCATGATTTAGCCATTCCACAATATATACATATTTCAAAACATGTACACAAGAAATATGTACAATTTTTATCTGTTAATTAAAAATTAAAACAAACAAAAAAGAAAACTTAAAGAACATTAACAACAAATAAAAATGCAGATTTCAAAGACAAAAAAATCCTCACAATCCAAACAAATCAAAATTTAAGTGCACAGAAGTGGTATCACAAAAAGAAAGTTTTCTCCTGCCTTGGACTGGTAGTCTGAATGATCCTAAAAAATTGTTGCAGAATTTTAAAAACAAAATTTGCAATAAAAACATATACAGATATATATAACCCATAAACCTGAAGTAACTATAATGGAATACAAAAAAATTTAATGTTCAAACAAAATCTGAAAAAATAGTTTGGAAAAAAAATACAAGTTAATGCTGCAGAAGTGCTCAAAAGATACTCATTATAGAGCTGTGGCAAAAACCTATAAAGAGCCAAACGTTGGATGGGTTCTGTTCACTTGATTTTCATATACTGGGAACTAGGTGACCATTAAGAGCTAAGCCACGAATTTTAACCGCTGCATATTCATTCTTCCATAACTGACAAGTTATATCTTCTTTTTTATATTATATTCCTTTATAAACAAGTGTACTGGACATCTTACATATGTAACTTTGCACAACAGACATTAGTCCTCTTATTTCCTTAGAATAAATACTTACTTAGAAATGGAATTTTTTAATAACAAAACTAAGACCATACTTGAAATTTTTAAAACAATTTTCTAAGTGTTTCACTGTGATATTTAATATTCTTCAGAACAAAACACAAGGAAAAAGTGTAAATTTGTCGTTGGAAATTTAAGAATTCACCCCTTTATTCCATTAACAATATCCTATATTAACACAAACACAGTTAACTTACAACCTAAAAATCAGTATAAATTACTGTTGACAAAAGTGGATGAAACCACTTATCACTATACAATTTATATGCTTCCACTTCAAGATGTGCTCCATAAAGCAATAAGTACATCATAAAACTTTGTACTTTACTCAAAGGCCGTATCTAAACATGCATTACGTGTCCTTCTTAGGTTTCAGTCGGTGAAAATCCACTAGGCATATGAGCAACTGTAACACCAACCAGTCGTTCTGAACTTCAATACCAACTGGGCCGAAGGCCTGTTTAGTGTGTTACTGGAAATTAAGCAGCACTAAGATGACGAGATAATGAAGAAATTGTTGCTGTCATTCCACTATTTTCTGTGTTTTGTCTTTATAAGCAAAAATACTGAGGTGAAAGACAACTTCCACAAGTTACTGGAATAAGAATAAGGTAAGAGGCTAAATGTTTCATATTTGTTTACTAAATTTAATTCTAGAACACAATGAGAGTTGGGAGGGGGGAACTGCATTTTTTATTTTATCCTACTGTTATGTTTCAAAGATGACAGGAAACAATTTGAGAAATTTTTCTTTAGTTAATGAATTTTTTTTTAAACCAAAAGGGCACTATTATCAACATAAGCGAAAATTGAGATAGCTAAAGTTAACACTCAAACTGGAAATTCCTTGCCTCTTCTTACTAAATTTCTCATAATTTCCAGAAGCCAGGGGCTAAGTTCCTAAATGCATATATTAACTATTACACTGATAGTGTTAAATTGATTACAATCAATCTGAAATGATAAAACAAATTTAACCAACAACTTCTTTTTCTTCCTGAGTAGCCTAATGTTTCTAAATTTGATCTCTTTATGCTAAAAATTACTTACTGTGTTTTTATTAACTAGGAACAAATTTCAAACTAAATTATAATGGCATTATAGATTCAGAGAATGAATCAAGAAATTGAATTATTTCTTGAGAAAATACAAATATGAATATAAAATGCAAATAAGACCATTAATTCATATCAAAATTAAAATCAGAGTTTCAAATCTACCAGTCCCTAAACTTACTCAGAATGTGAATAAAGTAAGATTCTCTTCTATGAAACAAGTATACGTAGAGATAACATACAGACTTTTATCAAGTAAAGCAGAAGGAGTCTTCTAATATGGTTAATGGAATTATCAAATGTAACAGTAACTCTATGTGGACCTTGTACCAATTTCCAGTGGAGTTGCTGTTACTTTTGATGGTTACCAACTTGCTACAAAATAAAAGCATAACAAAGAAAGACAAAAAATCCTGGTCACTTGACTCATTTGATTCAGGAGGAAAAAAGATAACCTTTCATTCTGTTTATAAAACTGAAAAATAATTAAGAATAAACAATTTTCTTAAATTCAAGTGCTATGACACAAAAAGGATCCAACAATGGAAGATCAGTCATCCTTAAGAAATGGTGTACAGGAAAATGACCTATGAACTGACAGACAATATGGCTAAGTTTGTCTGTCATTTCTGTAGGCCAATATTCTGTATGTCTCTGCTGCTTCAAAATCTGAAATCAATTCAAACCATGCAAGCAACATAATGGCAGATAAACAAAAAGAATCTGTGACACTACCACACAAATGAATCGACTAAATAAACATAAATGATACCCAATGAAAACTTGTTTGTGCTTTTCTGACAAAGCTCTCATTTATTTCACCTAGCTTACTGACCATCCCACTTATATCCCATTTTATTGTCATGATGAAATAATGGTCAATTAAACCAATTTGCTCTACTTACTAGTATATATACATTACATGGTCTGCCCCAAACATGTCAAAAAAATTCCCTAAAAATTTTGCTCTGTAAATACTGAAAAGAATGAGAAACAATGGCAGTGGCTTATAAACATTTCCTAAAAAGAAAACTCTCTGTGAAATTCTAAACAATACTTGTATAAATTTATTTCACCTATAATCACTTTAATTCTTAATAGAGGTATGATGATATTAGTAGTTTACGTCAGACCAAGCTGTAAATTATAAGAACAACAAAGCAACAATATTTAGACCAAAAAAATCTTATCTCGGCTCCAAATTGTAATAATATTGAAACAGCCTTTCAATGACTTCCTGGTCTCTAGCTCCTAGTTTCTTTTCCTAAAACATACTCTTACTCTTCATGCCTATTTAAAAACTTAAACTCCTTCACCTAGTACTCAAGATTCACTACAAGTGGCCCCAGTGAATCTTGCTTACGTCTATCTTTCTATTTCCCTCACACACTGTGCAGTCCCAGGATGGCTCCTACACACGTGCTATGCAGGCTTCCCCGCCCCCACCCCCACCCCGGGTCTTCAGCTCCTGCTGACCCCTCTACTTGCAAAACACTTTTTTTCTTCGAGGCCCAACTGAAATCCCATCTTCTGTGAGTAAAACCAACGAGCTAATTTGTGGTTCCATATTTGCCCACAGCAGGTACTTTGTTCTTCCCTCTGAGCCATGCTGTCCCAGGGTGTGAAATGAACCATGAAATAGTGATACAACCTATCTTTCAAATGAAAAGGAAACTTCACACAAAGGATACTAGAAACTACCCAATACGTGACTACATATATTGAAAAAAACAAAAACTTCTAAAATGTACATCTTCATAGTAGAAGCTTTTTACAAAAATGCTGAAGAACCTCAAGGCAGGGACATTCTATGCCTACAGTCTCTTGAACTCCCCATTACTTGCTGGCTTCTACACCCTCAAATTGTTCACTGGACCCTCAATTGATAAAATGCATAAATACTTACCAAAATGTGCTCAAACTCTTCATTTATGCTATAGCATAATTTAGTAAATATTCCATTAACCAAATTAAAACAAATTACTCAAAGAAAATAAAAACCTAGAATGCATTCCTAAAAGGAATAATTAATATTCCCCTTTCCACATCTGTTAAAAATAGCAACAACACTCAAGGCCTCCCTAATATTACCAGACGATAAACTAGCTGGGCTTCTATCTCATGAAGAGCAGAGGCCATATCCGTCTTGCTCACTTCGGCTGTTAGCAATGCCTACACTGATGTGCACTAAGTGCTGACCAATGCTTCTTGAAAGAACAGACGAATAGCACCTGCTATTTATGGAGCACTGTGCTTTACATCAAGTACTTTACATTTATTATTTAGTATTTGTAATAATCTGCCTGCAACCAGTGTTTTTACTATTTTATAGAAAAGAAAGGTTAAGCAAATTCCTCACAGTTTCACACGCAGTAAATGGCAAAGCCTGGGTTCAACTTTGGCTGTCATTCTCCAAAGCTCATATTCTTTCCAAGTAGCTTCTCTTTCAGAAAGCACATAAGGGAGCTGTTTGGGGTAAGGGAATTATTCTAAAACACAATTGTGACGGTGGCTGTAAAACTGTACAAATTTATAAATCACTTACAATGAATGAATTCTATAGTATGTAAAATATGCCTTGATAAAACTTCAGAAAATGAAACAGGTCTACATGTACTGATTTGGAACAAACTACAAGATATAAAGTGAAAACAAATCAAGGCATAAAGCAGCAGATGGAGAAACTCTCTTAAATATAAATATACACATATGCTGGCAGAGGAATTCATTTTTTCTGAAAAGATTCAGAAAGCACTGTGAGCATCAAAAAAGACTCTGGTGTCTGGAGTAGGAAAAAGCCTGCTTTTCACTAAGTAAACAATTCAGAGTAGAAAAGTTTATAATGTCCATCTATTATCTTTCCAAATTAAAAACAAGAAATAACTGGAAATAATGTAATCATGTGCATTTAACAGTATTATAGTTTCTTAAATTTAAAAGTATCTAAACAATTACATAATGCTATTTTCACTGAAAAGGGGAGTAGACTCAAAATAAAGAGAGCGATTCTAATCCTAACGATTACATTTCAGGCTCCACCACTAAACAACGTTCATCTTTGGATCCCTGATATCTTAAACTAGCACAGTAAATTTTCTTAGAAAAAAATCAGAGCCTTTGCTTTTAAGTATCAGTATTGAAAAAAAATCTACCTTCTGTTAATATTTCAACCATATTAAAGGATCTTCTTCAAATTTATATTTTATCCCCCCAAAAGACTGCTGTTTTAGTTTAACACATAGTCCAAACTGCTTTCCCATTTTTGAAGAAAATACAACTCACTTTAAAACAGTGAAAAATTGTAGAAAGAGTTCTACCTGTTGATCAAGTATTCATCTTTTGTCTTATGATGAAACACAGGAATTGGAACACCCCAAACTCTCTGCCTTGATATACACCAATATGGCCGCCTGTCCAATGTTTCAGCCATGGCATTCAGTGCTGATCCAGGAATAAATTTCACCTTTTTTAGCAATTCCTGCAATTGATTCATAAATCAAATCTAGTGAGAAAGCAGAACAAATTTTCTAGAACTGTCATCATTTTCCTAATGCAGTTTTTGATTTTGAATGTATTAATTCACGTGCCCCACCAAAAAAGAAAAAAAAAAAAGCTAAAACACTAAAGATTTCATAGCAAATAAGGCAAAGTAAAAATGGACTGCTAAGGACTTAATAAATAACATCAAGAGCAAACTTCATCTTTGGAGGATGCAACAAGAGATTTTATATCAATTTCTGATTTACATCAACCCTAGATCAAAACTGGTAATAAAAGAGTTAAGGGAAGTATTATAAACTTCATTAAACTACAGTTAAAATCAATTCTAACTTGATTTCAAACCTTTTTTGAAATGCTACTATCGTAGGTTGACAAGCAAGGATTGCAAAAAAAGACTGATTTTTACAGAGTATGGTTTACAATACAGAAAATATTTTCTCAAAATAACAGTAATTTCCTATTTGCTTACCATCTCTCAAGAACTCTTCTTTCCCACCCACCCCCCAAAAAGTTGTAAATTACTAGCATTTGATTTCGTTTCACTTCTCAATTATCAAAAGATGAATTGTATAGCGCAGATGTTTGATAATAATCTTCCACAAAGCTAAAATATGTTAACCTGATTTTTAAAAATCTGTCTGTCCATTAATAAAAGCATTTTTCTATTTTCAGAGCAGGTTTAAACGGCTCCCTCACTTACCTTAACTACCAGACATCCCCTCACTGAAAACACTTTGTAGCACCACCTACTGGCAGAATAGCAACATCTCTGAAATTCAGTTTGATTAATACTTGGTTTGAAAAAAATCTAAGAAATGGTCCCAGAAGCATGGAACAAAGCAACGCCTGCTATCCTAGGCAGGAGCCGCAGGCAGCCCCCTCCACCCAGAAGCAGGCAAGAGAGCAACACCTGGAGTCCTAGGCAGGAGCCAAGGACGGCAGCCCCCTCTACTCGGAAGCAAGCAAGGAGCACGCCAAAACCACCACTTCCATTTGGGTGGTCCACCACAGCCACTGCCACGGCCACGGCTGCCAAAAAAGGGGCTTGACACCACAGCAGCAGCCACAGCCACTGTGCAGACAGCCCACCAGACACTCAACTGTATTGACATTGTTGATTTTTCTCTACTGCTTTTTAATTTCCTATTTCATATATTTCTGTTGTAATCTTTGTTATTTCCTACTTATACTTGCTTTTGGTTTAGTTTGCTCTTCTTTTTCTACTTTCTTAAGGTAGAAGTTTACATTACTGATTTGAGATTTTTCTTATTTTTAATATAGGTGTTTACATGTATATATTTTCTTCTAAGCATTGCATGAGCCCTGCATCCTATGAATTTTGATATGTTGCGCTTTGATTTTTATCTCAAAGTTCTCTCTAATCTCCCTGTGATTTTTCTTTTCATCCATTGTTTATTTAGGAGAGTGTTGTTAGAGAACGCATTCAGTGAAACAGAGCAAATATATATTAAATATTCAGAACACCAGTTACAAAGTATTTAACTCAAAGCAACAACGTTTTAAATAGACTGTAATTTCAATCTTAAAGTATGTGCCAGACCCTGTTCTGGGAACTTTTACTTACCCCACCCACAAGGTAGGCATTATTATCACCTATACACAGATAAGGAAACTGAGGTTCTGGGAGGTTAAACAACTTGTTAAACTCAGTTCTATCCTAATTCTATGCTACTTTCACTATACCAGGCAGGAAAGTTTACTTAATAACTGTAATTTGGGCAAGTAATTTAATCTATTTAAGCCTCATTTTCTACACATGTATAGTTAAAGAATGGAAGCCTAAGGTCTTTTCACAGCTAAAATTCTACAATTTTATGAAAACAAATCACAATAACGTCAATCCCTTCCACTTCCAAAACCCCACCTCAACCGTACAGAACTCCTTTTATACTGAGGGAATGATAAACCCAACCCCTTATAATAGGATGCATTTTATACCTTGGCTGTGGTCTTAATATCCGTGATATTTACAAACCACTGTTTGCTGGCACGAATAACCACTGGTTTCTTAGTCCTCCAGTCATAGGGATAGCTGTGTACCAATTTTTCCACTTTTAACAAGTTCTTTGCAGTCTGAAGCATCTTTATAACTTAAAAAAAATTGACATTAGACATAATTAATAAGTACTATGAAAATCCTAATAACACTCTAACTTCCCAGAGAATACTAAATCTGGACCAATAGTGCCAGTAAGCATAGCCACCTTCCAGGTATCAAAGGCATAACCTGGGTATCTCTAGGCAAAAAAAAGCAGGGAATGTAAAACCTTAATCAGACTCCAAATGCTCTTCTCAAAGCTCTTTACGTCAAAGAAGAGATAAACAGAATATGACTAGAATTCTAGATTTGAAATTCAGAGTTGTAGTGGACAAATTATGTCCCCGCAAAACTCACTGAAGCTTGAATCATATCCCCCAAGTTTTATGTATTAGAAACTTAGCTCCCACTGTGACTGTCAAAAGGGTGAGAAATCCTATTATGGTAGTTGTAGTGGATTGAATTATGTCCCTCCAAAACTCCCTGAAGCTTGAATTGTGTCCCCCAAGTTATAAGTATTAGAAACTTAGCCCCCACTGTGACTGTTAAGAGGGTGGGAAATCCTATTATGGTAATTGAAAGGTGGAGCCTTGAAGGGGATTGTAGGTCCATGCAGTAGTGAATGGATTAAAAATGGTGGTCAGGGGCATGGTTCTGAGGGCTTTAAAAGAAGAGGAAAGTCTGCCTTTTGCTCTCTCTCTGCTTCCACACCATCTTGCAATGTGAGACCCCTGGGTCACTGTCACCACCACCAGATGGACTTTTGACTTCCCAGCCTCAGAAACTATAAGCAATATATGTTGTTTTTCTTTATAAATCACCCAGTCTCAGGTATTCTGTTATAACAATACAAAATGGACTAATATAGTAATTGAAAGGTGGAACCTTGAAGAGGTGATTGGATTGCAGTAGGAAATAGATTAATAACAGCAGTCAGGGGCGTGGTACTGAGGGCTTTAAAAAGAGAGTGAATGAGGAGGTTACTCTCTGCTGTCTCTGCTCTGCCATTTCACAATGTGACACCCTGCCATCACTGAAGTCACCACAAAAGAAAGCCTTCACCAGATGTGTTCCCTGGACTTTGGACTTCCTAGCCTCTGAAACTGTAAGCAATAAATTTTGTTTCTTTTATAAATTACCCAGTTCTGTGTATTTTATTATAAGCAACAGAAACAGACAAATACAAGAGTCATAATCTTTCATACAATGAGTATTAAAATGGTCTCCAGCAGAAACCAGGTGTGGTGGGTTAAACTGTGTCTCCCAAAAAGACCCTATGCCACAGTACCAGTGAATGTAACCTTATTTGAAAATTGGGTCTTCTAAGATGTAATAAAGTTAAGGTGAGGTCACACTGAATTAGAGTGGGCCCTAAATTCAATGACTGGTATCCTTACTAGAGGACAGGATACACAGAGAAACACACAAGGGCTAAAGAAGGCCACATGACAACAGAGGCAGAGACTGGAGTAATGGCAGCTGTAAACCAAGGAACGCCCAGGATTTCCAGGAGCTATCAGAAGCTGGGAAGAGGCAAAGGACTCTTCCACAGATCTCTCAGAGGGAATACAGTTCTTTCAACACCTTGATTTTGGACTTCCAGAACTTGAAAGAATAAGTTTCTGTTCTATTAAGCCACCAAATTTTAAGGTAATTTGTTACAGGAGCCCTAGAAAAGTAATATACCAGGTCTAATTAGTCTTAGTCCTACTGTGGGCAAAGGAAGTTTTCATAGCATCTGGTCCCTGAATCCATGAAGAAAGGCAGAAAGATAATTCAACACTGGAAGACCCATCAAGATCCTAACACATAAATCATGCTATATGGGTCAGTTATTTACAAGGGTTAAAAAGAAGGGGAGAGAAGAAAAGGAGGAGAGAAAAAAAAAAAGTAGGTAGAATGTCTGATTCATAGTCAACATTTAGCCCCAGGCTTGATTTTCTTTCCACAAAAGTAATGCTGCTAATTATTACCTCCATAGCCCTAAAATAACATCACTACCTGTTGACTTCCCTTATTTGCTTAAACAAATACAGCAGATCAAAGCAAAAGATGAAAAAGTCCCAAATTCCATTTTAAACCATGTGTCAAAACAAAATATAATTTTAGATTTCATTTCTATTCAAAGCATAAGAAGTCAGAATAGCTAGCAAAAGTTACTGCTGGCTGTTTTCAGAAAACATATGATATCAACAGACACAATACTAACCCACATCAGTCCCCTCTTCAAGGACAGCCTTGTTTTGAAGTTCAGGACCTGCAACATCTGTGAAAATTCCAGCTTCATCCACTAAACAGTCCTACAAAGTATCATTTGAACAATTGAAATAAAGCATCAAGACATTTTATCTTATGACAATATCTGGCAAAATAATATATATAAAACATCTCAGTATTGCCTAGTCTCTCTATACATTGAAAAAACGGGAACTTCTTATTCAGTCAACAGAAATTTGTGAATTTTATAAATTTAAACCACCAAAGACGAAATGTGTTATTAAAGCATATACCTAAAGCTTAATAACAAAAAGTAACAAAATACACTAAAACATCTTTGACTACTCTGTTATTTACATACCTATGGCAATGTATACAGTTGTTCACTTTGAGACTTGCCTTTTAACTAAAGAAACTTGCCAAGTAGCTGAAGTGTGTAAAATAAATTTAGAGAGGATTGTTTAGTTAAAAAAATAAAAATTATCCTTTTCAACTACTTAGTAAGATCTATGTGCCATTTTTCTGGAACTAAAACTAATTTGTCTATGTGAGCTAATACTTAAAAGAAGTTACTTAAAAAGTGCTCCACGTAATATATATTCTTTAATGTTAACTTTGTGTTGATTTTGTGCTAATTCTGGGAAATCTCTCTCAATAATTGTGATAGTATGTATTAATGCAGCTTCAAAGTATTACATAAACCTAAGCATTTTACAATTTAATTATGATGAGAAAAATCATTATTATCAAAAAATAAAGACTTAGGATTTATCCCTTTTGTGCTACCAGATGAGTAATTAAAAAGGAAAAAAGAGGAATAGTACCACAGGCAGGTTGTGTTGAGACGCTACACTGTAATCTTCCATACCATGAGCTGGGGCTGTGTGAACCAATCCTGTTCCCTTTGACATGGTCACATGACTTGCAGGTAAAAGAGGAGAGACTTTATCAGGAATTAAAGGATGACTGCAAGTACCATTTTCCAATTCTACACCTGTGCAGAAAGAAAACCTCTATTAAGAATCATTTTAAATGGCAAATCTCTCTCTTTAAGCTTAGCAACAGAACATCACACTAAAAGTGCCAAGAACAAGTGAAAGAACAAGCCTGGCTGGGCTCAAATCCTGGCTTCCCCTTTACTTGCTCTATGACCTTCAGGAATCTATAAAATGTGGATAATTACGGTTCCTACCTCAGAGGGTTGCTGTGAGGATAAACAGAGTTAATGCATTCTAAGTGTTTTGGGCAGTTAGCATAATACCTACCACACACACAGTAAATGCTATGAAATATTAGTAATTTTATCTACTATTATCTATTATAACAAATAGATAACTCAAATGAGACTAAGAAAACTTATCTAACTTATGTACAGCTATTTATATTTTGGAACAAAAGGACAAAGAAATTCTGGATCAACAGGTAGATAACCAGTCGGTTCTAATACTACCTCTGTGGGAAATCACTATTGCTGATTTCTCAATGTTACCCTAAAAAGGTAAGAGATGATAAATAATACCTAATAGTTACTGGGCACCCAGCATCTACTAGATTCAACATAAATTCTTCATCTTAATACTACAAAACAGGTAATATTATCCCCAATTTATAAATGAGAAAATTTCAGAAAATGTAGGCATATGCCTGAGATCACAAGGCCAATAAATCATTAAATCCAACTTTCAGGGCAAATCTGACTCAAACTTTAATGATCTATATAATTCTAGCTCTCTTTAAATAATACATCATACCGATCATCTTATTTTTCTATACCATTATTAACGTTTCCCACCCTTACTGCTTCTTGAATTCCATAAACTAATCTTTTGTGTTTTAAAATAACAAATGGATTTACTAGAAGGATTACCTGGTTCTACCTATCCGCTCACTGAGATAAGTCTGTTCATCCTAGCTACTCATTAATAATTAAAGAAACTTCACAGCCCCCTTACTCCTTAGATCTTCCCAAGTCATTCCTCATCTTCCTGAATTAAACAATGTCTTTAAAAATCTGTTCTACAGGGAAAACTTCTCCACTCCTACGATACTTTTTTCTAATCATATAGCAATCAAAACTATGTAACCTATTCATATCACCAGAAGAACACAATTTTTTAACTTTGACATTTCACTTGACAGCCCTGTTTCAGACTTCATTTTGGTTAAAACAGCACGAAGCTTTTTATTCTAAAAAGCTTGAGAAAAACCAACATTCCCTTTTAACTGATGACAATAAACCTCCCTTTTCTGAAAAAAATCATGCCTTCTCCTTACTGTTCAACTTGGTTGGCTTGACATTTTATTCCTAGAAAATCATTTGCAAACTTAATACTTCAGGATGCATTCTTTTCCAGATAATTCATAATGACATTAAAGAAGAAAAGTGTCAATGCTGATTTTTAGAGAAATATACTATTTAGTTTTCACTTTGATTCTTTTCTCTAAGTTAGTTTCATAAGACAAGTCCCCATGACCCTATGTACTCTTTACACATTTTTAGTAATGTGATGGAATTTGGATTATTGTCCTCCCAGAACTCACATGCAAATTCGACCCCCAATGTGGCAGTGTTGGGAGCTGTCTGAACCATGGGGCCGGATCCCTCATGAATGGATTAATGCTCTCCCTGGGGGGTGGGGTCGTGAGTGAGATCTCGCTCTATTAGTTCTCGTGAGAGATGGTTGTTTAAAAGATCCCTCTCTCTCTCTTGCTTCCTCTTGCCATGTGATCTGCTTGTACCCTCCAGCTGCTGCCACTCTCCGCTATGAATAGCAGCCCAAGGCCCACACCAGATGCAGCTGTCCCAGAATCGTAAGCAAATAAACCTCTATTCTTTTTAAATTACCCAGTTTCAGGTATGCTATTACAGCAACACAAAATGGACTAATACATATGGAAATCAAAGGTTTGGGAAAATCAAAGTAAACATACTCTATTAACTTTCCTTTATCTCCATACTTACTGTATCTACCACCTAATACTCTCCCTTACTCTCCCCACTCCCCTGCAAATAAAAAGAGCTCTAAGCAATTAATAAGAAATAATTAATATCTTTCTGGAAAGAAAACCTACCCTATACAGATGACTCCATTTTATCTGTTCAATGTTTGTACTACTTTAATAAGCTAGTTATCACCAGCTTATTCTTCTAGGAATGGGAAGTATATATAATCCTCTGCAATGTGGTGGCCCAAAATGGCAACCCAGTAATTCTCTGCACAGTAATAATTTGAAATAATTATGCAAGCTAGACAAAAGATCTTTAAATTTAACCTTAATATTTTATTTAGCTTCTGTGATAACATCTAACTTGTCAATGAAATCTTTAACACTTTCTGTACTTAAAAGGTAGAGGAGTATGGAGTAAAGAACATAGTGGGTCCTCCAACTTACCTACAGCACCAACAAGGATCAAATGGTCTTTTTCTTTTTTTTTTTTTTTTAAAGATGACCGGTAAGGGGATCTTAACCCTTGACTTGGTGTTGTCAGCACCACGCTCAGCCAGTGAGCAAACCGGCCATCCGTATATGGGGTCCGAACCCGGGGCCTTGGTGTTATCAGCACCGCACTCTCCCGAGTGAGCCACGGGCCGGCCCAGGATCAAATGGTCTTAAACATTCTGTAGCTCTTTTCCTGCCTTTGACATGAAAACCTTTTTATTTTTGTTAAGGTTGCTTTAACTTCTGCTGTGGATTGAATGTTCCCACAAAACTTGATGCTTGATCCCCACTGTAACAGTGCAAAGAGGGTGAGAATTTGAAAGGTGGGTCCTTTAAGAAGTGATCAGATTGTGAGGACTGTGCCTTTGTGAATGGATTAATCCATTCATGAAGTAATGGGTGTGGTTTTGATGGCTTTATAATAAGTGCAAGTGAGGAGGTTAGCTCACTCTTGCTCAGCCCATTCACGCCATGTGATATCTCGGGTGACCCTGGACCCTGTAGAGAGTCCCCACCCAGAAGAAGGCCCTCACCAGATATGTTCCCTGGACTTTGGATTCCTGGCCTCTTAGACTGTAAGAAATAAATTTCATCTCTTTACAAATTACCCAGTTTCAGGTATTCTATTATAAGCAACAGAAACAGACTAATACAACTTCTAAATGGCTTATAACTGAACTGATGAATTTAGAGGGCTTTCCTATTTAGTTAGGCAGTCTTTCCATTTTTTTGTATCTTTATTCACATGATTGCTTTTTTGGCAAGAAACTCAAAGATATATTTATACCTAAGGATCAAAGATAATTTTTAACTTCCCTAGACTTCCATAGCTATATTTTAAAACCAGTCACTACTTCAGACATCCGAAGTTAGAGCTTACTAAGAATTCTTTTGATAGAAGCACTGCTTTTGGAATAATTTTCAAAATTTATCAATTCTCTACTCATGTTAAGATCATATACCAAAATATAAGCATATTTATTTCCTTCCTTGCTCCTTCTATTAAATCAGATAAAAATAAATTTAACAATTAATTTTGCATAAAACTTTACAAAGTAACTATCTGACATTTGCCAGAAGCTTTTTCATCTGTTGCACCTATGTCAATGTTCATATTTTTCTATATTCCTATTATGCTTAATGTATATTCTCCTTCAGTGTAATCAATGTAAAATATATTCTAGAAAGGTAGAGGCCATACCTGTTTCAATTCACTATGAGTAATTTAAGCAAAGCAGTGAACTCAAATCAACCCAATATTTTGGTGACTATGACTGTGAGAATATCCATAAATCTTCACCTGAAAATGTTGAAATAACCTCAAACGTTGTTTCCAAAGTAGAAGCAACAGATGCTACTTTATCTGCAGCCAGTATGTAGAGGTCTCCAGAATTGGAACATTTCACAATAGCATACCTAACATAAAATTTTAGGAGAAAATTACTAATAATAAAAAAAGAAGAGCCACAGATAACATTTTAATTTTTTATATTATTTTAGAAAAACTAACTTCAAGATCAAAAAGTACTATTTTTAAAACACGTTATACCTTACATATCTGTTTTATTTTCCCAAAAAGCTACATATAAGGTCTTAAAAAGTATCATGTAAAGCTTAATCTACATGAACATAATAACTTCAGATATAATTCACTTAATTTTAGGAGGATAATGAGAATAAATTCAAAATAATCTTAATGATGGAATGGATCTTATTTGTGGATAAAACAAAAATGAAAAAATATACCTACTTCGATTCTGGCATATAACAAACAGCCTGATTGGCTGGAATTGTCCAAGGCTGGGTGGTCCAGACTAAAAAACTAACAGAAGATGAACCATCTGTGAAAATGACATTGTAAATATGTTAGCAAATGTTATAGTTCCATAACTTTAATACATTGAAGCAATGAATAAATCTTACCTATAAGAGATGCCAACTTAGGAGAAGGTTTCAAGAGAGGGAATTTTACATATATTGAATGACTGACATGCTCAGGATTATATTCAAGTTCTGCTTCAGCCAATGCAGTCCTAAGGTTTAAAAACATTAAACATAAATATTTGGAAGCCTCACATATTTCTCTTCATTAAATAACAAAAAGCACACATATACCTTGAGGAGGGAGACCAAAACACAGGTTTGTAAGATCGATAAACCAAGCCCTATAAAAGACAAAGATATTAATATATAGTAAAGCTGGAATTTTGTATCACATATTTTAACACACTGAAAGGAAAAAAATACATTACCTTCTCATACAATTGGTAAAAAATCCTCAACTGTTTGGCTTCATACTTTCCATCAAATGTATAGTAGCAATTATTCCAATCTGCCATTATTCCCCAACGAATAAATGCTGATTTCTGTTTCTCAATGGCTGCTTTAGCAAATGATCTAGCTAAAAAAATAAAAGAAAATGAAGGAAAAAAAAGGGAAAGAAAAAGCTTTTGAAAACCAAGGAACTCAAATTCCTTTTTGAACTTAAATTCTTAAACATGAGTTAGCATATATCTCTCTAAATGCAAGTGTTGTGCAGTTTAGACTAAAATTTTTTAAAAGGAAGATTACTTGAAGACAGTATTTATTACTGTCTTCTGTATTTTCCAGACTTTATACAATGATCTCACACTTAGAAAAAATGAACTGGAATAATTATTCCCCATTCTTTCTTTCTTTTTTTTTTTTTTAAAAGATGACCGGTAAGGGGATCTCAACCCTTGGCTTGGTGTTGTCAGCACCACGCTCAGCCAGTGAGCTAACTGGACATCCGTATATAGGATCCGAACCCGTGGCCTTGGTGTTATCAGCACCGCACTCTCCTGAGTGAGCCACGGGCCGCCCCCCCCCATTATTTCTTGATTTAAGAAAAGATCAGAGAATAATTCTTATTTCATGATATATACAAAAAACTAATCAGTATGTCGAACCTAACCAATGATAATATGTTTCACAAAAAAGTAAAAAATCTTCACAATCATATCCAAATGTACTATAATATAACACATAAAAAAAGAAAATTCCTCCCTGGCTCAGTCTACACAAGGAAAGGATTAAATAAGAGATTAATTTAAATATATGTATTTTGGAATTATATAAAATAAGAGATTAATCTAAATATATGTATTTACTTTTATTTTAGAATTTACTGAAATGAGTCAAAAAGTCTTACCCAGGAAAGTAAAAAAAAAAAATTGACTAAAATAATAATTTCACAAAACATGAACACTAAAGAACTGAAAAATGTAATTGGAAATGTTTACAAAGTCTTTCCTTCAATCTCTAAATATAAGTTGTCAAAAAAAATCAATTAGGGCCGGCCCCATGGCACACTCAGGAGAGTGCAGCGCTTGGGAGCTCAGCGGCGCTCCCGCCATGGGTTCGGATCCTAAATAGGAATGGCCGGTGCACTCACTGGCTGAGCGCGGTGCAGACAACGCCAAGCCAAGGGTTGCGATCCCCTTACCAGTCACAAAAAGACAAAAAAAAAAAAAAAAAAAAAAAAATCAATTAAACAAAATCTGCATTTTCTGTGACACTATGTATTCTCCAGAAGTTCTCATTATAACCAAAATAAAAGGCCGCTTTGATAAAGCCCTGACTTTTCCAAGGAATCTAAGTGTTTACAAATATCATTTTAAAACAGAGATATTATTTACCTTTTTCTCTAATTTCCATAGCTGAAAGATTCTGAGTTTTTCCACCAAGTTCTGATAATACTTTTATTTCAATGGGCAATCCATGACAATCCCAGCCAGGCACAAAATGTATTTTGGAACCGTTCATCATATGGTATCGATTGGCTATGTCTTTCAAAATCTGCAAAGATAAAATGATAATCAACATTCATACATAAAGGATGTGGACAAGAATTTATATTGTTAATTTAATATCATTTTAAAACACTGAGAAAACCCAATTCTAAAAAGATTTATATAAAATAATCTATTAAACCTACAAACACAAGTGTTATATAAACACAGAAGTAACAGGTATTTGAATTTTTAAAATGCCATTAACTCCACTGAAAGGAAATCAAAGAGTAAGAGATTTCAAAGGGAAAAACATTATGCTTAAAATTACTAATTTGTTTGTAAAGCTGGAATATGGAAAAATGCAGCCCATACTAGCTTTTTAAGAAATACTTTTGACCTTCTAAAAACCAGAGTACAAATAAGTTAACTAGAAATTTACTCAAATAAAAAATAATAATACGAATAATCCAATATTATTTACATTTAGCTAAGAAAAATTATAGAATCACTGCAGAATTATAATGCACTCAGAGAATGCAATATTATGGGTAACTCCTGTCATTGACAAAAAACCCTTAATAAAACAATAGACTTCTCCTCTAGGTCTACTTCTATACTGATTTACCTTTCTTAGTTCACTTTAGATACTAGACGACAAAAAATGCCTTTTAAAAAAATGTATTACTATTACAGAATGGAGGATTAAAGGCAAAGAATAGATTTGGCTCCAAGCTCAATTTCTTTCTTCCCAAGAAGGCCCAGTAGTCCAAAGAATAATATCCTACTTTTCACACCTATCAAAAGTAGAAGAGATATTACACATTCCTCCTACCCCTTCCCTCCTTTAAAAATTCTAGTTTTCAAACTTCTTACCAAAAAACAGGAGGGACCCTTTATAATCTGGATGGTAGTCACACAACAAAATTCGTCTAGCTATACGTACTTAAGATTTGTATGTTTTACTCTAGGTATATTACTTAAATCAATTAATATATAAGTAACTTCCTTTCCACTTATCCCTATTGAAAATTATTTGCTTTAGGGCCAGCCCATGGCTCACTTGGCAGAGAGTAGTGCTGATACCACTAAGGCCATGAGTTCCGATCCCCATATAGGGATGGTTGGTTGGCTCACTTGGGAGAGAGTGGTGCTGACAACACAAAGTTAAGGGTTAAGATCCCCTTGCTGGTCATCTTTTTAAAAAAGAAAAAAAAAAAAAAAAAGAAAGAAAATTATTTGGTTACTCATGAGGGTACTTCAAAAAGCTCGTTGATATGGTTGAATGTTTGTCCCCTCCAAAACTCAAGTGGAAGAGTGATCCTCGATGAGGCAGTGTTGAAAGGTGGAGCCCTCATGAATGCATTAATCCATTAATGGGTTAATGAATTAATGGATTACTATGGACATGGAGTGGTTGCTTTATAAGGAGAACACATAAAAACACTCTTGCCAATCTTGCCATGTGATTGCCTGCATCACTACAGGACTTTGCAGAGAGTTTCCAACAAGAAGGCCATCACCAAATGTGCCCCCTGGACCATGGACTTCCCAGCCTCCAAAACTGTAAGAAATAAATTTCACTTTCTTATAAATTACCCAGTTTCAGGTATTCTATTATAAGCAACAGAAAACTAATACAGAAAATTGGTACCAAGAAGTGGGGTGTTGCCCATAACAAATAAATACCTGAAAATGTGGAAGCAGCTTTGGAACTGGGTAATAGGCAGAGGCTGGAAGAATTTGGAGGCTCCGGCTAGAAAAAGCCTAGATTCTGGTGAGGGCTTAGAAGACAAGAAGAACAGGGAAAGTTTGGAATGTCTTAGAAACTGGTAAAGTGGTGGTGACCAGAATGCTGATAGAAATATGGACTGTAAAGACGATGCTGAAGAAGTCTTAGATGGAAATGTGGAGGAGCTTACCAAAAATTGGAGCAAAGCTCACCCTTTTTATATAGTTGCAAAGAATTTGGCTGGATTATGTCCACGCACAAGGGGTTTATGGAATGTGGGACTTAAGAGTGATGAACAGGGTATTTGGCGTTAGAAATGTCTAGACAGCAAAGCATTCAGGGAGCTGCGTGGCTACTTCTAACAGCTTATGCTGAATTACAGCAACAAAGGCTATGTGGACCTGCTCCCTAGTAAAATTAGTGAAAATTATTTTTAAAACAACCATTTAAAGCCTCTGGAAATGTTCCTAAGGGAATACAGCAAATGTGGAAACATCGATACAAAAAAAATCTACAAAAATTTGGTGAGAAAACTGAGTCTACAGTATTTGACCCAGAACCACTCCCTCTCCCAGCTACCAGTTCAGTGAGGTGAAGACTCCACTCCACACTGCTGCAGCCAAGAACACAAGGCTCCCTAGCCCCCCTACTCCCAGTCACAGGGTTATCTTCCCCAGGAAGGCAGGACATTGACATATCTCATCCTGCCTTAGCTACCTGTTGCTGAAGCTAAGTTCTGGGCAAATGCAGTCAGGACACAGGGGCTCCCTTCCTTCACTCAGCCCCCACTTGTGGAACAGAAGCTCTCCCTTGGGTGTGGGGCTGCTGGGAATCCTGGAGCCCCAATCACTCTAGTCCTGGCTCATAAGATGATGGTTCCACACCAGCAGAGACAGCTCAAGAAGACCTCATACTACTACCCACCCATAAGTGTTCAGCTCCTAAAGTGGGGTGTCCTTCAGAGAGGTGTACAGTTGTCCTCATTCTCAGCTCCAGAGCCCTGGCTGGGATATTTTGCCTGGGTCAAAGAGAAGCAGGCAGTAAAACAAATAGTTCCTAACCTCTTTCTGTTAACAGAGCATGGAGGAGTTCAGACATAAGGAGGCTCAGAAGCAGTGGAGGCTGTAGAAAAAGGCAATTGGGAGATGATTCATAGATTCAAGATGGTACAGGCTAAACTGTAGCCCAGATAGTCTGCAGGACAGAACCAGGGGCAGAAACAGCTGGCAGAGGTCCTCCGGGTATCAGAACAGGTATCAAACACTGACCTCAGGAACTAATCCTTCAGCTGACCCCAAACTTAATTATATTAGTGTACAGAACAACCTATGCCCAGGGAATTGTTGAAAAGAATAGAGCAAAGAGCTGGAAAATTTCAGTGCTAAACAGATGGGTGTTGTCAGGGAGAGGATAGAAGCTATGCCAAAATCATTGTCATCTCAGAGTGACTGTGGGCATACCCAAAGTTGTGCCTCCCTGAGAAGCAACATCAGAGCCTTAAATTGGGGAAGGGTGGAAGGGAGCAGGAACAGAGTTCATGAAAATAATGCAGCCACTCACTAAACATATAAACAAGAAAGTAACAATGACAAGCCTCTGCGGGTGGGAAAGACTATTGTTCAGATTTACTACATCATCTAAAATGCCCAGTTTTCAACAAAAATATTACAAGAAATATAAAAGTATGATCCATACACTGGGGAAAAAAAGCAGGCAACAGAAACTGCCTATAAGAGGAACTAGATGTTAGATTTAACAGAAAAAGACTTCAAAATAGCCATTATAAATATGTTCGAAGAACTAAAGTAAACCATGATTAAATAGGTAAAGGAAGGTATGATGACAATGTTACTTTGAATAGAGAACATCAATAAAGAAACAGAAATTGTTAAAAAGAAAAAAAAGACCCAAACGGAAATTCTGGACTATAACAACTAAACTGAAAAATTCACTAGAGGAGTTCAACAGTAGATATGACCTAGGAAAGAATGAATCAGTGACTTGAAGATATATCAATAAAAACTGCATATTCCAAAGAACAAAAAGAAAAAAGAAAAATGAACAGTGCTTTAGAAAAATATGGGAAATACATCATTCAGCATACCAACATATATGTAATAGGAGTATCAAAGAAAAGGAGACAGAGAGAGGAGCAGAAAAAATATCCAAGGAAGTAATGTCTGAAAATTTCTCGAGTGTATTGAAAAATACTAACCAGAAAGCTCAATGAACTCCAAAGAGGAAAAACACAGAGACCCAAACAAAGATACATCATGGCAAAAATGCTGGAAGTTAGAGACAAAGAGAAAATCTTGAAAGCAGCAAGAGAAAAGGACTCATCATCTACAAAGGAACCCCAATAAGACTGCTGACTTCGTAGCAGAAACAAGGGAGGGCAGAAAGTAGTCAGATAACACAATCAAAGTCAGATAACACAATCAAAGTGTTCAAAGAGAAAACTGCCAACCAAGAATCCTACATCCAGCAAAATTACCTTTCAAAATGAAAGGAAAATAAAGACATTACCATATTTAAGAAATAAAAAAGAATTTGTTGCTAGCAGACCCCATCTTACAAGAAACATGAAAGAAAGTTCTTTAGGATGAAAGCAAGTGACCACAGATTTAATTTAAATCCATAAGAAAAAACAAAAATATAATTAATTATAAGTGACAGTAATAAATGCCTATCTTTCTACTTTCTTAACCGATGTAAAAGACAAATGTATAAAATAATATGTATATAATGTGTTGGTGGTGGTATAACATACAGAAACATAATATATTTGTAATATATATGCCCACAACAGAACAAAGGAGGTAGATATAAGCAAAGCTGTATTGGGCTAAGAAAATGACTACAGATGTTAAAGTAATGACTAAAACAATGTATTCCTTGATTTGCAACATAAATAGATGTAATTTACATAACAATAAGATCAGAAGGAGAAAAGGGAACAGAGCTATACAGGAGTAAAATTTCTACATCTCACTGGAATTAAGCTAGTATAAATCTAAAGCTGATTCTGATAAGTTGAGACATACATGTTAAGCCCTAGAGCAACCACTACAAAACTAACTCAAAAAACATAGTGAAAAAGTCATTAAAGAAATTTAAATATTTCATGAGAAAATATTCACTTAATGTTAAAAAAAAAAGAAGTAAAGGAGATACAGAGGAATAAAAAAGGTATGCAATAAGATCACAGGATACAAAATAACATTTAAAAATTGTATTTTTATATACCAGCAATGAAAACACAGACACAGAAATTAAAAATATAACATCATTTATAATCACTGGAAAAAATGAAATACAAAACATGTACAGAATTGTATGCTGAAAGCTACAAAACACTGATGAAAGAATCAAAGACCTAAATAAACAGAAAGATATACCATGTTCACAGACTGGAAGATTCAACATAACAAATATATCAATTCTCCCCAAACAAATACTACATTGAGTGAAAGAAGCCAGACATAGAAGAATATGAGTACATATGGTATGATTCCACTTACATAAAATTTTAGAATAGGCAAAAAAATCTAAAGTGATAGAAACCAGACCAGTGATTGTGGGGGGAGGGAGGCTGGGTGGGAACAGGAGATTGACTTCAAAGGTACATGAGGGAGATTCCTAGGGTAACAGAATTACCTTCTGTGTCACGCACTGGGAGGTGGTTAAGCAGACATATAAAATTACAAAAACTCATCAAACTCAATAATTTAAGATTTGTGTATTTTATTGTATGCTGTTATAAAAAACAAAATAGAGGATAGTGAACTAATACATCAGTCCAGTACTACACACAATGCCAATTTGCATCAAGGTAAAGGGCTTTACACCATAATGTAAATGTACACACTGTTTCCTTCATCAAGAAAGTCTTCTACAAAAATAATCTCAGCTGAACTAAACTGTATGCTTAGTAACAAAGTTGACTTACACTCTGGTGGAAGCTTCCTATTTCAGCACAAGCAGACCTGTAACAAAATTTGCTCTCAGCAGCCACTCAGCCCAGCTAGCAGCTTGTGGAGAGGCAGAAAGGAAAGACCGGGCTTAGAGCAAGCTTAAACTTGAAAATCCCATTTATTCCTTTTAAATTCAAAGGAATTTCGTATTCCATTTTATAATATGTGTTATGAGATGAATGTTTGTTTCACCCATCCCTAAATTCATATGTTGAACCCTAAACCTCCAACATAATGGTATTAAGAGATGGGCCTTTGGGAGGTAATTTGGGTTAGATGAGGTCATGAGGTTGTGGCCATCATGACAGGATCAGTGCCCTTATAAGAGGGAGAGAGAAAGCTCCTTCTCCACCATGTACAGCCTTCTGTAATCCAAGAAGAGAACCAAGATCAGCTGGTACTGAGACAAGATAGGGATGGGACTGAGCCCCTCAACTCAGCTCCTCATCCCTATTTTCAAAGAATCCAGCACACCCAGCTAAGCTATTTTCACGAACTATGATAAGCAACTTTTTTCAACCACAAATTTCCCCCAGGCAGCTAGCCCAACTCCTGCATGTGCACAAAACTTCAAGATGACTGCTACAACAACCCTCCTGGGATGACAGTAGTGAGCAGTACCACCATCTTGGACCTACTGAGCAGGTGCAAGCTCCAAAGCCCTGAGCATGTGCCCATGCTGTAACTAGGAAGAACAATATGGACCACCTCCAGAAGCACAGAATAATGACAGAGAAAATAATAATAATAATAATAATAATGTCCTTGCCCTATAAAGGACCCCAAACAGCTCCCCTTGGGAGCTTTATTTAAAGCTCTCTTCTCTTTAAATAAAGTGTTGTTTGCTTTACTGCTGAGTACATTGTTCATTTCTATGACTTTGAAACCCAAGAACCTGGTCAAGTAACAGTACCTTGATCTTGGACTTCCCAATCTCCAGAACGGTGAGAAATAAATGTCTGTTGTTTAAGCCACCCAGTCTGTGCTGTCTTGTTACAGCAACCTGACCAGACTAAGACAATATATTTTAACATAAAAATGTTTTGAATTACTTGCTAAATATCTTTTTTCTCCCAAACTACAATAAAATTGATATTATGGGAAGATATCAGGCACCAGCTGATCTTCCTGGCTCGCAGAAGGCTGCCTTCTTGCTATGTCCTCACATGATGGAGAAGGATCTATCTCTGTCCTTCTTCTTATAAGGACACTTATCCCATCATGAAAGCCCCAACCTCATGATCTCATGTGTATACTGGTTGGAAAAGAAGAATCCAAGACTGGGGTCTCATACTGCCTTAAATAAATCAATCACATCCCTACCTCCTATTTTAAATAGAAAACAGGGTGTAATTTATGAAAGTGTTGAAATACATCTATGATGAATATTATATCCATAATCCAAGAATGCAAGAAAAAAATTACACACCACTTTGCCTATAAATGAGCACATCTCAAGAAGTCCTACAGTTCTATGCAAGTATATCACTAAGCTGGATAAAAGAAAAAAAAATTCCTTTTTTTTCTATTTTCTTTTTTTTTTTTGGCACCTGGCCAGTAAGGAGATCTCAATCCTTGACTTTGGTGTTATCAGCACCATGCTCTAACCAACTGAGCTTCCTGGCCAGCCTCCCTTGTATTTTTTAAAGGATGCTAAAAATTAAGACTCAGATAATTTTTCAGACTCAAAAGGAACACTGAGGTCAAGCAATAAAATCTTTACTTTGCAAAAAGTATGCATGTGTAATTAACTGCTCTACTTGGCAAACCAACAAAAAATCTCTTTGGTTTTTTCTTGAGGGGAGAGGGGATGCTAAATAAATTTAAAAATTCAAGGAGAGTATTAAAATAAAATGATTTAATTAACCAAATATAGTTGAGAAATATGAATCAGTAAAGAAAGATGAGTTGATAGACTGTAATAAAAACAATTTTTTCCTGGAAAACAAACCACTACTATTATCTCAATGGGATAATGAAGCAAACTGGAATCACTCTTACCCTTCAAGGAAGAAAACAGACAGAAAACCTAGTGAGTTCTCTCAGAGGAGAATCCAAATTTCTTCCTCAATTCATTTCTGTTTAAAACCACTCTAGTAGCCACCCCTCAAAAACAAAACAAAAAACCAACCTTGGGCACTATATGCTGGTGATCTCCCAATCTATATATCCAGTCTGTACCTCTGCCCTCTGACTGCCTACTGAGTGTCTCCAGTAAATGTCTAATCTCATCTCAAAGTTAACATGTCCGGATCTGAACTCCTGATCTTACTCCATAAAACTGATCCTCCCACAGTCTTCTCCGTCTCAGCCAACAGCTACTCTGTTCTAAGTACTCAAGACAAAATCCTTAGGAGCATCCTTGACTCTTCTCTTCCTCTTATGCCCCATATCCAATCTATCAGCAAATTCTGTTAGCTCTACCTTGGAACAATATCCAGAATCTGATCATTTCTCACACCGCCTTTATGGCTTCAACCCTTCAATATCACTATCACCAATTATTGCAATAGTTCCATTTCTGGTCTCCCTGTTTCCAAACTCTTCCACCTGTATAGTCTGTTACCAACACAGCAGCCTAAAGTGATCCTGTAAAACTTAAATCAGATCATGGATGCCTCTACTCAAAACCCTCCAATGGTTCCATATTACACTCAGAGTAAAACCTTAAGTCTTTTAAATGGCCTATAAGATCTTGCCCCTCATATAGGATCTGCTACCTCCCCTTCATTTACCTCAGACCAGGTGTTCTGGCTTCCTTACTGTTCCTCAAACACACCAGGAAAATCTTATCTCAAATCCTTGCGCTTGCTATTATTACCTCAAATATCCCCCAGTTCACTCCCTTGCTTCCTTGAGGACTTTACATACATGTCACCTTTTCAGTAAGGGAAGCCTCCTAGATTAATTCATTAAAATTGCAGTTTTCCCAGCTGACCTTCCCCATCTCTCTACTCTATTTTATTTTCCTCCATAGCACTTATCGCCATTTAATACACTATATATTTTATTTATTTATCTAGTTAATTACGTCTTCCCTGACCAGAGCATAAGGACATACATATCTTTATTTTGTTAACTGCTATTCCGAGTCTAGAACAACACCTGGCACATAGTGGGTTCTCAATAATGATGTACTTAATAAAATATTTACTAACGTAAAATAACAATAAGCTTCAACCAAATACCAGCAATGTCATTTTTTCTCAGTTCTAAAATTGTTTATTGCTGCTTTCTATGAAAACTTTTTAGTTTTATGTGCCACCATGAATTTCCATAATTTCCATACACTTAGGATGAATTTCCATAATTATCATACACTTAGGATACACTCTTTCGTAAAAAATATTTATATAAACATCTTTCAAGTCTCATAAACTAAATTATAATTACCTTATTTAAAGCATGTCCAACATGAGGGTCACCATTTGCATAAGGAGGTCCATCATGAAGACAAAATTCTGTCTTTACTTTTCTTTCTCTTTGCCATGAATAAAGTTCTGAAAATCCACATTTCTGTTTAAAAAGAACAGCAATGTCTAAACATCATATAAATATATATTCCTGAATGTTAGCATAAATAACAGGCAGCACTTGCTTATCTCTTATCCCATTCCAAACTATTCAACTCTGACGTACAAATGGCGGTTTCTGAAATGCACATCTGAGTACTCTTCTCTTAAAACCTTTCAATAGTTGCCCCATGGACTTCAGATGAAAGTCTAAACTCTTTACAGGGTACACAGGACCCTCCAAAGATTTAGTACCACTAAATTCTTAGCAAGTCTCACAGCACTCCCTCACTGTTCTGTCCAGCCATGCTGAAGGACCTGTGGATCTCCCATACATTCATACCCTACTTCTTGCTACTCTTTGGCCTCAACACTTGCCATCCTCTAACTCTGGAACAAAACTCATTGCAATTCCCGTCCCCTTCCCTCACTCTTTATGTGACCTTGGCCAAGCCAGTTTGCACTTTGGGGCCTGTTTCCTCATCTGAAAAAAAAAAAGTGTTAATAATATCCATCCTACAGGGCTGGTGAGATTAAATGAAAAAACGCCTGAAACTATCACAGCTCCTGGTATACAGAAGGTACTGGATAAAACAAAACCCGTTAAAAATTTAGATGTCCAAAACAGGTTTATGAATCTTGAACTCTGGTAATTGTCACATGAATA
Source organism: Cynocephalus volans (assembly GCF_027409185.1). Classification (NCBI taxonomy): domain Eukaryota; kingdom Metazoa; phylum Chordata; class Mammalia; order Dermoptera; family Cynocephalidae; genus Cynocephalus; species Cynocephalus volans. The sequence continues at coordinate 106,521,904 of NC_084470.1, forward strand.
TTTAAGCTAAGCACTTGTACTTAACCAACATTTCCATAATACTAAGGACTTTTAAATACTCTAGAAATACAGAAACAAGTGGATCTCTGCCCTTAGAAATTTCAGTCTAATACAGGAGACGGAGGCTCAGTCTACAAAGGGGTCTCAGAGCAATTACCGCTACTTTATCTTTCAAACGAGTCGTAAACCCAACTAGGGACCTAAAGATCCAACAAAGGTGAGTTTCAACTTCCCCCCATTCCTATAACTGACTTTTTATTTATATGTGTACATGTTGATTACTTTTTACAACCACTGGGCAGTGTTCAAAGTCGACTTGTTTTCCTATATTAGACATACAAACTGGTATCTCAGCATCGCGGGTGTCCCCCTGCGACAACTAAGAGACCCTCAGGTTTCCGGCCCATAAAACCAGCGGGAAGCGGACTCCCCCCACCGGTCTGGGCGGGTCGCGCGGCGCGGCTCCCGCGGAGGCCGTTTCCTCCGTGCCGGGCCTCCCTCCGGAGGCGCCGCGCCGAGGCAGGGCCCGTACCTGCTGGATCTCCAGCTCCGTGTCCGGCTGCTGGCGACCCAGCAGCTTCATGGGGAAGCTGGTCTGCGGCAGCAGCACCGTGTCCCGATATCTGCCGCCATGCGAGTTCGGCTGCTGGTTACTGGCCCCGGCGACCGAGCGCACCAGAAGCCTCCACGTCGTGCCTCGCCACCCGGGCCCACAGGGATGACGGGGCAGCCCCCACAAACTCCGAGCCGCGGCCAGCGCCGCCGTCCCAGGCCCGCGGGGGCGCAGCCCCCAACGCATGGCAGGGCCCTCGACTCTCACCCCGGCTGCGGGGAGCAGAGACCCCGGAAACCTGGGCCAGCCGTGCGGAAATGCGCACGCGCTTGGGGCCCGGAAGCGGCGGGGAGCGAGCGGGCAGCACCGCCCTCCCGGACCGGCGCGAGCCGAGCCACCTCCGGGTTTTCGCCGCCGCCGCCGCCGCCGCGGGGTGGGGCCGGCCCAAGTGGGCGGGGGAAGGTGCGGCCGTGGCAGCGGGTCTTAGTCCCGCCACGGTACCCTGCTTCTTAAAAATACACGTATATATTTTATGTAACACAGTGTACCTGTGATATCGCCTCAACATGTAGTCAATAAAAATTAAGATATTTTGCATTCTTCTCATACTAAGTCTGGAGATTTGACGTGTATTTTACACACACAGCTCATCTCAACGTGGACCTATCACAGGCAAGTGCTCACAGGCGCACATAGCTAATAGCTACCATTGTGGGCGTCACGGCTTTTAGGGAGTACAAAGTTAAGTGAAAATAATGTCAGAGAATAAAATTCAACAAATCAAGTTTTAAAGATCCCGTTGGCTGTTGTTAGCGATTCATGACCCAGGCAGCATCCAGTCTACAAAACAGAAACGAGCTCGGAGGAGCTGAGCAGACGAGGTGAGCTTCACAGGCAGAAAAGGCTGAAGAAAGCAGCAACAGGGAAAGAAAAGCAAAGTAAAGCAGATCGGTCCTTTCAAAATTAATTTCTTTCTAGGGGTGTAAAGGAAATCTTGTTTGCTTCATGGAATTTGGCCACCATCTCTCCCCTGCTTCTCAGAAGGTCAGATATTACCAGTTAACAGCTGAGCTTTCTGTTTGGTGACTTGCATCATAACATGAGTGACTCCATTTTGGATTGGTCTCTTGGTGTCTAGAGCAGGAGCTCAGTCCAAATAAATGGTCTCCCATAAATTTTAATTAACAGTATTTTAAATCAACTTCACTTTTTTTTTACATTCCCTAAGTTCCTAAGTCCTGCTCCTACAGAATAGTATAATGGGTATGGCAACTTCTGCTCATGTTTCTGACAGATTCTGCTCCATTTGGCTGTCCAGTTCATAATAGTTAATACTGTTATCATTTCATTGTAAAGTACACCTCTTGGGAATGGTCTTCTTAATCATAAAACACAACATCCAAAACACTTGGTTTATATATATAAAAAGACTGACAGATTTTCTACAAAAATGAAAAAAAGATCATAGAGAAAAGGATACCAGAAAGTGGCAAATAGTAAGCACTGGATTAATGTCAGCCTTTCACCAGTGTCCCTAATTTAATCTTCAAAATAGATGAGGTGAAGAACACAACATTCCAAAACCACCCTGTGAGACAAGGACTATGAGTACTCA